>NC_140956.1:122189181-122789181 GCF_014529385.1 Adiantum capillus-veneris
AAGCCATAGCAAGGAAATTTGGATTCCAAAGATTTGTAAGCAGAAACTCCCTTCAGTACAATCAACAGAGAATCCTAAGTACTCAAGGACAGAGACATCACAACCTAAAGTCAAGCAAATTTGGGTAGCAAAAGAATTATGGCAAGCACAGGAAAATCGGAAGCGGATTTGGATTATAAAAAAGGATAACAACGTAAAGAAGAATCCAGATACTGATTCTACTACAAAAGTGCTACAGACAACCCAAATATTGCCTAAAAACCTGACAATCAAACAAAGAGCGACATTATTGGAAATATTGCTATTTCATTGCTCTACAATTGAATTGACCAAGCATGACCACAACAAATACAATGCTTCACCCTCAGACATTTCATAGTCATCCGGGAGGACTCAGACTAGGAGGGGGGGAGATATATAGGCATACATGAACTACAAGCAATAAGGACAAAGAAAATGATATTACAAGGGCAGTGTCTTACATGATTTCGAATTTTCTATGTTTGATTGCAGATATTGATAATATTTATGCCCTTATATACTTTGTTTTGCAATAATAAGAGATCAAATGATGAATTTGAGTCCCTAAGTTTGTAAATACGACTAAATATGCGTGTTTTTGGAGCCAAAAAGTGGAAAAAAGTGGTAATCCAAGCCAAGAAACCACAAGTGTATATACATATACACAGGGTTACCAGCTAATTATTGTGTATTTTTGGAAATTTTTGGCTTCAATTTGCTATTTTCCTTTATTTTTAGGATTTTCTTAATAAAAGTAAAAGAAAAATAAAAAAGCAGGTGAAACGAGATCAGAAAAAAGAAAAGAATAGATGTTGATGATCCTAATGACAAGGGCAACCCATGGTAAAAATTGGGTACAATTCGGGAAAAGTTGTGTAAAGCCCGAAATGGCAAAATTTTGGCAAAGTGGATAGATTTCTCAGAAACAGGTCAAACGGAGTCCGAATTGAGAAATTTCAAATCCTAAAGTGCATTTTACGAAGAGATAGGAGCACATGTCAAATTTGGTAACAAGTGAGCCGGGAAGTCCAAAGTTAAGTATTTTTGACCTCACTTACAAGCTCATTTGCACTATTACCTACTGGGAGAGAGCCAAGAGCACACAGGAGCATCCAACCTTCTACAACCTTCTAAGACTGCTACGAGAGCTCAGAGGACTCTAGATATGAGAGGTAGACTCGTTGCCATAAGCTTTTGATGCTTACCACTAACTTTTGTTGCAAAAACTAACCAAAACAAAGAAACAAGAGCAGACGGGGAAATGGGTAGAATGCTAGGTAGAGGCACAACCGCTTAATCAAACCATGCAAGAACCAATAGGTGGCTTACCCTAGTATAGAAGATGAGTTACTAACTCTCAAAGTACGAGAAAGACCAACTGAAAAAACCCTAGGTCAATAGAGCCTGCAAGCGACAAACATGAAAAAGTTGTCGAAACGACACAAAACTTCACAAGAAGCTTAACAACATCGAGAACAATGCAACCATGGAGTATCTCCAGGTTTACCACCAAAAGTGGGTCGAAACAACCGAATTACCAATTCGGTGGCAGACACACAAAACGTCATTTTGGCATAACGGCCAAAATGGACGACCGATTGCCAGGAAACTTCACAAGCAGCTTCAAATAGCCATCAATGACACATGTGTACAAGCAAAACCCAAGAGAAATCCGTTTCACTTACCAATGGTGAAAAAGACGCTTTCAGGCAACCAAATGGCTAAAGGTGGAAAAGAAGGAGCCAAAGTCGAGTCCAACCATTAGAGGACTTCCCAACATCTCAAATGAGCTCGGGATGCAACTCTCGAGGAGAAAGATCGAGGAAAATCAACTCCAACACCAAAAGACGACTTCGGAGACTGAAATGCCTACAAAGGGGGCTTTTAACTAAACTAATGATTTTTAAGGTTGAAAACTAGTTAGCAGGGCTTAGGGCACTAGCACAAACCATGCTTTGCACAAAAAACACTTTTTTATCAAGAATAGACATCATACGCGTATGATGTCTCACAGCATGATTTTCAGATCATTTTGAACACATGAATGTGTAGCCTCTTTCTATATGCTAACAACATCAAATGTACAAAGTATCATGAGATTTGGAGTTGAAAAACCGATTGGAAACTAAAAAGACGCAAAGTAGGGCATAAAACCGACTTATGGCCCTAAATTTGCCAAAATAGCTCCAAACTCAATGAAACTTTGTAGGATTGTTGTTCAACACATACACAAGCTATTTGGAACCAAAAAGTACCATTTTGGCCACAAAGACATCATACGCGTATGATGTCACTTTGCACATATAGAGCCAAAATTGATCATTTCTCATCATATATCCACTATATATATCAAATACATGCCACATATGAAGTTTGGTACCATTTGGTCAAGGGGATCACTCCAGTAGCCCAATTAGAGGAAAATTCTCTATTTAAAGCCTAATTTTGCCAAAATTCATCATACTCAACTTCAAGTCAAGATTTGAGTACACACAGTCCTTTACTATCATATGAGGAGTCCACATAATCAATCTCATGCAAAAATGACACAAAAGACATCATACGCGTATGATGTCTCTAGAGCCAATTTTGGTCCAAACTATACCCAAATTTCATAAAATCATTGTCTAAGCCTATATAAAGACAAATCCAAGCTTACAATGCAAAATGGTTCAATTTTACCCAAAAAGACATCATACGCGTATAATGTCTCCCTACTTGATTTTTGCATTTCAGAGTTGCAACCACCACACATAAGTGATCTACATGTCATTTGAGAGCCAACCACCAAGTTTCATCCAATTCGGATCACAAAATCCAATTCCCTCTCAATATTTTGCAAAGAGCCTGACCAGGACTAAAATGGCCATAACTTGACCAAATGGGACCCAAATTCAAATCCAGGCATATAGAATGGATGTATGCACTATCAGCTACAAGCACAACCAATATCAAGCCATTTTGACACAAAAGACATCATACACGTATGATGTCTCCAACATGATTTTGCACCCAAATTGCACATTTTTCCACATGCATTGCATCCTTAGGCCCTGAATAGCTTATGTTTCAATTTTTAACTCATTTGGATAGTTAAAAGCTTAATTTCGGCTTTTAGTACTGAAAAAGACGTTAACTTCTGAAATTGGAGTTACAGGATCCATGGATTTGGGGAAGTCGTCAGCAAAGAGAAAGAGACCGACAATCAAGGAAGCACTAGCAGAAACCGAGCCATTTTCTATTCCCCCAGAGACTCTCAAGCCCACAAAGACTTGGGTAGAAGAAGCAATGTTAG
Source organism: Adiantum capillus-veneris (assembly GCF_014529385.1). Lineage (NCBI taxonomy): Eukaryota > Viridiplantae > Streptophyta > Polypodiopsida > Polypodiales > Pteridaceae > Adiantum > Adiantum capillus-veneris. The sequence continues at coordinate 122,192,498 of NC_140956.1, forward strand.
AAGAACAGGGGATAAAGATATACCAAGGTACTTTCAGAGACCCACGGGGACAAACAGTGGATATCCCAATGATTTCCCAAGAACTGGTGGACTACAGCAGAACAGAGGAGATAAGCAAATACCTGGAAAGGGCAGATCTCCACAGTTTTTCCACTTCCAGACCATCAGGAGTAGACACTCAAAGAGTGTATGAGTTGGCAACCACCATACAGAAAGACAGAAAGGCTACACTCACAGCCTTGGACGGGGAAAAGGTTGAAGTGGTTATCACTCCTTAGCTCATTGCAGATGCTCTGAAGCTGCACAACAAAGGATGCTCAGTCAGAGAAAGACGGGAAGCCATAGAAGTGTATGGGCCATAGAAGAAAAATGCCACCTATGAAGACATGGCAAATCCGAGAGCGGCAAAGCTTTGCCGGCTCTACAACCAGGTTTTACACATATGCAGCAAAAGGCCACAGAAGTATACCACACCACCAAATGCTATTGCCACAACAATCACTTGGGCAATAAAGAGCAACATCTCGAAGGAAGTCAATTATGCTCAGTACATCCATGAGCAAGTAATTGCTTTGCAGAAGGAGAAGCCAAAGTACATTGGAGGAGCCGAAGTGTTGACTAAGATAGCTTATGAAGCTATCGGAGCAAGGGACCAGTGGCCAAAGGCTCCCTCGCAAAACCAATGGCTAAAAGAGATAGATGAAGATGAAGACCAGCCAGAGGTCACAAAGAGAGTGTCAACAAGGGCAAGGCGGAAACTAGAAATTGTTTCCGAGCCAGAAGAAAAAGAAGACGAGCCCCTCAAGAAGAAGACCAAGAAGAAACCCGCTCCAAAGCAAACTAAGAGCCAGAAAGCCGCCAGAATAGAGAGACTGATTGAACAGTTTAGAGCCGAGCGAGCTTTAAAAGGAGATTTTGAGGAAAAGTGGGTATCAGACCCAACAAAAGTCGGAGCCAGCTCAACAAGACCAAATATTGATCAGTACGATCAATATATCAAGGCTTATGAAGAATCAGAAGTTATCTTGGGGCAGCAACCAGTAGAGCCATACATTGAAGCAGAAGTTCAACACCTTAAAGCTGAATGAAAAAGAGGTGACAAGGGCAAGGGCAAGGGCAAGGGCAAGGTAGAGGAGTCAAATCCTGAAGGAAAGGAAAAGATGGTGGAGGAGACGTCTACTGAAGTTGAGGTGGATGTGCTAGAAAAGCCCGAAATACAGCAAGAGGAGAAGACAACGGATCCAGTTCAAGAGAAGAAAGAGAAATATGATGCTCTAATAGACACAAGATATACACAAGAAGAGGCCACAACATGAAGACTTACCGAGGAGGAGGAAAATAGATTGCACGAGCAGATAGAGCAGGCAACAGAGGAGAGTGCAAAGGCGGCCATGGAGTGGGAAAGAAGACTCCTGTTCTCCATCGGACTTCAAGGGTTGGATACTAAGGTGCTGCAAGAACAGTGGATGCAACCTACACTGCCCCTTCCTCTACTAAAGTTTGAAGTGCTGAAAACAAAGAAAAGGCTAGAAGAGGAGCAGTATGTCGCGCTATACAAAGGCGACATCACAAAAGAGGAGGAATCAAAGAATATAGTAGACTCCCAGCCGAGATGGAGGAAAGGGTGGTTGACAAAGTACCCAACCTACCTAATCTATTTGGTGGAGTCACCCAAGGAAGTTAGAGAAGATGCAACATTCTATCCGGTGCCACGAGTCAGGAGTTGGCAAGAGCATGGTAGAATCACAGCAAAGAAGCCAAATTGGCTTAATTACCCCAGGATGCCAGGACCGAAGGTGGGAGAGAGAATAAGTAAGGCCTACATGGTGAAAACCCTAACGGGCACCATTAAGCTCTTTACTGGCTCTCCTGACCTTTCGTGTCAAATGCTCAAAAAGATTTGCAGGACATTATTGGCTTGCATTGAAGTGTTCGTGCCGGATAAAGCTACGAGCTCAACATTGTTGTCAACGGCCGACACAGTGACAGATATGATGTATGATCTAGCCTTGCAGCCATCTCCAAAAGTATTACACCTCTTTTATCAGAGAATCATGTTTATGCCAAGCTTCCACATGCAGACCTTTGAGGAGGCATTCTACATTGGTTTCTTTACTAATGAAAGTAAGATATTCGGCCCTACACTGACCATTGGAAACCTGAGATACGAGTCACATCTTCAGATGCTGAAATCGACGGGACTCCACTAAAGACAAAGCAATCATGTCATGCCAGGGACGACATGAACGCGGAGGGGGGGAGTGTTGTGCGGAGGACCACACCTATACATTTTTGCTCACACTCATGTTTTTGTAAACACTTATTGTAATAAATGTCTTTCCGACAATTCATTTTTTTCATGGAGCCGATTCATTGTAATTAGCGGGACTCAATTGAGTTTCCAGCTTGTATTCCCCAAGTAGTTTCACCTGCTTATGTAATCAGATTAGAGATGTTTTCACACCTCCAAGGCTGAGGTATGGGAGCCAATTTTTGTAAACCTAAGAGAACAATTCTGAATCATTAATCAAAGTGAGTTTTTGAGCGCCGTGACTGTGTCTGAGAAAGAGAGAGAGAGAGAGAGAGAGAGAGAGAGTCTATCCTCTTGCTACACAAGCTACGGAGCCGCCATTGGAGAAGAGACACCGCCGTTGTGTTAGCAACGGCAAGAGCTATGCACCGATACCAAGCGTACGCGCATTCGGCTTCTACGCGAGGTGAGCTCCCACTAGCTTCTATGTGAGTTTTCTCCCTACCCGTGTGTCCGAATTGAGCGTGCCATATATCTATAGAACCACAACAAGTAGAGCTACACATTAGTACCATCGGAGTCGAGATTCGGTCACCTGTATTTTTTGGCCTGTCTTCATACGCGTTTACCGCACGGAGTGGTTACAGGTTGAGATTGTATTGTAGATTCATAGGGTATTGTCCTTACCTAGTGTAGAGACCCCCCCTTGAGTTTGAGGCTCATTCGATGACTTTAGATCATGTTTTGGATAGCATTCGTTTGTAGTACAGATTTCAGTCACTTACATATTTGAGAACTTAGATTTGATTTCCTTGGTAGTGATTGTCGTTAGAAGGTCGAGTAGGTGATTTGACACTCATCTATTTGTTTCCATGCGCCTGTGGGTCAAGCTCCGTCCTCGTCTGACATTCTTGTTTGTCGGTTGAGTTCTCGCTATCATAGCCACCGCTATCGGCGTAACCGCCACAACAGTTTGGCAATGGGGTCAAGTGGGTTGGTGGACGTATGGAGGGATGAACTTTGGATGCAAGAGGAGAGCTTCATGGTATAGACCTCTCTCTCTCTCTCTCTCTCTCTCTCTCTCTCTCTCTCTCTCTCTCTCTCTCTCTCTCTCTCTCTGACACTATCTTGCAAAACTTTGTGAGGCACCCATCCTAGTCTTTCACAATGAAATGTCACAAGAGGGGATTGCTACAGTTTTGCCTTGAAGAAAATATTTCTCCTCCTAGGTGGACCAATGCTATCGTAGAATGCGGAAAAAGTTATCCTCATCAACAACGTTTTTGCTAGAGAATGTTTTGGATATTGTCCTAAGTATATGGGTGTTCGTGTAGCCTATTACTTCAAATACATAGCAATGGAGCTTTCATTAAGGAAACACAACCCAAATGAACTCTTAAAGTATGGAAAACACTTAAGGATCTGATACAAGGGCAAAGTTTCAAAAGATATATGTAAACAATCAACAAGCTAAAACAAAAATCAACAGTTCTATAATAATGTGACTTATACATGTTGTGTTAAACATTTAGAGTCTCTTACTCCACCTATGGTTCACATATTCCATTGTCTTTCTCCACTTTCTTTGGCCTTCACAAGCACTTGAGTTGTTGAATGCCTCCAATCTTTTAATATTTTGTTGTTGTGAATGTCTGGTTGCTTGTGTTGTTGTTGTTAAAGAGGTTGATAGTTTCTTTTGCTACATGCGATGATAAATTCTACAATGGAACCATTGACTTTTCCAACCCTTGGGTATTCCATATGCTTGGGCTTCCATACTTCTGAATAAAGTATGGTAAATGGTTGAAAATGATGTGCTACAAATTAAGCAAGTTGTTAAGAAAAGTAAAGACTCACATAGTTCTTTATAGTTACACGAGTGGTTGAACAATACCATGTAATGAGTAATCTAAGAATCATCCATGTTGTATTGAATGATTTTTTAACTAGTTGAGGGTTCTCCTTAAACTTGTTGAGATCATCTTGTGACCAATCATCTTTATCACACATCAAAAGGAGCATGTCTATGGAATTCCATGAAGTGCATGGGCGCGCACGTGTGTGTGTGTGTGTGTGTGTGTGTGTGTGTGTGTTTGCAACAATGGAGAAGAGACAGGAAGAGAGGAGACACATGTTTGAGTGGACTCCAAACACAATAGTGTTTAGGGTTATGAGTCCTTATTGTTTTGTGTAGAATGAATGGTCAGTGTTAGTTCTCGATTAGTCTCTAGCCGCCCATCACTTAAAAGTGGCACATTGATAATGTGTCTTTAAGCTGGGGTGACAATGTACATATACATACAATACAAGTATACAATGACCATGATCATCTACCTAATGCCCATGAGTACCCAAAAATGTGAAAACCGCTCTAAAGGTAAGCCTTTGTTAGAAGATCAGTAGGATTCTCTCTGGTACCGCTTGTCCTCAAGCACCTCGCGAATGAAGTGATACTTCACATCCACATACTTTTTCTTTGCATGAAACACTAGATTATTTTCCAAGTGTATAGCATTTAGCTATCACAATGTAGCACATGCATCTCAACATTGATTCCCAAGTCTCCCACTAGCCAACCAAGCCATATAGCTTCGTTCAAGCTTCTGAACCTGCAACATATTTAGCCTCGGTAGTAGACAAGGTAATTAAACCTTGCAAATGAGATCACCATGAGACTGCACCTCTAGTCAATTCAAAAACATATCCTAAGTGGACCTTCTCTTGTCCAAGTATCCTATATAATCTGCATATGTGTAACCCATTACACATTATGCTTCCTTTTGTCCAAAGCAAATGCACTGTCTTTTGTACCATTTCACTGCCTCCCAATGTTTCTTGCCTAGATTTGACATATATCTGCTAATGACTCATAGTGCAAAAGCAATATCAAGACATGTAGTAATCATGACATACATCAAACTCCCAACTGATGCAGATAAATTAAGGCACTTGTTCCATTTCAATATTTTCCTCTTCAAACTTAGGGCAATCATTTTTAGAAATTTTCACATATGGAGGCAATGGAGTACTCCTTCCCCCTCTCCATATTGAAATGCTTGAGTATAAATAGACTAATTTGTTGCATATGTCTCACCTAATGCGCATGCCAAGGATATGGCTTTCTTTCCCCATGTCTTTCATTTCAAAGTTCACACATGTAACTCTAACTTCAAGGATGAAATCTCATCCTTGCTTTCCTGCCAATTAACATATCATCCACATAAAGGAACAAAATCAGCAAACTACCATCTTTAGCTTGCTTAGTGTAGAGATAGTGGTCCATATCGCTACGGTTGTAGCCTTGAGAGAGCATGAACGAGTAGAATTTATGATACCACTCCCTTGATGATTGTTTTAGACCATAAAGAGTCTTTTCTAACTGACACCAAGTCTTTATTGCCCTTCTCAACAAAACCTTCTGACTGCTACATATAAAATTCTTCTTAAAGATCACCATTCAACAACATCGTCTTGACATCCATCTGGTCAAGTTACATGTCTTCTTTAGCAGCCAACACAAGTACACACCACAGAGTAGTCATCTTGACAAGTGGAGAAAAGATCTCATCAAAGTCAATACCTTGTTGTTGCTTAAATCCTTTAGCAACAAGCCGTGCCTTGTACTTGGGTTTATTATCATGAGGTGTAACTTTTTGCTTATACACCCATTTGCATGGTAATGCCTTTTTACCTTTAGGAAATTGCGCTAGCTTCCAAGTTTGACTCTTATGCAATGAGTCCATTTTTGATTGCATAGCTTTCTCCCACTTTGGCTTGTCATCCATTGGCACGGCTTCCTTATAGCAGAAAGGCTCTCCGTAATCTATCAACATAATGTAGTCCAATGAGGGAGTAAATCTTTGATCAGGAGGCCCTAAGACTCTTGGAGACCTTCTAATAATTGGTTAAGCATGTTTTCCCACAGCAACATCTTGTACTACATGAGGATTATGGCCTTGTTGTTTAACATTAGGCACTTTAGCCCTATTGTGAACAATGCCATATTCTTGGAAGATAAATCTCTTGACCTCCACTTTATGCACATGCTTCTTATGTATCTTTTCTTTAGTGAAAAACACGTCATTACTACGAACAATATTTTTAGTTTCAAGATCCCATAACCAAAATCCCGTCTCTCTAGGATTGACATAACCAAGAAATATGCATGTCTTTGACTTAGGAGCCAATTGCTTCAAAAATCCTTTGGAATATGAAAATACGCTTCACAGCCAAAGACTCTAATATGTTTATAAGAAGGTGGCTTCCCAAACCAAAGCTATTCAGGTAGCTTCTCATCTAAAGCCTTGTTAGGAGATCTATTAATAAGATGGGCAACTGTTGCTAAGGCTTCTACCCAAAATCCATTAAAAAACTCTACATTAGACAACATGCTATGCAATTTCTCTTGTATGGTACGGTTCATTCTCTTAGAAACACCATTTTGTGCAGAGTTATATTAAGCATTCAACTCTCTTTTGATGCCTTTGGAATCACAAAAATTTTGAAAGGCTTTAGTGACATACTCACCACCATTGTCTGACCTTAAGCACTTGGCTTTCTTGCCAGATTGATTCTCCACTAATGCCTAAAAAAATTAAAATTTTGAAAGAACTTAATCCTTCTTCCTGAGAGGATATACCTACACTTTCCTTGAGAATTCATCTATGAATGTAACAGAGTACAATGAACCTCTCATGGACATAGGAGGCATAGATCCACACACATCACTATGCACTAACTCTAACAGCTCACTTTTCCAAGTGCGTCCCTTTTTGTGTGGTGACTGTGTTTGTTTACCATAAAGACAATGCTCACCTAAAAAGTTTGAGAAATTGAAGCTCAAAAAATTGTGGAGCTATATATGGCTCACTCTACTGAACTTGGTCTCACGTATATATTTGTATCTTGTCCTCAATATGAATCAGTCTTTGAGAGCGTACATAGTGTGTCTCTTGTCTCGTCTCTCTCTTTCTCTCTACATCTCAACTTGGTATCAAAGCGGTAACGATCACGCGACGATTTATATAGGAAATGCAAAGACAAGCACTAGAGAATCATCAAGTGCTGCAACGTCACTGGAAAAAAGGGGAAGGCCTAAAGAGAGGTTCAAAAACCAAAAGGGTCGTGATCGCTCAAGGCGGAGCAAGTCATGCACAAAGTCAATTCTTGAATGCTATAACTACGGCAAGGAAGGGCCACGTCAAGAAGGATTGCTAGTCCAAGAAGAAGAAGGAGTCGGAGTCTCAAGACAACAAGCCAACATCGGAGGCCAATGTGGCAGGTAAAGTAGAGCAAGATGCTCTAATTCTCTCATTAGATAATGTGTCTAATTCCTAGATAGTATATTTTGGGGTTTCATTCCATGCGACACCACACAAGCAACATTTTTAAGATTACACCAAAGGTAATTTTGCGCATGTATACTTGGGAGATGATGAAGCTTGTGAAATTGTTGGCAAAGGTACAGTTTGTGTCAAAACTTCTAACAGAAATGAATTGAAGCTTAAAGATGTTAGGCATGTTCCTTCTCTTCGCAAGAATTTGATCTCTATAGAATAATTGGACGATGGTCACAACATTGCATTCAGAAACAAATGGTGAAAGATCTCAAAGGGATCATTGGTAGTTTCCAAAGGAGAAAAGGTTGGTACATTTTACTTGTGTACTGTAAGCTCGCAATCTTCAGCTTGTGCAACAACTACAAAAGTCGACAGTGCGGTCTGGCACTATTGGCTTGGGCATATGTGCAAAAGGAATGTAAATCCTTCAATCAAAAAAGCTTCTACAAGGTTTGAAAGAAGTGGACTTAGAGTTCTATGAAGATTGTGTGTATGGTAAACAAAAGAGGATAAAGTTCCTAAAAGCAAGAAACGAAAGAAAAAATAAAAAACTTGAATAGGTTCCTTTTGATATTTGGGGTCCTGCAAGTACACTATCACTTGGTGGCTCATTGTACTATTATGTAACATTCATAGACGATGCAACTAGAAAAACATGGGTTTATGTCATGAAGAATAAATCCAATGTGTTTTTCATATTTCAAAGGTGGAAATCCTTTGTGGAGAATAAAGTAGGTACCAAGGTTAAATGCCTCAGATCCGATCATGGAGGTAAATATTGCAGCCAAGCTTTTGAAAGCTTTATTACTAGCAATGGCATTCGGAGGCAAAGGACAACTCCAAGGACACCTCAACAAAATGGCATTTCCAAAAGGATGAACAGAACAATCATGGAGCGAGCACAAAGCATGCGGCTAGATGCAAGCTTATCGCTTGAGCTTTGGGCGGAAGCAGTAAGTACGTCTATGTATTTGATCAACCGGTCACCCTCAACTGCATGGATGGGGGAGTTCTAGAGGAGGCATGGACACGTAAACTGGTGAATTATTGATTTCTCAAAGTGTTTGGGTGTGAGGCTTTCATGCACATAGATAGAAGCCTAAGATTAAAGCTAGATGCAAAGTCCAAAAAGTGTTTCTTCATTGGCTATGGAGAAGGTGACTTTGGGTATCACCTATGGAATCTTGAAGATGGTAAAATCTTTAGAAGTAGGGATTTAATTTTCAATGAACAAAATATGTACAAAGATTACTTGGAAAGAAAACAAACAAAAGAAACAGGTGATGAGTACATGGAGCTTGAGGACGCTAAAGACTCAAGGAGTGAAAATGGTGACAACGTACAACAACGTCAACCAAATGAGGAGCCTCAACCTATTCCCCAAAGATCTACAAGATCAAGTAGACCTCTAGAAAATTTTATTCATTCCTTCAACCATATCTTGATCTCAGATTTTGAAGAGCCGGAATCATACAAAGAAGCTATGCATCAGGAATCCAAAGAAGAATGGATGAAGAGCACGCAAGTGGAGATGGACTCATTACATCACAACCAAACATGGGAGTTGGTTGAGTTGCCTAAAGGTAAGTGGGCAATATAGAACAAATGGGTGTATAAGCTGAAGGAAGAAGAAGGTGGGAAGAAAAGGTACAAGTATAGGCTTGTGGTAAAAGGGTTTTCTCAAAAGAAAGGTATTGACTTCAATGAAATATTTTCTCCTATTGTAAAACTGAACTCAATTAGGTTTGTCTTAAGCCTTGTGGATGCTCATGATTTAAATCTTGAGCAAATGAATGTCAATACGACATTCCCTCATGGTGACTTAGAGGAGGAAATTTACATGCTTCAATCAAAGGGGTATGAAGTAAAAGGTAAGGAGAAAATGGTTTACAGATTAAAGAAGATCTTGTATGGTTTAAAGAAAGTATCAAAACAGTGGTACTTGAAGTTCGATTGATCGATGTTGGATCATGGATTCACAAGATGCAACTCAGATCACTCTGTCTACACAAAGAATTTGGAAGATGGGAAGTTCATCATCCTAATGTTGTATGTTGATGACATTCTGATTGTAAGTGCTAACATACAGGATATAAAGTCTAAATATTTTTCAATGAAAGTTTGAAGTGTTGTAAAGAGGATAAAGATATCAAGGGACATGACGAAGAAGACAATAACGCTATCTCAAGAGGATTACATCAAGAAGGTACTAGAAAGGTTTGCAATGAAAAATTCAAAAAACAGTTTCTACACCTTTGGTTGGTCACTTTAAACTAACCAAGGATATGTGTCCAAAGACACAAGAGGAGATAGCCTATATGTTTAAAGTTCCATATTCTGTAGTGGTAGGTTCTCTTATATATGCTATGGTCTAGACAAGGCAAGACATTGCACATGCAGTGGGAGTTGTAAGTAGGTTCATGGACAACCCAAGTAAAGAGCACTGGTAACCTGTGAAGTAGTTCCATATTCTGTAGTGGTAGGTTCTCTTATATATGCTATGGTCTAGACAAGGCCAGACATTGCACATGCAGTGGGAGTTGTAAGTAGGTTCATGGACAACCCAGCACTGGTAAGCTGTGAAGTAGATACTTAGGTATCTAAAAGGGACAACAACAAATGCTTTGTATTTTGGAGGAACTAATATTTTTCTTCAAGGGTATGCTAATGCAGATATGGTAGGTGACAAAGAGACTCGAGGGAACACTACTGGCTATGTCTTCACGGTTGGAGGCACAACGGTAAGTTGGGCTTCAAAGCTATAGAAAGTGGTCTCACTTTCTACCACGAAAGCAGAGTATGTAGCAATGATAGAGGAAAGCAAAGAAATTCTCTGGCTTCACAGATTCTTAGAAGAGCTTGGATTCAAATAAGACAACTGTGTCTTGTACAATGGTAGCGAAAGCGCTATCCATCTTGCAAAGAACTCAGCCTTTCATTCAAGGACAAAGCACATTGAAGTAAAAAATTTGGTTTTCGGCGAGTGATTTTCCTCACGCACGATGGCTTCTCCTTACAACGCAGGCCTTACAAATGTGTGTTTTTAATACAAAAATTACAAGGGGTAAATCAGGCTCCATACTTAACAACAACATTGTTGAGGAATCAACAATGTTGTGAATAACCATCTTGGTTAACTTTCACAAGCACCCAAACCGATCCATGACCTCTATTGGTGATTGCTAGATCAAAAAATATCCCATAAAGATACTGCACATAGAGTGCAAGATGTTTTATAAAGCAACTAATGTCATGAATGTGCATGCCACTCCAAATCAGTCTTTGTTAAACACTAGGACCAATAGCACTTAGTGTGCATGCATTTAGCAAAAACAGATTCAAACCCACATATCCATGATCGTACATGCCAATGCTTATGGCTAATTTTTATGCTCACAACTCACAGGGAAAGAACTAATACTACCTTGCTACATGTATAAACAACCATCTATTAAAGTTTCTTAACAACACTTGTACCTTAACAAGTTTGACTAGGTATCGGACATTTTTTTGCCATTGAAATTATTCCTGACATGACAAGCTCAAAATGGTTTTATAAACGGATTTGACCAGCACCTCGGGACTTTATTGTGACACATAATTGAAATAGAGGGCACCACTGTCATTCCAAGAGACTCATATTCTCCACTTGTGGAATATGTCTCAAATAAGGATGTTTGAAAAAAGAACATCCGTCTAGTACTTGTGTGTGGAGGTAATCAGAAACACTCTACGACGTGAGTAAGAGGGACCCTCATTAATCATAATCCACACTGGCTAAACCAAACTCCTTGCATTCCTAGACCATGTCGTATCGCATGTGACGACATGTGCCAAAGAAAACCCTACTTATAGGTCCATAACTGCATAATGAAAAAATGTATTTGGAACAATGCAGCCCAAAATTTTGTTGAAAAATGGAAAAAAACTAAATCATATTCATACCTAAAGGTTGAATATAACGTTCACTTACTTGTAGTCACATGCACATTGCAAACCTCAAAGAAACTATTGAAAAACAAGCATTAGAAATTGGTAACCCTAGGTGTTGCTTTTGCAATCCGAACCCCTTGGTTAGCTTTGTGTTCAAAAAAATTTGGAATCAATTGAGATAGTTGAATTTGTCTACTACTCCTTAGTAGATTGCGGACGTCTTTTCTTGAAAGTACAATTGTGCTGAGTGTTAGGAAATAGGACGTAGCTAAGTAGATGAATGAGTAGTTTACTTAATGGAGAGAGATAATTTTCACACACGAGAGATTATAGAGGAAGGAGAGAGAGAGAGAGAGAGAGAGAGAGAGAGAGAGAGAGATAGAGAGAGAGAGGGAGGAAGGAAGGGAGAGAAAGAGAGCACACACACTGTACGTGGTTCACCCAATGTGGGCTACGTCCACGGGAAAGTAGCCACTCAATGGCTTTAGTACTTCAAAACAAGAAGTAGATTACAAAGGTATTATACCCTTTTGGAGCTCCCGCCTTGCTTCACTCTACCACCTCACATCAACTTCACAATGCACCACAATGCTTCACAATCCGTTTTTGTGTCTAGAAGAGGCCTCCTTTTATAGGCCAAAAGGGCCACCCTCTCTCATGAGAGGCATCCATGTGTGGCAGCCCTTGTGTAAAGTCCAAATCGGACCCTCCAATCCGCCCATGTTTGGCCACCCTTGCTATCACTGTACAAGACATAATTGTCTTGTTTGAACCCAAGCTCTTCTAAGAATGTGTGAAGCCACATAATTTCTTTGCTTGCCTCTGTCATTGCTACATACTCTACTTCCGTGGTAGAAAGTGAGACAACTTTCTGTAGCTTTGAATCCCAGCTTACTATTGTGCCTCCAATCGTGAAGACATATCCAATATATTGCTCCTTTGAGTATCTTTGTCACCTGCCATATCTACATCAGCATACTCTTGAAGAAAAATATCAGTTCCTCCAAAATACAAAGCATTTGTTATTGTCCCTTTCATATACCTAAGTATCCACTTCACAGCTTGCCAGTGCTCTTTACCTGGGTTGTCCATGAACCTACGTTTACAACTCCCACTGCATGTGCAATGTTTGGCCTTGTCCAGACAATAGCATACATAACAGAACCTATCGCTACTATATGTTATCTCCTTTTGTGTCTTTGGACACATATCCTTGGTTAGTTTAAAGTGACCAACCAACGGTGTATGAATGGTTTTTGCATTTTGCATTGCAAACCTTTCTAGTACCTTCTTGATGTAATCCTCTTGAGATAGCTTTATTGTCTTCTTCGTCCTATCCCTTGATATCTTCATACAAACTATCCTCTTTGCAGCACTTCAATCTTTCATTGAAAAATATTTAGACAACTCCTCTTTTAGGTCTTTGATATCCTGCATGTTAGCACTTGCAATCAACATGTCATCAACATACAACATTAGGATGATGAACTTCCCATCTTCCAAATTTTTTGTGTAGACACAGTGATCTGAGTTATATCTTGTGAATCCATGATCCAACATCTATCAACCAAACTTCAAGTACCACTGTCTTGATGCTTGCTTTAAACCATACAAGATCTTCCTTTAATCTGCAAACCATTTTCTCCTTACCTTTTACTTCATACCCCTTTGGTTGAAGAATGTAAATTTCCTCCTCTAAGTCACCATGAGGGAATGTCGTATTGACATTCATTTGCTCAAGATTTAAATCATGAGCAACCACAAGGCTTAAGACAACAGGAGAAAATATTTCATTGAAGTCAATACCTTTCTTTTGAGAAAACCCTTTTACCACAAGCCTAGACTTGTACCTTTTCTTCCCACCTTCTTCTTCCTTCAGCTTATACACCCATTTGTTCTATATTGCCCACTTACCTTTAGGCAACTCAACCAACTCCCATGTTTGGTTGCGATGTAATGAGTCCATCTCCACTTGCATGCTCCTCACCCATTCTTCTTTGGATTCATAATGCATAGCTTCTTCGTATGATTCCGGCTCCTCAAAATCTGAGATCAAGAGATGGTTGAAGGAAGGAATAAACCTTTCTGGAGGTCTACTTGCTCTTGTAGATCTTTGGGGAATAGGTTGAGGCTCCTCATTTGGTTGACGTTGTTGTACGTTGTCACCATTTTCACTCCTTGAGTCTTTAGCGTCCTCAAGCTCCATGTACTCATCACCTGTTTCTTTTGTTTGTTTTCTTTCCAAGTAATCTTTGTACATATTTTGTTTATTGAAAATTAAATCTCTACTTCTAAAGATTTTACCATCTTCAGGATTCCATAGGTGATACCCAAAGTCACCTTCTCCATAGCCAATGAAGAAACACTTTTTGGACTTTGCATCTAGCTCTAATCTTAGGCTTCTATCTATGTGCATGAAAGCCTCACACCCAAACACTTCGAGAAATGAATAATTCACCGGTTTACATGTACATGCCTCCTCTAGAACTCCCCTATCCAATGCAGTTGAGGGTGAGCGATTGATCAAATACATAGACGTACTTACTGCTTCCGCCCAAAGCTCAAGCGATGATCCTACATGTAGCCGCATGCTTCGTGCTCGCTCCATGATTGTTTTGTTCATCCTTTCGGAAATGCCATTTTGTTGAGGTGTCCTTAGAGTTGTGCTTTGCCTCCGAATGCCATTGCTAGCAATAAATCTTTGAAAAGCTTGGCTGCAATATTCGCCTCTATTGTCGGATCTGAGGCATTTAACCTTGGTACCTACTTCATTCTCCACAAAGGCTTTCCACCTTTGAAGTATGGAAAATACATCGTATTTATTCTTCATTACATAAACCCATGTTTTCCTAGTTGCATCATCTATGAATGTTATATAGTACAATGAACCACCAAGTGATGGTGTACTTGTAGGACCCCAAATATCAGAATAAACCAACTCAAGTTTTTTTTTTGTAAAATTTATTTCTTGATTTTCAAAATTTTACTCTCTTTTGTTTACCATAAATACAATCTTTACAAAAATCTAAGTCCACTTCTTTCAAACGTGGTAGAAGCTTCTTTGTTTGAAGGATTTTCATTCCTTTGACACTCATATGCCCGAGTCGGTAGTGCCACACTGCACTGTCGACTTTTGTAGTTGCTGCAGAAGCTGAAAATTATGAGCTGACAGTACACAAGTAAAGTGTACCAACCTTTTCTCCTTTGGAAACCACCAACGATTCCTTTGAGATCTTCCACCGTTTGTTTCTGAATGCAATGTTGTGACCATCGTCCAATTATCCTATAGAGATCAAATTCTTGCAAAGAGAAGGAACATGCCTAGCATCTTTAAGCTTCCATTCATTTATGTTAGAAGTTTTGACACAAATTGTACCTTTGCCAACAATTTCACAAGCTTCATCATCTCCCAAGTATACATACGCAAAATTACCTTTGGTGTAATCTTGAAAATGTTGCTTGTGTGGTGTCGCATGGAATGAAGCCCCAGAATCTACTATCCAGGAATTAAACACATTGTTTAATGAGTAAATTAGAGCATCTTGCTCTACTTTACCTGCCACATTGATCTCCAATGTTGGCTTGTTGTCTTGAGACTCTGACTCCTTCTTCTTCTTGGACGAGCAATCCTTCTTGATGTGGCCCTTCCTTGCCGGCAGTTCCAACATTCAAGAATTGACTTTGTGCGTGACTTGTTCCGCCTTGAGCGATCATGACCCTTTTGGTTTTTGAATCTCTCCTTAGGCCTTCCTCTTGTTTCCAGTGACATTGCAGCACTTGATAATTCTCTTGTGCTTCTCTTTTGCATTTCCTCGCTTAGGAGAACAACCACAACATCATCAAACTTAAGAGTATGTGTGCCAGAGATAGAATCACTTAGAGCCATCACAAGGTTGTCCCAACTATCCGGTAGAGACGATAGTATTAAGGAGAGCTCGCACTTCATCATCGAAATTGATTTTCATCGATTGAAGTTGACTTATGTTGGTATTAAAGTCGTTTAGGTGTTCTACAATTGAACCATTCTCTGTCATCTTTAAATTGAACAAGCTCTTCATGAGAAATACCTTATTGGATGCCAATGGTTTCTCATAGAGGTCGTCAAGTGACTTCATCAAGTCCTCCGTGGTCTTCATCTATGAAATGTTGGAGGCCACTGTTAATGCCAAGCTTAACCAGATTGTTCCCAATGCCTTTTGGTCAAGGAAAATCCATGCTTCATCTGTCATCGTTGCGGGCTTCTTTGCAAGACCGGCTAGTGGCAAATAAAGATCCTTCTGGTAGAGATAGTTTTCAATTTGCATCTTCCAGTGTTGGTAGTTCTTGCCATTGAACTTCTCGATCTTGAGCTTCCCTTTCTCCACCATTACTCCCACTCAATTCAAGGAATCCTTTCCTTGAGATACTTTAGCTACGAGCAAACCTTGCTCTGATACCAGTTGTTAGGAAATAGGACGTAGCTAAGTAGATAATTGAGTAGATTACTTAATGGAGAGAGATAATTTTCACACACAAGAGATTATAGAGTGAGGGGAGAGAGAGAGAGAGAGAGAGAGAGAGAGAGAGAGAGAGAGAGAGAGATATGTGGTTCACCCAATGTGGGCTTTGAGAGGTGACACTTATTCTCGTTGGTTACTAGATGAAGATGCAGTTTTCCGTGTCACACCACATCGTGAGTGGTTCAACACATTCTCTAGTGGGAGCTTTGGTTGTGTACACTTAAACGACAGTTCAGCATTTGACATTGCAGGTGCACGAGATGTTTTCTTGTTATTGCCCAGTGGTACATCTTATACGCTACGACATGTGCGTTATATTCCTCAGCTAAGACAGAGCTTGATCTCAATGAGACAGTTAGCAAATTGGGGGTATCGGACACTGCTTAGAGAGTAGTCTTTCTAGCTAAATTGCGGATCATTAGTGATTGCCAGAGGAGCCCACAGTGGCTTGGTATATCTTATGCATGTATCTGAGGTACAAGACGGCATAGTCTCAGTTTTATTGATGGCATGCATTGAGAGAGAGACGAAACGTCTCTCCTTTGTGGGTGAGCTAAATGCTCATAAGACAAAGCATTTAGCTATGCAAGATGTGCCAGTACACTCTGTACATACAGAGGTAGAGCATCAGTGCTCTGATGAGACACAGCATGTGTTGTCAAAATCTGTGTAAGCAGACGTAGAGTGAGTGCTTTTTAGATACAGAGACAGAGGTAACAGATATGGAGTTTTTTTATATGCTCATACTAGAGGCTGATGAGTTGATACCAAGACACAAAGTTCTGCCTATGTGTGAGAGGGACGTAGCCATCCAGTGTCGGTCATGACACATCCATATGCAATGAGTAGTCATGATGAGGCAGTGCATGCAGATAGTACAGGGAAAGCTAGGATAGCCAGGTTTGTGCAGATTTTGTCAACATCCGGTGTCTCATGTATGACCTACTAGTGTTAAGGCCCAACCTAGCAATTGAAGTGGGAGCATTTAAAGCAAAAATTATCAACCGTACGGTGACTGACACTAGCATGATGAATTGTGAAGTTTTGCAAACCATATAGAGTTGTCTACGGGATTTACATGCAGGCTCTAGCATGTATACGCACGCTCGCCTATCACTAGAGCCGATTTGGGTTGCATGTAAATCAACTGAGTGAGCCAGTCGGCATAGATTGAGAGTCTCTCATCAGTTTTCTTGTACATACTAATTTAGCTAGTAACATTCACTTATCAGCCCATCGCCTTTAAGTAGAAGGTTGTTGGGGTAAAAGCACTACACCTTTGCGTAGGCCGAACGACTAGTGTCCGGTCCCGAACACAGCACTCTTCAATGGCCCCCAAGGAAGTACCTTCCAATGCAATGCAGCCTAACGCACACTAATTGCTACTAATCACGTGTTCCTCTCATAAACAAGGGTAGTGGCTCGTAGTGAACGTGCCCAAACTCTATGAGAATCATGACACGATTATGTAGCTTATTGCTAATAATGCTTGATAGAAAGAGAGAGTGATTAGGTGTATAATAAATTGGGACTAGGTGTGAACCATCGGCTTGATACCACATGAAAGGGAACTGTGTTATAGCAGAAACATTAACAAGTCATAGTGTGGCTTGTAGTAAACATGCCCCAACTCTACGAGAATCATGACACGATTGTGTAGCTTATTACTAATAATGAGAAAGAGAGTGATTAGGTGTATAATAAATTGGGACTAGGTGTAATCCATCGGCTTTGATACCACATGAAAGGGCACATGGTCCTTAAGACCCCAAAGCAGTGGGATCAACATGGGAGCCAAGCGTGCATCTCAAGATGCGTGGATAGCTCAAAAAAAAAATTACGGACAGTCCCTCGTTTGAGTTTCAAACCCTCGAGGGTGCTGCCCAGGAGCTTGTTGCACTAACCACACACCCACATGATGCTTGTTGTCTTTGTGAGAAAAACACATGTATATAAAGAACAATGCTCCCAACGTCCAAGTTACCAAAATGTGCCCAAGTTTACTTTTCACAAATCAGACGACCTTGAGACGTGTCTGGGCTTCCATGCCTAAGATCCTAGCGTCAAGGATTCATTAAACACCCCATACCCTTTTACCAACCCCCCCCCCCCCCCCCCCCCCCCCCCCCCCTTCCCCAAAAAAAGGAAGGAGGTAAAGGTGTACTCGTAGGCAACGACAAAAATTTATTGTAAATTTATTAATACCTTATAACTTTAAAAAAGTGACTTTCATGAATACATGTAAGCCACCGACATTTCTAGTATAGCAAAGGCAATTACCATTAAACTTCCTTTTTACAAAAAAAAAATTGAGCCAATGTCATGAAGAGTATCAACTTTTAAAGTGGTATGGGGTTAAATTCGGTATTGTTGATGCATGCCGAAGTATACCTAGGTGGCAGAAGTATACTAGGTGGCACCATGAATTTTATTGTACACTTGGAATTGGCAATGCAAAAAACTTATAATGCACAAGGTTTGACTACCTCCTTAAACTCCAATATATATGTGAGCCTTTGTCTTTATGTAACAATGTTACAAACTCTTTGGGATAGATGAATAACACCATTGTCTTTGTGTGCAAATGGAGCATACAACACTCTGTCAACCAATAAGAGAATACCAAACATTTATAGAGGAAGTTGAAGCCAAAATCAACAACTTGAGGCCCTAGGAACAAGAGGAAGCCCCTCTTAAGGCACTTTAACATGACCTAGAAGGTTTTTTTTTTATGACACAAAATATAATATGCAGGCCCTAGGAACAAGAGTAAGCCCCTCTTAAGGCACTTTAACATGACCTAGAAGGTTTTTTTTTTATGACACAATATAATATGCATGCATACAAACACGCGCACGCACACAGAGTGTTCATACATAGCAACCATACCAATTGAGACAAGGTAAAATAAATCTTTTTCACTAGCAATTACATGTGTAAAAAGGTAGATCATATTTACTGTAAAGAGGGTATCTTTTTCTTGACCTACATCTCTCTTATTAAAGCTGTCATGGAATCCCTTCTATGGAATTGTGATCCCCCACCATTCTTAAAAATGAGGCAAAGAAAAGCAAGGCTTCGATCATGTCATACTTATTGCAAAGCTGTCCAGCCTAGTAAGCTTCTCGGAGTGCACATTGATGTGCCTGCCAAATCTCTGTCTTCTGAAGCTAAGATGCACGAATATGTACATAAATGCATGCATGCATACATACATATATAGTCTGCACACAATTTTCATAATCTTTTCAAAATGACATCAAAGACCCTTCGCACCATTGTAGCATTCCATTCATATGCATGAGCATGCGCATGAGCTTTCATAGGTAGATACTGCAAATCTGAGCCCACACTCAAATGTACCAAACTATAACCCAGTGAGGATAAAAAATGCTTCAATGCCGACTCAAAATGAATTGCTCAACATTGCATATTTGAGCAAGACAACTCCATTGGGAGAGGAGAGTTCCAAATGACCCTTTCAAATGAGCTTACCTTGGAGACATTCTTCAGCCTTACACTAAACGATACCCTAAAAACTCAATGTGACTATGGCACACTTCAGTACCATGGCATTTCACAATAAAACATGACATTTTGACTCGAAACCTTCAATACAAACAGTAGGTCTCAATGAACGTGGAGTCCAACAATCAAAGATGAATTAACCACCAAGGCATTACATTCAATGCTTGCGACGCCTCACCCTCTTTGTTGAGAGGAACTTTAAGGTTCCAATGCCCACATTTCATCGCAAACATCCCATTACCTACTCATCTAGGAATTGTTTACCAAGGGAAAAAAAATTGAAAGATGAATTAAATAGTCATAACTTGAAATGGATACCTTTTCTTTACAGTGAAACCGCCTATGTTTCAACCAGCAAAGCATGACATTACAACGCTCGAGACATCTCACTTTCCTAGAGGAATTTTATGGTTCCGATGCTTACATTGCATACAGCCCTGTTACCTACTCATCTAGGAATCGTTTACCAAGAAAAAAAAATCCAACAATGTAGCCATTTCCACCATATTTAAACAATGCATAATTAACAAAAAGTCCAAATCCGGGAAGCAAGAACTCTTATGAGAACTAACTTTGTATAAAGAGCAGTAAAGTCAACGAATCTTCTGTCTTCTTTTCATCACAATCAAGATTCGCATTGGTAATGTCGTCACTAAAGCAGCTAATAGTGGCATACACCAGGCCAATATCTCGATGAACATAGCAATTTCTTGTCAACTTTCAACATTTGGTCCTCTATTAGTGTAAGTCCTTGCCAAAAGTAAGAGATACGGAATGAGTAGTGACCCATTTGTAATGTAAGGATACTTAAGCAATTTGCTTTACCATCCACAGTATAGCAAGTTAGCTCTTATCACAGGACAGCTTGGAAGTCTATAAAAAATATAATGTCTGAATGAGGTTTTCTTACTGATTATAGCATGAAAAGCATTAGGCTTTCAACTACTGACAGTGAGGATTCCTCGCTGAATCAGCTAAAACCACTAAGAATGAGTTTACGAGAAAATCTTCTTCTCAGTTACTGCCCGTACAATTGGCGTTGACCCCATAGTCACCAAGAACGGAAAATCGACGGAACCCGGCATGAAATGTCATTCCCTGTTACGGATACTCACCTCTAAAACATGGGATGGGGATTCAGAATGGGGAGTTGGAATGGGAACGGGGAACAAAAACCTGAAAATGGTCATTCCCTGTAACTATGGTTGACCGGTCCCCTACCTTGGTTTCTCTTCAATATGATGTGCCATGCAACAACACCATTTTGGAAAACAAGCCAAAAGCATAAATCATCAGTACACGATACAATAAGATTACATACTGATACGAAGAGAGTCGACTCTACTAGTAGATTCACTTGCTTTGCTTGTTATATAATGACCTCAAAAGGACGTGATCTTGGCTTAAAAGCAAGATCGTGACCACCATTACATACAAGGGATTTGGATTGGCAAACCAAAAGGTTATGTGAATTCTGTACTACTGTAATGGAGGAGGCCAAGAATCTGTATCAACCGAGACTACAAGTGAAAACATACTGCAATCTTTAGTAGACTTAGATTCTCACAACATAAGAGCTTGCATGGGTGACATATCGAACCCAGCGATATGGATTGTAAGCCTTCGACTTCTTCACAATCTGAAGATAACGGACCTGACACACAAGGAATCAAACTGGATTATTGACAGTATATGTGAAGCTCCAAAGCTTACTCTATAGTACCACTTTCCTAACTTATTTACACCTTAAGCCTAAGTTTAGTTCGAATTGAGAAACATTACTCCCCACAACCCAGTCAATGGTGTTTGTGTCGGTTTTTCATAAGGGTAACATAGTCAAATTTTCCAACAAGACCAGTGCACCCGTGTGGTAGCATTCTTCCAGATTCTTGCAATTGCCGATTAAAAAAGAAAGAGAAAAAGGAAAATGAGGCGTCCTTACTTTGGTATTTTCGGATATTTATACCTCTGGAAGAATGTGTTAATATAAGTGTCAAGAACAAAACTTCTATTTTATGCTAGCCCCTGAATCAGGCTATAATTTGCTCTGTCGTTTATTTTAACTTCAGGAAAAGACTCTGGAACTTAAGAATTGTGCCACTCCTAACCTCATCACTAAGAATTACCTGCAATCGTGAGGCATTGAACATGGGAATTGTGAAATTCATGCTGACTGGACCTGCCTCCTTCTTTAGGTTTACTGGAAAAAGACCAAAAACGACAGCCATTAAATGAGTGCTTCGTTTTCAAGGACAACAGAAGCAGTCTGAAGAAGCAAATATCAAAAGGACCACCATTTCTTTCTTGTGAAAGTGTAAGCTTCGCTCTCAGAACATGCTCCGACCCACCCACAACCTGCAGCACAATAAGACTCAAAATATCTTTCCTTGAATAGGACTCCATAATCTTCTAGTTGAGATATAAAATATAAAGAGGTCCCAACCTTCCGCAGTGTCCATTCCACTGTCTTATTACTTTCTTTGAAATCGGTTGACTGCCCCGACGCTCCTAGCTCTAACTCAAAGCTAGCCCTGAACAACATGGGTAGAGCTTCTTAGCACAAGATCAACCTCTCCTGTCAAAAAAGAGTTCCCACCCAGCCCAGCCATTTAAACCACTTGTAAATACAAGTAAAATTTCTTCCTTTAGACAAAGATGATGGGGTTAAGCCAAGAAAAATGCTGACAGTTATACAGAGACGCAGAGGACAGCCAAAAGCTACTTGAGACTTCAAGAACTGTGGAGCATCTTGCCCTTAAAGCTCGGGGTGTATGGACCCCACAAAAGAGATTTCCAAGTATGCTGATCCAAACAAAAGCTTCCCACATTTGCAAGGCAGCAGTCAGCAGGCTCAGCCATCCACAGTTCCTCCTTCCCAATTAGGCATTATATATAGTACACCTCATGCTCCCGCACGCTCTTTATTAGTGTACGGTCGGAGACAGAAGTAACAAATCTCACAGTTACTAATGAGAATTCTTGACTGTCATAACGAACAACTGTAAACAGTCCGAACACCTTCATGAGTACAAAGTCTATTTTTCAACGGAAAGTAAGTGTTCGGGAAAAAAATGTGACCTTAACCCATCTTTGTAACTTCCAATAAGCAACACATCTATAATCAAGAATGTCCCTGCACTTTTAGAAAGCTGCTCAAGGGATCAAGCCTTGTACCAACCTCTCAAAATCCTAAAGAAAGAAAACGCAGCATGGCAGCCACTTCTAGTATCCTCAGCACTAGAACGAGATCTGACTCTATCAAAAAACCTCTTATTATCTAGTTCATATCCATGTAAGCCAGCACTTCAAAGACTAACAAGTTATTCATGAGCTCTGGCACTCACATTGGTCCCTTACTAGCTGCTCCTAATCAGCATGAAAAAAGGTCAAGACCGAAACATAGTAGACCACATCAATACTATTTCTGCAATGACAAAAACTGATAATTCTGTGCTCCTGACATTCCTGTATCCACGACAACTACAACCTATCAGTAAAATCATTTTAACCTACTGCACAGTTTACCTCATGGTAGACTTTGGCAATGGAACCCTTAACACCACCGAGTTGGCTGTGACTGTATTTGCAAATTCAGCACGGACTTTTAACACCAGCTCTGCCTGTGTGATCCATTCTTGATTCAAAAAGTTGTTCTTCTCCAGATATCACACAACACTGATGATAAGGGGTGCACTTTCTGTTACCTTGAAAGCACCTGCTTCTACAATGGTTGGATAGACCTTGAACGGGACCTTGAACTCCTGAGTCATTCTATAATTCATGACAGAGAACTCGCCATCTGGAGGAACCTTTCAAGATCATAAGTGAAAGACTCGCCTATCTTAGAAACATACACAAATACTTGGCGGCAATGAAGAAAAAGCTGACCTAAATGTGCAATGTACCCATTGGCAGTTCAATTTTGCAAAAACAAGGAAAAAAACACGCTTTGCAAAAACTCACCAAAGTCAGTGTTCTGTCTAAATCAAAGTCATCCAACCGCACAGACTCGTGGAAATTACAGTCATCCAGCATGACCATGCCCATTCCTCCAGATCCTCCATATTCTACAGAATTTTTTCGTCAAATTTAGAATTGCTACACTGATCTTCCAATTGGTTCGGAAAAAAGAATTTCAATCTAAGAAAGTCACCAGTTCACAGCAGAAAAAATCGACATCAAATCCTCTATCTAAGACACAAAAAGCTGATATGGTGATGAGATTTTTATTAACGTCTTCTAGAGGCCGAAGGCGGTCATGAGACAACAGTGTACAGTTTGTGTGTCCTCTGGGTATTCAGGAAAAGGGACAAAAGTGCTGAAAATAAATCTGCTATAAAATAAAATAGAATAACTGGGAGTGTGTGTACATGTACATGAGGGATGAGGGGGATGGAGCTCTAACTCTAATGAACGTGGAATAAAATGGAGCTTGTGTGTACATGCCTAGGGCCTTTATATACGAAGGGTGGGCTCTCACTCTGGCATCCTTGCAGGAGCAGGTGCAGAGCAGAGCCACCAAAGCTTGTACTGAGTTGAAGCAATATTTGGGGGCCACTCCCCGTCTCGTGTGTTGTGCATCTCTTTCAGTTCAGTATTATTTGAAGTGCTAAAAGCTGTTCAGTCTGTTCTTTTCCATTGGCACGTGGTGCCCTTCCGTTAGCCAATTCCGGAAGCTCTCTCTCTCTCTCTCTCTCTCTCTCTCTCTCTCTCTCTCTCTCTCTCACACAGGTCAGAGCATGGTTTGAGGGACACGGTCTTGACATGGAGAGCCTACCACCATTCCAGTACGACCCCCACGGGCCCACTCACCATATGTTCACCTCTCTCGCAGTGAGAGGAACTTGGTATTGAGACAGGATCTGTGGCAGCTATACACTAGGAGAGTCTGGGAGTCACCTGGCTTGGGGACGAGGACGTCAGATTACAGAGACCAGTTTCTCACCATATTGTCTAGGGGGTTCATACAGAGACCACGCTACATGGACACATATATGCCACATAGCTCACGGGTGGCGATTGGTCAGTTGAGAGTGGCTTCACACAGGTTAGAGATTGAGATCGGGAGACATACTGGTGTTCCCAGGGAGGAGCGAGTCTGCAGAGCCTGCACAGAGGAGGTGGAGAGTGAGGAGCACTTTGTATGTAGATGCAGAGCATACACTGAGATCAGAGGCAGGTATGAGGCCTTATTCAGAGGACAGCCCACTCTCCGAGAGATCATGGACTCTCGAGATCAGAGACAGCTCGGACGTTTCTTACTAGAGATACAGAGCCATCGGGACACACTACTACAGCCACACATAGCTACACAGACAGAGGGGAGACAGTCGCAGCTCACAGACTTCTTTCAGAGGATTGCCGCCCCCCCCTCACCAGACACTCAAAGGGGAGTGACACTCCCACAGGCGGAGGTGAGCCGAGCTAGACAACGACCACGAGTCACAGGCTACAGGGGCGCGAGCTCCCACCACCGACAGATCGAGGAGATCCGAGCCCGGGAGCGCCGTGCCACTGAGGAGCGAGTGGCTCAGATGAGGGCCGACCCGACAGCTTTCATCCGGGTAGCCTTGGCACCAAACCCGCCCATGTACCACATCTTACATCCCCCCATTAGTACAGGATGGAGCTAGATAGCTTGATGCATTCTCATGATTGTACTACCTTGAGCATATAGACATGCATATACCCCTAGAGATAGAGCTCCATCCCTCCTCAGATACTCCACTACCTACATTCAGTTCAGTTTTGTATCAGTTTTTGTTTCATTTGTCTTTCCGATAGACGGATGACATACACACCATGTACATTTGATTTGTCTCATAGGCCGATTTCGGCCTGACATAGACGTTAAAACTCTCTCTCTCTCTCTCTCTCTCTCTCTCTCTCTCTCTCTCTCTCTCTCTCTCTCTCTCTCTCTCTCTCTCTCTCTCTCTCTCTCTCTCTCTCTCTCTCTCTCTCTCTCTCTCTCTCTCTCTCTCTCTCTCTCTCTCTCTCTCTCTCTCTCTCTCTCTCTCTCTCTCTCTCTCTCTCTCTCTCTCTCTCTCTCTCTCTCTCTCTCTCTCTCTCTCTGTTCAAGTTCAGTCTATTCGTGTGTTGCTAATGATTTCTCGTTTGGGTGTCCAAGCATGTTACAGCACACCTATAAAACACGGAGGAAGTTCCGACAGCCGTATAGCTGGTGACGTCGCGTGTGCCAGTTATTATTAGTAATTGCTTTTGGGCTAGGGCCAGCTTTTTGTGTCTGTTGCTTTGAGGCCAGGGGCCTAGGGTGCCTGCGGGGTCGCTTTGGTCAGATTAGCTTGGAAGCAAGATCGCACAGCGACTCCCCAACTTTTGTACTCTATGAATCATCAATAAACAAAGGAGTTCCGGAAAGGGCACTGGACCTTGGGGCCTATACATCTGGAAGTGGACCTTCGCTACTTTGTGTCTCAATGACTATTTGATTTCAAGTTCAAGTGTTAAAGTTTTCTCTTCTGATTGTGTATTGTTGTGAGATTACTACCTTGTCAATGCCAAGCCAGTTACATAATATGCAATTGCACTCTCCTCTCAAATCCTTCCGTACAGTGGGGCATTGTCAACAATCTATGCCCCCCCCCCAAAAAAACGCCTATCAAAACACCATAGATCAGTAGACTCTGACATCATGCTCACGATGGCATTCCTCTCTGATGATCACCCCTTTCTCTTATGTTTCGTGTATGTAGGTGTAGGTGTGATCGTATGAAGAGCATGGGTTAACCATAGTCTACATGCATGGACACGGATTAACCATCATCTACATGCATGGAAAAAGCATGTGGAGATGTGAAGAATCATGTTCTCTTGGTAAATATGCTCGTTCCTGAAGTGAAGAGTTTTGATGAGCTCTTGCAAACTTTTCAAAGGTATGGACCTTCTAGTGTGGATTCCCTTGGAGATTATGTGATCCAAGAACCTCTAGTTTACAAAGCTGCACACCTGCAAGATGCTTTGCACATAGGCCTACCTTGTTCAATAAAGAGTGTAAAAAGAGATGCCCTTGAGTCCATCAACAAAACAAGTATGTTTTGTATGAAGATGCCTTTATGCATATAGCTTACCATAATTAGAACCACCCCCACTACCAATGCTCAGATCCTCATTCAGTGCCAGTCTTATTTCTGGATTTCCAGTTAGATAACTCTTCATTTGAATTGTTCCATCAACCTCTGATGTCAGAATATAACCCTACAAATCAAGAAATCTTATTATGATGATGCATCCAGATAACACCAGATGTGCACCAAAAAAGTCCATATCAAAAACACTTAAAATTTTTGGGGGAGAAATTAAACACTTACACTGGAGCTAAAAGTGACGCTTATTTTCTCAATGATATCCACAAAAATCTCTTCACGCTTCTTCCCACCTGAATCATTAGCCACGACTGACTTTGTGACAGCAGTTCCGGGCATTCGTTTGGAACCTTGCTAGAATTAGAAAGGAATACATGCTTTAGTGTGTCATTCAACATGCACATCTATATACCCATTCAAAACACAACCCCAACCCAACCCTCGCACACACACACACACACACATGAACTTGTCTGTGTGTTTATAGAGATAGAGCCCATATGGTAGTACAAGTACAAGACAGAGCTCAACCAACCATAAATATGGCAGCAGCACCGAGATTTGGTATCCTGGCAGCATCGATAGGAATTGGCTCATTAAAAACATATGATTTCAAAACCTCTGTAGAAGTGGTTTGTGGATATCCAAAGTCCTGCCAGCAGCAAAAGAAACATTCAAAGAAAACCCTCCATGCATCATGAAATATTAGCTCAATACACACAATTACGTACTATGGTTTCATCAAGCAGTTCGTAGACCAGCACAAAATTCTTCCGTAAGGACTCCTCGTTAAGCACCCCTAGATAGTCCTTCGCTACACGAATAATCCGCTGTAGCAACTCAAGAACAAGCGAAGGAGAGACATTTACCCTTGATGTTGCCACAAATAGCAATCCTGCAACCTTCACGTGGAGATAATTTACTCCGTCCACATTCTGCAATATAAGAACAAGACACTTACAGCTCATAGAATCTATCCAGCAATACTTCTTTTTAGGATGCTGCTGAAGCAAATCAAAGATAATTTCTTGCACCACAAACTAGCTGATACTGACAAGCTCAAGCAGTTGTGTATCATCTCGTCCTACTTCTCATTTAAGCCATCCCAATTGCAAATGTTAGGCAGTGCATAGAAGCTCCCTGAATGCTGTATCACATGCTAGTGATAACAATACAGTTTACATACTTTCACGAGGTCAAAAAAGTCCAAACTTACAAACTAAAAAAGGGGTCAACACACTTGCACAAAACACAAAATCAAGACACACAAAGGAGGATGATAATGAAGCAATACTAATTAGAAGTTCAACTTATTTGTTTAAAATGAACAAATAGATGAAAATATAATAACAACAGTTACTTAAAAATAACCAACCCAAAAGAGATAGGCAAATAAAAGAGAAGCTTAATTGAGTAAAACTTTGACCAAGACCTCAACTTAAAGACCACAACAACAAGCACAAGACAGCACAAAAACCTGCTTCCTACATTTCAAACTCACTCCACAACACAAGCATGAGACGAGAGCAAATTCTTAACTCTTGATACGAGTGAAAGACTAAAATGCGACTTTACCATGTACAGACCTGAAATGAATCAATAAACAGCCAAATTAAACACAACTTTACCAACTTGAAAATGCGACCTTTAACTTCAGTGCCTGTCCAAAAATAGGGAGAATAAGATCATCACCTAGAACTCAACCTCTCATGTGTCTCTTGAAAATGTTCACTAGTAGTATTTTACAGTTCACAGTTGTGTTTCAAGTCCATTTTTTACCGCTTGGCACATGGTGCCTGTCAGAAACGGGAGCGCATACAAACAATTAATAGGCTGAAAATAAATAAAACTTGACTGAGCAAAAGACGGGAGAAGATCGACATAGTATTAAGGACCAAAAGATGAGCTGGTCACCTCCTAGAGAATCTTTATTACGAGCAACAGCAGTTTGTGACAAAACACGTAGTCAAATTGCATCCCTTAGTACACAATCACACAGTTTAGAGAAGAATCAGTCATTGCATGAAAAGGAACCTCTCTTTATCATTCATTCTCTACAACATGAGAAGCATTTTTTGCATGACATGTTGGGAATAAAGGCATTTATGCCTGTGTCCGGTGCCCGCTTGTCACGAGGGCGTGGCAACTACTAACCTTAGTTGTTGGTTTCTTTCTGATGATTTTTATTAATTTTTGGGAGTACCCACCAACTTATAAGTGTAGCGAGGGGGCCTAAATGACTTTGAACTAAGCCTAGACATACTTTTACTGCTTGGATTCCAGCGCTGGTCGGGTCGACCAACTCGTGGCGACAAGGCCTTCCCGTCTGCGGGTGAAACTCTCGGCCATCGGCCGTTTCACACTGGCCATACAATGTCCGGCCATTTGCAACTTCAAAAAGAGGGTAGGAAATTAACTCAAAAGAAGTAAAGTGGACACATGGCGAAGCTTGCATGAAGAGGGGGCGCCCATTTCAAGAGGAGAGGCTGATTTTGAGCCATTAAGTGACTACAGAGTGTGTGTGAGTAGTTGGTGCAGGTGATGAAGCTTTAATGAAAAGCTTCCCCTCTCCCTTGCACTATGTAGCGCGATGATTCCGCTCTCGCGCACCTCTCTCCCCTTTTGAATATAGAATCGTAATGCCCCGCTCGAGGGCTACTCATCTGTATGTATAGTTATGTGGGTTCATGCGCGTATGCCGAGGCAAGAGCCTCTTGTCCAGGTACTGGCTAATTGCTAATCCCCCGCACGTACAGGTGAATTCGGAGAGATTTCTCGTGAGAAATCTCGTCCGAAAGGGCAAGTAGCCCAACAGGTGCGGGAGTACGAGGGCTCGCTACAAATGCGTTCGGCTTACGAACGGAGCCCAAAACAAGAAATTACAGCCTGCTGTGTAAATTTGCAGGTTTAGGGTTTCAGTCCTAATTGATCCCTAATACCCCAGGAGGTCGGGGGAAGCAAGGGGATCGTTAAATAGGTGATCTGGCACAATTTCAGGGCAGAAAACAGAGAATTCAGTGTGCTGCAGATTCTTGCCAAGTTTTGTAAAGTGTCGGTATGCGCCGGGAAAGTCATCCATTGCGTGGGGATTTTGTTTGTGAAGTTTCCTAGTACAATTATGCTGCTAAAATCGGGCCAGAACATGTCTTTTTCAGCCCGGATTATGCGGGACATCTTGTAGGAAATCGCAGGTTTTATTCCCTTTTTGATAAGAATAAAGAAATACCGAAAGGGGCGCCAGTCTTTGGGGCCAACACGTTGTCGGCGTTTGCTTGGAGCGCTCTAGCTTCCAAGTCGTGTGTGTTCGAGGTGTTAATTCCAGTTGCAGGTTTTATTTGCAAAGTTTCTCTGTGTCCTAAAGTATGAAGTAGTGAAAGCCAAAGTCTACCGCCCTACGGGCCGGTTTCATGGTTCCGTCGCCGGGACAGAATCATTTTTTCCTCGAGAAGTGAGCCTCGGTTGGTTTTTGTTGAAGACACAGAGTACAAGAACGTAGGATTACACTATGGCCGACAAAGGGAAAGGCATTATGGAAGAGGGTTCCTCTTCGCAAGACAGGCACGCAATACCTACGGTGTTTGAGGTTGGCAAGAGTTCTAGGCCACCCCTGTCTATACCTCTTGCTAATGTGAATGCTCCACCAGTGCAAGACTTTATGACTGGGCAACTTGAAGATGATGAATTCAGGGCTCAGTTGGTTGCCGGTGTGAATGTTTTCACTCGACTAGTGTAGATGGAGTTTTTGCAAGAGCCACCAGTGCCACAGCAGACAAGGCAACTCACACAACGTAGAGCCCGTTGAATTCCTTCCATCCATGAACAGGTGGTTAGGACACCAATTCCACAGGATTTTCCAGTTCAGCCCGCCACCTGCAAGAAACCCTAACCCTAAAATCAAAAACCCTAATTTTGCTGAAACCCTAACCCTAAAATCAAAAACCCTAATTTTGTTGAAACCCTAACCCTGAAATGCTGACTAGCTGGCTGCAACGTAAAACGCGGAAGCGCTGCCACGTGGAAAGCAATACGGGATTCCGTGATTTGTGGCGCATATTGCGGCAGATTTGGACAGCTTTTGGGCCTTGCTTTTCTATGCAAATTGCAAGAGAGAGAGAGACACCCAGCTTTTGCTTTATTTTATTAAAGCCTACGAGAAAGAAAGCCTCTTTGCTTTATTTCTATTAAGCAAGAGAGAGAGAGAGAGAGAGAGAGAGAGAGAGAGAAGTCTTCTGCTTTATTTTCAGGAAGCTTTTGATTTTCAGCTTTTGGGCTTTGCTTTTGGCATCCCCTTGTAACTTTAAATATGTGAGCAGGCCTCTCACAACTCAGAGCATCTGGACACAGAGTCTGAGTGTGAGCGCCTGCCCGCACTCTTATACTTTGAACTCAGATTAATACAAAAAGAAATACTGAAAGGGACGCCAGTCTTTGGGGCCAATATCTCTAGGCACAAAACTCCGCCGGGCCAATGTCGAATAAATTGTGAACTGTGAACTGTTTTAAAGTGGTTATTTGGTGCTGTCGCGGTAGATTCTTGACTTGGAGTGTCCAAGTCTGTTACAGTGGTCTCAAAGCACGGCCGATTTCTCTTCTACGGGAAATCCGATCCCAATTTTTTTTCCGCGGCACCTATGGCTTCAAGGATTAGTCGATTCCCTATGCATTCGGAGATGCAGGAAGGGATCACAACGAAGATTCACGCAATGAGTATGGCCCGCCTCGGCCTACTCAAGCGGAGCGTCAAGAGATGGAGCGCCGACAATTGATCGGCGATGCAACAAAGATGATGCTTAATTTTGCCAAGGACCCGAAAATGGCAAAATATATGAGCAAGACCTCTTTGGAGGAGGTGCACACGCAATGGCAGAAAACCACAACACCACCCCCAAAACCCGCTCTCAAGAAACCTCCTATTCCCAAGACATATACAGAGAAGGAATTAGAAGAGGTGGTTGATGCACGAATTGCTCAGCTTTTTTTTACGCGCAAAACAAAGCTAAAAAGCACAGCAAAAAGCTTAAGTAAGGCACTGGCTTCCCGGGTTATTTGGGTCGTCAGTCTACCTTTGAAAAAGCAAGAAAGCAGAAGAAGCGTGTTTGATTTGAAGGAGTACCCAGTTCTTCTTCTTCTTCTTCTTTTGATAGTTCTTCTAGCTCATCTGACTCGAGCGAAGAAGACCGAAAAGGTAAAAAGAGAAGCAAGAAACAACATTCGGAAGGGGGAAGAAAAAGGCAAAGAAGTCTAAATCTCGCCCCGTGAGTGACAGTTCTACAGAGGACTTGTCTACAGACAGTTCAGACTCTGATGAGAGCAACTTTTATGCAAAGAAGAAGAATTTTTACAAAGCCAACCAGTATGACTTTCTGGAAGACAAAAGCAAGAAAGTCCGAGAGTTTAAGGAAGGTGGACAGTCAATTAAATTTGACACGTTTACAGGATATAGAGATGCTTCGAAGGCTTTGTCTTTTGTACAGCATTTTGACATTGCTTTCGCAGGAGGACGTTACTCGGAGCACTCTAAAATTCGGAGAGCTGCCTCTTACTTTAAGGGAATGCTCGAACTTGGTGGTCCACGCTTCTATTAAGCAAGACTGCACCAGTTAAATGGCTGAAATTCAAGAGGATTTTTAATTCTTCTTGGTTGACTCGAGAATATGAACGTGATATACGAACTGCTTGGAACCATCTTCGGATGACCAAGAAAGATACAGTGGACGCTTATTGCGAGAGATTCTGGAGCTCTTTTCTACCCGCCTCTTCATTTAAGAAGATCTCGTTCAAGGAACAGATTGAGCGGTTTACCTTGGGTCTTCCTACAGAGATCCGAGATCACTGCTTGGAACAGAAGTCAGCTTCCATTCAGGAGTTGATGAGTCATGCAAAACGGGGTTTTGCCATTCACTCTGGCAGTTTGACCTACCCCATCGATGAGATCATGACACAAAGAGCTGAACAGACTTCGACAAATGAAAGTAGAAAGAGAAAGAGCAACCCAGAAAAGAAGGATGCACGACCCAAGCTTACTCCTTAGGAGAGAGCTCGCTACATAAAGGAGGGAAAGTGCTTTGAATGCGGGGAAACTGGACATATCTCTGCAAAGTACCCTAACAAGGCACCAAATGAACAGGATGAAGTGTCACGTGACACATCCCAACCCTATGTGTCCGTGGACAAGCTACACCACAACAGGGTTCAGTCAGTTCAGTCAAGTTTAGATTAGCAATGATCTGGCACTTTTGTGAGTCTATTCGTAGACCGTGTATGCCCAGTCACTTAGCAATAGATGCATATCCTCCGGTTGCACACAGCATGATCATCGTAATTCCCATCAGAATCCATTCGCATCAGTTAGGGGAATTTTCCAATGCATTTAGCCTATTTTCCTATTTATTGGTTATTTTCACTTATTATTTTTAAGTGACTTTCCAACAAAAGTAGGTAGGGCAATTTTGCTAAGTTAATATATAAGCAAACCCAAGTTAGCACTTTCTGGCAGAAGAGGCAGCAGGAGCTTCCCGCTCAACAGGCAACTTCTCAGCAGTACCCCCCCCCCCCCCCATCAGACCCCTCGCCATACCTCCCACTTCTTCAGCGTTTTTCACAGATCTCCCATGGCCTTGCAGTTTCTCCCTTGTGGCGATAGTACCCCGGCAGTTCAGCCCAAGGCCTAGCGTTTTGGCTTGCAAAAACGCCACCAAATCAGCCAGCGTTTTTCTCACAAAAACGCCAGCCCAACAACAGATCTCAGCGTTTTGCTTTCAGCCTCTCAGCGTTTTTTATTAGCAAATTTCAGCCTTGAAGAGAGCGCAGTTTTCAGCCTAGACACAGAGCAGATCAGTCCCCCAAGACCGGTTGCAGAAGTCCCCCCAACTTTAGCCATAAAAACGCAGCCAAAACAGTCATTTTCAGCCACCAAAACAGTCCCGAAAAACAACAGAAAGAAGACAACAGATTTCAGCCATCAAGTCGTCGTCATCACTGTCGTCGTCATCGGCATAGTCCAACTTGCATCTGTCCATTGCATTCGCATTGTACACCTTTGTGCAATCAAGTAGACCACTCTTGCCGACGAGAGTGGGGCCTTCGGGGGAGGGTTTTACAACCTCTCGGTGTCGTATCTCTTCTCTCTCCTTCTCTCAGTCTCATTCACTTGCACGCACAATATCCACTCACTTTGTTCGTGACCACAGCACTCTCTATAAGACGGAAAGCTCTCTCTTTCCCTAAGAACTAAAAGGAACCTTGAGCAGTAAAGATCACTAATCTTGAGAAAATACAACATTCATTCCGCTGCACCTTACATTGGTATCAGAGCTTTGGAAGTGTTCTGCATTACTCAAGGAAAGAACCACAAGAATTTTTTTTTCTTGTTGCGATCGCACGAACCCAAGTTTACTTGGGCGTGGCGATTCCTAATCGTGTTTTGTTGAAGAGTGACAGGAATCCCAAGAAAGAAGGGCTTGTCCAGCCTCCCCTTGTGTCTCTTTTCACTCATTGAGAGCGGACCGTGCACTTAACGGCCGGCCAATCGACATGAGGTGGGAAAAAGCAACCTTGGTGTGAGTGCAAGGCCGCCAAGGGGTGCGCCCGTAGAAAAGGGTAGAACTCGGGTGAAGAGAAGATCCTTCTCAACACAATTTGCAAGCGAAAGAAAACCTCAAGAACCCCAAGAACCCAAGACCCTCAAGACTCAAGAACCTCAAGAACCCAAGATTCTCACGAATCAAGGACCTCAAGAATCTCAAGACCCTCAAGAACCCAAGTTTCTCGCGAGCTTAAGACCCCAAGATTATAGTGCATGGTCATCACCCGAAGCGGAATGGATACTTCGAATACAGGTGATGAGCATGAGAGAGGCGACAAAGACTCGTTCCCACCCGGAGATGATTTCTTCAACCCTCCCCCTTCGCCATCTACGCCAAACCCTATGGAGGCAGTGGTCAAGCAGATGATGGCCGTGATGGATAGACAAGAAGCAAATCGCCTTGCTCTTGCCGCAAAACAAGAAGAAAATCGACTTGCTTTCGAACGCGAGCGCGATGAACGAGAAGCTCAAAGGGAGATTCGTCATCAAGAATTTATTTTCCACATCCTAGCTTCGAAGACCGAACCACCCAAAGATCATGGGAGTTCCTCTCGTGGTGCAAGCCACGATGCCAATTCCAACAACACAGTCACCGAAAAAGTGACTTTCAGTAAGTATGATGGTAAGATGGATGCTACTGGTAAGATGGATGCTACGGTGATTCATTCTTGGTTGCATCAATTTAATGCTTATTTTGCAACAACTAAGAAGAAAGGAAATAGCAAAGTTTTGACGGCAGCTATGTACCTTGCTGGTGATGCCATCAATTGGTACCACGCATGGCAAGAGGCACAGCTAGCCGCGCACCTAGAGGCAGCCGACGATTTCACGCCCCTCTCTTTTAGTTGGGCTGATTTCCAAGACAAGCTCCAAGGCACGGTTTATGCCACCTCAGTACCTTGCACGATTGAAGGACAATTGGCGCGCTCTCAAGCAAAATGGTATGCCAGTCATGTCTTTTTCTAATCGTGTTTTGCAGCTAGGTACCCAACTACGCATGTCGGATGAAGAGCGCAAAGAGGCTTTTCTCTTTGGATTGGACGAGTAGAAGTACGATGTCGAGGTACTCGATCCAATCGATCTCAACAAGGCGGTAGCGATTGCTCTCGCACAGGAGATGAAGCACAACAAGGGAAAGCCTAAGGAGAACAAAACTTCCACAAGTACCTTGCAGACTCCTTAGAACGGTAAGAACGGTAAGAATGATAACTCTTCGAACCAATCTTCCAATAGTATCTCAACAAAGAATTCTTCCAATGAATCTAAGGGTAAGGCTAACACAATTGCTAAACCTAAGCTTACTCCAGATGAAAAGGTAGCACAAGGAATTGTAGGAGAATACATCACGTCGGAAGAACAAAGCATTTATTCTAAGGAAGGTCGTTGTTTTCATTGTCACATTAAGGGTCACATAAAAAGAACATGTCCTAAGCTTGAATCGAATGAATCTAAAGAACCCACAGCACCCACTACATCTGTCAATGCAATGAATGATAACACGATTGTGCCCAAAGTTTCTCAGGACCCTCCCATTGATGATTCTCTCATTAAATGTTATGGTCATACGTCGGGGCACCGTTTTGTCATATTGTTTGACCCAGGTAGTATGCATGATGTGATCAGTTCCTCTCTTGTTGAGAGAGCCCGCCTCGAAGTTAGTCCGAGATCTCCTATCGAGGTCTCTGGCTTTCGTTCCGGTATGGACGCTCTCATCACCGAGGAGTGCCTTGATGTGTTGTTTGCAATTCAACAGACTGCCTTCACTAGAAGATTTGTTGTTTCTCCTCTCTCAGGATGTGATATGATTTTGGGCATTCGATGGTTTTGTGATAATGACGCTCTCATGGATTTTCTGACTAACACTATAACTCTCAATGCCAAAAGTGATTCTCCTATTGTCATTCATGGAGAAGACATTGCTCATTCTCCATCTCTCATTGCTAATATGCAGGACAAGATTGACAGGATTCAGGAGAAGGAGACTCCCTCCGTCTCTTTTTCTCCACAACATGACACACAGGATTTGCATGATTATGAGAAGCATGATGATTTGATTGATAATGATTTGCACGAAGATTTGGATGAAAAAGACAAACATGATGAATTGCATGAAGATGATGTGATTGTTCACAAGGATGATGTGTTAGTGGATGCTTTTCCTAGCGAAGCTAACCTCGTTGTAGATTCGATCAATCACGAAGATCCGATCTTGGCTTTCGGGTCGAGGTCCAAAGAACCCCCACAGGACGATTCGATCATTCAAGACGAACCGAGCTTGGTTCTCGAGCCTTGGTCCAAAGAACCATCACAGAAAGTATTATGTGTTCCCATGATTGATACGCACGCATTGTTCGAATGTTTCATTCGTAATCATTTCCTGTATTTTAGTCAGCATCGTTATGTGATCCCTTTTCCTAGGCATGACATATTGTATGTTGAGCACGTTTCTCTCATGGATGAGCACGAATGTATGCGGATTGTTCATGAAAAGCTGAAAAGTTTGTACGTCAAGAAGTCACATTTCAAGTCTCTTCCTTGGCATGACACAGTTTCCGAAAGATCACATGATTCTATGAGCACCAAGCATGGGTATTTCCATTGTGATTTGCCACAGTTGATTGATTTTGATCAAACAGAAAAGATTCGATCACATTGTTTGCATGTGTTTGATGAACGGGTTGTCACTCCGTCTCTATGTTCATCTACATTGCATACACAGTCTTTAGAACAGACATGATTTTTTTCCTTCACTTTACATGGAATGGGTATGTTCATGGTTTTGTGTTGGAGATGGTTTCAGGAATTTTCAGCCATGGAGATTCTTGAAGACGAAAGAAGCACGACTCTAAACGAAGTTGAAGCAAGAAAGGAGATTCAGAAGACTGTCGCTTTCGGCGCGGCCCAAAGAAGCAAGCGTTGCAGACCTTTCTGAAGTTCCAGTACCGCTCGATCCACACAACAGAGTGGGCCGGCGAAGAGTCCCTTCCAGGATTCCGGATGCTGTTGACGATCTCCCTCGACACCATACAGTTCGGTACCAGTACCTCACTTTGAAAAGGAGGGGATATCACGTGACACATCCCAACCCTATGTGTCCGTGGACAAGCTACACCACAGCAGGGTTGTCACAAAACGGGAGCGTACACAAGCACTTAGAAATCTGAAAAATAAAATACTTCGCAAAAGGGAGAGAAGGGAGAAGATCGACACAGTATTGGGGACCAAAAGATGGGCTGGTCCCCCCCCGTTAGGAGTATTCTTTTATTCAGGGAGAATTCTTATACAAGCAAGAGAACCCGAGGAAACCCCTCCGTTCTGTAATCTTAGACCCGAAGGTCGTGCTTTCCCGTAAAAGGGCTTGGGCACAAGGCCGTTCCTTCCCGTAAGGGACTTGGGCGCGAAGCCGTACTTTCCCGTAAGGGACTTAGGCGTGAAGCCGTACTTCCCTTGAAGGGGCCTTCCCATAAGACGGGAGATTCCTGCAAAACAAACCACACAAAGCAACAATTCTCAATACGTATCAACACCTTATACCTGTCGCTCCTTGCTCGGAGAATCGACCTCCGCACTCAGTCGTCACGCGAACACTTGCAATTTCCGTCGCCAGTCTCTACTCCAAGATCCCAGCGCTAGCACTTTTTGCTGCTCCCGGCTTGCTGAAAACTGGAACGCTGGCTTACCCTTTTATAGGGTCTGGCACCCGGCAAGAATAGAGGCCCAAAAAGCACAGCCTGGCGCTCCTAGAGAGAGGAGAGAGAGAGATCGCAATTTCAACCCCCTGCGTTAGCTTTTAGCACTGGCTTTTTTTTTAAGAGCCTTGCTCGCTTTATTTTATTAATAAAAGGGTTGGTCACTTAAAAGTGACCGGCCACTTTATAAAATAAAGTGTGAACCTGTTCAAACTTTAAAAACTCACTCAATTAGTGAAAACAATGCTACACGAACACATTCCAGGCGTCCCCGGATGCAGGACATGACACAGATGCAATGCAGACACAGACTCCTCGCGGGAAAGCATCTGCCCTCCCGCGAATGTTCTTGCTTTTCATAAAAAGCTTCATTGAACCCATCTTTATTCTTGTGCTTGCGTTCTTACAAGTATTTTCTTACTCAGTTCGGATTTCCTCCTTAGCCTACAGGATGCCCCCTTACTGATGCACCCGTCACCCATCATGTGACGCATCAAGGGCACTCGTAACCCGGCCCTTTCCACCGAACTTACGGAAACTCCTTCGCGATGTTTACCGTCACCCATCAAATGACACATCAGAGTTTGTCCATTCTTGATGGCAGTTCCTGTAGCTACAATCTTTTAACAGTTCTTAGTGCACATAATAAAATATCCTAAAAAGAGATTAATCATTAAAAATAAGAAAATAGTCCAATTAGCAACAAGGGTTCAGTCAGTTCAGTCAAGTTTAGATTAGCAGTGATCTGGCACTTTTGTGAGTCTATTCGTAGACAGTGCATGCCCAGTCACTTAGCAATAGATGCGGTTGCACACAGCATGATCATCAGAATTCCCATCAGAATCCATTCACATCAGTTAGGGGAATTTTCCAGTGTATTTAACCTATTTTCCTATTTATTGGTTATTTTCACTTATTATTTTTAAGTGACTTTCCAACAAAAGTAGGTAGGGCAATTGTGCTAAGTTAATATATAAGCAAACCCAAGTTAGCACTTTCTGGCAGAAGAGGCAGCAAGAGCTTCCCGCTCAACAGGCAACTTCTCAGCAGTACCCCCCCCCCCCCCCCCAACACAAAGGTGTACAATGCGAATGCAATGGACTGATGCAATGGGACTATGCCGATGACGACGACGGTGATGACGACGACTTGGTGGCTGAAATCTGTGACCTTCTAATCGCTGAATTCGGGACTGTTTCGGTGGCTGAAAATGACTGTTTTGACTACGTTTTTATGGCTGAAAATGGGGGAACATCTGCAACCGACGGGGGGCTGATCTGCTACTGTGTCATAGGCTGAAATCTGCGTGGATCTGATGTAGTTGAAGGCTGAAAACAAAAACGCTGGCTGGTTCTGCCTCTTGCCAAAAACGCTGGCCTGTTGGGAGACAAAAACGCTAATGGGCTGAATTAGCAAAACGCTAATGCTGATGAATTCTGGCGATGGATCCACAATCTGCTAACGCTAGGGTGTTGAGGGTGAGGGCGAGGACTGCCAGTGAGGAAAACACCAAGGATGGAGTTTTACTGCTGGAAACAGAAAACGCTAGAGGTCTTTGGGGGGTACTGCTGAGAAGTTGCCTGTTGAGCGGGAAGCTCCTGCTGCCTCTTCTGCCAGAAAGTGCTAACTTGGGTTTGCTTATATATTAACTTAGCAAAATTGCCCTACCTACTTTTGTTGGAAAGTCACTTAAAAATAATAAGTGAAAATACCAATAAATAGGAAAATAGGCTAAATGCACTGGAAAATTCCCCTAACTGATGCTAATGGATTCTGATGGGAATTCCGATGATCATACTCTGTGCAACCGGAGGATATGCATCTATGCTAAGTGACTGGGCATGCACGGTCTACGAATAGACTCACAAAAGTGCCAGATCACTGCTAATCTAGACTTGACTAAACTGACTGAACCCTGCTGTGGTGTAGCTTGTCAACGGACACATAGGGTTGGGATGTGTCACGTGACATGAACAAAAGAACAAAGATTTTCTCCACACTCATGCCGATTGCTTTTCAGAGGGCCTGCGAGGCGAGTTACCATCCGCTCATCCTGAAGATCATAGTATTGATCTGATACCTAGAAGCACACCACCGAACCGGCCACCTTACCGTGTGAGCCGAGCCCAGAACGAAGAGATTATGAACCAAGTGAAAGACCTCTTGGAAAAGGGTCTTGTCCAGGCTAGTACTTCATCATATTGCTCTCCAGTGTTGTTGGTTTTGAAGAAAGACGAATCTTGGAGAATGTGCATCAATTATAGAGCTCTCAACAAAATCACCATCAAGAACAGATTTCCGATTCCTAGGATCGATGATATACTCGACAGATTACAAGAATCCTCGCGTTTTAGCAAGATTAATTAGAAGAGTGGATATCATCGGATCCAGATCGCACCGGATGATGGACACAACAGGTCTTTCAGGCATTATGAGATCACAAGTTAGTGATTAATGCGAAGAAAAGTGACTTTTTCCTACCAGAGATCCACTTTTTGGGACAGCAACAGAATTGCAAATGGATCCGGCCAAGATAGACTTTCCGTGATTGGCCCGATTTGAAGAATGTCCAGGAAGTTAGAAGCTTCTTGGGACTGTGTTCGTACTACAGGCGGTTCATTCGAAAGTTTGCAGAGGTTGCTTCCCCTTTGCATATCTTGACACAGAAAGGAGTCCCTTTTCTCATGGGGACCCACAGAGAAGTCGTTTGAAGTATATTGTGATACTTGTAGTCGTAGTCTCGAGGCGATCTTAATGCAAGAAGGCCAATGTCATTGCCTACGAGAACCGATTGTTCTCAAGGCCGGAATTGACGGTATAGATATGTGAGAAAGAGCTTTTGGCAGCTATCCATGCTCTTATTCAGTGGCGACATTACCTACTCGGAGCCAATTTTATGGTTTTCACAGATGATGGGAGTTTACGCTACTTCTTATCACGGAAGCGGCTATCGGAAAAAGAGATGCAGTGGGCAAACATCTTGTCACAGTTTACTTCCAGATTGTCCATGTGCCCCTAGGGACAAAAGAAATTGGGGCAAATACTTTGTCCCGAAAGCCGTTGGTTCTGGCTATTTCCACGATACATCATAGGAACTTCGAGGACATGGTCGGTCAGTACCCCACAGAACAGAGTTTGCATATGTATTCAGTTGAATAAAGAAAGGGGAGATAGTAGCGGTGTTGCTAAATTGGCTTTATCTGACATAAAAATAATTCTAAATGAATTATTGGATTTATAAGTGAGAGGGTTTTCTCGCTTGGAACACCAAGAAAAATAATTCTAAATGAATTATTGGAATTTTAAGTCAAAGGGTTTTTCTCACTGGAGACATCCGAGTATAGAATATTCCTAGTGCATCATTCAGAGTAATGACGGGAGCACTGTGAAAGGGAATATCTGTAAGGCCACCAGGAACGGGTACTTTTGATGCGTCACATCGGATGGGTTGTTAGGTGCAACGGAATGAATGTTGTTCTTTCTCAAGATGAGTGATCCATATTTGCTCAAGGTTCCTTTTAGTTCTTATGGAAGGGAGAGCCTTCTGTTCATAATGGAGAGTGCTATGATCACGAACAAAGTGAGTGGACACTGAGCGTGCAAGTGTATGAGACTGAAAGATAGAGAGAGAAGAGAGACGACACCAGAGACGTTGTAAAACCCTCCTCCGAAGGCCCCACTCTCGTTGGCGAGAGTGGTCTACTTATGATTGCACCACTGGTACAAACTGAATGCAAATGATGGATGCAAGTCTAGGCTATGTCGACGATGACGACGGGGATGACGAAGTCAACCTAAGGGCTAAAATCTGCAATCTATCTACTGCTGTCCAGAGACGCTATGGGCTGAAATCTGCGACTAGGCCAAAAACGCTGATTTTGGGGCTGTTTTAACTTTTATGTGGGTCTTTGTCGCTGAAAATCTGCAGTTTAATGGCTGAAAACTGAGGTCTTGCTGGGGCTGAATCTGCTACTTCTTCATGGGCTGAATCTGCTACCTTTAGGAGCTGAATCTTGCTGACTCTTCATGGCTGAAGACGCTAGGCTGTTGTGGCTGAAAAACGCTGCAATTTGCTAACGCTGGGTCATGCAAAAACGCTAGCTGCTGGCTTCTCTGCAAAAACGCTAGAGGATGGGGTTCCTTGGCAAGGTGCCCTGATGCAAAACGCCAGGCTGTGGTAGGGTTGCGGCGAGGATCTGCTGATGGAGAAAACGCTAGTGATGGGTCTTGCTTGGCGGGAATCCACCAAGGTCTTATTGGAGAAGTTGTCTGCTGAGCTTCGCTCCTGTTGCAAGGGATCGTCAGATTGAGCATCTTCGCTCTAAGGATCTTACATAGGGAAGGTAATTTCCCAGGTTCACCAAAACTCTCAGCTTAAGAATTATGTACACCTTTGGGTACATGGATAACACACAAAGATCCAGACCTATTGCAAGGAATTGGATGAGAGTTTGTTATACTCTCTTGAGCGCCTTTTTGCGTGCAAGGATATTCCGACACGAGAATCTCTATTTGAGATGTGTTTGGTACAAGGAATTTGAGTTTCTCTACGGAGAAGAGGTTTCTGATGGTCGTTGATCATTGAGTACGCTATGTGCTTTTACCATTACAGTAGGTAAAAGCGGTATATGTTTCTCCATGAGCAGGTCAAGTAGCATTTGCACGCTACTGGAATAAATTCGAACTATTATGTTCATAAGAATATAGTTCGCCAACCGTTTCAAAATGGTAAGAATTACATACGGGAGAACATCCCTTAGAATCAAAGAGGGTTTGCTCTATTGTGAACCGGGTTTGAACGTACGTTCAGAAAATGCTATGGCTAGAATCCTATCTGCCTGATATTTTGCAAGGCGTCATTGATGCTCGCAAGGTAAATCATTTTTTATGATTCTGTAAGGAAGAGACTCTAATGGGCGTCTGGAAAACACTGCTGGTGGTAATAACTCGCAGGACGAAAAGATTGGAAGAAAGTGTCGTCGTGCACAAGGAATCTTCGGATTGTAGCCGTCCGCCTACATTGAGCGACGGCCCAAAACAAGAACCTTCTTTAATGTTATCGCAAACTCTGTTTGTGAAAGAAAGACATCGAGCTTAATGCTCTACGACTTGGGCATTCCGTATGTGGGAGGACACGAGGTTAATACCCTCAGGACTAACAGCGCAGTATAATGCGCAAGGATAGAAACCTAGATTGATTTCTAGGAGGATTATTCTTCTCGGGATTGAGAAGGTGGAATTGAGTTAACAGATTCTCGGATGAGGAAACTTCCGATCTGTTGGAAAGACGTGAATAACGAGTTCTTACATGGCTCGTGAGTTTGATGAATGGTGAAGGATATCCTTGAGGTACTAGAGGAAAGGCATGAACCGGTAAGGTAAGTATTGAATTATTGAATTTTTGTTTAATTTAATTTCTAAGTTCTCTTTTGAGAAAGGACTAGCTCAACTCACTATTGGGCAAGATTTGAAATTTTCCGGTTTCTCCCCGACAGTTCAATTGGACCTCTACAATTGAGGACGACTATTTATAAGTGAGAGGGATGTTGCTAAATTGGCTTTATCTGACAGAAAAATAATTCTAAATGAATTATTGGATTTATAAGTAAGAGGGTTTTCTCGCTTGGAACAACACGAAAAATAATTCTAAATGAATTATTGGAATTTTAAGTGAGAGGGTTTTTCTCACTGGAGACATCCGAGTACAGAGTATTCCTAGTGCGTCATTCAAAGTAATGACGGGAGCACTGTGAACGGGAATATCTGTAAGGCCACCAAGAACGGGTACTTCTGATGCGTCACATCGGATGGCTGACAAGGAGCATCGGGAAGAAGTATCCGACCATCCGGGAACGGACATCTCTGATGCGTCATAGGATGGGTGACATAAGCATCGTGAAGGGGATTGTACCGT
This sequence comes from Adiantum capillus-veneris, assembly GCF_014529385.1. Classification (NCBI taxonomy): domain Eukaryota; kingdom Viridiplantae; phylum Streptophyta; class Polypodiopsida; order Polypodiales; family Pteridaceae; genus Adiantum; species Adiantum capillus-veneris. Next base: position 122,236,339 of record NC_140956.1, read on the forward strand.
AAGTTCGGTAAGAAAGGACTAGGTGATGGGTATTCCTGATGCGTCACAAGGTGGGTGACGGGTGCATCGGAAAGGGGATATCCATAGTCGAGAGGAAATCCGAACTGGAAAGAGGAACACGCGTAAAGACGCAAGCACAAGAATAAAGATGGGTTCTGAGAAGCTTTTCTTAAAAAGCGGAATATTTTAACGAGTTTTCCGGGAAGAGCAGACGCTTTCCCGCGAGGAATCTATGTCTGCATTGCATTTATGCATGTGGTTGCATCCAGGGACGCCTGGGAAGTGTTGTGAAAAGCATTGTTTTAAACTTATAAGGTTTTATTGAGTTTTTGGGCAGGTTTAGACCAATTTTAAAATGTCGTCCGCCCACTTAATAAGTGGGCAGCCACTTAGAAACTAAAGCAACAAAGCCAACCAGCGAATTCTCTCTCCCTATTTCGGATAGAGCAATGCAAGCAAAAAAAAAAAAACCGGCCGTGGCCAAGGAGCTATAAAAGCACCACATGTCCTCGCTGAAAGGGAGTTACCAACGTCAGCAAGAGAAGACTCTACCGCTGTAACAGACTTGGACACTCCAAGTCAAGAATCAACCGCGACAGCACCAAATAACCACTTCAAAACAATTCACAGATCACAATAGATTTGCACTGGCCCGGCGGAGTTCCGTGCCTAGAGATATTGGCCCCAAAGACTGGCGCCCCTTTCGGTATTTCTTTTTGTATTAATCAATCATCAAAGTACAAGAGAGCGGTTAGGGTTTCACTCTAAGACTCTGCGTCCAGATGCTCTGAGAAGTGAGGCCCTCACCACTAATTTAAAGGTTACAAGGGATGCCCAAAAGCAGAGCCCCAAAAGCTTGAAAGCAAAAGCAGATTCTCTCTCTCTCTCTCTCTCAATGAGAGTCAGTAAAAAGCAAGTTCTCTTTTTCTCTTTCTTTCTCCCAAATCAAAGCGAAAAGCTGAGATTTGCGTCGCTCAAAATTTCCCCAAAAAATCATAATAATAATAATATTCCGCCTCCGCGATTTCTGGAAATTAGGGTTTTTGGCAGAAATTAGGGTTTATGTTGTCCGCCACGTCATCACTTTGTGACATACCCCCCTCTTGAAAGCATTGTAATTGACCGCGATTACGCCTGCAAAACCGACAAAAGCCATAAACCGTCTTAGCAGACACTGACTGTTAGTACCTACGTACTAGGAACACACATCTAGCACATGTACAAAATCGACAGTCACATCACACGACATCACAGGACATCACCAGACATCACAGGACATCACATGACATTCAACATCCATTCGGATCTTAGACCATGATTTATCGGCAATGTAGCTAGCAATCACATCTAGGTCCAATCGGGACCTCAACGATGTCCGATTGTCTAACCCCTATTGCAACCATGTCTATTCGAGATCAATCAGACCAAAATGCTGCAGTCATTTCGGCTATCAATTCCTGCACTCACAAGAAGTCAAGAACAAATCAGTATCATAATCAGGAATTCCATTTCATAAAGTCATCCAGCAGAATACTGTCAGCTCTCAATATCCCTGAAGCTCAAAGAGACATCAGTGACTTTAGTATCAAAATCGAGGCATCTGTTGACAAAGGAGTGGAGTAACTCCCCTCTTGTGCATCCCACTGCACCAGATCTCCGACCAAGCTGAATTCTGGGTTCCGTTTGGAGTAGACTATGCTAAACCAAAGCATCGAGGTAAAGTTTCACAATCCGAGGAGTATCTGCTAGGTCCTCCTCCTCCATCCACTTTGCATCAAATGCAGGAAAGTTCTTGAACTAAACCAAGAACCGCCTTCGGACTTTACCTTTCTTCGTATCATTATGTGACAAAATCTGTTCAAGAACAAGGATCTCCTCGTTTTCTTCCACTGCGGGTTGCTCATCAGGCTCCCCATCATCAGGCACATCACCCTTAACAGGGTTCAAGAGACTCACATGCAATGCATTATGAATCCTCCAAGTATCTGGCAGTTCCAATCGGAAGGAGACATCATTTATCTTGTCAGTGATCTGGAAAGGTCCGTAGTATCACATACTAAGCTTTGGAAAAAGCCTCTCCTTTCCCTTTTTCTTTCGCAGGCGTGCCTTCTCAAAAGTAAGAGCACCCAATCATCCTCCTTCAATTTCAAGTCGCGACGATGGCGATCCGCTGCCTTTTTCTGTCGTTCTTGAGACTCCTGTAAACTCTCGCGAACCTTGGCAAAAGCCGTATCCAAATCTCGCAAATATTCATCCGCTTCCAATATCTAATCTTTCGTGCTCAGGAAGGATGGAACCTTCGCAGCACTTTCAACAATCTCACATGGCATCTTCCCCGTCGAAGAGTGTACTGTGTTATTGTAGGCAAATTCCACCAAAGGTGAGTTCTTTTCCCTTTGAGTCTTCTGATCCGAGATACAAGACTTCAATAAATCTAAAATCACTGAACTGGCAATCTCAAATTGCCCGTCAGTCTGCAAGTGGAACGATGACGAGAACTGCAACTGCGTGCCAATGTTCTCCCAAATTGCCTTCCAAAACAAACTCATAAATCTGGGGTCTCTGTCGGAGACAATCGTCTTAGACGTGCCATGTAATCGAGAAATCATCGTGATCTTTCTGTGTTCTCGGGAGATCAAAAATGAAATCCATTGCAATACTTTCCCAGGGGTGGGTGGGTACGGGTAAAGGCTGTAACAATCCCTGTGCCTTATGCCTGTCAAACTTGACCTTCTGGCATACCAAGCAACTGCGCACAAACTCTTCCACATCCTTTTTGAGTCTCGGCCCAAAGAAGTATCTCTCTACCCCCTTCATGGTGGTAGCAATGCCGCGGTGACCCGTAAAAGGTGAACAGTGGCATTCAGTCATAACCTTATCCCTCAACGGCTGTGTAACACACAACATAGTCTTTTTCATCAAGTAGCCTTCCTGAAGGGAGTATCCCGCTACTGTCTCCCCATCCCGTATCCATGTGAAAATATCTGCAAAATCTGTATCTGTGGCATACTGATCGACCATATCCTTGAAGCTCCTATGATGTATCGCAGAAATAGCCAGAACCAACAGTTTCCGAGACAAAGCATCTGCCACCACATTCTTTTGTCCCTACACATGGACAATCTGGAAGTGGAACTATGACAAGATGTTCGTCCACCGCATCTGCTTTTCCGAAAGCTGCTTCTGTGACAAGAAGTAGCGCAAACTCTGATGGTCTGTAAAGACAGTAAAATCCGCTTCGAGTAGGTAATGCCGCCACTGAGTAAGAGCATGGATAACCGCCAAAAGCTCTTTCTCATAAATCTGTGCTGTCATCTCCGGCCTAGAGAACAAACGGCTCTCGTAAGCTATGACATGGCCTTCTTGCATCAAGACCGCACCCAGACTACAACCACAAGCATCACAATATACTTCAAATGACTTCTGCAAGTCCAGCAAAGTCAAAATAGGTCCCGTAGTCAATTTCTCTTTCAGTGTCTGAAAGGCAGTCACCTCTGTGGTTCCCCACGAAAAAGGTACTCCTTTCTGTGTCAAGGTATGCAAAGGGGAAGCAACCTCTGCAAACTTTCGTATGAACCGCCTGTAGTACAAACACAATCCCAAGAAGCTTCTAACTTCATGGACATTCCTCAAATCGGGCCAATCACGGATAGTCTCTATCTTGGCCGGGTCCATTTGCACTCCTGCTGCTGACACAATGTGTCCCAAAAAGTGTATCTCTGGTAGGAAAAATTCACTTTTCTTTGCATTAATCACTAACGTGTGATCTCGTAATGCCTGAAAGACTTGAAGCAGATGATCTCTGTGTTCTGCCTCATTCTTGGAGAAAACAATGATGTCGTCAAAGAAAGTGCCAACAAATAGCCTGTACTCTCGAAAAATCCTGTCCACCATCTGGTTAAATGTCGCAAGAGCATTGGTTAAGCCAAAAGGCATCACCAAAAACTCAAATAACCCAAAAGTCGTTCGAATAGTTGTCTTGTAGACATCTCCTGGCGCTATCCTGATCTGATGATATCGACTCTTCAAGTCAATCCTGCTAAAGCACGAGGATCCCTGTAACCTGTCAAGTATATCATTGATCCTAGGAATCGGAAATCTGTTCTTGATGGTGATTTCGTTGAGAGTGCTATAATCGATGCACATTCTCCAAGATCCGTCTTTCTTCAAAACCAACAACACTGGAGAGCAATACGGTGAAGTACTAGGCAGGACAAGACCCTTTTCCAAGAGGTCTTTCACTGGGTTCATAATCTTTTCATTCTGTACTCGGCTCACACGATAAGGTGGCCGATTCGGTGGCGTGCTTCCAGGTATCAGATCAATGGTTTGATCTTCAAGCCCTCTGAAAAGCAATCGGCATGAGTGTGGAGAAAAATCTTGGCGTTCTTTTGATCAGGTCAAAACATATTCAACCTTTATCCATCGTTCAGTTCTCTTCCAAAAGAATGAGTAAGTGTCACAAAGTGATGACGTGGCGGACAGCAGAAACCCTAAAATTCCTGCAAACCCTAATTTTTGCCAAAAACCCTAAATTTCGGAAATCGCGGAGGCGGATTTTTTTTGGAAAATGATGAGCGACGCGAATTTTGCTTTTGCTTTTTTTTTTTTTTTTTAAAAGAGAAAAGACTCTCAAGAGAGAGAGAACTGATGCTTTTGATTTTAAAAGCTTTTGGGGCTCTGCTTTTGGGCATCCCTTGTAACCTTTAAATTAGTGGTGAGGGCCTCACTTCTCAGAGCATCTGGACGCAGAGTCTGAGAGTGAAACCCTAACCGCTCTCTTGTACTTTGATGATTGATTAATACAAAAAGAAATACCGAAAGGGGCGCCAGTCTTTGGGGCCAATATCTCTAGGCACGGAACTCCGCCGGGCCAGTGCAAATCTATTGTGATCTGTGAATTGTTTTGAAGTGGTTATTTGGTGCTGTCGCGGTTGATTCTTGACTTGGAGTGTCCAAGTTTGTTACAGTGGTATTAGAGCACGGCCGATTTCTCTTCTACGGGAAATCCGATCCCCGAAATTTTTTTTCCGCGGCACCTATGGCTTCAGGCAATGATCAGTCGACTCCCTCTGCATCTGGAGATGCGGGCTGGGATCACAACGAAGATTCAGACAGAGAGTATGGCCCGCCTTGGCCTACTTAGGCGGAGCGGCGAGAGATAGAGCGTCGCCAGTTTCAGCGATGCAACAATGATGATGCTCAATTTTGCCAAGGACCCGAAGATGGCAAAATATATGAACCAGACCTCTTTGGAAGAGGTACAGACGGAGTGGCAGAGAACCACAACACCACTCCCGAAACCCGCTCTCAAGAAACCTTCTGCCTCCAAGAAATATACGGAGAAGGAACTGGAGAACGTGGTTGATGCACGGATTGCTCAGCTTTTCGACGTGCAAAAGAAAGGCAAAAAGCACGGCAAAAAGCAGAACAAAGGTACTGACTTCCCGGGATATTTGGGTCGTCAGTCTACATTCGACAAAGCAAAGAAACGGAAGAAGCGTGTTCGATATGAAGGAGTACCCAGTTCTTCTTCTTCTTCTTCTGACAGTTCTTCTAGCTCCTCGGATTAGAGCGAAGAAGACAGAAAAAGCAAAAAGCGAAGCAAGACACAAAGCTTCGGAAAGGGCAAGAAAAAGGCAAAGCAGGCTACATCTCGCCCAGAGACCGACAGTTCTACTGAGGACTCGTCTACAAACAGCTCAGATTCCGATGACGGAAAGTTTTATGCGAACAAGAAGAATTTTTACAAAGCCAACCAGTATGACTTTCTCGAAGATAAAAGCAAGAAAGTCCGAGAGTTTAAGGAAGGTGGCCACTCGATCAAGTTTGATACTTTTCAGGATACTCAGATGCTTCGAAGGCTTTGTCTTTTATTCAGCAGTTTGACATCGCTTTCGCGGGAGGACGCTATTCAGAGCACTCCAAGATTCGGAGAGCTGACTCTTACTTTAAGGGGAATGCTCGCACTTGGTGGTCCACGCTTCTATTAAGCAAGATTGTGCCAGTTACATGGCTGAAATTCAAGAGGCTTTTTATTTCTTCTTGGTTGACTCAAGAGTTTGAGCGAGATATACGAGCTGCTTGGAACCATCTCCGGATGACCAAGAGCGATACAGTGAATTCTTATTGTGAAAGATTCTGGAGCTCTTTTCTACCCGCATCTTCATTCAAGAAGATCTCATTCAGAGAACAGATTGAGCGGTTTACCTTGGGTATACCTACAGAGATCCGAGACCACTGCTTGGAACAGAAGTCAACTTCTATTCAGGAGTTGATGAGTCATGCGAAGCGGGGCTTTGCAATTCACTCTGGCAATCTGACCTACCCCACAGATGAGGCCATGACACAACGAGCCGAACAGACTTCTGGGAATGAAAGTAGAATGAAAAAGAGCAACCCAGAGAAAAAAAAAGGATGCACAACCCAAGCTTACTCCTGAGGAGAGAGCTCGCTTCATCAGAGAGGGGAAGTGCTTTGGATGCGGGGAACATGGACATATCTCCGCGAAGTGCCCTGATAAGGCACAGAAAGAACAGAATGATAAAGACAACGACAGGTCTGAGAGTTCGAGAGCAGCTGAGGAATGTGGCAGAAAAGGCAGATAGAAAAGCAGAACTGGTACCACATGGCGTGGGACCTGCACCGAATCTAATGAATGAAAGTACAAACTTTGCCGCTTTCGGAGCAAAGTGAAGGATCAGGAAGCTCTTTTGAAGGAGCCAAGGCCAACTTCTTTTCACTTGGAATTGGTGGCTCGATTTGGAACTACGCCCGACAGACTGACGCCACAGGCGGAGGTAGTTCGACTGGCACACGGATGGGATGTTGCCATTACACCGAGCATTGGCAAACTTTGTTTGCAATGACAGGGGTGTTCAGGGCACGCGAGTGACGTTCTACTCGGGATCCCTTGGTACCACAAGAACTACGCCGTGGTTGACTACCGGGCCGAGAAAGCGACTTTGATAAATGAAGGGCTTAAGAGATTGTACTTGATGAACTTCAGTTTTCTTACTCATTCTTTTGGGAGAACTGAACGATGGATAAAGGTTGAATATGTTTTGACCTGATCAAAAGAACGCCAAGATTTTTTTCTCCACGCTCATGCCGATTGCTTTTGAGAGGGCCTGAAGATCATACCATTGATCTGATATCTGGAAGCACGCCACCGAATCGGCCACCTTAACGTGTGAGCCGAGTACAGAATGAAAAGATTATGAACTCAGTGAAAGACCTCTTGGAAAAGGGTCTTGTCCAGCCTAGTACTTCACCGTATTGCTCTCCAGTGTTTTTGGTTTTGAAGAAAGACGGATCTTGGAGAATGTGCATCGATTATAGCACTCTCAACGAAATCACCATCAAGAACAGATTTCCGATTCCTAGGATCGATGATATACTCGACAGGTTACAGGGATCCTCGTGCTTTAGCAGGATTGACTTGAAGAGTGGATATCATCAGATCAGGATAGCACCAGGAGATGTCTACAAGACAGCTTTTCGGACGACTTTTGGGTTATTTGAGTTTTTGGTGATGCCTTTTGGCTTAACCAATGCTCCTGCGACATTTAACCGGATGATGGATAGGATTTTTCGAGAGTACAGGCTATTTGTTGGCACTTTCTTTGACGACATCATTGTTTTCTCCAAGAATGAGGCAGAACACAGAGATCATCTGCTTCAAGTCTTTCAGGCATTACGAGATCACACGTTAGTGATTAATGCAAAGAAAAGTGAATTTTTCCTACCAGAGATACACTTTTTGGGACACATTGTGTCAGCAGCAGGAGTGCAAATGGACCCGGCCAAGATAGAGACTATCCGTGATTGGCCCGATTTGAGGAATGCCCATGAAGCTAGAAGCTTCTTGGGACTGTGTTCGTACTACAGGCGGTTCATACGAAAGTTTGCAGAGGTTGCTTCCCCTTTTGCATATCTTGACACAGAAAGGAGTACCCTTTTCGTGGGGACCCACAGAGGTGACTGTCTTTCGGACATTGAAAGAGAAATTGACTACGGGACCTATTTTGACTTTGCCGGACTTGCAGAAGTCATTTGAAGTATATTGTGATGCTTGTGGTCGTAGTTTGGGTGCGGTCTTGATGCAAGAAGGCCATGTCATAGCTTACGAGAGCCGTTTGTTCTCTAGGCCGCAAATGACAGCACAGATCTATGGGAAAGAGCTTTTGGCGGTTATCCATGCTCTTACTCAGTGGCGGCATTACCTACTCGGAGCGGATTTTACTGTCTTTACAGACCATCAGAGTTTGCGCTACTTCTTGTCACAGAAGCAGCTTTCGGAAAAGCAGATGCGATGGGTGAACATCTTGTCACAGTTCCACTTCCAGATTGTCCATGTGCAGGGACAGAAGAATGTGGTGGCAGATGCTTTGTCTCGAAAACCGTTGGTTCTGGCTATTTCCGCGATACATCATAGGAGCTTCGAGGATATGGTCGATCAGTGTGCCACAGATACAGATTTTGCAGATATTTTCACACAGATACGGGATGGGGAGACAGTAGCTGGATACTCCCTTCAGGAAGGCTACTTGATGAAAAAGACTATGTTGTGCGTTACACAGCCGTTGAGGAAAAAGGTTATGACTGATTGCCACTGTCCACCTTTTACGGGTCACCGCGGCATTGCTACCACCATGAAAGGGGTAGAGAGAGATTTCTTTTGGCGGAGACTGAAGAAGGATGTGGAAGAGTTTGTGCGCAGTTGCTTGGTATGCCAGAAGGTCAAGTTTGACAGGCATAAGGCACAGGGATTGTTACAACCTTTATCCATACCCACCCGCCCCTGGGAAAATATTGAAATGGATTTCATTTTTTTATCTCCCGAGAATACAGAATGATCACGATGATTTTCCGATTACATGGCACGCCTGAGACGATTGTCTCCGATAGAGACCCCAGATTTATGAGTTTGTTTTGGAAGGCAATTTGGGAGAACATTGGCACGCGGTTGCAGTTCTCGTCATCGTTCCACTTGCAGACTGACGGGCAATTTAAGATTGCCAATTCAGTGATTTTAGATTTATTGAAGTCTTGTATCTCGGATCAGAAGACTCAATGGGAAAAGAACTTACCTTTGGTGGAATTTGCCTACAATAACACGATACACTCTTCGACGGGGAAGATGCCATGTGAGATTGTTGAAACTGCTGCGAAGGTTCCATCCTTCCTGAGCACGAAAAATTAGAAATTTGAAGCGGATGAATATTCGCGAGATTTGGATACGGCTTTTGCCAAGGTTCGCGAGACTTTGCAGGAGTCTCAAGAACGACAGAAAAAAGGCAGCGGATCGCCGTCGTCGCGACTGGAAACTGAAGGAGGATGATTGGGTGCTCTTACTTTTGAGAAGGCACGCCTAAGAAAGAAACAGGGAAAGGAGAGGCTTTTTCCAAAGCTTAGTATGTGATACTACGGACCTTTCCAGATTACTGACAAGATAAATGATGTCTCCTTCCGATTAAAACTGCCAGATACTTGGAGGATTCACAATGCATTGCATGTGAGTCTCTTGAACCCTGTTAAGGGTGATGTGCCTGATGATGGGGAGCCTGATGAGCAACCCAAAGTGGAAGAAAACGAGGAGATCCTTGTTCCTGAACAGATTTTGGCACATAATGATACGAAGAAAGGTAAAGTCCAAAGGCGGTTCTTGGTTAAGTTCAAGAACTTTCCTGCATTTGATGCGAAGTGGATGGAGGAGGAGGACCTAGCAGATACTCCTCGGATTGTGAAACTTTACCTCGATGTTTTGGTTTAGCATAGTCTACTCCAAACGGAACCCAGAAACTCAGCTTGGCCGAAGATCTGGTGCAGTGGGATGCACAAGAGGGGAGTTACTCCGCTCCTTTGTCAACAGATGCCTTGATTTTGATACTAAAGTCACTGATGTCTCTTTGAGCTTCAGGGATACTGAGAGCTGACAGTATTCTGCTGGATGACTTTATGAAATGGAATTCCTGATTATGATACTGATTTGTTCTTGACTTCTTGTGAGTGCAGGAACTGATAGCCGAAATGACTGCAGCATTTTGGTCTGATTGATCTCGAATAGACATGGTTGCAATAGGGGTTAGTCAATCGGACATCGATGAGGTCCCGATTGGACCTAGATGTGATTGCTAGCTACATTGCCGATAAATCATGGTCTAAGATCCGAATGAATGTTGAATGTCATGTGATGTCCTGTGATGTCTGGTGATGTCCTGTGATGTCGTGTGATGTGACTGTCGATTTTGTACATGTGCTAGATGTGTGTTCCTAGTACGTAGGTACTAACAGTCAGTGTCTGCTAAGACGGTTTATGGCTTTTGTCGGTTTTGTAGGCGTAATCGCGGTCGATTACAATGCTTTCAAGAGGGGGGTATGTCACAAAGTGATGACGTGGCGGACAGCAGAAACCCTAATTTCTGCCAGAAACCCTAAAATTCCTGCAAACCCTAATTTTTGCCAAAAACCCTAAATTCCGGAAATCGCGGAGGCGGATTATTATAAAAAAAAAAAAAATTGGAAAATGATGAGCGACGCGAATTTTGCTTTTGCTTTTTTTTTTTTTTTTAAAAAGAGAAAAGACTTTCAAGAGAGAGAGAACTGATGCTTTTGATTTTAAAAGCTTTTGGGGCTCTGCTTTTGGGCATCCCTTGTAACCTTTAAATTAGTGGTGAGGGCCTCACTTCTCAGAGCATCTGGACGCAGAGTCTGAGAGTGAAACCCTAACCGCTCTCTTGTACTTTGATGATTGATTAATACAAAAAGAAATACCGAAAGGGGCGCCAGTCTTTGGGGCCAATATCTCTAGGCACGGAACTCCGCCGGGCCAGTGCAAATCTATTGTGATCTGTGAATTGTTTTGAAGTGGTTATTTGGTGCTGTCGCGGTTGATTCTTGACTTGGAGTGTCCAAGTTTGTTACAGTAAGAAACTGAAGTTCATCAAGTACAATCTCTAAGCCCTTCATTTATCAAAGTCGCTTTCTCGGCCCGGTAGTCAACCACGGCGTAGTTCTTGTGGTACCAAGGGATCCTAAGTAGAACGTCACTCGCGTGCCCTGAACACCCCTGTCATTGCAAACGATGTTTGCCAATACTCGGTGTAATGGTAACATCCCATCCGCGTGCCAGTCGAACTACCTCCGCCTATGGCATCAGTCTGTTGGGCGTAATTCCAAATCGAGCCGCCAATTCCAAGTGAAAAGAAGTTGGCCTTGGCTCCTTCAAAAGAGCTTCCTCATCCTTCACTTTGCCCCAAAAGCGGCAAAGTTTGTACTTTCATTCATTAGATTCGGTGCAGGTCCCACGCCATGTGGTACCAATTCTGTTTTTCTATCTGCCTTTTCTGCCATGTTCCTCAGCTGCTCTCGAACTCTCAAGCCTGTCGTCGTCTTTATCATGCTGTTCTTTCTATGCCTTTTTAGGACACTTCGCGGAGATATGTCCCTGTTCCCCGCATCCAAAGCACTTCCCCTCTCTGATGAAGCGAGCTCTCTCCTCAGGAGTAAGCTTGGGTCGTGCATCCTTTTTTCTCTGGGTTGCTCTTTTTCTTTCTATTTTCATTCCCAAAAGTCTGTTCAGCTCGTTGTGTCATGGCCTCATCTGTGGGGTAGGTCAGACTGCCAGAGTGAATGGCAAAGCCCAGCTTCGCATGACTCATCAACTCCTGAATAGAAGCTGACTTCTTTCCAAGCAGTGATCTCGGATCTCTGTAGGTAGACCCAAGGTAAACCGCTCAATCTGTTCTCTGAAAGAGACCTTCTTGAATGAAGAGGCGAGTAGAAGAGAGCTCCAGAATCTTTCACAATAAGCATTGATTGTATCTTTCTTGGTCATCCGAAGATGGTTCCAAGCAGCTCGTATATCTCGCTCAATCTCTTGAGTCAACCAAGAAGAAATAAAAAGCCTCTTAAATTTCAGTCGTTTAACTGGCGCAGTCTTGTTTAAAAGAAGCGTGGACCACCAAGTACGAGCATTCCCCTTAAAGTAAGAGGCAGCTCTCCGAATCTTGGAGTGCTCTGAATAGCGTCCTCCCGCGAAAGCGATGTCAAACTGCTGTATAAAAGACAAAGCCTTCGAAGCATCTGAGTATCCTGAAAAAGTATCAAACTTGATCGAGTGGCCACCTTCCTTAAACTCTCAGACTTTCTTGCTTTCATCTTCGAGAAAGTCATACTGGTTGGCTTTGTAAAAATTCTTCTTGTTCGCATAAAACTTTCCGTCATCGGAATCTGAGCTGTCTGTAGACGAGTCCTCAGTAGAACTGTCAGTCTCTGGGCGAGATGTAGCCTTCTTTGCCTTTTTCTTGCCCTTTCCGAAGCTTTGTTTCTTGCTTCGCTTTTTGCTTTTCCCGTCTTCTTCGCTCGAGTCTGAAGAGCTAGAAGAACTGTCAGAAGAAGAAGAAGAAGAAGAAGAAGAACTGGGTAGGCCTTCAAACTTGACGCGCTTCTTCAGTTTCTTTGCCTTGTCGAATGTCGACCGACGACCCAAATATCCCAAGAAGTCAGTGCCTTTCTTCTGCTTTTTACTGTGCTTTTTGTCCTTCTTTTGCACGTCGAAAAGCTGAGCAATCCGTGCATCAACCACGTTCTCTAGTTCCTTCTCCGTATATTTCTTGGAGGCAGAAGATTTCTTGAGAGCGGGTTTCGGGAGTGGTGTTGTGGTTCTCTGCCACTCTGTCTGTACCTCTTCCAAAGAGGTCTGGTTCATATATTTTGTCATCTTCGGGTCCTTGGCAAAATTGAGCATCATCTTTGTTGCATCGCCGATCAACTGGCGACGCTCTATCTCTCGCCGCTCCGCCTAAGTAGGCCAAGGCGGGCCATACTCTGCCTGAATCTTCGTTGTGATCCCAGCCCGCATCTCCAGATGCAGAGGGAATCGACTAATCATTGCCTGAAGCCATAGGTGTCGCGGAAAAAAAAAATCGGGGATCGGATTTCCCGTAGAAGAGAAATCGGTCGTGCTCTGATACCATTGTAACAGACTTGGACACTTCAAGTCAAGAATCAACCGCGACAGCACCAAATAACCACTTCAAAACAATTCACAGATCACAATAGATTTGCACTGGCCCGGCGGAGTTCCGTGCCTAGAGATATTGGCCCCAAAGACTGGCGCCCCTTTCGGTATTTCTTTTTGTATTAATCAATCATCAAAGTACAAGAGAGCGGTTAGGGTTTCACTCTAAGACTCTGCGTCCAGATGCTCTGAGAAGTGAGGCCCTCACCACTAATTTAAAGGTTACAAGGGATGCCCAAAAGCAGAGCCCCAAAAGCTTGAAAGCAAAAGCAGATTCTCTCTCTCTCTCTCTCTCAATGAGAGTCAGTAAAAAGCAAGTTCTCTTTTTCTCTTTCTTTCTCCCAAATCAAAGCGAAAAGCTGAGATTTGCGTCGCTAAAAATTTCCCCAAAAAAAAAAATAATAATAATAAATAAATATTCCGCCTCCGCGATTTCCGAAAATTAGGGTTTCTGGCAAAAATTAGGATTTGCAAGAATTTTAGGGTTTCTGCTGTCCGCCACGTCATCACTTTGTGACAACCGCCAGATAACGCAAGAGATCGCGAGACTACGAAGCACGGAAGTCGCTTTTCCCGCGCAAGAGCGACAGGTATCTATTGTGGATTCGCCATACGAATTGTTGTCGCGTGTTTGTGTGTGTGTTTGCAGGTACTTCATCGCAAAGGAGAAGCGAGAAGGCTTCGGCCTACGCTTGGGAATTCCGGGAACGGAATTCGGAAATTGTCTGCGGAGTCTCGACTCCAAGTATAGACGGAAAACGGATTGAGAGCTCGTCTCTCGGATTTCCCTTACGAGAAGGAACGACCATCGAGTCAGAGATTTAGAACGGAGGGGTTTTCTCCGATTCTTGTGCTTGTAAAAAGATTCTCCCTAATAAAGAATTCTCTTTAAGGGGGGGGGGGGGGGGGGGGACCAGCCCATCTTCTGGTCCCAGTATTGTGTCGATCTTCTCTCTCTCTCTATTTATTTCTCTCTATATCTTTTGGCTTCAGTATTAAGTGATAAATTCTATTTATCCGAATGTATTCTATATTGTTATGCGCTCCCGTTTGTGACAGGGAGTAGGAGCAGAGGAAGGCATGAGCCTCTGCAAGATAGAAGCGCTTTGAGGAACTAGAGCCAGATCAGCCCAAGGGTTTCGTACTCGAGTTTGGGAAGTAGATCCACGGATCCGAGAGTGGTAGACTCTCAAGATGTGATCCGGAAGTTGAAATTCCCAAGGAAGGACTTCATGTCCGGGAAAGCAGAGTAATTCTGCAGGAAGAGGTCTCTGGGAAAAGAGTCGGAAAAGGGATGCCATGCCCTGAGTCTGGAAGGTGAGATCCAGAGACGAGAACCTTGATTCTCGAGGAATTGGAATAAGGAACGAAAGTTCCGTGGAATAGGGTTATGCCCTAGGAATCGGAAGCTAAGGCTTCCAGGAACCATCAAGCCTTATTCTAGAACGAACGTGGTAATATGTTCGATTCAAGTGCTTGTATAGACTTCTCCTCAGTAATAAAGATACTATTACCGGGGGGGGGGGGGGGGCAGCCCATCTTCTGGTCCCCAATACTGTGTCGATCTTCTCACTCTCTATCTCTCTCCCTTTATCTATTTCTCTCTATATACTCTGACTTCAATATTAAGTGATAAAATCTATTTATCTGAATGTATTTTATATTGTTATGCGCTCCCGTTTGTGACAAGCGGACTATTCCATTCGGGATGGCTACTTGATGAAGAAAACCATGTTGTGTGTTACACAACTGTTGAGGGAAAAGGTTCTAACCGAATGCCGCTGTCCACCTTTTACGGGTCACCGATGCATTGCTACCACCTTGAAAGGGGTAGAGAGATACTTCTTTTGGCCGAGACTCAAGACGGATGTGGACGAGATTGTGCGCAGTTGCTTGGTATGCCAGAAGGTCAAGTTTGACAGGCATAAAGCATAGGGATTGCTACAGCCTTTTTACCCATACCCACCCGCCCCGGGGAAAGTATTGCAATGGATTTCATCTCCCGAGAACACAGCGTGGGCACGATTGTTTATTGCCCAGGTCTTCAGATTACATGGCATGCCTGAGACAATTGTCTCCGACGGGACCCCAGGTTCACGAGTTTGTTTCGGACGGCTATTTGGGAGAACATAGGCACGCGGTTGCAGTTCTCGTCATCGTTCTACCCACAGACTGACAGGCAATCAGTGATTGCTAATTCAGTAGTATTGAATTTGTTGAAGTCTTCTTTGTTGGATCAGAAGACTACTTGGGAAAGGTTTTTACCTTTGGTGGAATATGCCTACAGAAACTCAATTAACTCTTTGATGAGGAAGGTGCCATTTGATTTCAAGGAGACTTGGTGTTATTAGATGTTGCTTCGCATCGATATAAGACAGTGAAGTCTGTCTTTCCTAAGTTATGGCCCAAATATTATGGTCCTTTCAAGATTTTGAAGAAATATTCTACAAGCAAAACAAACTTGAACTTCCACCAGCATGGGAAAAAATTCACCCAACATTTCATATTTCTTGGCTAAGAAATATGTTCCAAGAGATTCAATTATTCAAGATGTCTCATCCTATGTTCCAGAAATTAAAGAAGAGCACTTGATTTTAGTCCCAGAACTTATACTTGATGTTCATCAGAAGGAAATAAGACGGAAGATTATTACAGATCTTGAGGAATCCGACTCTACTTGGAAAACGGACGAAGAAATGCAACAATACCCTAACCTCCTACAAGAAATTTTTGATTTATTTTAAATGAGAGGGAATGTCTCAATTGTGACATATTATTAGTCTTGGTATTACCTTCTTCACTTCATTCTTTTGCAGATACAAAGATGCACCATATCCAACCCCGATTCTCCAAAGGATGCGTCTCTTCGCCCCAAAGTCGCACATGTTCGACAAATAGCCATGCCTCTTTAGCGAATGGTTGCACCTTTAGGGTGAAGGGTCACGACTCTACAACAGAGGGACACGACTATTGGCATAGAGTCATGTCTTTTGACCTATGGTCATGTCTCTTCATCGTGTCTCTTCAGTTTCTATATAAGAATGCCATTGTAACACATTTCAATCAATCAACACATTCAGTCTCTTGAGTCTTTGTCTCTAGTTCTAGTTCAGTTTCAGTTTTTATCCCACTAAAGAATCTCTAGTCTTTTCCCCACTTTCACGTTCATTACAACATTTTGTTTCATTTTGTTTAGGATGTTAGTCTTTCTTTCAGCACACAGACTTTGTATTAGATTCACCTGTTTGTAACTTGTTAGTCTCATAAGTCATTTTGGCCTTTTGTAGACATTGATTCATTTCTATTATATTTCCTCTCTCTTTCTACCAAGGGATCTCTCTTCTCCACGGTGCCTTGTTCATGATTGTGACATTGCAAGTGTTCTCTTGTGTTAAGAGGATCTTATCGGAGCCAAGGCAGATCAAAGTCGAGGTGTCCATCAGATCGGAGGCAAGTTCTTCTCGTCTTTGCATCTTTTGCTGCCCATCCTGACACCAACATCGTCTATTAGTCTCATGTATGAACAAAGTAGTGAGTCCCAAGTTTCCGACGATCATCTTGATGAGTCTCTCGTTAAGTGTTATGGACGTGTCAACGATCAGCGCATTGTGAACTTCTTTGACTTTGGCAATATGTATCATGTGATTAGTGATTCTCTTGTGAAGAGGGCATGCTTAGAAGCTATTCAACCAACTCTTATTGCGTATCACGTGACACATCCAACCCTATGTGTCCGTGGACAAGCTACAGCATGATCAAGGTTCAGTCAGTCCAGTTAGTCAGTCTAAATTAGAAGTGATCTGGCACTTTTGTGAGTCTATTCGTAGACCGTGCATGTCCAGACACTTAGAATAGATGCATATCCGCTGGTTGCACACAGCATGACCATCAGATTCCAGTCAGATCGCATCAGTAGCATTTTTACAATGCATAGGCCTATTTTCCCTATTTTTGACATTTTTCACTTATTATTTTTAAGTGACTTTTGTTGGGAAGTAGGTAGGGCAATTTTGCTAAGTTTGTATATAAGCAAACCAAAGTTAGCACTAATTGGCAGAAGAGGCAGCAGGAGCACCTTGCTCAACAGGCAACTTCTCAAGCAAGAACTTGGTGGTCTCCCCTCCAAGCAAGAAGGACTCAACACCTAGCGTTTTCCTCATCGGCATCCACCATTGGCGTTTTCTCCAGCAAGTAGTCGTAGCCATCTAGTCCTTGCCCTAGCGTTTTGCATCAGCAACCCATCAGCAACTTCAGGCCTAACGTTTTTGATCCTTGCCATCGCTAGCAGGTTCTCAAGCCTAGCGTTTTCAGCAGCCTGCAAACACCAGCGTTTTCAGCCCTTGCCATCGCCAACAGATCCCCCATGCCTAGCGTTTTTGGTCCTTGCAAGCATAGCCTCAAATTTCAGCCTTTGGACCATTGCGGCAGGTGATTTTCAGCCATAAAAGACCATCACTTTTCAGCCTTAAGACCTGCAGAATTTCAACGACAAAGATCAGCAGAATCAGCCCCAAAACCAGCGTTTTTGGATTTGTAGCAAATTTCAGCCCATAGCATTTTTGGACAGCAGATAAAGGATTGCAGATTTCAGTCCTTAGGTTGGTCTCGCCATCACCGTCGTCATCGCCGACATAGCCTAGACTTGCATCAGTCACATGCATTCAGTTTGTACCAATTTGTGCAATCATAAGTAGACCACTCTCGCCGACGAGAGTGGGGCCTTCGGAGGAGGGTTTTACGTCTCTGGTGTCGTATCTCTCTTCTCTCTCTATCTCTCAGTCTCATACACTTGCACGCACAGTGTCCATTCACTTTGTTTGTGATCATAGCACTCTCTCATTAAGAACGGAAGGCTCTACCTTCCATAAGAACAAAAGGAACCTTGAGCACAGTTCGGAGCACTCATCTTGAGCAAAGCGCAAACATTCATTCCACTGCACCTGACATTGGTATCAGAGCTCTGTGTGCTTCGGTTTCGCAAACTCAAGAGAAGAACCACCAAGAACCAAGAACCTAAAGAAGAACCTCAAGAACCAAGAACCCCAAGAACCCAAGAAGAACCATCGAGCCCAAGAACCCAAGGAACCTCTCCCAAATTTTTTTCCTGAAGAATCTTTTGAGTCCTGACCATGGATTTACCAGATTCCATCTTCATTGCCATGTCTTTAAAAGAAGGTCGACATCGGATACACGAGAACCCAGATCTTGAATACCAAGATCTCCTAGCTTTGTATGCGGATATGGAAGGAGTTGGAGACAAGATCCCTAACCTCTTCTGCATTCGTATTCGCATGTAGCGTGCATCCATTTCCCTCGTCATAGAACCTTTGAAAAGGACTCCGGAACTACACCTCGGTCCCTTAGCACCGGTAATGTTTTCACCACAATCAGTGTTTGGGGAACAGCTCTCCCTACAGCAAGCAGAGTCAGCACTATCTGGTATAGAGCCCAGGCTGATATTCAGCAATCATAGTAAGGCTCGACACCCTTACACGCTGTTTGCATCGCCAACAGTACCCACAGCACCCAGAGCACCCGCAGTACCATCAGACCCTGGTTTCGGAGGAATCTGCATTGGTTTGTGTATCCATGGCATCAGAAGCATTCATCAGTCAGCATCAGAAGTACAGAAAGAAGTTTGGCAGTTGTGCCTCACTTTTAACGGGAGGGAATGTCACGTGCGCACTTCACTTGCACCCATGGACACGCTTCTGCCATAGTCTAGCATGAGTCTTAGCTTAGGACTGAGCATGGCACCTTTGTGAGCCTCTTGCAGGACGTGCATGTCCAGGTCAATCACACTTACATACCCTCTCTTGCACAAGAACAATCATTTCGGTTCGCGCAATAAAATGCCTGCATGATGAAATGACTGTTCTTGAGCAAGAGAGGGTGTGCAAATGTGATTGGCCTGGACATGCACGTCTTGCTAGAGGCTCACAAAGGTGCCAGGCTCAGTCCTAAGCTAAGACTCATGCTAGACTATGGCAAAAGCGTGTCCACGTGGTGCAAGTGAAGTGCGCACGTGACATTGCGGTTTCTCAATTTGCTCTTGGCATGGACTCTTCAATCACGCATGAATGTCCTAATGTGCAAGTCTCTGTTCAAAACGTATCTTTTTGTTGCAAGTTTATTGTCTCTCTTCTCTTTGGATGTGCTATGATTTTAGGCATTAAGTGGTTTCGTGAGATTGATCCAGTAATTAGAAAGATAAGACACTCACTCTCTGAAGAGGGTGTCTCCCCCGTGGTCATTTGCGATGCGCAAGGAATCTCTTCTTTGCCTCTAATCTCTCATGTGCAGGCTAAGTGCGAGCTACGTCGAGGAGCTCAAGCGGCATTCATTTATGCCGCTCCAATGGCTGACCTCAAGACTACAAAAAAATACTCAGGTTTGTTTGAAAAGTATGAGAATCTATTCTTGCATGATGATCTCCCACCACAACTCCCTCTCGGGAGACCGAAGGATCATCGCAATGAACTCATGGAAGGAGCTTAGCCTGTCAACAAAGCTCCCTACCACTTGAACAAATCTCAAGAAGAGGAATTAGAGCGGCAACTAATCGAGCTGGTGCCCAAGGGATTCATGCAACCTAGTGTAAGTTCATTTGTTGCTCCTATTTTGTTTATCCTTAAGAAAGATAGGTGGTCTTCTCGTTTGTGTGTAGATTACAAGGCACTCAACAAGATGACACTCAAAAACAAGTTTCCTATGCCTCGCATTGAGTATATTCTTGATAGGCTCAATGGGGCTAAGGTTTTTAGCAAAGTCACTCTCAAAGAGTGACAAGTGCCATGAATACTTTCAATTGTCTCACGATAGGTAGTTATCGTGACATGATTGGTATATGTGTGTTCATTTTCCTAAATGACATTCTCATTTACTCTACATCTTGGGAACAGTATGAGCAGGATGTAGAGAAGGTTTTAGCTCGTTTAGATGAGTGCCACCTATATATTGCAGCTAAGAAGTCGGAATTTTTTCTAAGGTTACTCATCTAGTCTATATCATCTCTGCAGGCAGTGTCTCAGTGGACCCCGCCAAGGTAGAACACGTTTGTAATTGGGATTTACCCATAACAGCATATGATGTGCGTTCCTTTTTAGGTCTGTGGCAAGCATATAGTTCGCATATTCATGATTTTACACACATTACCTATGCCACATCATCACTCTGGTGTCAAAGTCTATGGTTTCAAATAGAGACTCCAAGTTTAGCAATTTATTGCGTAGAATCTATTTGGAGAGACAAAACTCCCAAATCCGAGTTCTTTGCTCTATTTGTGAAAACTTGAAGGTGACAATGAACACTATGCTCAATTTTGTCACAAGGAAGCCTTTTCTATCTTATTATCAAAGAACATAGTATCTCTATCACTCTCATGGATGGGGGGGGGGGGGGGGGGGGGGGGGGGGGGCGGCGGCGGGTGTAAATAAGAAGAGGAAACTAGAATAACCTGTCTATCACCCCAGTGTGGTAGATTGGTTATCCCAATTCCCTCTAGAGTATCCGGTCTTGAGTTCAAGACTCGTCGAATAGATGTTTGAGATCTCTTGGGATTATCTCTACTATGTTAAAATCTCTATTCTTATTCTTCTTCTTCTTTACAGATGACCAAGACCCTCTTCAAATCACCAATGATACCTTCCACCAATCTCATAGTATGCTTGGCATCTCCATAGAAGTGCCGATCTCACTCGATCTCTATCGAGCACAAGTTGCTAATGCCTGTAACATAAACCAATTTCAAAAATGCCGATGTCTAGTGTGCACAGCAGCTATAAGTCTTGTGCCCTTGCATCCTATTTCTAGTTATGCTATAAAGCCTTGATTGTGCTTTCCCTCAGCATCTAAACTCTGAGCAATTACATAGTTAGCCCATAACTAACAATCACTAACAGTTTTATTTAGTGTTCCATCAATAAAATAACTAGAAACCGTCAATCCTACAATCTCTCTCTTTTCTATAATCAAAAACTGAGTATTTTTCCAGCCAGTTAGTTCAAATTGATAAGCTCGCATGGGGTTCCCCATGGACGTAGTGATCATCACTCACATCATGCTTCACATAAACACACCTCAGAACCACCTACATGCATCGCATTAAGACCTGATTATATGGTGCATCAGGCCCACATATCAAGCGATTTAGCCCGTCAGGTCAGAGCAGGTCTCTAAAAGATCAGAATCCGACAAGTTGTAGAAGCATATTACCAGGTCCTTTTTGGCACATTTTGACTTAATAAGGAATGTGGTTGTTCTTAGTTCAATGCCCTATTTATTAAGGGCGGTTATCGATGAAAAAACAAGTTTATCGCTGATGAGTGTTAGCGCCTCCTACCAGTTGCATTGCCACAAAACTGAAAAAGGGGGGGGGGGGGGGGCCGTCATGCATTTGACTTACAAATACTGGTGGAGCCTCCTCTCCCTCTTCACCTTTCCAGAACTTCACATTTCGGAAAAAGATTTCAGCACTGCTTTTAGGGACATCGGCACGATCTACAGGAAAACCAAGGCTTAATTCAATTATACTAAAGAGTAAACAGCAGGCATATAGCTCAACCCATGCTTACAGTCACGAAAAATGATGTTGTCTCCACGCAGAGACAGGACAAAAAACTGGGAAATCATGATACTCAAAGCACCCCCGTCTCTGGCAACTCACAGCATGTCTGCAAGCACAAAAGTGCATAATTGTTATAGATTGGTAGGAGAGAGAGAGAGAGAGAGAGAGAGAATCTTTAGTTATGTATGAACGCCGAAGTCCATGCAAAAAAAACAATGCTTGATCGTCTGATATATCTGAACTCAGAGAAGCTTATACAAACCAAGCCATTTCAGAAGAATGAACGGCAGCAGTTTCAGCAGCGCTGGTTCAGGCCTGCGATGAGAGCTTAGGAGGGGTGTCGCCACTTGCTTCCTTCGACTTTCTGAGACAAAAGAGCTTTGTTTGGCAGATGGATCCGATCTGGCCCTGGCCCCTTCTCATTGCGTACAATTCCCTACACTGAAATGTTAATGCATGTAGGGAGTGTCATTTGGGTTAGAAAAATTTACCAACATGCCCCTCAAATTTGTGGAAATTCCCAAAACACCTCTATAAGTCCCAAAATGCCATTAAAGTTTATCAAAATTTCCAAAAGACATTGGTATTAGAGGACTAAATTTCTTATGGCATTGTGGGCTCTTAGTATGAAACACATCATTATTTGAGAACACAAATGCCACTATTATTGGGGGAAATTCTGGCATAAGACACTTGAAGATAAATCTCTATTATCAAAAAGGATAAATTGTGTGAGACATAGAGCAATGCATTTTGAGAATTTTTTTATCTATCCAAAAAAATTCCACAAAACACAAAATTTCTACATTGCATCTGGTTGCTCCAAATAGGTTAGATAGTGTTATTATTAAGTTAGATGGCCATGAATGTGGTACTGGAGTGGGCCGGGAATCCTTCGGGGTGAATGGTGACACATAGATGTGCCCAGCCACTTTTAAAGTGAACTATGAGCTAAAGACCAATTCAAGTCTACACAAAGACTAGGGGGCAATGTGCCAAGCCCTCCACATGAGGTCCAAGATGGGACCAAATGAAGTAAGGGAGTGCATCAACTCAACATCTACGAATAAACTCAAAAGCAGCCAAGTCTTCACGATGCGTGCTACTTGGAAGATAGTACTCCATGCGCTTATTCCAAATATGCATGGCCAAGAGTGCCCACATGAAGCTCACCCAAACTTATAGCTTTCTCATTTCTACTCAAGTGGCAAAGAAGCAACCACAAGAACACTAGTGGATGGTTGAAGTTGATGCCACAAGGCCGTTCCAAGGAGAACTTCCAAGCTACTTACTTGCAACATTAACTAGGCTCAATCAAGGCAACTCATAGGTACCAAAGAGGGCCAACCAAAGAGGTTACAAAGGATCAATGGTGTATGCTAATTGGTCCATCCCTTCATCAGGAAAACCTTGGCCATATCTAGGAAGAAATTGAAAGATTGAACATCTTTTTGGCCCGCTTTGTTTGCGATCATCTTCTTAGTCACCACGTCACAAGTCCAAAGATTAACCTTCAAGGTTACACATCAATGCAAAGAAAAATCTCCAAAAATTGACTATCTTTAGGATTTATTGGCGGTGAGTCACAGCTTGACAAGTTTCTCAGAATTCCTTCTCATTACCATAACAGATTGCGACCGGCAAATGATACGGGCCGAAGTGGGTAAATAAAGGTGAGGGTGATGGGTAGCCAAGCAGTTAACTAGTCTCACATTAAAGTGGGGTATTTGTTGCAAGGTGGTGTCTTGCAAAATATATATTTTATGAAGACTCAATATGGATAACATGAATAACTTTTTACTTGCACTCAAAAGCAGTGTGCAAGAGAACTTGGCAAAGCTCTTGTACACAACTCTGGCCCTTTGGAGGCCACATAATTAGGAAAATTGTTGATCAAGGGGAGACCAAGTAGATATCGGCCCTTTGGCTATGAGATGGGTTAAGATAATTGATGTAAGGGCATAAAATAGTAAAAAGATTTGAGTTGGATTAACTATAGATGATCAAAGAGATATAGAGAAGATTAGAATAGGATTGGTAACCAAAAAATGTTGTTTATCCAAAATCCAAGATCTCAATAAACCAAATAGAGCCAATCAATTGTATGCTCAAATCTTGTCAATACACACCTTGAAGATCTCACCCTAAACAAAAATCGAGATTCAATTGCATGTATGGAAACAATTAGAATCCAACTCTAAATTCTCCCGTATGAAGCTCCTAGTTTTTCCATCATTGAATACCCATGTCACCATGAGACATATGGAAAAAACCCCTTAAATATGGACTCATAGGGAAATACCATCCAATAGCACCACTGCTTGGCAGTCCCCACCACTAGCATCCAACACCATCACATGCATGAACGAGAGCCCTCACAAGTAAGATAACCAACACATAGGCTGACATAGCCAAGGGGAGGGAATCTCCCTCCAAGGAGCTCTCTCCTCTTGTGATGCTAGTAAGGAAACCTTCTTTGCATTATATACTCCAAAGAGGTTAAGCCTTCAAATGGTATATAGGTTATTGGGGTGCCATGTGGCACAATTCTATCTCCCCCCTTTTCGATACCATTTTTTTTAAAAACATGGATGAAAGTGACCAATTTTGGGTCCAATCAAGGCCCGAACCCACTACCTTGGTCAAGATCTTGCAATCTTGAATTTCAACTTTGAAGTTTCTCTACAAGGTTTTGTTTTGGCATACATGTCAACCAATCCACCACTTGGCACCTCATTTATCATACATATCAATCAAATGTTTGTCAACTTTGGTAGCCAAAAACCAAACACAACTCAGGCAAAAAACACGAAATCTTTTTTCCGATCTTCCACCCATGCCCACAACATGGAATGACATTCACCCCTTTGAACTTGCACATCCTTCGGCATGGGCCAACCTTAAACTCATTCAAATTAACAATACTATCAAAAACCTCATCCTCATCATCCAATTCTTGATCTCCATACAATTATAAGCTTTTATTCTCAACCTTCATATGTGAATCCTGCTTGAAAAGTTTAACCTTACAATTTTATGGCAAAAGTCTGTGGAGTTAAAGATTTTTTTTATAGTGGGCCACTTGTGTGGACCATTTGGAAGGACATCAAGTACAATTAAAGTTGAATCTATCCAAAGGGTGAAGGAATTATGCACTCCAGTTATTGAAGTCCAAAGTTTCTTAAGTGCATGTGTTTTCTAATTGATTTGGTTACCTCATTTTACCCATGTTTTCGAAGTATTGTATCAATTGTTACGAAAAGGGCATGAGTTTATGTGGAACTAAGTGCACACAAAAACAATAAAGAAGATGAATAAGATGCTACAAAGTGCTCTGACATTGATGAAAGCGGATTACAAATGCAAAAGGGCAATGATTGTGCTTGTTGATACGACCCTACAAAAGTTGGATGGGCAATTGGACAAGACGATGAGAGTGGACATAGGTATGCTGTAA
This sequence comes from Adiantum capillus-veneris, assembly GCF_014529385.1. NCBI lineage: Eukaryota > Viridiplantae > Streptophyta > Polypodiopsida > Polypodiales > Pteridaceae > Adiantum > Adiantum capillus-veneris. Next base: position 122,261,386 of record NC_140956.1, read on the forward strand.
GATTTGCAAGCTAAAGTGTTAAGTTCTTAGTAAAGAGCATATCCTTAGGTTAAAAGAGAATTTTGGGGCATTTGCAGTTTCTCTAATGTGTGACACGAAGAGTATTATATGTGTTCTACATTGGCAGCACACATCTCCTTTCCCACGATCTGTAGGCAACAGAGATGAAGACGATGGCCCACAGCGTAACAAAAGAGAAGTTAGGCAAAACGTCCGCCATCTAAGGCGGACGACCAAGACAAACTCGACAGACAACTCTATGACACCGAGGCTCTGTTTGGCGTCATTGATTGCACGCGTAGGAAGGCTCTCTAAACCCTTGCATGAAGGAGGATTGAACCCACCCCGTGAGGGTAAGAGGCCAACACCCTATCATCCAATCTATTGAGACTTGTTGTATACAACAAGGAAAGATAGCATACTTGAGTTGACAAAAAAAGCTAGAAGGAAAGGAAAGCTACAAACTTAAGAGAAGTAGTTTCACCCTTCCTTTTCACTCCTTAGAGAAAGATAAGTTTTCTTCCGAGAAAGAAGCTTCACAAGTGAACAAAAGCCTTCAAAAAAACGAGAGTTTTTGTGAAGAATCAATGAAGGTGTTCTTATGAAGAACAAGACGTGAAGTGCTACAAATTCCGCAAAGTAAGGATCGCATGCAACGCAAAATTCATCGAGCATAAAAAAACACAACAACTTCAAGCTTTACAAGGTACAAGTTGACGTTTTTTTTTTTCTCTCTCTCTACATTAGTGTGTGTTTACCATGGCCGACGAGGATACCACACGAACACACACATTAAAATTCGGCAACCACAGGCGGTGCCGACACTGATATGCATGACGATGATGGTCTAAGAGATCATGGCCTTGTATATATGGCTGCTTTCAAGACTTTAGAAAGTTGCCAAAGCGTACTTGAACGCAACATCTCTGCATTAAATGTAAATGTTACAAACCTTACTGAGCTACTTATGACATTTATAAATTGCTCAAGGAGCCTACACTGGCAAGGTTCAAGGAACCCAAGCTTGCATGGTTCAAGGAACCCACGTTTGCACAACTCAAGGAGTCCATGAGGCAAGTGATTCAGAAGATGCAGAAGGTAGCAATGCATTACTTAAGAATATCACCATTCCTGAGTTTCAGGGTGAAGAGCGTGAACACGACAAGGATGCGGTCAATACGTTCTTACACAAATGGAGTGATACTCATAGGCTGAGACACACCCAGATATTAAGACAACTATGGAAACAAGTCTCTCTCTTAAAGGCAAGGCCTATAAGTGGTGGATGGCATTTCCAATAGATGCTCGTCCTCCTTAGTCTTGGGCTGCGTTTCAAGCTTCTTTCTCCAAAGAGTTTTTGGACTCCAATGAAGAAGATAAGAATTGGATAGTATGGGATGCAGGCCGCATGTCTGGCCTCTCTCTCACTTAGTATCTTTCTAAGTATCAAGAAATCATATTAAAACTAGAAGGTTTAGATGAATTCCAAAAGATACGGGGTTTCAATACGGGTCTTGACAAAGACTATCGTCTTCATGTCAAGACCCAACATCCAAAAAATTTCGAAGAAGCCATCGCTCATGCCCAAACATATGATGATGACCAACAGAGGAAGGGAAATGATACCTACTCTAATAATACTTTTGCTAAGAGCAGTTCGGCTAAGAGTCAACGATGAGGTAGATCTCCCACACGTTCCAAGAGAAACAAGAGACAATCTACCTCTCTGCGCTCTCAAGAGACTAAGAAGACTAAGCAATCACAAGATACTCCACGTGGGTCTCTCAAAACTGTCGATTTTGAGCGTGCAAAGAAACACAATTTGTGTTTTAGATGTCTTTTGGACCAGCATAACAAGAAGGATTTTTCTCTTTTGCAAGGCAAAGAAAAGGCCATGGACACAGTGCAATGTCTCACATTAGATTCATCTCCTAAATATTGTGTTGTAGAGGTTCTTCATATGGAAGAAAAGCACAAGTGTTGTGTGCTTGCTTCAATCTGGCAGCCCACCTTTGGCCCCCATGAGTTGATTTGCATGCATGGCACTATTAATAGACAACATGTTCGTATTTTAGTGGATGATGGTGCAACTCATAACTTCTTGAACTATAAGCTAGTCAAGAAATTGAAGCTTACACAAACTCCCTGCTCCCACAAGTATGTGGTAAAACAGATGTCTGGAAATGATAAAGAAGTATGGGACACGGTAGTTCAAGGAGTTGAACTTATTGTTCAAGATCATACGATGACCCTCGACTTTCAAGTTATGAACATGGATCGTGCTGATGTAGTTTTAAGACAGGAGTGGATGCATGGTTTAAGAAACACATTGCACACTAGTTACGAACACAGCTTCTTATCCTTTATGGCCAATTGTAAACATGCGTCCTTGCTTGGTGAGAAAAGTACACCATCTGCACCTCTTATATGTACAGCCGAGCTTTCTATTTTATAGAAAGCAAATTTAATAGATGAAGTCTTTTTGTGTTACTGCTTGTCTCCAAGTCTTGTGAATTCTCAAGAGCAAAGTGTTGTGGATCGTAGTTATGGTATGTAAAGTGCAATGAATTTTAATGAAAAGCAAAGTGCTAACAATTCTAAAAAGCAAAGTGCTCTCAATTCTTATTATGTTGAGCAATGTGCAACTATTGTAAAACAAATATCAAAGGAATTTCAAGATTATCCATCCTAGCATAACTCTAGTTTACTTTCTCCTTTTTAGCAGAAAAAGCTGACTCACTTACTCATGGAGTATAGTGATGTATTCTCAAGTGATTTACCGCTGGGTTTACCCCCTACACGTGATGTGCAACATGGCATAGATGTCATGTCGGCACTAAACCGGTGAGTAAACCAACTTATCGTATGAGTGCTAGTGAGGCCAAGGAGGTTGAGCATTGGTTGGCTGACTACCTCACCCGTGGTTTCATTAGACCTAGCACTTCACCTTGGGCATCGCCAATTCTATTGGTAAAAAAGAAAGATGGTATTATACGCATGTGCGTAGCTTATTACGGATTAAACGCCATAACCATCAAGAACAAGTATCCTCTGCTTGGAGTGGATGAGTTGTTTGATCAACTCCATGGGACAAGATACTATACAAAGATAGATCTTTGTTCAAGATACCACCCAGTGCGTATCCTTTTGAAAGATATCTCTAAGACTGCCTTTAAAACACGGTGTGGGCATTATGAGTTTTTGGTCATGCCTTTTGGTTTAACCAATGCTCCAGCTACATTTATGACACTCATGGATAGTGTTTTACGTCCCTATCTTGGAAAATTTTTCGTTGTTTTTCTTGATGACATTCTCATTTACAGTAAGACTGAAGATGAACACATAGAATACTTACGATTAGTGTTTGAATAGATACAAACTCATGCCATGTATGCTATGCCAAGCAAGTGCAATTTCTTTAAAGAGAGATACATTACCTCGGTCATGTGATCTCTTATTCTAGCATCAAGATGGACATTGACAAGGTTGCTTCCATTCTTCAATGGCCACATCTCAACACGGTTGAGGAGCTTCAAATCTTCTTAGGCATGGCTCGATTATATTGACAATAGATCCGTGATTATGCCAAAATTTTTGTTCCTATGATGGATCAAATTAAAGCAAAAGGTAAGACCTTTTCTTGGGAAGAAGCCCAACAATGCAGTTTTGAACAGCTCAAGGTAGCTGTGGCCGATGATCCCATCTTAGCAATCGTTGACCCACTTAAGCCGTTTGTGGTAGAGACTGATGCTAGTGATAAAGCAATTGGTGTGGTACTTCTCCAGAAGGGAAGACCTATAGCCTTTGAAAGTAAAAAGTTGGATAGAGCTCAACAAAATTATTATGTCTATGAGAGGGAGCTCTATGCCACAGTTCACACTTTACGAAAGTGGTGACACTATTTATATGGTGTCGAATTTGAAGTGGTTTTTGACCATGAGAGTATAAAATGGTTTACTACTCAAACGGACTTGGTCGTAAAGCTAGATGGGAGGAAATCCCTCAAGATTATGATTGTAAGCTACGATATCGCAAGGGGCAATATAATGTAGTAGCGGATGCACTAAGCCGAATGCCTCAGATTAATTTACTTGCTTTCACGGGAATAAAGAGTGAATTTTTGAAGTCATTACATGGCAAGTGTGCACAAGACCAATCATATGCTAAAGTGTGGAGTGCAGTTTTAAGAAGGGATCCCTCATACTCACATATTTGTGCACGGCTAGATCAACATATTTTTGCACGCGCAAATAAAAACTCCAACACACAGAGCTCCACCCCTACTCTGGACGAGCTTAAGCGATGGAAGAATTTTTCCATTGACGATGGCTACTTACTCCACAAGGGCAGAGTATGTGTGCCAAAGGACTCAAACACTAGGTGCCAAATATTATTTGAGTGTCACGATAGTCCAAGTGTTGGTCATCCAGGTATTCGTAAGACTTATGCCTTAGTTCGACGACAATTTTATTGGCCAGACTTACATCATGATGTTCAAGAGTACGTACTAAACTGCCAACGGCACCAAGTTAATAAGGCAGAGCGCCTCAAAGTAGGTGGCCTTTTACATCCTTTAGAGATTCCACAAGGTAAGTGGGAGAGTATCTCTATGGATTTTGTAGTAGGACTACCTAATACAAATCGTGGCCATGATGCTATATGGGACAAAGATGTGTCGATTCATTTCCACTAAGACTATGATTAAGACACTAAAATTAGCACGGCTATTTATAGAGTATATATATAGACTCTATGGTCTTCCAGCTAGTATCATTAGTGACAGAGATCGAAAGTTCGACAATCACTTCTGGAGATCTGTGTTCCAAAAGTTGGAAACTACACTTAGTCTTAGTATGGCTATTCATCCACAAACAAATGGTCAAACCAAAAGGGTTAATCAAGTGCTAGAGGATATGCTACGAGCATACGTTAGCAAGAAGCAAACTAATTGGGAAGACTACTTACCTATATTCAAATTTGCTTATAATAGTTCAAAGCATGTGACTACAGGGTTTAGTCCATTTATGCTTTTATATGGTTTTCAACCTAGATCAGCCGTTACGGTGGGGTTGGCTACGAAGAAGATACAAAAAGTGAAGGATTTTCTCCAAGACCATTTTGATATGCTTTGAGTTGCTCGACAAAATGTTAAGCAAGCTCAAGATTGATATAAGAAGTACGCAAATGAGCATCGCCATCTTGCTACTTTCCAAGAAGGAGGCAAGGTTTTCCTCAAGGTTTCGGAGCATTCAGAAAGTCTAAAGTGTTACCATATACATGTGGTAGTGATGTGTGTGAACACACTAGGACTGTAAGAAACTAAGCAACTAGGCTCCCTTGGATCCTCCTCCCAACCTCCCTTTATAGGTGGGCTCCTAGCCCCTTGCCCTAAACGGATCCCCTATCCACACTGCCTAGCCCGGCCCTTGGCCGTAGTCCTTGCCTAGCCTAGTTCTTAGGGTACAGGACCCGTGTCCTGACATTACTCCCCCCTTGAAGAAGAGTTTTCATCCTCGAAAACAAAAGTGGGAAACTTCTTCTTAAGAACACCAATGTTTTCCCAAGTGGCACCTTCTTCACGTCGGTCTTTCCACTTGATTAAGGCTTGTTTTCGTACATGATGGCGTTGTGAGCGGGATGAAAACACACACAGCGCCTCTATAACGACCTGACACACACTCTTGGAATGATACACACACACTATGGGGCACCACTCGGCTTACACAACACACCTGGCCGAGACAGGGAACACACCTCTGGAGTGAGAGGAGAGAGACTATCCACTTGCCCACTCCACACAGACACACACACACACACACACCCAAAAAACTCAGCTCAAAAAAGGAGAATTTCTGATGTTTAGATACAATTGATCTTGGGCCAACACCAATGGGGCAAATAGCTCACACAATATGGGTAAAATAAGTCAGATACAATCACAAACTAGAGCAGAAACTTCGCTCATAGGAGAAACTTACACAGAAAAACAGCAAGAAACGAGTGAGGAATTTGGCAAAATGGACAGCGCCATCGCGTCCGGAACGGCCCAAAACACCAGTCTACAATGTCAAAGTGCTCAAATCCGACCTCGGATGAGCAGTTTACGGCCAAAACAAGCTCCAAAATGAGCAAAAACACACCTGCGGCTGTTCCTCCTCTCTTCTCCACGTTTTTTCTGGTCTTCTCTCAATTTTCTCAGTTCCCACACTTAGCTTTATTAGTTGGGCACCCGTGGCCTTTTAGATGACCTCAAACGGACCCCGAACAGGCCAAAAACTGACGTCGCAGTGCATAGTTGTCACCTTTTTGCATCATCCGCATACCTGGCACTCAGTTTTTCCAAATAATGCATCCCGCAACCATGTGAAGTATCCCCAAAAAGTGGTCCTCATGATGACCTTTCTGCATAAGTATCACAAGAAAACACCCACGTCGTGTCCATACTTCTCCGCGTGCAAGTATTGACCCCGTTCGACCTCCTGACGCCACTCGATGCCATCTGACACACCTACTTACCTCATGTCGTCAGCCTGCGGATAGCTTCCTCGAGAAGTTTTACGCGCTACCAACTCCTCCTTATTGTAGAAAAAACACACTGGTACTGATAATAGTGAAAATCGTTGCACTATGTACACCCTGTCCTACCTGTACACACGTGGGCCCCACGTAACCACCTGGCTATGGAAATTGGGTAATCCTTTATTCGATGCACCATGAATGTGTATGTACATATGCGCAATCCCTTGCTCAAAAAAACTCCTGACATAATTTGCCCATCCCCTAGCCTGCTAGATCATTCATGATCAGCAGGAGCAAAGAGAGATATGAGACTCGCTGCATCACAGGTCTCCTCATCCCTCACCAACACTGCTTGATCCACAGACAGCTCATCTTGCTCCACCATCATCAATCTAGCATGATACAATTTAAGACGCAATCCATTTACCCTTGGCTTATGTAGAACACAATCCAGGTTAGCCAGCTGATATGTGCCATTTGGAAAACACTCCACTACCTTGAAAGGGCCTTCCCACTTAATTTGAAACTTCTTTTGGAAGGTGTTGTCCAGCTTACTGTTGTAGCGCAAAACCAAGTCATGTTTCTTGATACCCTTACTTTTGACCTTTTCATTTATCTTTGCCAAAGCCTTATCCTGCATCTGCCCATAATGCTCCAATGCGCTCATCCTATCCAACTGAACCTCTTGTAACTGCAAGAGCCTCTCTTTGAAAGCATCACTAGGCGGCCCAAGCAACTTCTCTAGCATCTTGACTGCAGGCAACTCTACTTCCACAGGCAATAGTGCTTCCTTTCCATACACCAAATGAAATGGAGTAAACCCTGTACCTGTCTTCACCGAAGTACGGTAAGCCCATAATGCACTAGGAAATTCCAAATCCCAATTCTTTCCTTGGTGCTCTGTCACTTTAGAAAGAATTTGTACCAACTCACCATTGAATCTTTCATTTAAGCCATTACACTGCGGGTAATAAGGAGTGGTATGCTGGTGCCTAATCTTCATCTTTGTGCATAAGAAGTCTAGCAGTTTAGCTCTAAATCCTGGCCCCTTATCTGAAAGTAGCTCTAATGGCACCCCAAACTTGCAACATATTTCATCATACACAAATTTTGCCACATCCTTTGCAGTGATCTGTTTTACTGCTATAGCCTCTGCCCATCTAGAGAGATAGTCCACTGCCGTCAAGATATAGCTTTTGCCCCTGCTTGTGATAGGTAACGGGCCTATTGCATCAATCCCCCACTTTTCAAACACATCAAACGCCATAATGGTTTTTCGTAGCTCTGGCTTCAACACTCTCTTCCCAAATGCTTGACACCTATTGCAAGACCTACACCAATGGTGAACATCCTTGTGCAAAGTAGGCCATACATACCCCTCTTGCAAAATCTTATGCAAGGTGATCTTTAGAGCAAAATGGCCACCACATGTGCCTTCATGATTCTCTTTCAACACTCTGTAAAGCTCCTCCCGCCAAGGTACACGTCTCAACACGAGATCAACCCCTTTCATGTATAAGACATCACCAATCAATTTGTACCTGTATGCTCTACGCACAAAGCCATACTTCTTAGACTTCTGCATCTCCTTTGGAATGATTCCTGTTAGCAAAAACTCCTCTTCTTGAGCCAAACTTTCCCGGCCATGATAAAGAGGTAAAGTGGTCCTCAACACAAATAGCTCCCCAATCATGCCTTGAGCTTCTTCATGTGCCTCTCCATTTAGAGCACGTTCAATGTGTCTGATGATCCATGCTTTGAACTTTTTTAACAGGCCTTTAATTCTGAAGCACATTTCCTTCAATGAGGTGTTCTTGCTCTTCCACACACCCAGCACTTGCTTCACCACTAACAAGGCATCACCTTTTATGCTCAACCTTCGAACCCCATGCTTCAAACAAATGTGTAATCTGGCTTCCAGAGTAGCATATTCAGCCTCATTGTTACTATGAGCATCCAATTTGAACCCTCTCTTGCATACTAGCTTCCCCTCTGGATCATAAAGTGCTATACCCCCTGAAGCTGCATCATGGCTCTTTCTGTATGAACCATCAAAGAACAACACATGTGCATTGCTGATCTGTGGCACTTCTTCAACTACCTTTCTCACCACCTCTTCCTTAACAATAAGGGGATTCTCCTTGTAGGTCAACAAATCAGCTAGGGTAGCCCTTGTACTATCTTCCACTAGAAAAGAGAACTCAAACTCTTGCAGCTCAATTACCCATTTCTTCACCACATTTGACATGTTAGTACCATTAATTAACTGTGGCAAAAAGGCATAACTCGTCAAGAAAACAAAAGGCCGTGGTAGCAAGTAATGACGAAATCATCGACAAGCAAATATTACACTAGCCATCACTAGCTCTACTTCCGAGAACTTTCTCTCCGCTACCAATTTCACTCGGCTTGCACAATACACTGGCCTCATATAATGGCTGCCCTTCCCCTTTTGCAATAGCATGGCTCCAATGGCATCATCCCCTACTGATGGATTTACATAAAACACTTTCTCCCAATCAGGAGCCTGCATGGCTGACAACCCCCCTAACACCTCTTTCACCTCTTGAAACACTTCTTCGCACTTGTCCTCCCATTGCAATGGATCATGCTTTGCCACTTGCTGTAATGGATAAAGAAGCTGCGAAGACAATGGAATAAACCGTGCCATGTACTTCACTTTGTGTATAAAAGTTGCCAATTTCTTCGTACTCGTAGGTGATGGAAGAAGAATAATAGACTTAATCTTATCTGGATCAACCTCAATGTCATTTTCTGACACCATATGGCCCAATAACTTCACCCTTGGCTGTGCTAGATGACATTTCTTTGGATTTAGTTGTCCTCCACATTCATCATATCGAGCCAATACCATCTGCAGCTTCTCATGGTGTTCATCCCTACTGCTATAAACATAGAAGTCATCCATAAAAGCTTTAACACAACTACCAATGAATGGTTCCAACACCCAATTTTCTCTCTCTTGATAGAAGGAAGGTCCATTTGACAACCCAAATGGCAATACTGTGTAGCAATAGCAGCCCCATGGCATAATAAAAGTGGTCTTTGTGCGGGCTTTAAGAGCAATCTTCAATTGAAAATAGCCTGAAAAACCATCACACACACTGTACCTCTCATAACCTGCCACTGAATCCAAGATCTGATCGATGAATGGAAGAGGATATGGGTTCTTCTTAGTGGCTCTGTTTAAGGGTTTAAAATCTACACAAATTCTCCACTTCCCATCCTTCTTTGGACTGACTACAACTGGACTCACCCATTCTGTGGTCTCCACAGGGACTATGAACCCTGCCTTCAACAATTTGTCCACCTCTTCTCGCAAGGCTTCCATTTTCTCTTGACCCATCCTTCTTAGCCTTTGCCGCACTGGCTTAGCACCTTCTTTCAGCTCTATATGCATCTCTTCGCCCTTGAACCCTCTGATCTCTTCATATGAAGTAATGAACAAATCAGGAAAACTAGCCAGCATGTGCAAATATATATCCTTCTCCATAGCTGAGAGGTCTCCACTGATCATTTGTGTCATCAATTCCTGCTTCTTTGACAACTCAACCTTGGTTTGCATCAGCCCTTCAATCACTTCATAAGGCCCTTCACTTTCATCTTCAACCTCATTCGCAAATGCAACTAAACCAAACTCCTGGATTTCTTTGTCCATCAAAAGAAATGCAACATCAGCATCCTCATCACTGCTGGTAGTGCTATCACTGTCCTCATCTGTCACCGTGGAAGAGTCTTCATCACTAGACTCATCCTCATCTTCATAAAGCTCCTCTAATCGTTTCCTTGTGTCCATATTATAAAGCTTCTTGGTACCTGTCTTTCCATAGAGGCTAATCGTACCATGTCGCCAATCTTGAACAGCTCCCACTGCACGTAACCATGGTCTGCCCAATATAATAGGATATGCTCCCAACCCTGCTGGCATCACATGAAAATCAACCACTGCCTTTGCATCATATGCCTCCACTTCTAAGCTCTTTACAACACCCAAACATTTTACTTTTTGATGGTTTGCCAATCTGACACCCCAGCCACTGTGAGACCCATCTTCTCAACGCATGAGTGTGTTATGACGCATATTTGGGCTCCGCCATCCACACAACCTTGTCCCAAATTTTTCCTTTTATGCCACACATCTACTATTGGACAAATGTCTGGTAGCTCATCCATTGCCAACACCTTTACTGAACCTCTCTCTGGCTCTTTCTCCATTGGGTTAACCATCCTCTTCCACTGTCGCTGTAGCTTAGGCACCATCTCTATAAGCTACCCAAAAGTAACATCTGCCTTCCTGCTCGTTAGATCCTCCTTCAAGTCATAGCTTAGTTGCCCATCCCCTAGTGGAAAATCTGAAACATGAAACTTTCGACGAGCTCTCCTTTTCCTCTTGGCCTTGACATCCTCGCCTTCATGGATCTTTCCTTTCTTCTTACTAGGACCTGGGGCACTTCTTCCTTCCTTATCCTCTGTGGTCCTCTTCCCAATAGGCATCACTAATGTATCCTCTAGCTTTGATGCCTTCTCCAAGGTGACTACACTTAGCACTTTTGTCTTTCCCTTTTCCTCCTGGGTCAGTCCACTGGTTCCTTCGTCTCCCTTAATTTCGATGCCATAATCATTTGACCTAGTTAGCACCTGTCTTGGCAATGGATACATGTCTCCCCCCATCCTTGGTGGCTTATCACATTGCGGGCTGATGTGACCCAACTCTCCACAATTATAACATGTGGGCGTCTGCCTCCAAAACCTACCATTGCTTTGTCCAACACCATTCCTAGGCCTTTCTTCACCTCCTCGCTGATTTGCAAACCTCCCTCGACCTCGATTATTTCCCACTTGACCTAGCATGTTTAGGCTGAGATTCTTCATCAAATCTACCACTTGCTTCATGTCTTGCCTTAGCCCATCATCTTGCACCGATGTAGTGACCACTGCTGGCATAACCTGAGTAGTAATAGGAACCACTGGTTCATTATGAACCCCTGACATGCGACCTTGTAAAGACTCTATAGGATGAAATTCAGACCTCATGGGCAAAGACTCCACCCCTAACTGGCTCATTTTCCTCAACTTCCACTCTTTGTTCCTTGCTACCTCTAGTGCATCTTCATATGTCCTAGGCTTCTTTAGCTCCACTCTCCAACGTATATTCTCCCAAACACCAGCCAAGAACCTGTCCTTCTTCATCATGTCAGGCGGGGGTACCTGTGGTGCTAAGGCCTTGCACATCCGCTCCCATGCCAATGAGAACTTACGTATGTACGCATCTACTGGCTCACCTTCCTTTTGCACTAAAGCCTGTACTTCTTGCCACACTTTGTCAGGATCTTCTATCTTGACAAACTCCACTTCCAATCCATGCCTTAGATTGTCCCAACTCAATCTTACAAGTGGATCAGCCACACGCAACTCCTCTTCAAATGTTTTGGACCAGGCTCGTGCATCACTCTTCAAACAAATTTGGAGAAGACGTAACATCTGCGTAGGGTCATGAATCTAGTCGCTAATGCAGGCAACCTCCATCTTTTTCAAAAAATCTTCCACATCTTCATCACTTCTTCCATGAAACTCCGGATAAGAAAAAGCCATGGCTACCCAAGTTACAATGCTTTGAGAACCCCTTTGAACACACGTGCAAGAACCCAAAACTTTTCACTACCCAATCCCCAGAAACTTCAATGGAGCTCAACTTTAGATAAGGACAAACACATGCACATCAAATGAGTTTTCATAGTTGATCATCGGAATGACAACAGGCAAAGGACATTCCAGGATCTCTCGTAATCTTCTTGGCCCGAACACAAAGACTATGCGCTGCTGAAAAAAAATCTTCCTGGACACATGAACATTTATCTGGATTCTTTGAGTTAAATGAAAAGGAGTGAATTGAGGGCCATTTTGATCATCCATTAAAGCCAACCATGCAGCTCCAAAGAAAGCACACCTGTCTTATCCTCTGATTTTGCCAAAATTTCAGCAGCATAACAACATAAATGGCTCACAAGACCAAAAAACCGGCCATTATAACTTGGAAATTTTTTTGCAGACTTTCCCCATAAGTAGAGCAGTGAGAACTCAAAATATAGACTGTATATGTATGCATAAACTGTCAACAATAGAACCCGAGCATCAAATAGGAATCACTAATACATAGCCTATGGAGAGGTCACAAAAAAGGTGCTCCAGCTACCTGTATCACCGAAAGGACCTCCACATTTGAGAATCCCCCAGCTCAATAAAACCTCACGCTATCGACCCTCACACGAAGGCTAATGCAAATCACGTATATGCAAGTCTCAGAAGTGACTATCTTCCAGACCAAGTCTCAGAAATGGCTGGGACTGCCAAATAAAACCAAGTATGGCTCCACAAAGGCATACAATAGCAGTTTCCACAAGTAACATACAATCCAGCAGACAATGAGCTCAAACAAGCGCTAAATGATGCATACCCACAACAACTGCAAGTGACACCACTGCTAGTATATCGCTGTACTCCAGCTACCTGTACCTGTGTGAATCACCTGTACCTGTACCTGTCCCTATAACTTGTAACCTGTAACCTGTAATTTGAAGTCTGCAACCTGCATCCCGAATCTCGAATCTCGAAGCTCGAAGCTCGAAGCAGAAGGTACTCGAAGAAGATCCTCAGTGGGGGCACCAAAAGAATGTGAGCGGGATGAAAACACACACAGTGCCTCTATAACGACCCGACACACACTCTTGGAATGATACACACACACACACACACACACACACTATGGGGCACCACTCGGCTTACACAACACACTTGGCCGAGACAGGGAACACACTGAGAGGCGGAAGTGAAAAAATAGACCCGGTGGCCTCTACACCAAGACTATGCACAATGGCCTCATCATGGAGAATACACAATAGGGGCACCACCTAGCAAGATATGCGGCTAGGACGCATACATATACACAATGAAGCATGCATGGAAAACAATTTCAAGATCCACGCCCAAATGTGGAATGGGGTGGTCGGAGAATAAGGTGAGAGGAGTGGTGAGTGAGTGAGAATGGGCTCACTACGCGTGCATGTAGTAAGGAAGATAACGAGGTCAGGGATACATGCAAGTATGCTCACTTCTCATACAAAAGGTGGCAAATCCGCACACCTTAAGATGGAGGTAGCAAGATGATAGGAATATGAGAGGGAGAGAGAGTGTGTGTGTGTGGTGGCGAATCCGCACACCTTAACATAAGTAGAAAAAAAATGGCAAGGAACAAGCATATACCATACTCACAATGAGATGTATCCAAAGCGACACAAAGTATGGCACCAAGATGGAGTGTGTTGATTGCTTGCAAAAGATGAATACAATAGGTAGCGTATGACAGGAAAATGAGAAGGGAACAAGATCGTAGGAGGCATAATGGAGAGATGGGAGTTGATGGCGAGGAATATCATGAGTGTGTCCACCCTTCTTCTTCTTGAAATTGTGCCTTCAACCCTTAATTACAAGTGGTGTGGAGGTGTGGTGCTCATCTTTTGTGCATGGTGATGGTGTTGTGATTATGTGATTAGGGTTCATGCTACAAGCATGTAGCACAAGAGTGTGTATGGATAGGTGTGTGTGTGTGTGTGTTCTCTCCCCCAAGTGAGCTCTCATGGCCTCCTTATATAGGGAAGGAGGGAAGGATTTAGCAATATTTCTATTTGAGGTGAGTGTCCCACTTTGGTGACTAGGAAAATGGGGTGCATGTGACTGTGGCTCCCATCTTGTCTCCTCATTATTTAAAATACCAGAGTCAATAGAGAGAGAAAAAAAGAGAATGTGGGTAGGATGTAGAGGATAGGAAATCATTTACAATAGTTTAGCTTTGGATAGACATAAGCTTATTAGGGAGAGAAGAGAGAGGTAAAAAAATTATACAAGAGGTTGTCGAAGGTGGATATTTGTTGATGAGGATGGATCCTCCAAAAATGGTGATAGAATTACTCTAGACTAGCCAAGACCTCATTAAAAGAGCCTTGTCTCTTGTAATCATGCTTGAAGACTTGTAGAACCATAGCCATTCTAGAAGGAAGAAAAGTGGGGATGGCCTGTGTCACCATTACACGAGAAAACTGGGGTCCACTACAAAAATCATATCTCCGTGTTCATAACTCCAAAAATTCTGAAAAAATTTGAGCTAAAAGTTGAAATCACGAGCTACATCTTTCATGTTGAACGCTCCTTCAGATTCGGGGTTCTCTTTACTTAAAAAATTCAGCCAAATAATGTATTATTTGTGGCTGCAAAAGTCTTTTGGTGGTCCCCTTTGAGTGGACTTCTCTCTTGCCTTCAAGTGTAAGCTCCTTCATGTGTATGAAAACATGACCTAGAGTGTTGAAAAGATTGGCAATCATCTAGATGGAGGTATTATTGAAATTTGAAAGTGGGGTTGAGGTTTGAAAATGAAAACTAGTGAATAAAATATTTGGTAAAGTGGAATAATATACATACATGAAAAAAAAATATATTAGAAAATACTAGAATATATATATTTAATATTTTTTAAGGTCAAAAGAGAGATCAACAAAGAAAGCTTACTTATTATGCTACATCGTGATTGATTAGCATAAGTATTATTTATTTAATAAAGGCTAAAACGTTTGTGAAAAAGGAAGAAAAAATCAAAAGTAACTTATATAATGGGAAATATTTTGATAAAATGGCAAAAATATATGGGGGGGTTCCCATGCATGGAAAAGCTTGCCTCATTAGCCCTCCCCCTAAGGCTAGAGGTATTCATGCCTCTAGCGTTGTACCTGATTCTTCTTCAATTGAGGTGGAGGAGTCTCCCTCCTCGGGGATTTCCATCATAGGTGTTTGATCAAATCTCAAAAAGTACTGCTTCAACCTCCATCCATTGACACGTGTTTTGTGGAGCTTACCATCTGCATCCATCAATCGATAACTGCCATTGGCGTAGCGCTTTCTAATGACAAATGGCCCTTCCCATCTGGGTGAAAACTTTTTATCCTTCCTAGTGTCAAACCTGTTATCATAGCGTAGGACCAACATACCTTTCTTGAGACCTTTTGCCCTAAGTCCCTTGTTGAAGGTAAGTCGACGTTGCTCTGCCTGTGCTGCATAATAGTTGATAGCGTCTTCTCTGTCTAGTTGAAGCCTCTCTAGATCAAGAATGTGGTTGTGGAGATGAGCATTAGGACGTTCCACCTGCCCAGCTAGCACCCTGAGACTAGCCAATTGTACTTCAATGGGTAAAATGGCTTCCTTACCAAACACCAAGTGATATGGTGTGAACCCAAGGGATGTGCGAAATGAAGTGCGATAAGCCCAAAGTGCAGCCATAAGATGCTTGTCCCAATCACTTTTGTGATTGTTTACATGCTTAGTGATGATCTTGCAGATCATACCATTTACCTTTTCCACCAAACCATTGCATTGTGGGTAGTAGGGAGTTGAGTGTCGTCGTGAGATACCTAACTTCTCCATTAGCTCTCCTACAAGGTCTCCTCTAAAACCTGGTCCCCTGTCAGAAATTAGTTCAAGAGGAGTGCCAAAACGGCAACAAATGTTTTCAAATACGAACTTAGCCACTTCCTTAGCTGTAATCCGGGTGGTGGCAACTGCTTCAGCCCACCTGGTCATGTAGTCCACACCCATGATGATATAAAATTTACCTGATTGGCTCCTTGGCAAAGGCCCAATAGCATCAATTCCCCATTTCTCAAATGGTCCATATGAGATTATAGGAGTCTGTGGCTCATATGTGAGCCTCCTATCCCCTGCCTTTTGACATTCCTTGCATGTTTTACACCAATGATGCACATCCCTATGTAGACTAGGCCATACAAACCCGGCTTGTAGAATCTTTCTACTAGTGATGTCAAGTGCAAAGTGTCCTCCGCAAACACCATCATGGCAACTTGAAATGATTTCAGTGATCTCTCTAGAGAGAGGTACACGCCTAAGAATTTGATCCTTACCCTTGCAGTAGAGGTCGTCATTGATAAGGCGGTATTTTGTTGCCTTGCGCACAAGCCACTGCTTTTGTCCCTTAGTAAGATCCTTAGGACACTCTCCTGTGTCCAAGAAACTCATGATGTCAGGCATAGCATCGCTACCTTGGAAGAGAGGCAGCTTCAACTTGATAGCACCCACCACTGAAACATCTTGCAACTTCTCTCTAGCTAGAGCATCTGCTTCTTGATTTTCTGCTCGAGGGACATGATGTAATTGTACTACTTGAAATTTTCCTAAAAGTTCCTTGACTTTGCGCAAATGGCCTAGCAAGATATGATTTTTACAAGCCCAAGTTCCTTGTATTTGTTTTATTAAAAGCATGGCATCACCAAATACATTTAACCGTTGAATGCCCTGTGTCACACACCACTCTAACCAAAGAGTTAAAGCTGCATATTCTGCCTCATTGTTAGAGTGAGAATCCAAGAGATTCCCAATGGAGAAAACCTTGTCCCCTTGCTCGTTGAAGATGACAATGCCTGCTGCAGCTTTGTCCACTTTCCTCTTGTAGGCTCCATCAAAGAAAAGAGAGTGAGCCTCCTTTACCTTAGGGACTTCCAGCACAGGTGTAATATCTTGATCATTTGGCTTTATCTTTAGCTTCTTTTCATAGTGGCGATGAGTGAGAATACCTCCTAGACTGGCCCTTGTGGAGTTCTCCACTTGCATTGTGTAGTCAAACTCTTGTAGCCTTGTGAGCCATTTGGAAATCCTAGAAGAAACATCCATGTGCTGCATTACATAAGGAAATACTTCTTCCATTGTTAAGATTATGAATGGTCTAGACAATAAATAAGAGCGAAATTTGGTGGTAGCAAACATTAATGCAAGCACCATGTGCTCCACTGCCGTGTATCCCTTTTCTGATGGGGTCATCATTCGACTAGAGAAGTAGATAGGACGCATGAAAGAAGTTTGAGGATCCTTTTGCATCAATACAGTCCCAAGTGTGTCATTGCCAACACTAGGGTTTACATAAAATGGCTCGTCCCACTTTGGAGGTGCTATGGTGGGAAGTGAAGCTAGAAGAGCAAGTGAATGAACCTACTCAAATACCTCACCTTTTGAAGAAAAGAGACCAATTGCTTTGTTGTGGTGGGAGAGGTCAAAGCCACCAAGGCTTGAATCTTGCTTGGGTCAGCTTCAATGCCATTGGCCGAGATCACATGGCCAAGAAGAGTAACCTTGCTTTCACCAATGTGGCATTTCTCCACATTGAGTTGGCCACCCAAAGCTTGTAGCCTAGCTAGACCTTCATAAACTTTCTCCAAATGAAGAGAGCGAGAGCTATAAATGCAAAAGTCATCAATAAAAACACGGATTGATTTTCCAAAGAATGGCTGAAAAACAAATGTCACATATCGCTGAAAAGTGGCTAGAGCATTAGTGAGACCAAAAGGCATAACTCTGTAAGCAAAACATCCCCATGGTGTGATGAAGGTTGTCTTCTTTTGATCTTCTTCAGCGATGCTAATTTGGAGGTAGCCTGAGTAGCCATCACATACCGTGTAGCGCTCATGTCCTGCTACCTCATTGAGTATTTCGTCTTGAAAAGGAAGAGGAAAATGGTCCCTCTTTGTGGCTGCATTAAGAGGCTTGTAATCAACACAAACCCTCCACTTACCATTCTTCTTTGGTGTGACTACCACTGGAGAAACCCACTCTGAGTCTTCAACAGGATAGATAAAACCGGCTTCTAGCAATTTCCTCACCTCTTTGAGTAGGGCGTCTTGTTGAATTACTCCTAGCCGCCTAAGCTTCTGCACTACAGGTTTACTTCCCTCCTTGAGCTTAATGTGATGTTGAACTACTGTGATGCCAGTGATTTTATCATATTCATCAATGAACAATGTGGTAAAATTACTTAGCATCAAAATATAATCTTCACGCTCCTTCCCACACAACTCACTAGAGAGCATTTGATGTAGCTTACTTGCTTCTACCAGAGGTTGTATACCTGGTGTCTCCCCTTGGCTTGATGATGAGGCATCAGGTTGCTCCATCTTCTTAGGGTCCTTGAGAATGATCCCCATCACCTCAATGCTACTGTCACTTTCTTCACTCACTGTTGACTCCTCCTCTGAAGCGGTTGAAGATTCACCACTAGAAAACTCATCCTCGGAGGTTTCTAGATCCATGTCGCGTTGTTGACCTATCTTCATGTCGTAAAGTATTGGCCTTCCTTTTGCATCCTTCATCTGGATTATGCCTGTGTCCCAGTCCTGCTTAGCTCTCATAGCCATAAGCCAAGGCCTCCCTAGAATGATAGGATAGCCCTCCCCTTTGTGTGGCATGACAAAGATGTCCACATCTACCTCGGTGTTGAATGCCTTTATCCTAACTGCATTTATGACACCAACACATTGAACTTTTAAATTATTTGCCATTTTGGCTTGGCATGGTGCCGGCCGACTCACCTCTAAACCCAAACGGTGCATCATTTTTTCACTCATGACGCATATTTGTGCGCCACCATCGATGTAGATATTGGAGATGTGTTGCCCTTTTATGTAAGCATCCATCACTGGTAGTATGTCGTCTAGATTCCTCCCAGAGATAGCCCCAGCTATCTTTGGCTTTGGTCGCCTCGTGTTAACCATCTTTGTCCATTGTCTCCTCACCCTAGGTGCTAGGTGGAGTAACTGGGGCCAGGTGATTTTTGGGCCCTGCACAGAAACATCTTGAACCAAATCATATAGTTTAGAACATTCACCCAAAGAGAAATCTACAATGTCAATTTTACGTCGTGACTTGGACGGCTTTTTGCTAGATTCCCCTTTAGTCTTTATCTTTTCTTCCTTTTGAGAAGACTCACCATGCCTAGCGCGTTTTACCCCAATGGCATCTACTCCTTTAACCTTGGTCTTATCCTCCTCCACTTTCTCCTTTCCCTTACCTTCAAGACTGATGACGCTTACTGTTTGATTGCCAACTGGTGGTGGGGGTAAGGGTGGAATGAGAGGTTGTGGTGGTGGTGGTGGTGGTTGTGGTTGAATCGGTGGTTGTAAGATTTGCATGGGTGGTGCTTGTCGTGGTGCTCTCGATGGTGGTGGTCTTGCTCTTGGTGGTGAAACCTGGTTTTGTCTGGCTCCTCTGTTGAAATTCTGCCTCCTTGGTTGTGGACAGTAGTACATGCCATGACCATCCTCCCCACAATTGTAGCAGTGGTATTCTTGGTTTTGCCTTCGTTGTCCTCTCCCTTGCTCTTGGTTGCGATTGTGTGCATGCCCTTGTTGTATCAAATGGACTGAGAGATTCTCAAGTTGATTGGTGATTCGGTTGAGCAGGTCTTGCTGATCTTCAATTGGTTCTTATGGTAGAATCCTCTGGGCGACTATTGTAGGTGGTGCTAGAGGTGGTGGGGTCCTAACGGCTTCCTCTCCATCGATATTCCTGGCTTATAGGCACAACTTCTTGTCTTTAAGGCGGGCCACTTCAACTGCTAGCTCATACGTAGCAGGAAACCTTCCCTTCACCTTCTCTTTAAGAGTTGGCCATAACCTAGCCACAAACCGATCCTTGTTTAGGAAATCAGGTGCCCCCTCATCCTCTCTTAGCGATGCAACCCATCGCCCCCATAAATCTACAAACTTTGACTCATATGATGCGTATTCCAGCATACTGCCCTGCTTCAACTCTGTCAACAATTGCCATAGCTTCTCTGATGTTGTGCCCTCTCCAAAACGCTTGACAAAGGCTGCCCTTAATAAGTCCCACCGTTCCTTGGTTTCTTGTGCCAAGGCATTGTACCATGATCTTGCCTCCACCTTCATTAGAAGTGGGAAGATGCGCAAGCGCGAAGCATCATCATCTCTTGCAGAGATGACACATGCTATTTCCAAGTTGTCTAGAAAGTCTGCAGCATCCTCGCCCACCTTACCAGTAAAGGTTGGAAATGCTACACTTGCCATGATTACTGAGAGAGAGCTAGAAAGACACACTTCTTAACTTGCAAATTTTTTCTTCTTTACAAGGAGGCGTGTATACCCTATTATACTAGGACATAGATTAAAACTTCAAACGGTACATTGCCTTGTACCAAAGGTAAAACAAATGGCTGATCTGATGCCAGAACCTCAAAAAACCGCTCCCCACCCGGCATGGTGTCAATGACGTGCTGGTAGTGAATCTTCCAGTCCAATATTACCTTGATTGAGCGTACACGTGTTGGTATGTGTGATCTGTCTTGAGGTAGGTTGTCCTGATTCATGTGAAGCTTAGAGGTGCTTAGTCACTGTCCAAGCTTGTAGGAGAGGGTGGTGTTCTTTCCTGAAACAAACTCAGTAGATCCCTAGTTTTTCTAGTGAGAGTGTGAGCCAATGCTTCTGTTATCTGTGCTGCAGCATCAGGTGCGACTTGAAAACTGACTATGATAATTACCTCGGTGACATGAGTTACCCGATTCTCAAAGTAGAATAGTGTTGATTCTCTATTGTGCAGAGCTCCTTCCATTTTGTTGTTGTTGGTTGGTTGTAGGTTGCGGACATGGTTTCCACCTCCTCCTCCTTCTTCTTGGCACTTGGCCTATGTATATCCACTGGGTTTGGCGCGTTGGTTGACTCTCCCACTTCAAATCGATTACCGTTACGCCTGGCACTCGAGCTTCGATGGAGATGCGCAGTTCGTCTAGTTGTGCTTGGAGCTCTTCTTCTTCTGTCGTCCAGTTAGAAAATCCTTCATACTCATTCATCCATTCACAATAGTTTAGGGTTTTCAGTCTTGTAAACTGAAGGGTTTCAAGAGCCCTCCTCCGTGGGGGCACCAAATGAGAGGCGGAAGTGAAAAAATAGACCCGGTGGCCTCTACACCAAGACTATGCACAATGGCCTCATCATGGGGAATACACAATAGGGGCACCACCTAGCAAGATATGCGGTTAGGACGCATACATATACACAATGAAGCATGCATGGAAAACAATTTCAAGATCCACGCCCAAATGTGGAATGGGGTGGTCGGAGAATAAGGTGAGAGGAGTGGTGAGTGAGTGAGAATGGGCTCGCTACGCATGCATGTAGTAAGGAAGATAACGAGGTCAGGGATACATGCAAGTATGCTCACTTCTCATACAAAAGGTGGCAAATCCGCACACCTTAAGATAGAGGTAGCAAAATGATAGGAATATGAGAGAGAGAGAGAGTGTGTGTGTGGTGGCGAATCCGCACACCTTAACATAAGTAGAAAAAAAATGGCAAGGAACAAGCATATACCATACTCACAATGAGATGTATCCAAAGCGACACAAAGTATGGCACCAAGATGGAGTGTGTTGATTGCTTGCAAAAGATGAATACAATAGGTAGCGTATGACAGGAAAATGAGAAGGGAACAAGATCGTAGGAGGCATAATGGAGAGATGGGAGTTGATGGCGAGGAATATCATGAGTGTGTCCACCCTTCTTCTTCTTGAAATTGTGCCTTCAACCCTTAATTACAAGTGGTGTGGAGGTGTGGTGCTCATCTTTTGTGCATGGTGATGGTGTTGTGATTATGTGATTAGGGTTCATGCTACAAGCATGTAGCACAAGAGTGTGTATGGATAGGTGTGTGTGTGTGTGTGTTCTCTCCCCCAAGTGAGCTCTCATGGCCTCCTTATATAGGGAAGGAGGGAAGGATTTAACAATATTTCTATTTGAGGTGAGTGTCCCACTTTGGTGACTAGGAAAATGGGGTGCATGTGACTGTGGCTCCCATCTTGTCTCCTCATTATTTAAAATACCAGAGTCAATAGAGAGAGAAAAAAAGAGAATGTGGGTAGGATGTAGAGGATAGGAAATCATTTACAATAGTCTAGCTTTGGATAGACATAAGCTTATTAGGGAGAGAAGAGAGAGGTAAAAAAATTATACAAGAGGTTATCGAAGGTGGATATTTGTTGATGAGGATGGATCCTCCAAAAATGGTGATAGAATTACTCTAGACTAGCCAAGACCTCATTAAAAGAGCCTTGTCTCTTGTAATCATGCTTGAAGACTTGTAGAACCATAGCCATTCTAGAAGGAAGAAAAGTGGGGATGGCCTGTGTCACCATTACACGAGAAAACTGGGGTCCACTACAAAAATCATATCTCCGTGTTCATAACTCCAAAAATTCTGAAAAAATTTGAGCTAAAAGTTGAAATCACGAGCTACATCTTTCATGTTGAACGCTCCTTCAGATTCGGGGTTCTTCTTTACTTAAAAAATTCAGCCAAATAATGTATTATTTGTGGCTGCAAAAGTCTTTTGGTGGTCCCCTTTGAGTGGACTTCTCTCTTGCCTTCAAGTGTAAGCTCCTTCATGTGTATGAAAACATGACCTAGAGTGTTGAAAAGATTGGCAATCATCTAGATGGAGGTATTATTGAAATTTGAAAGTGGGGTTGAGGTTTGAAAATGAAAACTAGTGAATAAAATATTTGGTAGAGTGGAATAATATACATACATGAAAAAAAATATATTAGAAAATACTAGAATATATATATTTAATATTTTTTAAGGTCAAAAGAGAGATCAACAAAGAAAGCTTACTTATTATGCTACATCGTGATTGATTAGCATAAGTATTATTTATTTAATAAAGGCTAAAACGTTTGTGAAAAAAGAAGAAAAAATCAAAAGTAACTTATATAATGGGAAATATTTTGATAAAAGGGCAAAAATATATGGGGGGGTTCCCATGCATGGAAAAGCTTGCCTCAACACCTCTGGAGTGAGAGGAGAGAGACTATCCACTTGCCCACTCCACACAGACACAGACACAGACACAGACACACACACACACACACACACACCCAAAAAACTCAGCTCAAAAGAGGAGAATTTCTGATGTTTAGATACAATTGATCTTGGGCCAACACTAATGGGGCAAATAACTCACACAATATGGGTAAAATAAGCCAGATACAGTCACAAACTAGAGCAGAAACTTCGCTCATAGGAGAACTTACACAGAAAAACAGTAGGAAAAGAGTGAGGAATTTGGCAAAATGGACAGCGCCATCGCGTCCGGAACGGCCCAATACCCTAGTCTACAATGTCAAAGTGCTCAAATCCGACCTCGGATGAACAGTTTACGGCCAAAACAAGCTCCAAAATGAGCAAAAACACACTTGCGGCTGTTCCTCCTCTCTTCTCCACGTTTTTTCTGGTCTTCTCTCAGTTTTTTCAGTTCCCACACTTAGCTTTATTAGTTGGGCACCCGTGGCCTTTTAGATGACCTCAAACGGACCCCGAACAGGCCAAAAACTGACGTCGCAGTGCATCGTTGTCACCTTTTTGCATCATCCGCATACCTGGCACTCAGTTTTTCCAAATAATGCATCTCGCAACCACGTGAAGTGGCCCCAAAAATTGGTCCTCATGATGACCTTTCTGCATAAGTATCACAAGAAAACACCCACGTCGTGTCCATACTTCTCCGCGTGCAAGTATTGACCTCGTTCGACCTCCTGACACCACTCGATGCCATCTGACGCACCTACTTACCTCATGTCATGAGCCCGTGGATAGCTTCCTCGAGAAGTTTTACGCGCTACCAACTCCTCCTTATTGTAGAAAAAACACACTAGTACTGATAATAGTGAAAATCGCTCCACTATGTACACCCTGTACTACCTGTACACACGTGGGCCCCACGTAACCACCTGGCTATGGAAATTGGGTAATCCTTTATTTGATGCACCATGCATGTGTATGTACATATGCCCAATCCCTTGCTTAAAAAAACTCCTGACAGCGTGTACGCAACTCATGATAATCCATAACACGTTCAGGTTCATGCGGTAACGTAGGAGGTTCAATGTAGTCGACCAAAACTTGTTGATCGACGACGTTGTCGTCCCCATGTAATCGCTTGCGTAAACGGCTTACATGAAACACCGGATGAATGCGAGAGTGTGATGGTAGTAGTAGTTTGTAGGCACGATCACCAACTCACTTGAGTATTTTGAAAGGCCCACAATATTGGGGAGATAATTTAGGTGTCGGTCCAGTTTTCAGACTTTCTAAATGTTCGGGCACACATAAAAATACTTCCTCTCCTTCTTCGAAGGTAACTTGCCGACGTTTCTCATCAACGTATTTCTTATACCGATCCTGTGCTTGTCGGACATTCTGACGAGCAAGTTTCAACATATCCATGTGGTCTTGGAGGAAATCCTTAACCTGTTGGAGTTTTTCGGTTGCCAACCCCACCGTAACTGGTGACCTAGGTTGAAACCCGTACATGAGCATGAAAGGACTAAAGCCTGTTGTGACATGCTTAGAACTGTTGTAGGCAAACTCGAGAATAGGTAAGTATTCTTCTTTGTCTGTCTGCTTTTTGCTGACGTATGCTCTTAGCATATCCTCTAGCACCTGGTTAACCCGTTCCGTTTGACCATCTGTTTCTGGATGGTCAGCTATACTGAGGTTGAGTTGTGTACCCAATTGTTTAAATACAGCTCGCCAGAAGTGGCTATTAAACTTTGGGTCACGGTCACTAACAATATTACTTGGCAACCCATACAATTTGTACAATTTGTCCACAAATAATTTTGCTAGTTTTGGTGTCTTAACCGTTGATTTGGTCGGAATAAACTTACATAGTTTAGTCAACCTGTCTACAACCACCCATACTGAGTCATGACCTCGTATAGTGGTTGGTAAACCTACTATGAAATCCATGGAGATACTTTCCCATTTTCCATTGGGAATTTCCAAGGGATGTAAGAGTCCTCCTCCTTTCAGGCGCTCTTCTTTGTTAACTTGAAATTTTTGGCAATGCAAGACATAAGCTTGAACAAAGCCACGGAGACCTGGCTAGTAAAACTGTCGTCATACGAGAGAGTAAGTTTTTCTAATCCCCGGGTGCCCTGCACTTGGACTATCATGACATTCATAAAGAATTTGGCGCCGAATGTCTGTGTCTGTCGGTACATAGACTCTCCCCTTGTGGAGTAGATACCCATTATCGATGGTAAAATGCTTCCATCGCTGTAGTTCATCACTTGATAAAGGAGAACTAGGTGTGGAGGTTAACTGTGCACTACCTGCATTGGAGTGAGAAGGATCCCTCTTTTGAACATGGCTCCACACTTTGGAATATGTTTCATCTTGCTCATATTTGGCCTTAAGAGAATCTAAAAATTCACTACGAAGTTCCGTGAACAATAGCGAATTGATCTCTGGCATTCGATTGAGAGCATCTGCCACTATATTGTATCGGCCTTTGCGATACCTTAACTTGGTGTCATATTCCTGAAGGATCTCACCTGGCTTTTCGAACCTTTAAATCTGTTTGTTGTGTAAACCATTTCATGCTTTCATCGTCAAACACAATCTCGAACTGAGCACCATACAAATAGTGATGCCATGTCTTTAAGGCAGACACTATTGCATAGAATTCACGTTCGTAAGCAGAGTAATTCTGCTGAGCTGCATCCAGCTTCTTACTTTCGAATGCAATTGGCCGTATGTCTTGTAACAGGACTGCTCCAATAGCACGGTCACTGGCATCCGTTTCCAAAACGAATGATTTCAAAGGATCGACAATAGCTAGTATAGGAGCTGTAGCTAATGCATCCTTGAGTGTTTCAAAACTCTGCTGTTGAGCGGCACCCCACTGAAAAGACCTACCTTTGCCTTTTAGTTGGTCCGTCATAGGTACAACAAGGTGAGCGTAGTTTTTAACGAACCTTCGGTAAAAACCTGCAAAGCCCAAAAAGATCTGTAATTCTTCCAGATTTTTAGGAGGCGGCCATTTCCGGATGGTATCCACCTTGGATTGATCCATGTATAAGCCATTAGCTGAAATAACATGCCCTAAATAATGAATCTCTTCCTTGAGAAAATCACATTTAGATTCCTTGGCATATAACTTGTTTGCACGTAACAACTCAAACACCTGTCAGAGATGTTGCAAGTGCTCTTCTTCAGAAGCACTATAAACTAGGATGTCATCGAGGAACACAATGACAAATTTGCCCAGATATGGTTTCAAGACACTGTCCATAAGTGTCATGAAAGTTGCGGGCGCATTGGTTAACCCAAAGGGCATCACCAAAAACTCATAATGTCCAAACCGTGTTCGGAATGTAGTCTTAGGGATATCAGCAAGCCGAATACGGACTTGGTGATATCCTGACCTCAAATCAAATTTTGAAAAAATTCATTTATACGTTAACTTGTCAAATAACTCATCGACCCTTGGCAATGGGTATTTGTTCTTAATTGTCACCGCATTTAAACCTCGGTAGTCTACGCACATGCGCATACTGCCGTCCTTTTTCTTCACCAAAAGTATAGGCGAAGCCCATGGTGAAGAACTGGGTCGTATAAACCCTTTGCTAAGGTAGTCAGCAAGCTGACGTTCCACTTCAACAGCCTCTGAGTAACTCATACGGTATGGTGGTTTACTTACAGGCTTACAGCCTGCAGCCACGTCAATGCCATGTTGCACTGAACATGTCGGCGGTAAACCTGATGGCAAATCATTAGGAAAAACATCTTGAAATTCCTTTAACAATTTTTGTAACCGATTAGCAATGTTTGCTTGTGTAGAATTAGAAATTGGTGGAATAGAGAAGAGAGAAGCATGCGGCGTTGAGGAATGTTCAACAGACTCAATATTAGAAAGAAAATGAGACAGTGAGTAACACAAGAAAACCTGTTCTATTTCATTATTAGAAATGAGCTGCATCAGCTCAGCAGTACAAATCACTGGTGATGATGGTATATCCTTTTCTCCTAACAACAACACATGTGCGCCCTGGGAATCAAACATCAAACTGTTGTGCTCATAGCTACGCTTCAGTGATGGTCCTAGGCTATGCACCCACTCCCTACCAAGAACCACATTAGCCCTTTCCATGTTCATAACTTGAAAATCCAAACAAGTAGAGTACCCTTGTACTTCCAATGGAACAGCTCTGCATTGAGTATCCCATACTTCACTGTCATGTCCATTCATCATTGCTACCTTGTAGCGGTGGGTACTCGGAGTTTGAGGCAGTTTGAGTTTTTTCACCAATCCATAATTGATGAAATTGTGCGTAGCACCGTCATGTAGCAAGATGCGCACCTTGTGCCCTTGCAGATATCCATGCATACGTACTAACTCATGTGGTCCAAAGGTCTGTTGCCACATGGAAGCTGTGAGACAGCATTCATGCACCACCTCAGTGTGTGTTACTTCCACTGTAGAAAACTTGGAGGAAGACTCGAGAGGCAGTAGTTGCACCGTGTGCACTGCTTTCTCCTTCCCCTGGGTAGCAGATTTTCCCTTGGGACAATCCTTTTTGCCATGGCCTCTTCCTAAGAGTTGAAAACATAGCTTCTCTTTCTTTGCCTTATCAAAATCCTCAGGAGAGAGAGGACGCCTGGACCCCTTGGGTTTTTTAGATACATCTGAATTAGCAACTATAAATTTTTGTTTATTGTGCCCGTACTGAGTGCGTGTATTATTATGTGTACTAGCAGGCACATGACTATTATGTGTTTTCTTATCATCAGGGTCATCATGAATATGTGCTTTCACTATGGCTTCCTCAAGTGTTTTAGGGTCTTGAGATTTGATGTACTTCTTAAGTTCTGGAGTCAGACCTCGTATGAACCCTCGTACTTGCTGAAAGGTATCCAAGCCTTCCAACTTGAGGATGACGTCCCGATAGTGAGAGATATATTCAAGGAGTGATGGATATTGGCGCATGGAACATGTGTCCCAGTCGGTCCAATTCCGATCTACCTCATTTGTAGGCAAAAACTCCTTGCTGAACATTGTTTCAAAGGCTGCCCAACTCTGCGGTATGATGCTCTTCTCCTTGAGAGACATCCACCATTTGTAGGCCTTGCCTTCCAGAGTTAAGCTCATTTGTAGAGCTCTTACTGCATCCGGAGTGCGCCGTAAGGCGTGAATTCCATCCCATTTACTGAGAAAGATGTTCACTGCATCCTTATTGCGGTTCCGGTCTTCTCCTTTGAAAACTGGTGGTTTGAAATTCTTCAACAAATCATCTACCTCTTTGGCAATGAGAGTATGCAGTGTTTCATTAATTGGGCCTTGCCCTTGTGTTCCAACGTGCTCATGCATGAGAGTGTCAGCCGGACTCTTAGTCTACTGTTGCATCAATTGAATGACTAAAGTAGAAAGTTTAGTAACATTTTCATTTAAAGCCTTAAAATTTTCGTCCATGACTGTCATGCGTGTCTGAAGTGCACAAAATTCCTGAATATCGAGCAATTCGTAAGTATCTTCTCCTGCCGTAGCGTCGCGGGTACTCTCCTAGTATCCGGCCGCGAGCCATCATTGGCAGGAGCGGGAATACTTTGCTCAAAATCAAAATTCATGTTGATATCCGAATCCATGGCTACACAGTGCAGTATAAGAAGTACTCAGAAAAAAATACATGATCTCGGTAGTACTTGTAAAGTATAGCTACTCCGCGTCGTAGCAGTGAATCGTCGTGCTAACTCCGCCTTGATTTCCAAAAAATACTCCCGTAGTCGTAGTTTGCACCGTAGCCGATATTTAGCCGTGCTAATTACGTTGGTCGGCAAAGCTTTAAGCAATCCGTGATGTTGGATACTTGTTTGAAAACTTACAAGTTGTTGTCGACGAAGCTTGACGTCCTCAAAGAAGCTCTTGGTTACCGAGTATGGTCGACTCGGATGGTGCTTTGAAGTCGTTGCAAAAACGTAGTAAATACTGTAATTTCTGCAGGCGGACCTTGGGAAGGTCGTCGTGATTTTAGGTTGGTCGAACTGCTCGGCTTGATTCACCAGAAGCTTGCCGGTACTTGCTTATGCCGCCCCCTTGGTGGGAAGACTCGTGGGAAGGGCCGTTGAGAATGGCCAAGAGTCAATTGAATGGCCAAAGGCCTTTGTAAATGTGAATCCTCAAGCCTTTTAGGCGCAGGCAGCGAGCAGTCTTCAACGACGAGGGTGATGCTGACTTGGTGGCTTGCACAGGTCGGCTATGGCCGTGAGCTTGTAGGTCTTTCCCCTCCTCCACAGGGTGCTCCCTTCAAGCTCAACTCCACCCGATTTCATGCACCACACAGTGGGTTCCAAAACGCGAAGAACTGGCCGATTTGGAAAGAAAAACGGCTAAAATTGGAAAAGGACCTTAAAAAGCAGTGGTTCTCACGAAAGGGGCATGCTTTTAGGGGCCAAAGATGACCACGCCTAGAGAGAGAGTGGAAGAGAGTCCCAAGCTCTGATACCAGTGTAAGAAATTAGGCAACTAGGCTCCCTTGGATCCTCCTCCCAAACTGCCTTTATAGGTGGGCTCCTAGCCCCTTGCCCTAGACGGATCCCTTGTCCACACTCCCTAGCCCGGCCCTTGGCCGTAGTCCTTGCCTAGCCTAGTTCTTAGGGTACAGGACCCGTGTCCTGACAAGGACTGCTAGGGCATTTTTTCCCTCTTTAGGAAGTTTTTCCCCCCGTGCATTGTATATATGAGGGCTATCTATCTTTCCATTGCACACTAAGTAACACGCTCTCAGTTGTGTGCCTTGAGCTTCCTTTGTCTTCTCCAAGTTGTGTGCATTTCTCTGCAGCCCTAATTCCAATAATTGGTATTAGAGCAGGTTGGGTCGTCCTGGGCTTAGTCGCCAACAGCTCCAGCACACTCCTGCTCATTTTCTCCTATTTTTGTGAGCTTTGGCGAGCGTTCGTTTGCTCAGATTTTTGAATCGGGCTCATTTCGACCTTAGTTTCCACTACAGCCAGGTTTGTGCATGCAATTTCGTCATTTTGTGCAGAATTTTTGTCAGTGCCAAATACTGCATAACATGTCCCATACAGTCTACTGCGGGTTGTGCTATATAGCACGTGTTGGTCTCACTCAGTTTCTCCTCATTTTGGGCAGTTTTCACATCAAATGCAGGCATTTTCCATGGCTGACAACAACACAGATGTGTTCAAGATGTTTGCTGCTGAGGACAGATTGGATGGTGACAATTACCCTTGTGGGCTTACATGATGCAACATGTTCTTGTGTCAAAGGGCATTCATGTACGTCCTGGTTCTGAGGATGTAGGCGATGTTGAGGATGTTGCAGGTCTTGCTACAAGGATTGCTTCTATTAGAGTTGTTTTGCCTATGACAGAACAAGCTCGTTGGGATGTAAAGGATGTGCAGTCTCATGCATTGATTGTCTGTGAAGCGCACTATTACTCCTCACATTCGGTCAACGAAATTTTCAAAACAGGCTTGGGATATTCTAGAAGGTCTTTATGCAAGCCGCAATGAGGCTAAAATTGCTTTGCTCCGTAAAGAGCTGGAATCGAAGATTATGCATGAGGAAAATGATATGGACACTTTCCTTGTTGGTGTCAAGGATATCAATGAGCAACTTATTTTTGTAGGTGAAGTCATTTCAAACAGTTCCCTTGTGCAGACTGTTCTTGATGCCTTACCAGATTCTTACCAGACTTTTGCTAGTACTTGGAGACTTATGACTCAAGGAAATCCTAAAATTGTCAAGTTTGATGCATTATGTACATTGTTGTTGCAAGAGTCACTTTCCAGGAAAAACAGGACAAGGCAGCGTGCAGTTGAACAGGATTTTATTGCTTCTCAAAGAAAGGGTGGTAATAGCAATGCAGCCACTTCTTATGGTTCTGCTGCGAGTGGCAAAACTGATGTTCCTAATGCTTCTCCTGGCAGCAATTCGTCTGGAAATTCTGGTGATAAGGGCAAAAAGAAGATGTGTTGCCATTATTGTAAAGCTAATGATCACTTGATCAAGCAGTGTCCTAAGGTGAAGGCCAAAGAGGCGAAGAAGAAAGAGGGTGGTTCCACTGCAAATGCTGGTTCCACTACAAATGGAGCCATTGTTGAGTCTTCTGTGAAAGGAGACTGTGATGCTGATGTTGATGTAGAATGGGCTTTTAGTGCAGAGTGCACTTACAATCCTAATGTCCAAGATGCATGCATGTCAGTTTGCTGAAGATTCACATGTGTGGTATTTTGACAGTGGTGCTACAAAGCACATTACATCGTGAATTGCTCACCTGTCTCGAATCTTTCCCTTATGGGAATTTAGTTACTTGTGCCAACAATGCCTCTTATCCGGTTTAGGGGGTTGGAAAAATTGTGCTTACTACTGCAAATGGCAGTTCTTTTACACTTGTTGATGCACTTTATGTACTTGGGATCAAGAAGAATCTTTTTTCTATATCTGCACTTGCTAGACTTGGACTTGTAGTCAAATTTGTGGATGACAGATGTACAGTTCATGATCTCAGTTTTGGTGACGAAATTGTTGCACCTGGCCTTTTGTGCCGTGGGCTGTATAATCTCACTTTGTATGACAAGTGTGGACAAAATTTTGCAAATGCAGTTGCACATTCAAGGGCTGTTTCAGATGCAAAACTATGGCATGCACGTTTTGGGCATCTGAATTTTGCCAGTTTGCTGGGTTTGCAGAAATCTGATATGGTCGCTTCTTTGTCGCCTCTTGAAGCACTTGTCAAACATGTTTGTGAAGGCTGTATTTTGGGTAAAATGCAGCGTTCTAAGTTCCCAAAGGATGGTTCCAGTTAGGGCCACATGCAGGTTGCAGCTTGTGGCATAGTGATCTTTGTGGTCCCATGCAAACTCCGTCCTTGGGCAATTACCTGTACTTCGTGACTTTCATTGATGATTACTCCAGGCATGCATGGGTATTTCCGCTTAAAGCGAAGTCCGAAGTTTTTTATGTGCTTCAAAAAATTTCTGGCTATGGCTGAAAATGTATCGAAATGTACTATGGGCACCATCCGTTCCAATTGAGGGGGGGGAGTATATGTCTCATGAATTTAATGCATTTTTGGCTAGTCGTCGAATAAAACACCAACATACAGTGCCTTATACACCTCATCAAAATGGCGTTGCTGAGAGTAAAAACAGGTCACTTATGGAAATGGCACGATGTATGGTCAAAAGTCAAGCTTTGCCACATTCTTTTTGGCTTGAGGCCATCATGTGTGTCACTTATGTGCTTAACAGGTGTCCTACGAAAGCTTTGCAGTCTATTACTCCATATCTTCGCATGGCATGATAGAAAGCCTTCTATTGAGCACATGCGTGTTTTTGACCGTTTGGCATATGCTTTGGTGCCACAAACACAACGCAGAAAATAGGATGATAAGGCTGTCAAATGTATTTTTATTGGTTATAATGCTGAAAGCAAAGGTTACAGGTTGTATCATCCGCAAAGAAAGCGAATTCTATTTTCACGGGATGTAGTGTTTGTGGAAGATTTTGTTCAGCCCTTGCTGTTACGTACTAGAGACATTAATGTAAGCTCACAGGACATTTATGACTTTGTTGCCTCTTTTTAGTGGTGGAAGTTTGAATGTAAATTCCAATGGGGCAAATGTACAGCCTATGGGGGTTTCCAAATATGCTTTGACTATGTCTAACTTACATGATGTTGAGGAACCTCTATCTTTTGATGAAGCACATAATTCAGAAAATTGGATAGCTGCCATGCAATCAAAATATGATGCACTTATAGAAAATGACACATGGACTTAATGTGATTTGCCTCCTAGAAAAAAGGCAATTGGTACAAAGTGGGTTTACAAGTTGAAACGCAAGCCAGATGGTGAGGTTGATGGCCATAAGGCTCGACTTGTTGCAAAAGGCTATGCGTAGCAAAAAGGCATAGATTATGAAGAGACTTTTGCTCCCACTTGTCTATGTGCATTGGCAGCTCATTTTGGTTGGGATGTACATCAATCAGACATTGTTACTGCTTTCTTGAATGGTGACATATTTGAGGAAGTTTATGTAACGCAACCTCACAATTTTGTCAAGAAAGGACAAGAGGACAAAGTGTGCAGATGTAAGAAGGATTTGTATGGGTTGAAGCAATCTCCTCGTGCTTGGTATGAGAAAGCTGACACTGATTTGATCAAACGAGGCTTTCATAACAGTCCAACAAAAAGCACATTGTATGTAAAGCGTGAGGGTGATGTACTTCTCATTGTGGTTCTTTATGTAGATGATTTGCTAATTACTGGACCAAATGAGAGACATATTGCTGAATTAAGGTTGATTTGAATGCTAATTTCAAGATAAAAGATTTGGGGATGTTGAATCATTATTTGGGATACAGTTTCAACAGTGTGATGGTGGTATTGCCTTGTGCCAGAAAAGTTACATAGAGACATTGCTATGTAAGTTTGGACTTGAGGATTGCAAACCTATTGCCACTCCCATGGAAACAGGTTCAAAGTTGAGTCTACATGATGCTGGCGATCCTGCTGATGTCACTCTTTACCAAACTGTTGTTGGCTCCCTCATTTATATATGCAACATGAGGCCAAATATTCAGTTTGCAGTCTCATGGGTCAGCAGATTTATGCATAGCCTAGGGTCTAAGCATTGGCAGGATGTCAAGAGAATTTTTTGCTACCTTAGTGGCTCTTTACATCTCGGCTTGTTTTATCCCAAGGGGGGATCACTGCCACGAGACTTACATGCTTTTTTGGACTAAGATTGGGCTGGGTTGTTTTGACACGTGAGTGTCCACAAGTGGTTTTTGTTTCATGCTTGGCAGTTCATGTATATCATGGTTGAGCAAGAAGCAACATACTATGGCCACTTCAAGTTGTGAGGCTGAGTACAGGGCAGTCTTCACAACTACGGTTGAGTGTGTATGGGTCAGATGCCTTATGGCTGATTTGGGTGTTGGACAAGACACTGCCAACACTATCTACACTGACAGTCAGAGCGCATTGGTAGTTGCGAGGAACCTAGTTTTTCATGCTCACACAAAGCACATTGAGGTGCATTACCACTAAGTCAGGGAGAGGCTCTTAGCAAGAGAGATCAACTTGGCTTATGTGCCAACACAGGACAACCTTGCAGATCTTTTCACAAAGGCATTGTCTCGTGAGAAGTTCGAAGCTTTTTGCAAAGCTTTGGGCTTACTCCCCTTTGTGGATTGATCATGTCCTTAGGGCATGGCACTTCCCTTTACTCATGTGCCCAGCTCTCGTTCACCGCATCACTCCAGGGGAGATAGTTACCATATACATGTGGTAGTGATGTGTGTGAACACACTAGGACCGCTTGGGTATTTTTTTCCTCTTTAGGAGGTTTTTCCCCCCATGCATTGTATATACGCCCATTCATTCTAGGTCTATCTATCTTTCCATTGCAAACTAAGTAACACACTCTCAGTTGTGTGCCTTGAGCTTCCTTTGTCTTCTCCAAGCTGTGTGCGTTTCTCTGCAACCCTAATTCCAACATAAAGATGGAAAAAGTTGCTAAACTTTCACCACAATATTGTGGACCGTTTATTGTTCTTAAACGTATAGGTTAAGTGGCATATAAGTTAGCTCTTCCCGAGCACTCACAAGTTCATCCTATTTTTCATGTTAGCAATTTGTGAAAACAGCTAGGACAAAATGATAATGTCATTGACACCGGTGTGTTAGTTGACATTATACAACCGCCAAACATCCCTCATGAACCCGAAAAGATTTTGGATTCTCATGAGCTTTGCACCAGACATCATGTAAGATGATAGAAGTTGGTAATATAGCTAGATAGACCTGAAGAAGGTTCTACATGAGAGAATGTCTCTGCACTTAAGAAACGTTTTCCTCCGTTTGTTTTCGTCCTCACGGGTCCTACGGGCAAGGCCACCGGCATGGCCGGACAATGTGTACACTAGAGAGAAGCTATAAGATAGCATGGTTGGGTGGAGACTAGTACATGACATTACTCCCCTCCTTTCATATGGTATGCTAGGTTGCTTACATTAAGTCTCTTAATCCTAAATTTCACCACATTGTAGAAAAGACAGTTTAATTCTTGTTGATATGTTGTCCAAAGCCATATATGAAGGCACAAAGGTTTGAAGTTTCTTTATTCCTCAAATATGCATGTAGATTGTAGAAAAATGGATCATGCTCTTGAGTATTCCTCTGAATAAATATATAAAGGGGTTTGAATTCTTATTGGCTATTATTTGAGCACTTTAACTAAGCAAGAAGAATGGAGCAAATAGGAATATAAAAGGATATGTAAGAAGGCTTATGGTTATTTTTTGAAGCATGGGTATTTATGAAAGCACCCAAAGTGGAGGAGAGGGAGTCCTCAAAGAGTAATGATAAAGCAACTCAGCTACAAGTAATGAAGGAGTGCTATGAGCTAGCCATATAGAAGTATGGGATACTTTTGCAAAAATCAAGGATCGTTATTGGTGGAAGGGAATGTATAAAGATGTGGTGCAATTTGTGGAAATTTGTGCTACATGTTAGATTTATTCCAATATAGGTCACCGTGATGGTTTTACACCTATATATCCCTTAGTTATGCATATTAAATGGGTTGTGGATGTAATTACTATGCATGTGGTCTTGGGCAGATGTGATATATTGTGCTTGCAAGGGAAGAGTTGACTAACTGGGTTGAAGGAAGAGCTTGAGAATCAAGGCCACAAGTGGTGTATGCAATTTCTACTTGAGGATATTTATGTAGGTATGGATGCATTGGGAAAATTAATGATGATAGAGGAGAATTGGATGTTGATGAAGAAAGGGGTTTCTTTGCTCAAATGGGTATTAAGTTAGTTCTCACTATAGCTTATAACCTTGAGGACAATGGTAAAATCAATAATAACACATCCTCTTACTATTAAACCATTGGCAAAGGCATTTAAAAGGTGCAAAGGGTTGAGTTTATTACCTTATGCTTTGTAGGCAGATTGTACTATCATAATACTATGACAGGTTATGCATTAGCAAAGTTCATGTATGGGCAAAAGCCAAAAAACCATGATCATGGCATACTTGGTATCATTGCAAGAGACCATAAACAAGCAAGGCGAAGACTTACGTGCACTTGCAATGGAGAATGGCATGCTAAGGGTTCTTGTGGTTGAGAATGAGAATCTCAAGAGGACACTTGAGATACAAACAATATGTTTGATGCAACTTGAAGAGGAATTCGAAGAATATAAATGATCTCTTGTAGACTTGAATGCTTTGAAGGAGGACATGAGCAAAGTGGAGCATGACCATGTATTGAAAGAGGACAAATTTGACACCGTGAGCTGGAATGTATGCAACATGAAAAATGTATGGACAAACAAGTATTGGGCTGATGCATGTGGTAACAACGTGGTTCATAATTCCTCCCTTATACAAGCTATGGCTCAAACAAAGAATGTTAAGAATGTGGATGTAGAGGAATTGAAGGAACGGGAGCGATGTTCCAAGTACATGGTTATTTGTGAAATTACCAAAGAGAAGTTAGAGACACCTCCTTCTCTTGCCATTGTTATCAAATATTTCTTCAAAAAACACTTTGGCATCATGTAAGAAGTTATCGTTTATGGAGCACATAGAGTGGGGTAAGAAAGGAGCTCCTCGATCAAGAGAACGACCAATTGTATGCACCATGTTGGATGAGACAAAAGAAAAGGTTATCCTTGATAATATTTGGATTTATTTGAAGGACAAAAATGTTTTGTATGTGAAGATTGCACTATTAAGCAACAAAATATGCGTCGCAGGGCGTATGAGGAGAGGAATAAGAAAAACAACGAGATTTCTCATGAAGAAAAGGTGTCCAAGGAGGAGGCAAGTCCCTTGAGCAAATAGAAATGTGTGACCTATGAGACCGAGTTACAATTGATCATATGCTTTTGGAATTGCAATGGATACCCATGGAATGTGGGGGTTGGCATAGATAAACTAACAAGCAAAGCGATCAACATGATAGACCATTCATTTTAAGGGAGTTGGAGGAATTTCACTTGTATGATCGTACTTCAATGGATGAGAAAGAGCCTATAGAAAGTTACTTTTACACATGTGCAATATCATAAATATGCTCATTGCCAATGGTGTATCTTTGTGGAGTGGAACCCATGGATTTACATGTAGAAAACATAATGGGGATAGTGTGATTGTCTATATGCTACTCTTCGGAGCCATCATGTATCGCATAAAGAGTTTTTTGATTGGCCAATGGACCCTAGAATTTGTAACATTTAATGGCCTAATAACTTATGTGTAGCGGAAAATTAGCATGAACATAGTGGGCATTTCATTAGAATAGATTCCTAATGAGAATTACAAGAGTGCTTGGGTGGAGAGAGCAACAAAAATCATAACACCTAGTTAGATAGCATCGACAATACTTTCAAAAGAGAGAGAAATAAGATATTGACAACAGTTGAGGACCGGATTTTCATGGAGCCGGTCCCCCCTCCAAAAGGCTTTGTATTATGGTTTCTCCCATCAAGAGAGACATTGTACAATACAATTCTTTGTGTTCCTTCAAGACTAGCTAGTGCAATGAAGATGGAAACTTCATGCACTAAGAAAAACACTAAACAAACACAACTTGAATTATCCCCGTTCTCAGACCCAAGACCTCACACACCTTCGAAGATGGTGAGAGCTAGCAGGGTATGAGAGTAGATTGAGAGGAAGGAGTATCTTACGAGAAAGATGTACATCTCCTCACATAATCACTCATATGTAGCATAGCTTAGCTTAGTAATTAGCTTGGTAGAGGAGATGAGCATGCATTGAAGCTTGGCTCTTGGTTGGATTTGCATCCACATGCCAAGAGAGTGTTGATGTAGGCTTCTATCTCACAAGCTTGGAGTAGGTGATGAGTTCTCCATTAAAGCTTGGGAAGAGATAGTCTTCTCTTTCTTCACACATGAGCTTGTGTGAGTGTGTGTGTGATAATGCCTTGCAAAAATCAGCCCCTCTCTCTCTTGGGCGAGCCCTCTTGCTAATTGCTCTTGCTGAAGCCTCATTGGCCCTCCCTAAGTCAAGCCAATTACAATTAAGCAGCATAAGTGATAGCCTTGTGACATGTGTCCCCCTTTCCCCTTTTGTGAGAGCTTTAGGTAATTAAATAATTAAACTAAACTCTCATTAGACCCTTTTGCCTCTTGGCCAATAGGAATCAGGCAAGCCATGGGGCTCCTGAATGCTCATTGGTCCCCTTGGGAGACTGCCCAATAGTCTTCTAGGAGACTTAATTCTCATTGGTTTCTTTTATTAAATGTTTTTAAATTAATTAAACTAGATTTACTCTAGCTTAATTCTCATTGGTCCACTTCAAGGGTCATCCAATAGAAATTGGGCACACCTTGTGGGCATCTGCCTAGGGAGCTGACATGTGTCCCTCATTCCCTTTGTGTAAAGGGAGCCTGTGTGTGTGTGTGTGTGTGTGTGTGTGTGTGTGTGTGTGTGTGTGTGTGTGTGTAGCTTTCTCTCTCATCCCCTACCTTTAGGGCTCGCCCCCTCCCATGTAGGGATGTGTAAAGACTTTTAGGGCACACACAAAGCATCCAATTTTCCCTAGGGTTGACCTTTGGACACAACCTTTGAATTTTGGAACCTTAGCATTTTGGAAGTCTTAATGGGCTGAACCTTAGGGTCTTTTTAGCCCATTGTTGCACATGGCTCTTTTGCATATGGCCTCCCCTTTGGATCCCTATTTTCTCTCCTTTGGATCCCTACTGTGGCCAGTCTGCTAGCTTAGTCAATATTCTAGCTTTTCCTCCCCTGGCACTTCCCCACATTAAATGATCAGTTTAATATGAGAAAATCATTTAGGAGAATTAGATATTGATTATTATGATAGAATTAGACAATCGGACCTTATGTATTGACCTTGCATGCACGATAAAGGGAGCAAAAGTTATCACTTTGTATGGATTTCAAATGGGCACCACTATATATTGAAATGGTTGAGCAAAAGTTATGGATGACAAATATTCAATATGATGCACCATTGGAAACTAAATGGGAATCTTTCAAGAAAGTTATTTGTTCTTGTGCCAAAAAATGATGTGTCATAAAGGATGTCCATGGTATCAACAAAAATAGATCATGCAAAAAGTGGTTTGATAAAGAATGTCAAGATGCTCAAAAGTCCTTGACAAAGCTTGATGCAACTATGGACAAAGACAACTATCAAAGTCATTTACATACATACAAGGCATCGATTCAAAAGCAGAGAAGAAGATGGGAAGTCAAGCATCAATTATTTCAAATCCAAGAAAAGGCATGCGCATGTTGAAAATTTTGGAGAAACTTGAGGGACAAGTTGGTTGAAAGTTTTGGTAACTTGAGTCTTGTGGATACCTATACACATTGTAGGCAACTATACGAGCAAGTAAATGCTGAAAAAATTCCATTTTATGGTTCAGTCCCATGTATGCCCTCTCTTTTTACTATTGAGGATGTGTGTGACGGCCTCAAAAAGTTGGCCATTCGCAAAGCGGGATATCTTCAAGGTATCAAGTTGAAAATTGCTAAACGGACGAGAGATTTTACACGAGTGGATGTGTGATATGTTCAACCTTGCACTTCAATATTGTATGCCTTGTGATTGGAGCACTAATTGGGTCAATCCTTTGCATAAAGGAGGGGATGTAAAGAATGTAAATAACTACCGGACTATCATGATTGGGTCTCTTATGACAAAGTTGTTTGGGTGCATAATGGATATAAAATTGAGTGATTTGAATGGCAAGCGTGCAAAAGGACAAGCGGGTTTTCATCAATGCCATAGCACCATTGATCATCTTGTCACTCTTCGTGTTCTCCTGGAGGAAAGTCAGTTGAAAGGCAAGGTATTGTTTCGTCGTGGACTTGAAAAAAGCATTTGATATGATTTTGCGTAATAATCTGTGGAGAAGGATGGAAGAACTCCAAGTGCCAAGTGAGTTTATGCTTCTAGTTTCTCAAATCTATGAGAAGGTAATGCATAAAAAATGGTCACCTGTCTGCCATAACCTTATCATGACTGAGGGACATCATCACCAGCCTTGCATCCTTCCTTTGCATTGGTTCTTCAAAATTTGTCCAACCTCTCTATTTTGAATTCTTTAGGCTTTGCTTTACCTGGCATGATTCCAGATTGGTTTGGCTCTCTGTCCTCCCCAGAATAGCTAGATTTCTCATCCTCTTCAGTAAAGTCCTCTCTTCCCATGTCTTTGGGCAATCTCGTAATTGTGCAACTTCTTGCATAGCTAAGAACAATCTGACATGCTTGATTTCTACATCATTTGGAAATCTGACCGACCTTGCTTCCTTGGATTTCTCAAGAAACAAGCTTACATATGTCCTTCTAGAAGCCCTTATCAATCTTAGGAATCTTGTCATGTTGAACCTTGGTGCCAACCAACTGGAGGGTCAACTACCTTTTGGTATTGCAAGATTTTTGAATTTTCAGTCTTTGCAACCGAGCAACAATGCATGTGAGGTCCCATACTAGCAAAATATGGAAACCTTAGCTCCTTTAGAAGTCAAGGCCTTATGGAAGGTCACATATCCATTGTAGTAAAAGGATTGATTCCAATAGGTTCAAGAATGTTGGCTATGTTTTAGAGCTTGACATTTTT
The DNA here is from genome assembly GCF_014529385.1 of Adiantum capillus-veneris. NCBI lineage: Eukaryota > Viridiplantae > Streptophyta > Polypodiopsida > Polypodiales > Pteridaceae > Adiantum > Adiantum capillus-veneris. The sequence continues at coordinate 122,302,261 of NC_140956.1, forward strand.
GGGAGGAAAGCTCACACAAGATTGGTTTCTCTATTGGGAAATTTCCTTGAAAGGGAGGAGGAGAAGTTTTTTGGGTACAAGCTTATGCCAAGCCGATATTTAGGCCATGCTTTACAAAAGAAAAGGAGAGGAAGCTCCCCAAAAGATGGCTCGTAGTCATTGGATTAAATAACTAGGGTAAAGATTGCAATTGGAGTAGCTGAAGGATTGACACACCTTCATCATGAATTCACACCTACTCTTATCCATAGTTCCAAATTGATGCTGACCTACACTACATGGTTTTGCACGACTCCTTCATAAGTGGATGTTATAAAATGTTATGAAATGCATCTAAAGGGCTTAAATTTTATATAACTTACAGATTTGTGAAATTTTTCTTCATCTTATCATATTTAAATGACTCATTCTTATATTTTTCTCGTTGTTGATTACATTAAAAGTGTTTAAACATCCATACTTTTGTTTAATCCACAAAATTTTTAGATAATCAAATTGTCTATCTTGAATGATATTAAAAAAATGATGATTTTGTTGTTGACCTTCATTTTTAAAAATTTGTTTAGCATCTAACGATTCACGAAGAGCTATGTAGAGCATAAATGTGGCCTACCTACCTTTCAGAGCTTAATGCATGTATACCATCAACAACAAGCACATTGGGAGAAAAAAAACCAGACAACTTCTCTCCTCCTTTTGGTTTTCTTTTGTTTTTGCAAAAGTCAATCATTTGAGTTTTGTTTGACGAGTTACCTCTCTCTATAGACCCAAATGTATAATGTACCATCCTAGTGTAAATACTATTCCCTTCTTTTGCTTAAGATCTCAATATCATACAACATCCCTTACAATATCTTCTTATATGAAAATCCTACAATTTACTATACACATTTGATAAATTATCACTTTACTTATTTCCTTGTAAGTTACTCTCTTTGTAGATATATCTAAATGGCTTTACTCAAGCAATTTTGCAACAAGGGAGAATATCGCATGAACACTTTTAGAAACAAGGCTCTTTGACTTCCTTCATTACCTTATGAGCTATGAAATCAATCATGTATCTCTAACATCATGACTTGTACTTGTACTATCTATAACTTTTCTCAACATAACAACATATTTGAGAGTTTGAGACTTTAGAGCCAATTTGGGAATCATCAATGTCTTGAAGATTTGAACATATTGATAAATCTCAAACTACTTTTTTAAGGTCAAATACTTCCACAAGCCATTCTCTTAAAACTTTGGCTAAGATTTGGCCATGTGGTCAAGTCTTAAGCTCATTTTGAAAGTGGGAATTGGGAAATTTCCAAATTCAGGGTGAAAGCATGTTTATGTGGTACCACTTTTTGCACCTTTTGGTGGTACCACCAATAGCACCTAGGTGGAGGGAAATTCAACGTTTTTCAAATTTAGGAAAAGAGGGAGAGGGAAATTCTAAATTTCCATGCAATGTAATTTATGTACCTATAATCTAGATGCATGCGAGCCATTATGGGGTGGAGTGGGTTCCCTTTTTTCAAACTTACAATCATCATGGCCTAGACACTCCTTGTCCTCTTTCTCCTTTCCTCTCACGTAACTAGCTTGTCAACCGGAATCCCACCTGTACCTGTGTGCTCGCTCTACTCCCATAGCTCGTGCTCCCCCCATTGCATGCTGTAGCCATCGTGCTTTGCCTCCATTGCACCCGTCACGTTCTTCCATAGCCTTGGTGGAGCTCTGTCCTCAGCGCGGAAGCATAAAGGTTGCAGCAGCACCCTCTGTAGAGCTAACTCCCAAGAAGAACACTCGCTCCAGGAAGCGCAAAAACCCGACTCAGAGCACGGAGGTGGTATAGAAGGCGGTCCCTGCAACAAACACCATAACACAACTGACCCCGGCAACACCACACAACAGACCCTCGTAACACATGCAACACAACAGACGCCTTCAACACCCATGACACAGCAGTCCCCTGCAACCAACACGACGCTGTAGGCTCCCAGCAATAAACACGACCCTCGAAACTTCCCTCTCCAAATGCATGTTGTCGGTTGAAAAATATGCTAAAAAAGGTGAGTTCTACATCGTGTTTTGGTCGTGTCTATGTGCCTCATGGCAATGCATGGCCAAAAATCCTATTTTTCAACATTGGTTGCAAATCATTTTTCTCCATGGCTTTGCTTGTAGCATTGGTGGAGTATTCAGAACTTTCTAGGTTTTGCTATTCTACATTGCAGTTGCATGAGGAATATGGACTAAGCATGGAGGGTAAGTTGCCCAAGGATTTAACAGAAAAGGACCTGCCATTTGAACAGTGGTCAACAATGTTCAAGGTGCTAGAGAAGAAGAAGACTAAGATCTTCCTCCACCAGGTGCATGACCTTTACGATGCATGCAGGCTTCTGTATCAGAAGGTCTACCAGGATGCCCCCTCCAATGGCGAGCTCATGATGAGGTTTGCGAGGGGGTTTGCATATGAATACAGCGATGGTGCCAAAGCAAACCCTGACTGCCATAAGATTGCATGGGCTTTGTTTGGGGATCAAGTATTAGAGAATGCCAAGAGCCAGAAAGGGGGGCTCAATCAGAAAATACAGAAGTTCATGTCCAATTACAGCGTGAAGGAAGCCCCCAGATTTAAAGGACTGATAGATAATGCTATGGACGGTCCTGCGGAGTCCAACCACCCTCTACAACACATGTGGACAGCCTCTCAGACCCTCTACACGGCATGGGTGGATAATCTTGCCGATGACCTTGAGCAGCAGGCAGTGAAGGTAGAAGACAAGGTAAAGTCTGCAAAGACAGTCTTGGCTGCAAAGCGGGACTTATGGTTGTGCAACAAAGGTACCTCCTCAGCTTGTGTACCCATCACTACAGAGGTGGAGAGCCTCAGAGAGGAGGTGGAGAAATTGAAAGCCTCTCCAACAGAAAACGCAGCTGCGATTGCCAAAAAGGATGCTGAAATTGGAGCCCTTACAAGGGTAATCTCCAAGTCCTTTGGATTCAATGATGCTGCAAGGATCAAGGGGGAGGTGTCAGCCATGTAGATACTCCAGTCTTCTCTGTCTTTAAAATGTATAAAGTGCTAAAAGTGGTTGAGAGTGCTCACCTTTTGAGCACTTGCAAGCACTTTTAGCCACCTACAGGCTCTTTTAAGCACACACAAACACCTGGAAATGCCTGCAAGTGCTTGCAAGTTCATAAAAGTGGTTAAAAGTGCTTGCAAGTGCTAAAAAATGCTGGACTATTTAGCACTTACCAACAATTTTAACCACCTACAAGCACTTCCAAGCACTTTTAAACACCTCAAAATGCATGCAAGCGCTAAAAAATGCCTAACTTTTATGCACTTGCAAGCACTTTGAACCACCATTTAGCACATTAAAGCACTTTCAATCACTTGCAAACTCTTGCAAGTGCTTGAAGAAGATTCAAAGTGGTTAAAATTGCTTCAAAATGCTTTTAAAGTGATTAAAAGTGCTTTTTGCAATCACTTTAGAGCACTCTTAATCACTTTAAAGCACTTTGAAGCAATTTTAAGACCCTGCAAGCACTTGCAGGAGTTTGTAGGTAGTTGAAAGTGCTTCAAAGTGCTAAAAAGAGCTTCCAAGTGCTAGCAAGTGCCTTTCAAAGTGCTGCAAGTGGACAATTTGAGCACCTGCAAGCACTTCCAAGCACTTTTATACACCTACAAATGCCTGTAAGTGCTAAAAAGTGCCTAACTTTTATGCACTTGGAAGCACTTTGAGCCACACTGCAGGCAAATTAAAGCACTTTGAAGCACTTTCAACCACTTGCAAAGTCCTGCAAGTGCTTGAAGGTGCTTCAAAGTGTTTAAGATTGCTTCAAAATGCTTTCAACGGGCTTAAAAGTTTATTCTGCAATCACTTCAGAGCACTTTGAGGCACTTTTAAGCACTTTTAAAACCCTGCAAGCATGTGCAGGTGGTTCAAAGTGCTTCAAAGTGTTAAAAAGAGATTCCAAGTGCTAGCAAGTGCCTTTCAAAGGGTTGCAAGTGGACAAATAGAGCACTTGCAGGCACTTGCAAGTGTCTACAAGTACTTGAATGTTCCAGCAAGTGCTCCAAGGTGCTTGCAAGTGCCTGCTGCTGGGGTCTGCATGTCCCCCATCATGGTTGGTTGTGCAATAATCTTCCTTTGTTTTTAATTTAGTACAGAAAATAGTTCAGAAAATGGACAAGGAGCTTGGTGAGTTCAGAAGGCAGGCCTCCTTCATGAAGGGGTCCATCAAGTTCAGAGGGCAGGGCCCTTCTAGTGCCCACTCCACCTTCCAAGTCTAAATTCAGTGTGGATACTGTTTTATTGTCTGGAAATTTTGTGGCATGTGGTCAAGAACTGTAATATGCGGCTAGTGTCTTTCAGTTGTCGTGTGCCCATAGATACCATCCGTTCTGATTTTCAGTGGTCAGCACGATTGATCCCAAGTGTGTTGTACCGGACTGTAAATGGGAGATACCCCATATAGCAAGATGCTGGGCACTTGGGAATTATTATGAGGAGCTTGAAGGTAGGTTGGTCATTTTATGCAACATAACTTATGCTAATGTATTGTGGACACTAATTGTGTGCGTTGGTTCAACTGAGCCAGTGGTTGAAAAAGAAGCTTCCACATCGTCCATGCACGATGTGGACAAGGTCTTTGACCTTGACGCCATGGCTGAAGTACAAGAACTTTGAAGGTGGGAAAACTGTTGAGGGTGGTGACCAAGACATTCTGAAGGAGACAAATTCGTCCGCAAGCAACCAAGGGAATGTCAGTTTTGTATATCTGTCTCCTCCCATGTCTGAATCATGGTCATTGTGGTCACAATATGCTGCCTAGGTACTGATGCCTGTAAGGAGGACAATGTAGTTGAGGTAGAGGATCCTAAAATGGAATCAATCCTGCAATTTGTAGCGGTGGAGATGCGGAAGAAGAGAAGAATACAGAGGACGAGCTGTCCCAGGACCCCAAAAAGAGTATTGGCATACTCCTCCAAAAACAAGAGCATGCAAGAAGATTTAGCTTCTTGAAGCTTTGTATCTCTTTTTTTTCATGGTATCTTTTTTAGATTGCAGCTTTGTATCTTTTTTCCCGACAATATAAATTTAAGTATCCTCTCTTAGTTTCTCTCATTTGTGCTCTGTAGTTAAAATTCGTGTTGTTGGCTCAAAACCCCCACCACCCACTGATGAGATAGAGCACATTGATCGCCAACTTCCTTGCTACGAACCAATGTCTCGCTTCCCAGTCCATAGAGATTTGGCAGTAATTGTAGACTTCAACAATGTGCTTGCTTGTGTGCATGATAAGAGCAAAGGATTGGAACTGCCATATTTAAACATGCTGTACTTTGACAACGTAAAGGGGGATGATAACGTCACCTATTATGTATGGTAGGATGTAGAATTATTCTTGCTTGGACTCAGTTAGATAGCAGAGAATTTTTTGTGGTCGTCGCGCGCCTGCCACAATCTTGAGAAGGGTATGGACAAGTGCCTATCTCAGGCCAAGTGTTGTCTGAGTGGGTGGCTAGCACAAAACTGTTGCCGTGCTAGCAGTTGGGAATATGGAAACCCCCCAAAGCAAATGTTTTTCCAAAAACTAGAAACCTTTTGGTTCCTCTTTCCTAATTTCAATAAGTCAAACACTTTACTGCTAGATGATTCCCTTTATAAGGTGTGCTTCAATTATCCCAGTAACTTGGCCATTCTGCCTGGGATAGAAAAGCAAATTGAGAGACAGTGTTGAAATTTCCTCCAGGAAGATGTTGCCTCATTTATAATACAGTGGGCTGAGACTCCTGACAGAGCCAAGACTGTTAGGGAAAGTCAACTGTTACTGCTGCTATCAACTGGATTGGGTGTTAAGTGTTGGTTAACTGGTCAAGTGGTCCAAAACGGGTGGTGGTTAAGTGGTCAATAGTGCTTGTTAAGTAGTATAAAGTGCTTCAAAGTGCTAGTCAGGTGGTCCAAAGTGTTGGTCAGGTGGTCCTTAGTGGTCCAAAGAGTTGGTCAAGTGGTTCATAGTGCTTGTCAAGTAGTATAAAGTGCTAGTCAGGTGGTCCAAAGAGCTCGTCAAGTGGTTGTTAAGTGGTGGTCAAGTAGTACAAAGTGTTGTCCGAGTGGTTCAGGGGGTTGGTCAAGTGGTTCAAAGTGCTGGCCAAGTGGTTCAGGGGGGTGGTTAAGTGGTTCAAGGGGCTTGTCAAGTGGCATAAAGTGCTTAAAAATGCTGGTCAGGAGGTCCTAAGTGGTCCAAAGAGCTGGTCAAGTGGTGGTCAAGTAGTACAAAGTGCTATCAAAGTGGTTCACGGGGTTGGTCAAGTGGTTTAAATTGTTGGTCAAGTGGTTCAAAGTGATGGTCAAAGTGCTGGCCAAGTGGTTCAGGGGGGTGGTTAAGTGGTTCAAGGGGCTTGTCAAGTGGTATAAAGTGCTTAAAAGTGCTGGTCATGAGGTTCTAAGCGGTCCAAAGAGTTGTTCAAGTTTTTCAGGGGGCTGGTAAATGGTGGTTAAGTGGAACAAAGTGCTATCCAAGTGGTTCAGGGGGTTGGTCAAGTGGTTCAAAGTGCTGGTTAGGTGGTTCAGAGTGCTTGTCAAGTCGTGTAAAGTGCAGGCCAAGTGGTTTTGGGTGTGGTCAAGTGGTTCATAGTGCTTGTCAAGTAGTATAAAGTGCTTAAAAGTGCTAGTCAGGTGGTCCAAAGAGCTGGTCAAGTGGTACAGGGGGCTGGTAAAGTACTTAGAAGTGCTTTTAAGTGTTTCTAGGGGATGGTAAAGTGGTTCAGGGGGGCTGCTAAAGTGCTGGTCAACTGGCCAATTGCTCAGAAGTGCTTTCAAGTGTTTTAAAAGACGTCTTTTATCTCTCTACTGTGAAAAGTGCTAGCTTTTCAGTAGGGGTGATTGGCTGTAATTTTAGAGGAAAGAAGTCAGGTGATCCCCCCCCCCCCCCCCCCAGCTTTGATGAAATCCTTCCTGACTCTCTTCAATGTAGTTCACTGCCTCCTTTAGAAAAAAGAAAAAAAGTGCTAGCTACTGTTAAAAGTGCTGGCCAAAGTCAAATTTACAGAGATAAATCTTACAAGTTCTCATATGGGGGCATGCTGTTATAGATTTTCTCGAATATGTCATTTGACATAACATATACATTATGCTCACCTTCCCTCGGGGACATGGGAAACCTGATGCATCGCACCAGATGGGAGTAGATTAGAGCAGTGGGCTTGTTTTCGAAAAGGATATAAGTATCATCTTGGTCATTTACATTGTCATAGAATAGGCCCTCAACCACATACGAATTTTTCTTAATGATGTTGTGCCATTGATCCTTTTCCTCTGTTTTGGCCAAGGGCTTTGTGTTGGTGCATTTCAGGATGTAGAAGTCTGCACCTGCCTCCTCTGCAGTCACTGCAAAGTTTTGGCCAACCATCAAGACATCACTCAGGTCATTGTGGTTGCCAACATACATGGGGGCGTATTCATCCTTATCCTTGCTCGACACTTCTCCATGGCTTTCATCTATAACTGTGGGTTGTATTTACAAGTATACCCACCCCTGCACATGCTCTTTGTTGGCACATCTCCTCCATTGATGCACGCACCACAAAAGCAAGAGAGCAGTGTGTGCCTTAGTCCGTGCATATCCGTCTGATTGTATCCATTGACACAGTGCCAAGATCGAGACCCTTTCATGCGCTTGCAATCCCACTCTATAACTCTATCGACATCACCGAGCTTGACCTTCCAGAAAGCACGATCGACTTTCTTGCTTGTCTATGGGCATCGATTTCTGAGAGTTGCATTGAGGAACACAACAACGCTTGAAGCATTATTCAACTCCCACCCGTCAGATTTCAACTGCTCGTGTGTGAGGGCTCTTTTGACCATTGCACCAACCCCGTCGTGTTCACCCTTTCCATGGCTTGAAGCAAAGAAATTGTGCATCATTTTGACACCTGTCATATTGAAGAATCGTGCAACAAAATAGAATGGCCGCCTTGCTTTGAATTGTGATGCAGCACCATCCGACTACACCCAATCTCGCTTGATACTATAGCCATGTCTTTTCAACCATTCATTGTGCAAAAGAAAACAGTGCTGCACAAACAAAGTGTCATGTGTCTTGTCGTTAGGGATGTAGAAGTGAGTCGTCTTTTGTATAGCACCAAGCGCATCACGTAAGGTATGTGAACAAAGATTGTGACCTAAGATGAATACCAATGCATTGTCTGGATCTCATTCTGCATCTTGAAGGAGTATCTCTCTGCAAAATCCACTATAGACACTAGTACATCGACAGGAAAATTGGCCAAACACGCCTTGAACTGTTGAACTTTGAAGCATGTTAGTCTAGAGTTGGTTATAAATTTACTCTGTTCGATTGCAAACTGTAGTTGATAGGAAAAATTTGATAAGAACGACAACATATGTGCACCAAGAATAATGAGTTCCTCAAGGAGAATCCCCACTGCTTGTGGGGTCAGGATTGATCACCTAAGTTTGGGAGCGCTTAAGAGATCAGAAATATTAGTAGAATTAGAATAATGCAACTTTGGTGGGCTTAAATGCCAAAAATTACAATAAGGCGCGCAAGGGAGTAGTATGATTTGATACAATTTATTACCATGGCATGCGGTTGAGATCAACCCGCTAGTGTTTTTTGAATGAGTAGGTGTGAGGAGCATTGATGGTAACCAAAAGATGAGAATTTGCATCATTGGTATAGCGGCGAGCATATCTATCATTGTGATCACTGTAATTTTCATGCTTTTCCCAATCCATTGAGCACCAAGCTTTCCCAATCCATTGAGCACCAAGCGTATGGTTACGATCCCTTGTAGATTCATCATGTTTGTGAGGTTTGTCATGGCATGGTATACCTCCTCTTGGGCTTGCACGACAGTTGGAGTCAAGGTTGAGAGATAGAGAAAGACGCTTCCCGCCATAAAAGGTGAGCGTCTGCCATTTCCACAACAAAGGGGCAACTATTCCTTGAGAGAACCCACTGGGGAGGGGGTGGGGGGGGGGGGGGGGGGGGGACAGTAGTTGGTTTTTGTTTGGTTGGTACACAATGCGGTACACGCAAACTGAGAGCTGCTCTGCCAAAGTGGGTTCTATATTGTGGGATACTACCGCATCATGCATGATGAAGGCAAAAGCAATTCTAGCAGAGTCCCCCGACCATTAGCAATATATTTCTGTAATGTTGATTTTTTTTCCTTACACAAGGCTCGAGGAAGAGAATTTGAACTATGTTGACGCGACTCATGAGACGATTTAGTATAGGGAGGATGATGAGATTGGTGAAGCCACTGGTGGAATCACCCGGAGATGATACTGGAGAGCAAAGCACCAACAGATGTGGACTAAGTGTGCGTCAGCAACCATTGGGGATGCCGCATGAGCGCCCAAAGCCTTGCATGGTAGGCGAAAAATTAGGCACACAGCAAGGGTAGAAAAGGTGGGTGTACTGTGGACGATCGCGAGCCAGCAAAAGGTGGAGTTATATGGATATGTGGGTGAGAGTGGTTATGGCCAGCATTTTCATGCATTCGAGTATCCATGCGTCGGATGAGAACTACCCCAGCATTATGGTTGCTGGCCGCGAAGGTGGTTGGCAAGACTTTCATTCAGGTTGCGGCCACAAAGGTATATATGCAAGGGGTGGCTCGGATGCAAATGTCTGGAGTGGGAGGGGTGGCTACTGAAAGCTTAGTTCTCTAATCTACATCCGTGTGCAATGCACCTTGCTTACTCGCAGGTGTGCTTTATGGCGCCCTTACTAGTGTATTTGCTGTAGTTAGCACATTCATAGGGGCAGTGATGACTCGAGCCTTGGCAGGCGTGCAATAGATAGTGGGGTGTTGAGGGGTGCAGGCATAGGGACAATAGCTAGTGCTGTGCTATCCGTGGAAGTGTTAGATGCCTCCAGGGCCTACTGGTACTCAGAACACACCAGCTCACCGCTTTCCTCTTATGTGGATGAAGTCCTTGAAGATTTGACGCGGTGGTGGTAGTGGATCATCTGCATGTGTGCGTGCTGCCAATTGAGAAAGAGAGAGAGACGCTAACGTATGCTTCTACAGAGACACAGACAGTTGAGGTGTTGGCCGCATGGTGAGTAGGGCCGCATGGTGAGTTGGGGGGTGGTTGAAGACGAGAGGAAGAGAGATGGTAAGGGTAGTTATAATCTGTCTACCACACCATCCAAGAGAGAGAGAGGGAGAAAGAGATCGTGTGCGCCACGAGGTAGATCGACTGCACCATAAAACTACAGGCACCACTGATTGCTGGGTGGGATGACACCATGCAGACCCAAAGGTTGGTGGAAACTGGTGATAATTATAGGTATATGCATTTGACGCCGCCATGCAAGAGATACGGTAGGTTTTGAGGGAACTGGCGGCTAAAAACTGTGTGTACGTGCATGCAGTCGTTTGGCCAAAGAAAGAGAACAATGAGTGCTGTATTTGCATGAGAGAGAGAGAAGAAGTATGTATGCCCTGAGAGTTGGTGAACAAAGAGCTGGTTGGCACTTTGAGTCCACCGGTTGTGCAACCACAACAAGCTTGCAAATAGGGGTAGCGATTCAATTAGAGTGCCCTACGTGCTGACGTGGCATTGTAGATTCTTATGGATGACACTACTCCTCGCCTCCGCCACCATAGGGTTGGCCTCGACAACCTGCAAGCAAGTGATGCACCAATTTGTGCTCATTGCCGCTACTGTAAAACATGCAGGTGCTATTAGTAATCAGCAACGATAGAGATCTTCGTCGCTACATACACTTATATATATATATATATAGAAAAATATATTTATATATTTCTAATCACTTCATTAATCGTTTTTTTAAAATCTCCTCTCTACTATTTAATCTTTTATAATATCCTATCTAAGGACGTATGCTAGTCCTTTCTTATTACTGATTATTTTCATTAAGTTTAATCTGCTCAATTACTATGTTTAATTATCATAATTTCACTAGTAATTACTATATCATGACAATAAAGAAGAAATTCTCTTTAATTTCAAAGATGACTAACTGCATCATACAATCAACACAAATTACTATAGTTGAAGCAACTAACAACACTTACAAGCTGTGCGCGTCTATCGCGTGTGTCAATGTAAGGAACTTGCCAATACACTGTGTGCGAGCCACAGATGGCTCCAAGCACGCAACTAGCCTAAACTAGTAAGCTCAAAGTAGATGATGGCGTGTCACTCACTGCTCTACGCTTGCTGTTGTGGGGGATTCCTCATCACGAAGAAGAGGGAGATGCCGCTATGCCGCGCTCAACCGCCGCGTCGTCATTGTGCCGCCGTAATGCTCGATCGCACTCTCTCTCTCTCTCTCTCTCTCTCACGCATACATACACACACAAGGAGATGAAGAAGAAGAAGATGGAGATGGAGCAAGAGCACTCTTCAATTGCACAAATGAGAGAATGAGTGAATTTTAGGTTTAGTTGACTTTTATATGAGCTCGCCCCATTCACACTTGGGCGCCCATGCTTAGCCAACTAATCCCTTGAATGATCCAGTTAGAGTGCGCCTCTCATCGGCGATCACTCTTACCCTTTTCCTATTGGACTGACAAGCCCGGTACCTGAATCTACCAAATAAATAATACAACGTCCGTCGTAGGTGATAGGAATGTGTGTGAGGGTGAACATGCTCCCCTTCCTGATGTAGATTCCGTCCTTGGAATCTATTGAGCTGAAGCTCGTTCGTTGAGGTGGAAGAGCATTTGAGATGAATGTCCTTAGCCTTCTTCAGTCACTGCAAAATCAACAACATTGGCACAGTGATTGCTTTCTCATATACAATGAAAAAGCATATGTAGTTTTAGGCAGACAAATTGATTGGTAGCATAATTCTAAACCATTTGTCAGCAATAAACATTAAATTGCAATATAATCAAATGCATAAACAGTTGGGAAGGTAAAAAACTAAACAAGTTCGGGGTCGCTGATTCAACGATCGAAAGGCACTAAAGATCGACTATTAATACCATGGGTAAGCTTCTTAATTTTCTTTGGTCAATTAAGTTGTTTAATCGTGAGAGCCAAGTATTTCATGTTCAAGGGCTAACTAGAGGCTATACCTAGAAGACCTTGTAGTTAAGCTACGATAAAAGGAATTTCTTATGAAATCATCGCCTGACTAATTACCTTTTCTTTGACCCCCCAAAGTCTGTTCACAGTGATTCAATTTTGATGTGTGTGCTTATTTTGTATGCCTTGGGTTTTTTGCTTTTCAAGGAAAAGTGCCCACACTGGGAACCTCTAGGGCTCTAGTACCATAGGCGATACATGTGAGTGGAGTACCAAATCAAGATGAGGTTTCTCTTCCAGCTTAAGATTTTACATTGTGGCACTTTGATTTTTTGTTTGTTCGTTTTCAGCCTTTTAATTTTGTAACTTTGGGGGGTCATATAACACTATTACCCTCCCCAGGCTCATCACACTAGTAAACTCCCTCTATAATACTTAAACTAAAGGTCAATAGGAACTAAGCCCACTAGAAAGCCCTAGTACATTTCACACAATGTTGCCTAAAGCGGATTAAGAACCTAAGTAACCATTAATTATTAGGAAGGCATTCCCCATAGTATTAAGAGAAGATCTCTAACACCTAGCTTGGTCAAACTAGCTTAGTCGGACTGCTTGATTTTTAAACTTAGACAAGTGATTATGACAAAAAGTTACATTGAATTTAACGTTTGGTACTAAGCAAATGCTAGCAATCACAATTTAAGCAGACAAACATAGATGCAAAAAAGATAAGGGGCAATGCTAATGGACAAGAAACACCTATTTGTGTTGATAATCGAGCTTGATTTGAAGTGTGAACGAGAGAAAGATTCCATGAAGGTCCAAATCCTAACCACAACAATATGTTCCTGTATACACTATGAAACACAAAGAATACCTCTAGGAGGCACATCAGTGGGAAAAGGTACCAACACTTATTTAACACAATTAAAAAACATAAGGAACCCTAACCTAATTATTTGCACTCCCCCTAGAGAGTCAAGGGAATAGGATATTGTAGAGATTGGAGGGAAACCCTAAGGCTAAACCCCTATCCTCGTCGTCGAGAAAAACAAAGTCATCATCCGTGAGACCATATGTGCCATCTGTATAATCATATAAATCTTCTTCATCATCAGAGACAGAAATGTTTACTAAGAAGGTCATTAGACGCCTATAGTCATCTTGGTCAAAAGGATAGGCTTGTGCAATGGGAGATACACTCTCTACTAAGTATGGATCAGTCGTGGTCAAGAGACGTATCAGCCATTCTAACTCCTCGAAATTCCTCTCACATGCTAGCGTACCTACCAAATCCCATTCACAGGCAAGCACCGGAAAGACCATGTGAAACATTTGTGAAAAGGAACGAGGGTACCTCTCACCCAAGGCAGGAGTGGATAACTCTAGTGTACTAGCTATATCTGTACATGCAAATAGATGATGGTTAGAGTGCAAATATTACAAGGGTCGTGTTCTTGTGCATAATGTGTTTTTATGATTTTGTGCTATGGCTCTTGCTCTTTTACTTTTTTATCTTGTTTTTGTGAGTATAAGGCTTTATATATACATTCCCTAAGATTGGAGATTGAGAAGTCAGGGAGGAAGGTTGAGAGGGAAGCAAGTGAATGATGGATGTCAGCAAACACTCCCCCCTTCCTTGGGTAGACTCATACCTTTTGGAATGATGTCGTCACCTTTTGAAACCAATTGTTCCAAGTTGTTATGGGTGAAGGCTTTAACCAATAGTTTTTGACCGCCTTATGCGTTTCATCTAGTTGCAAGGGTGGTAAGGTACTCTTCTATGATTTTATTTGCAACATTGTTGTAGGTGGTGAACTTACAACGGGAGGTGCAAACTATTTCTTGCTTGTATGGATATGTACAATGGTGGGTGGAGGTTGTGTTGAAGCTTCTATTTCCGTATAGGAACTACATGAAGACCAAGAAGCTTCATTTGATTTCGTTATTCTTGAGCTAGGTGGAACAAATGGTTCTTTCTTTGGTACCCAAACTAGCTCTGGAGCAGGTGTGTAGCATTCCATGATTTTTTCCTTTCCGTGATCTTGAATTTGTTTTGGAGCCGCAGGATTGAGCTCACATGGGCCCGGTGACAAGTAAGAGCGCAATTTACGTTTTGGCACCCATATTTGATCATTTCCTTCATAGTAGCCTTGGGCTTCCAATAGTTTTTTAGGAATCCAACGGAATGTTTCTTTACATTTCTTGGGGCGAATGGGACGTCTCTTACCAGGCTCCTATCTTTTAGTACTAGCTATGGTTGCTAAAGAAGCTTTAGGGACCCCCTTGTATGTTTTCTTTGTTATATTGGGATGGGTCTTTTGTGTCTCAAGCTTTATTTCAGCTACATCAGTTGAAGCTCTAGAGAGTTGGGCTATGGGGACATATGGTTCAACCTCTTGGACATGCAATGTTTTGTGTTTTATTTCCTTAAGAGGCAATATCTCACGGACTATGGCTTGAGTGGCAGGGCTAAGAGTTGGTTTCTGTGTTGTGACACCCGCTGTCCCCCAATCAATAGTGCATTTGGTGGCTATCATCCACGTGCGTCCTAGGTACCCTCCATAGTTCCAACAGGCATGACCAAAAAGTCTTGAGCTACAACCCCATTGTCATAACTGACAGAAGTGTGCCAGATTCCAAAAACCGCAGTTTTTTTCTTGTTGACACCCTTGACCGTTATCTAAAGAACAAAGATATCAATGTTGGTGATAAAGTCCTTATGTATGGAGTGCGTAACGAAAAGAAAAAGTTGAAATATGCGAGAAAAGGACCATATAGAGTATGTGAGATCACCCTAGAAGGAACCATTGGTGTGGAGACTCTTGATGGAGTTGAAACCATTGGATTCCTCAATGGGAGCAAATTTAAAAGATACTATGATCCTTTAAGCCAAGAGGAGCTACATGCCATCCATACAAAAAAGGAAGCCAAGGCACAAACAGAACTAAAGAAGATACAAGCTCAAGCTGAGGCTAAGGAGCGACAACAACGCATAAGACGAAAACGAGAGGCTAACCTTGGAGTCACACATGCATTCCACATTGAAACCGACGAGGATTGGTTGGACTCTGACACACCTCTACGATACCCTATTGAGCTAAACAACACCTATGGAAAAGTGTTATATAACGGCTTATTCTACACGGGTGCTAAATATAATCTGCTATCATATGGGATGTGGTGTCAATTAGGGAAGCCACCCTATCTGAGAGTATTATCCAAACCATTTCTTCCTCCTATCTTTCTGACACTGACACACCTCTACGATATCCTATTGAGCTAAACAACACCTATGGAAAAGTGTTATATAACGGCTTATTCTACACGGGTGCTAAATATAATCTGCTATCATATGGGGTGTGGTGTCAATTAGGGAAGCCACCTCTATCTGAGAGTATTATCCAAACCATTTCTCCACAAGTGCATTTTGCACAGATAATTGCCTCTCTTCATCTAGCCTTTCAAGGATATATAATCGCTCAACTAAGGGGTTACCATCCCAACCTTCTTGAGAAGCTACTCGAAGACTAGGAACGACAAACTCCCACGGCATAACCGCTTCTTGGCCATACACCATCTTGAATGGTGTGCAATTAATGGCAACTTTGTACGCAGTACGATAAGCCCATAGAGCTGATGTAAGCTTTAAATCCCAATCTCTGGGATGAGCTTCCACCGTTTTGGTTAAGATAGAGATTAAGGTCTTGTTGGTGCTATCAGCTTGGCCATTTGCTTGTGGATAATAAGGTGTGGACTTATGGTGAGCTATCATAAAGTTGGTAGTGAGTTCTTTTATTACTCCATTTATAAAATGAGTACCATTGTCACTCACAATCTCAAAGGAAAAACCAAATCTTGTAATAATGTTCTCAAAGAGAAACTTGGCAGTTGATTTCGCATCGGCCTTACGTGTAGCCCTGGCTCCGGCCCACTTTGTCACATAGTCAATGGCAACGATAATATATCGAGATTGAATGCTACGAGTTGCCGGACTAATTGGGCCTACAAAGTCCAAACCCCATTTTTCAAATGGTTGAGTCACTTTAACAGGATGTAAGGGCATCCTATCCTTTCGTTGTGTGATCTTGTAACGTTGGCATTCATCACATCCTTTTGCAAATAGTGATGCATCCTTAAATAAGGTTGGCCACCAATAGCCTGATTGCAACACCTTTCTAGCTATTAGTTCCCCTGAGAAATGGCCTCCGGCTATACCCATGTGGGCTTCTTGCAGTATGTATAAATACTCATCCTCACGGGCACAACGTCTAAGAATATCATCCTTCCCTAGCTTGTAGAGAGTTCCTGTAATGAGAGAGTAAGGTTCACATTCTTTTAATAGTTTTCGAGCTATGTCTTTACGAAGCTCTTTGGGTGGAAAACCATTAACTAGCTCACAATCTTCTCACTCCATTAAGGTATGGTTTCAACTAGGAATAGAGAAGTATCGGGCAACTCATCATCGACTCCAGTAGGGGCTTCACCATTTGGTATGTGAGACAAATGATCCGCCATGACATGTCTTTTACCAGGTCTCACCACAACGGTAAAATCAAACTCAAGGAGAATTAACAACCATCGTGTAATTATTCCCGTGGAACAAGGTTTATTTACTAGATACAACAAGGCTTATTTACTAGATACAACAAGGCTTGATGATCAACATAGAACACAAACTTGTTGGCCAGAAGGTAGTAGCAAAATCTCTTCACTGCATAAATCATACCTAAACCTTCTCGCTCTGTAGTGGCATAGTTTCTCTTGGCATCATTCAATTGACGACTTGCAAAGCTAATGGGGTAGTCCAGTTTATGTTCTCCTGGTTGAGCTAGAACACACCCAATAGCAAAGTTTGATGGATCAATATGCACATGGAAAATTACATTCCAATCGGGCACTCGTAGAATAGGAGTGCTAGTCAAGGTCTTTTTCTATGACTCATAAGCATGGTCACACTCCGCAGTCCATTGGAACTCAATAAGAAGCTTGTACAAAGGACGAGCTATCTCGACAAAGTTTAAAATAAACCGTCGGTAATAACCAACATGGCCCATGAACCTTTGAACTCCTTTATAGTTTGTAGGTGGTGGCAATTCAACAATGGCTTTAATTTTGCTCTCATCTGTGGAAATCCCACTTTTGGACACTATATGCCCTAAAATGACTCCATATTAACCCAAAATTGGCGTTTGAAAGGGTTTAAGGAGATGCAATACAATATACACTTCTCAAACACTTTTCATAAGCATGATAGATGTTCTTTCCAAGAGGAATAAACACAAAGGTCATCTAAGAAAGCTTCACAAAACTCCCTCAAATATTCTCTAAAAGCAGTGTTTATTAATCTTTGAAAGGTAGTAGGGGCATTGGTTAATCCAAAAGACATAACACGAAATGCGAACACTCCAAATTCGGTTATAAAGGCTGTTTTAGCTTGGTCCTCCAATGCAATTGTGATTTGATTGTAGCCAGTTGATTGTAGCCAGAGTACCCATCTAAAAATATATAAGCTTCCTTCCCTGCAACTCTTTCAAGCACATGTTCTGAATATGGCAAGGGGTAATGGTCCCTCCTAGTGGCGGCATTGACCTTCTTGAGATCCACGCACACTCTGAGTTTCCCATTCTTTTTTGACACAATCACTATTGGAGACACCCATTCTGAGTGCTCAATAGGGTATATGAATCCACATTCCACAAGCTTTTCAATCTCTTCTTGAACGATTTTTGCATATTTAGGATTCATTGGGTAGGGTTGTTGCTGAACTGGTTTAGCCATGCTATTCATGGGGATTGTGTGTTGCACCACGGAAGGTGGAACACCTTTCATATCATAATATGTCCAGACAAATATATCCCAGAATTCCTTGAGAAGTTCTTTAAGTACACACTCCTCAGTCTCTGTCATATCTTGGGCAATGAAAACAGTTTTAGAATCTTCTCCTAGGTATGCTAACTCTAGTTCCTTAATTATCGCTGGACCATCATAGACTCTTCTCCTAGGTATGCTAACTCTATTTCCTTAATTATCGCTGGACCATCATAGACTCCATTGCTTTCATCGATAGGTTTTCTTTGAGCCTTTGTATACACAACCTTACGTTCCTCTGTGGTGTAGAATTTGAAATGTTCAGGTGGTGCAGGGTGTAACTCTGTGGGATCCTGTTGTTCAGTGGACTGTGATTTCACTTCTGATTCCTTTTGTTGTTGAGCTAACGCTCGATTTTGTTGTCTCCTTACAGTACGGCTCAACTTTGGCTTCTCTGTAGCCTCTAATTTTGCGATGTCAATGGTTTGTGGACTACACCACATAACGTTTTGAAGGTAT
Source organism: Adiantum capillus-veneris (assembly GCF_014529385.1). Taxonomy (NCBI): domain Eukaryota; kingdom Viridiplantae; phylum Streptophyta; class Polypodiopsida; order Polypodiales; family Pteridaceae; genus Adiantum; species Adiantum capillus-veneris. The sequence continues at coordinate 122,320,634 of NC_140956.1, forward strand.
TCACCCTAGTGATCTACCAAATTCCGATGAGTATCACATGCCCCTATATAATTAAGCCATTCTACGGTAGATTTCTTTTCATTTATTCTAGCAGCACATTTGCTCGATATCGTTGTCTCTTATATCTCTTACTCTTCTTGTTTAATTCTTGCGTAGGGAACACTGTGTCTGTAATTTGGATCTGCGTAGCTGGTTCTAGATCCCTTTGGGTATCTTCTACCAAACTCCTTAATTGCTTGACTCGCTCAATTTTCTCTGCAAGGTTTGGATAAGTTCCTATCTTCTTCTTGGATCCTAGCCATTGTGGCTCATGAAGATATTCCTTGTTGGTTTTTATCTTAGTGGTCATTTTGATCTCCATGGTTTCACCTGAATCAGAATCCTCTTCAGCGTCGTTCATATGTACGGGGTCGTCACCAGTCCCTATGTTGGTCTTTGAACTGGGGTCTGACTTCGCTGCTTTTTGCGATCTCTTCCTTCCTGTTTTCTTTTTTTTCTGAGATTGGGAAATTGATGCCGTGTCTCTTTCCTCAAGAATATAATTTTGTTTTTGGAGCATCGATCGTGTGAGTACGTTTACTGGTACCACAGGTTTACTTTGCGATGGCTCCTCGGTAACCTCAATCAAGTTTAATGGCATCATCTTCGGTGCATTTGGATTATTTGGACATTGGGAAATCAAATGATCTATGCCACATCGATTACACATGAGTATCGGCATTGTAGACGTGCTCGCTTGATTGGTTTGCATTAGTGTGGCGTTCTTTTGTAGCCTAATAGGACACTCGGCTACACGATGTGGATCTCCACACTCATAACATTGAAGAGGTGGTCTCTTAGCAGTGTAATTGCATTAGTGTGGCGTTCTTTTGTAGCCTAATAGGACACTTAGCTACACGATGTGGATCTCCACACTCATAGCATTGAAGAGGTGGTCTCTTAGCAGTGTAATTGATATTTTGGACTCTTGTCGCAAGACAACTACTTGATAGACAAGTTTGACTTGTCCCCAATAGTCCTCCATGTAGTATTGTGGACTTTCTTCAAGCACATCCATCCCATAGGCAATGTTAGGGTCTATATCTTCCTCACAGCCTTCCAAACAAGCAATAGATGACTCACAACCCACTTGATTCACATAAGTGATTCTTGGATGTGGTGGTTACGGTCCTAGCATTGGAGGTGGTAAGGGTGTTTTTTGAACAACATTTTGGGCCCTAGGGACCATGTGTTCTGCTGTTTGTTCAAGAGGTGGGGCCGGTATCAATGCAGGCACTCGAGGTGTGTTTGTCCATGCTAAGGTTGGTCTATTGGCCATCGCGTGCTTAAATACTATGCAATCCTTAGCTTGATGACCATACCTTCCACAGGCATTGCAATTCCCAATTTTACTCTCAAAGTAGGGCATTCACTGGTACTATGCGGTCCATAGCATATTGAGCACCATTGTTGCTCCCTTCTTGGATACATATGATTGTTTTGTGGAGCACGATTGTCTCTAAGACTCTCTTGAATAGCCTTGGTGAGATCTGCTAAAGTCATCTCAGATATCTTTGGCTCCTTAGCAATAGGCTTTAGGTTCATTGGCTGATGCCTTGATTCTTGCGAGCTAATAGATTTAGGCTCAACAGACACTCTTTCTCCTTGAACCATTAAATTATCCTCCAATTGGATCGCATTGGTGGTGATTGCTTTCCAAGTGGTGATACCTCTAATGACTAGGCCATTGTAGATATCCTCATGTAGTAACCCCCTAATGAATCTATCAAGCAATTGGTTATTGTTGAAGCGCTCATTTAGATTTCAACGAGAATTCAAATGCTTCAAGCGACTAATAAAGTCTCTCACCGACTCTCCTTCGTCTCGTTGGGCTTTCTGAGTTGAGAGGCTACTCCCCAAAGCACTCCCTCTCATATGTATTCTTTCAAGAAAAATCTCCTAAGAGTAGGGTAAATCGTTTTTTCTTCCACCCTTAGGGTTCTATTACCAATCCCCAGCCTTTTCACTTAAGGTTAGGCTTAAAGCATTACTCTTATGCAGGTCATTGTGTTCTCCTAGAGAATCACATATCTGTTCAAACACTTCGATATGCTTTCTCACATCCCCGTCTCTACTAAATTTATGTGTGAGCTTGGCTATTTGTATTGCCTTACTTCTAGGCTCTCTATCAGGCGTGTTACGCATATTCTCCGCAATAGATTGACCAATAGCTTGAGCAAATGTTGCCAAGTCACCTAAGTGAGCAGGCATCGTGGGTGAAGGCGCTCCAGAGACTACTTGTGGAGTAGGTATTGGCATTGGGCTTGGCGCATAAGAAGCCCTTGGGTTCCACGTTGGGTATGATGTTGTGCCATGTGGTGGCCCAAAGTTCATATGTGTGGCCCTAGGCATAGCAGACGTCGGATATGACATGCTAACGCTAGCCGGTATGGTCCCATGGAAATAAGAACTTGGGTGTCGTGGTTGTGGAGCATAGGTTGTTGAAACAATGGGAGGGGTAGGGACTACATAAGTGCGATGAACCATAGGTGCATATGATTGGTACACACTTGTAGGTACTGTTGCAGGCATTCCCTAGGCATTGAGCTACCATGTAGTGGTGCTGTACTAACAAATGAGGTCCATGGCGTGTTTCTCGGCATGCCCATCATTAGGGTAGGCATGGTAGCTGTGGTGTCATCAAGGGAAAGGTAAAGCTATCACTTGTGGGCTTAGATTGCACGGAGACCCCTGGCGAAACAACATATGGGGGATCCATCGAACTTACCGAGGGAGTCTCCATTTGCTGTATCCAAGAATCTCATGAGACCCGTTGAAGGCATGTTGATCCCCTTATTCTGTCTCTCTAACTCAATGACCCTATGGATGACCTCACAAGCTCTTTGTTGTTGATACTCCACACTAGTAGCACTCATTGTGGATTGTAGGACATCTAACAAACCCACGTGATAGGTGTGACCTGTGTATAGGTCGGTTAGAGTTTCCGTTTGTAGTTCGTACTCCCAGTTCTCATTTAGGAACGCTCTATCTAAACTTGAGGTGCTAGGGGTGTCGTTTGAACTAGATGCAATGTTGCTTTCTAGGGGTTGGCCCTTAGCGGTTGCTAAGTCAAGAGCACTCGATTGCTCTCCTAGCAAGGATATTGACATAGGAGCTTTCGATTTTAACTCTCTTCGTTGCTCTGCCTGCGTAAGCTCTCAATTTCCTTTTCCCTCTCTGCAAGGATATACGCTCAACCTCTTGCACTTCGGCAAGGCTTCGACCATCAGTAATATAACCTCGGAAGGAAATAACTCTGAAGATTCAGGGGGTGTAGTGAATGAAGTATTCACGTGCACATTATCTAAAGGCATAGGGTATATGTTGGTCATGAATGGAGAATTTACTTTCCCACCCCCCTCATTTACATCATTAGTTCCATGTTCGGAGCGAGTGGCTCTACTAAAGGTTTCTTTTTAAGCGGCTAAGCACACTCGGCCCAGACCATGGGCCCATGGCATGCATGTCTTGGCTTGAGCTATCAAGATTAGGCATTGGGAAACCCTCCATGACGTCGTAGTCAAAGGAAGAGTCACTAGCCTCTATGTTCGGGTCTTGGTTTGTACTACCTTGGGTCCCCGCCGAGGGCCCGGAACCTAAGGTAGGTGGATATTGAGAACTCGCGTAAGTCAAAATTCTCTCTACTTGCTCCGCCTCTAGCACACGACTAGAGCACAGATGCATGTGCCTTTGATACCCTACAAGTGTCAGCGAATACCCTCGAAGCTTAACCGCTTACTTTTTTAGGCGTCCGTTTTCACTCGTTTTTTTATGTTTTTTAATGATCGATTTTTTTGATTAAAGTGTGTGATAGCTTGAAACGAGCGTATCACTTAGAGGGCCGCTGTGTGCTTTACAACACAATTTTCGGTCACTTGAAGCTCCGTCGGTCCTCAAAAAAGTCGATTTTTAGCTATGTGTGAAGCTAAAATACGTAATTTTAGAGGGAGAAAGAGGCTGAGCCTGAGCGTGAGGTTGGGCTTGGGTCTGGGCTTGGGTCTCGGAGATAATCCCGATCCCGGTCCTACCTTTATTTATTTATTGTTTTTTTTGGGATAAGGTCGCCGCAGCCTGCGCGCAAGCACACATACACTCTACCTACCTACTTACAACTAATACACTTACTGTTACACACTAACACACTTCATTAGCTCTCACAGATCTACTTCCTACTTACTATACATTGCATTACACATAACTAACAACCTTAATACTAAGACCTTATCACAGAGAAAACACCGTAACCTTTCAAAACTTCATTAACAAAGAAATACACAGTAGCAACACAAAATCCTTCTTCTCAACACACACACCTTCCTTCCCTACCTTTCCTACGATTGAAATTGCACCACAAAAGAAGCACAGAGTGCCACTCAAGCTTAGTGTATGGCATTCCCCGGCAACGGCGCCAAAAATGTGCACGTCTATCGCACGTGTCAATGCAAGGAACTTGCCAATATACTGTGTGCGAGCCACAGATGGCTCCAAGCACGCAACTAGCCTAAACTAGTAAGCTCAAAGAAGATGATGGTGTGTCACTCACCGCTCTAAGCTTGCTGTCGTGGAGGATTCCTTGCTGTGAAGAAGAGGGAGACGCCGCTATGCCGCGCTCAACCGCCTCGCCGCCGTCGTGCCGCCGCAATCCTCGATCGCACTCTCTCTCTCTCTCTCTCACGCATACACACAAACACACAAGGAGATGAAGAAGAAGAAGATGGAGATGGAGCAAGAGCACTCTTCAATTGCACAAATGAGAGAATGAGTGAATTTTAGGTTTAGTTGACTTTTATACGAGCTCACCCCATTCACAGTTGGGCACCCATGCTTAGCCAATTAATCCCTTGAATGTTCTAGTTAGAGTGCGCCTCTCATCGGCGATCACTCTTACCCTTTTCCTATTGGACCGACAAGCCCGGTACCTGAATCTACCAAATAAATAATACAGCGTCTGTCGTAGGTGATAGGAATGTGCATGAGGGTTAACACAAACATGAGAGAACAAAATACTTAGCTGATGCTTGTCGAAATCCTTAATCTTGGAGCGCAGCCTACGGTCTGATACCACTGCAACGAACAGGAGCGCGAAAGGCCCTACAAAACACATAAAATAACATGCTACAGACAATAAAGCAATAGATCTTCACACCTGATGCATCCATGAGCACATAATTGCGTGATACAGGAATAGAGAGAGAGATAGAGAGCGGGAGAGAGCGAAATAACATGTACAGGTGCACCTCCCAAAGCGCAGTGCTATGCTAGCATGGTGTGAGAGAAGAGAGGAGAGGAGAGAAGAGCAATACAAACAATGGGTGCAATCTCCGCCTGTGCAAGAGTGACCATTTCCCTCTTGCACGTATTTCATTTATAGATTTCTTGAATGGTCAAATTGAGTACAAACTGGCCGGCCGGTCATAATGGCCAAAGCTCATAAAAGAGCACTTGAATAATAAAATGCATTCAAAATATATATCCATCCGCATAGGCCTAGGTTGGTCAAGCCTTTTCCACCCGTCAGATGTATTAAATACCGAAATATCAATTCCATTACAGGGGCTTCGAAATCTCAGCCCGATCAACAACAATACTATAAAGGTGAGGGTCTTCCTCACTTAGCTGGCTCGTGTATGCTTGTGTATTCTCTGTGAGTAACTGAGGGTTAGTGCCTGATTGAACTTGGAGTGTGTAAAACAATGGCGACAGGGAAGGAAAAACAACAGGTCTTGGAAGTCCACCCTTTGGCTTCTTCTTCTTCTTAGGTTGAGTTCTTTTGCTTGATGAGTAAAGATTGGGAATGATACTTGGTATTGTGAAATCATTTCATGTTGCAATATATGGTATTATGCATAAGGACATGGGTCTGCCTATGGTATCGATATAAACTGGTATGATAATAGGAAGGACTGCTTTAAAGGTTGGAGACTATATCTGTTTGACATTATTCAGTAAGATTGGAATGGTGACAGCATGATATTTAAAAATTCTAAGAGGCATGTTGGATAAGCATGAATATTCGGGAAAGCCAGGTCATTACGCAGGTCCTACCAATTAGTGTACTGAATTTGGATTTTTTGGGTACCATGACAAACTAACTCGGTTTTTAGGTGTGTGATGCTAGTCATTCTTCTTAGGCTCGCAGGGATATGCTTTCAAAACTTTAAAACATATGACCTTACACTTTTGTGGACCTTGCCTCAGGTGGTAGAAAGTCTTGACCAAAGTATAGGGTCTCGACCTTGGGTAGATTGGGTGGGTCATTTCCTTCTATTGATGGTATGCTAATGAAGCTATGCTTTTCCTACTACTGACATTAGTTTGCACTAAACTCATTGAATAATAATGTCTCGACCTAATACTAACCTTATCTTGCTTAAAGCAGGGTAACCATGTAGGTACATATATTGAGATAAGTTTAGTGAGGATTAAGAATGAGGTAAATTTTCTTCTAAAACTAAGAGATAGAGCTAAGCATTATGCAATCTTGGATTTTGTGGTATACATGCCGTTTTTTCGATAACATTCTGGCCTGATACGATATACTTGCTGGATATGCTTTTTATTGACATGTTGCTGGATTCTTAGTAATGAAATGAATTTCAAGAAAAGTGGTCCTACAACTTGTGTACTGAATTGAGTTACTTAGGAGGCTATGGTAATCTGACCTAAGGTATAAGTGTCGGATGTTGGTGTACAGAGATGATCATGCTTTTAGCCTGGCATGATAGTGATGTCAAAGCCTTAAACACCTTTGTGGACCGGGCCTAAGACATTATGGGGTCTCGACCTTGGGTATGGTTTGCTGGGTAATTTTCTTCAATTGCTCGTTTACTTTGGAAGCTATTCTTTTCCAACTACTAACATTGGTTTACTCTAAACTCATTAGCTACTAATGTCTTGACATAATACTAACCTTACCTAGCTTAAAGCAGTGTAACCATGTATGTGCTGATATAGAGATTGGGAATGAGGTAAACTTCCCTCTACTGCTAACGGATAAAGCTCAAAATTATGCAGTCTTAGTAGCTGATGCAATAAACCAACTAAATATTTTTGGTAACATTCTTGGCAGATGTGATTAACTTGTTGGATATGGTTTGTACATACTTATTGCTAAATTTTAGGGTTTTACATAAGCCCGGCTTTAGGTATAAAACTCTTGGGCTTTTCATATATATGGCATGGATAATGTATATATCCTTGTTTGCTTCGTACTAAACAAGCTGGTTTCATTAGACTCCTTAGTCTAGATCTGAAAGCTTACTTTACCTTGTTCCCAAACTGAAACTGGTTATGGTCTACTGACTCTTTGCTGGACTGTTATGGTCACTTAGCTCGATTTTTTCTTTCAATTTCCCATTTTTGAGTGCTAAAACTCTTGATGCTTTCAAATTTTTTTGGAGATTCTCGACATAACATTATGTCTAAGGACATAGACAGAGGCTTGACCAGCTAATGGCAAATAGAATTTCATAAACTAGTGTGTTTTAAACTTTTTGACTATGCATGTTCTTATAGCTAGTGCGGATTACTTCAGGTAAAAATCAGTGTAGTGGGACGCTCGATTTTTGAAAAAAGTTGATGGAATCTAGCTATATGAGGACGGAGGTTGCTCAAGATTATGCATAACCTATCAAGGTTGCATATATAAGAAAATTGTTTAAGAGAGTTTACTTCTAACAATACCAAAAAATGATTTGTCTATTGTTATCAGGGTATACCAAGGTATAGGATGACAGCTCGGATGAGTACTATAGTTGATCCGATCAAGAGAGCACAGATCTCAAAAAATCTTAAGGCAGCTAGGCTAGAATATATAGCCTCATTTGTGGCAAAGAACAAGGCATGGTTAAGGAAGAGGGCATACCTTAATCGAACCTGCAACAAGAATAAGGGGATAGATTATAAAGATGCTTAAAATCATTAGCAGTTTGTAGGCTGTTGAAGCTTTTTATGAAGTTGTAACTGACGAACAATATTTTTTTTAAATCCATTGTTTAATGATAAGTTTATTTACAAAGAAAAAGTTGAACCTTTGTGACATAGATAACAACTAGGATGCCCATACATCACCTGTATACAGAGCCAATGCTAACAGAATGTTATGTTGTTTCTATGGGTGCAAGTGAGGGCTATTCTCTATGGTTCAGGTTTTTAGTTGATTTATGGTTTGGAGGATTAGCTATTGGTTCGCAGTTTGTAAAGAAATTTCTACCTTTTGGATGATAACTTGTACCAACCTGATGATATTCATTTATACAAAATCATGCTATCTAAAGTTTGTTTTGTATGATAAACCTTGTATTTATCTGGGTACCTTGGTCTTTGAACATATGTATGTTCGTTTGTGGGTAATATATATAGATAACTAAAACACACACAATTGGCACTTAGATCCAGTCTTACCACTGGGTCAGGACCAAGCTCCCAGAATTGTGCTAGGACAGATTGTTCTGATGATACAATCAATCTACTCTAGATGGGTTAGCCTCACATGGTCATTATGAATGTTTTTTGACTGGTTGAAGGTTGAGGTGGCTATCAAAATACTATATTATACCATTAACATTAGGGCTTATTCTAAGATTCTTCTTTTTACATATTTCCTTTCAAATTTCTGGGACATTTCTAACTACGCCTCCTTCAGGCTATTTCCTTGTATCAGGGATTGGATTTGCCAATGGAGCCACTCTCAAGGGCTTCAATGTTGGTTCTAAGATGCATTCAAGGTGCGAAATCATCTGCTCTCATCGTGGCCTCGTCTTATAATCCTACTACCTCCCTTATTCACACAGTCTCATTTGACAAATGGGTCAAAACTTTGGCGGTTTTGGTCAAAAACAGTAAGGAGGGAGTTTCTACTATTCTCAAAATTATTGCAAGTGTCCCAACTATCTCTAAAGCACATAAAGAGGACATGGCGAATTTCTCGTCTGATGGTGCTGAACTTGCTAACCTTCTTAGAAAGCAGTGTGTACTTAGCCCAAGTTTTGTCACGGCCTCGACTATTCCAATTCTCCCACCTACCAACAATCTTTTCTGTAGGGATGCAGCAGCTGCGGAAGCTGTTAAAGAATTTCAGAAAGATTTATGTTCTCTAAGTGAAACTTTGCTTTTGGAATTAGTTCTTAAGGTATCCAAAATCTTTCCTTTTTTATGGATATGACAAGTGGAGGTTGAATCCTTAGGGGTGGAGCACAAACTTTGGTTACTCCCTAATAAAGGTTTTCTGGCTCTTATCTCAATAGAGACTTGGGTTTTTTTGGCAAATCTACCTGCTGCCACAATGGAGGACTCTCGTTTGAAGATACTCAAAGGAGTGCAATGTTTAGACAAAGGAGAGCTGATTAAAGCTCCGTTCAACATGAATTTTTTGGATTCCAAGAAGTGTAGTTCTAATGCAGGGCTTTATGTGAGAACCAAAGGACTCATGGAATTCACTAAAAACAATGCTGATTATTATGCAGAATCAGTCTAGAATATTTAAAGACCTTATCTCAAGTGCGCTCAGAGATTTCTTGACCCTAAACCGTCATGTGAGTCTATCATCATATGGTTCGACCATGCAATTTGGTTTGCCATCCACAATCTGGAATCTATATTCCCGGAAAAGCCTACATCCTTTCATCTTACTCTCATCTATTCTTGGTTAGGTGGACAAGCCAAGAAGTTAGTTCTGGTGCAAATTACCTTCATACAATTTTGTACTTTGATGGTTGACATGCTCAAAGAGATCGGGGCAAATGAACCAGGAATGCTCTTGACTACTTACGATTATTACAAAGGGATAAAAACTATTATGGGTCTGTTGAAGCCTAACTTTGAAGATGATGAATTCCCCTCTCAAAAACGACCCAACACATTGCTAACTCCAAATTCCACATTTACTTCCTTTCTTACCCCCTCTTTGTCTGCCGACTTTAGTTTTGGAAGAGGAAAATCTAGAAGCTTTACAAGAGGAAGGGGTCGAGGTAAGCCTAATAAACATCTTCTGGAAATGTTAAGGTGCAGGTAGCGGTCAATGAGATCGGGAGGCGCTGTCTACCAAGAAAAGCTGATGATTGTAGTACTAATTTCATTCATTGTCATTTCACCAATATAATTTTTGAGTTCTTTTCACCTAAATCAATTTTTGTTGAAAGTTTTAATTTAGTATATGGTGATCATTCTATGATTGATAATAATATGGTGTTTGGCTGGAAATACTCTTACACTATTAAGTGCCTTGTATACTCAAATGAATTTTTGAGACATGAACCTATTTTAAGATGTAACTGTAAAAATCTTACTGCCTTCTGTAAGGATTTTGATTTACTTGGTGTACACGTCTGTACGACAAACCTAGCTATTATTAAAGTTTCTTCTCTTTGAAATCTACTTGGAATGGGTTTGAATCACATACCCATGGAACCGCTAAACCCTAGAATGGCATTTTCTTCACTACTAGACTGTCTGGCTAACTTAGCCTCAAAGCTCCAACTGGAGCAACATACCCTACAGGATCTTGCTGAAAAACTAAAAACAGTCTTTTTTCAAAAGATTAATCTTTCACATGACAAATGGCTCAATTTGGATACTACTTGGGTCACGCCAAAAATTATGCAAGAATGTCATGAGCTGACTCGTCAGTGGCTTATTGTCGGACTTGATAAAGCTGCTAACATTGTATCGGTTATATGTAAAAAGCTTGTTTATAAAACTGCCCTAGTAAGGTTGGGTGGAACTAAATTTGAAAAGACAAATGAAACACTAAAGGATGTAGAGTGTTCTTGCTCTTCCACACACCCAGCACTTGCTTCACAACTAACAAAGCATCACCTTTTATTCTCAACCTTCTAATCCCATGCTTCAAACAAATGTGTAATCCGGCTTCCAACGTAGCATATTCAACCTCATTGTTACTATGTGCATCCAATTTGAACCCTCTCTTGCATAGTAGCTTCCCCTCTGGATCGTAACGTGCTATACCCCCTGAAGCTGCATCATGCCTTTTTCTGTATGAGCCATCAAAGAAAAACACATGTGCATTGTTGATCTATGGCACTTCTTCAACTACCTTTCTCACCACCTCTTCCTTAACAAGAAGGGGATTCTCCTTGTAAGTCAACAAATCAGCTAGGGTAGCTCTTGTATTGTCTTCCACTAAAAAAGAGAACTCGAACTCTTGCAGCTCAATTACCCATTTCTTGGCCACATTTGACATGTTAGTGCCATTAATTAATTGTGGCAAAAAAGCATAACTCGTCAAAAAAACAAAAGGTCGTGGTAGCAAGTAATGACGAAATCGTCGACAAGAAAATATTACACTGGCCATCACTAGCTCTACTTCCGAGAACTTTCTCTCTGCTACCAACTTCACTTGGCTTGCACAATACACTGGCCTCATATAATGGCTGCCCTTCCCCTTTTGCAATAGCATGGCTCCAATGGCATCATCCCCTACTGATGGATTTACATAAAAAACTTTCTTCCAATCAGGAGCCTGCATGGTTGACAGAACCCCTAACACTTCTTTCACGTCTTGAAATACTTCTTCACACTTGTCATCCCATTGCAATGGATCATGCTTTGCCACTTGTTGTAATGGACAAAGGAGCTGTGAAGACAGTGGAATAAACCATGCCATGTACTTCACTTTGTGTATAAAGGTTGCCAATTGCTTTGTACTCGTAGGTAATGAAAGAAGAATAATAGACTTAACCTTGTCTGGATCAGCCTCAATACCATTCTCTGACACCATATGGCCGAATAACTTCACCCTTGGCCGTGCTAGATGACATTTCTTTGGATTTAGTTGTCCTTCACATTCATCATATCGAGCCAATACCATCTAGAACTTCTCATGGTGTTCAGCCCTACTGCTGTAGACACAGAAGTCGTCCATAAAAGCTTTAACACAACTACCAATGAAAGGTTCCAATACCCAATTTTCTCTCTGTTGATAGAAGGATGGTCCATTTGACAACCCAAATGGCAATACCGTGTAGCAATAGCAACCCCATGGCGTAATAAAAGTTGTCTTTGTGCGGTCTTTAAGAGAAATCTTCAATTGAAAATAACCTGAAAAACCATCACACACACTTTACCTCTCATAACCTGCCACTGAATCCAAGATCTGATCAATGAATGGAAGAGGATATGGGTTCTTCTTAGTGGCTGCATTTAAGGGTTTAAAATCTACACAAATCCTCCACTTTCCATCCTTCTTTGGACTGACTACTACTGGACTCACCCATTCTGTGGTCTCCACTGGGACTATGAACCCTGCCTTTAATAACTTGTCCACCTCTTCCCGTAAGGCTTCCATTTGCTCTTGACCCATCCTTCTTAGCCATTGTTGCACTGGCTTAGCACCTTCTTTCAGCTCTATATGCATCTCTTCTCCTTTGAACCCTCTAATATCTTCATATGAAGTAATGAACAAATCAGGAAAACTAGCCAGCATGTGCAAGTATATCTCCTTTTCCATAGTTGAGAGGCCTCCACTGATCATGTGTGTCATCAATTCTTGCTTCTTTGACAACTCAACCTTGGTTTGCATCAGCCCTTCAATCACTTCATAAGGCCCTTCACTTTCATCTTCAATCTCATTTGCAAATGAGACTAAACTAGACTCCTGGATTTCTTTGTCCATCAAAACAAATGCAACATCAACATCCTCATCACTACAGGTAGTACTATCACTGTCCTCGTCAGACACTGTGGAATAGTCTTCATCACTAGACTCATCCTCATCTTCATAAAGCTCCTCCAATCGTTTCCTTGTGTCCATATTGTATAGCTTCTTGGAACCTGTCTTTCCATAGAGGCTAATCGTGTTAAGTATGGAGCCTGATTTACCCTTGTAATTTTTGTGGTAAAAGCGCACATTTGTAAGGCCCCCATTATGAGGAGAAGCCATCGTGCGTGAAGGTAAATCACTCATCGGAAACCAAAATTTTACAGTAAAAAACCAGGGGCAACTTTAGGGGCCTAGGGGACGGAAGCCCCTGAGACTTTTTTTTCCCCTCCCCAGAATATTCCTTTTCACCGGAATATTAAGGCCGGACGGCGGCCGAAAAATGGTCGGAAAACATCTGTCGGTAGGCCGATGGCCGGTAGTCAATGGCCGGTGGTCGGAAGTCAATGGCCGGTGGCCGAAGTTAATGGCCGGTGGCCGAATTCAAAAGCCGACTTGTCTTCTCAAGGGCGGCCACACATGGGCTGATTGGAGGGTCCGATTTGGACTTATTCACACAAGGGCGGCTACACATGGCTGCCTCTCATAAGAGAGGGCAGCCCTTTTGGCCTATAAAAGGAGGCCATTTCTACACACATTTTATAGTGTGTGAAGTTGGTGCAACAAGGTGAGTGTGAGGTGGTGAGAGTGAATGTTCTATATTCTCTCTCTACTCTATAATCTCGTGTATATAAATCTGTCTCTCTCCATTAATTAATCTACTCAATTATCTATTTAGCTATGTCTTATTTCCTAACAACTGGTATTAGAGCAAGCTTTGCTCGTAGCTAAATTATCTCAAGGAAAGGATTCCTTGAATTGAGTGGGAGTTATGGCGGAGGAAGGGAAGCTCAAGATTGAGAAGTTCAACGGCAAAAACTACCAACATTGGAAGATGCAGATGGAAGACTATCTTTACCAGAAGGACCTCTATTTGCCACTAGGCGGTCTTGCGAAGAAGCCCGCAACAATGGCAGATGAAGCATGGATTGTCCTTGATCGAAAGGCACTGGGAACAATCCGGTTAAGCTTGGCGTCAACGGTGGCCTTCAATGTTTCGGAGATGAAGACCACGAAGGACTTGATGAAGTCACTTGACGACTTCTACGAGAAACCATCGGCATCCAATAAGGTATTTCTTATGAAGCGCTTGTTCAATGTAAAGATGGTAGAGAATGGTTCTGTTGTTGCAGAACACCTAAATGACTTTAACACAAACATAAGTCAACTTCGATCGGTGAAAATCAATTTCGATGACGAAGTGCGAGCTCTCCTTATACTATCATCTCTACCGGATAGTTAGGACAGCCTTGTGATGGCTGTAAGTACTTCTATCTCTGGTACAAATACTCTTAAGTTTGATGATGTTGTGGGTGTTCTCCTAAGCGAGGAAATACGAAGGAGAAGCACAGGAGAATCATCAAGTGCTGCATTGTCAGTGGAAACAAGAGGAAGGCCTAAGGAGAGGTTCAAAAGCCAAAAGGGTCGTGATTGCTCAAGAAGGAGCAAGTCACGCACAAAGTCAGTTCTTGAATGTTGGAACTGCGGCAAGAAGGGCCACGTCAAGAAGGATTGCTGGTCCAAGAAGAAGAAGGAGACAGAGTCTCAAGACAATAAGCCAACATCGGAGGCCAATGTGGCAGGTAAAGTAGAGCAAGATGCTCTAATTCTCTCATTAGACAATGTGTCTAATTCCTGGATAGTAGATTCCGGGGCTTCATTCCATGCGACACCACACACGCAACATTTCCAAGATTACACCAAAGGTAATTTTGGGAATGTATACTTGGGAGATGATGAAGCTTGTGAGATTGTCGGCAAAAGTACAGTTTTTGTCAAATTTGCTAATGGAAATGAATGGAAGCTTAAAGATGTTAGGCATGTTCCTTCTCTTCGCAAAAATTTGATCTCTGCAGGACAATTGGACGATGAAGGTCACAACATTGCATTCGGAAACAAACGGTGGAAGATCTCAAAGGGATCTTTGGTGGTTGCCAAGGGAGAAAGTCGGCACACTTTACTTGTGTACTGTTAGCACGCAACCTTCAGCATGTGCAGCAACTACAGAAGTTGACAGTCCGGTGTGGCACTACCGGCTTGGGCATATGAGTGCCAAAGGAATGCAAATCCTTCAAACAAAGAAGCTTCTACCAGGTTTGAAAGAAGTGGACTTAGAGTTCTGTGAAGATTGTGTTTATGGTCAACAAAAGAGGGTAAAATTTCAAAAATTAGGAAATGAAAGAAAAAATAAAAAACTTGAGTTGGTTCATTTTGATGTTTGGGGTCCTGCAAGTACACCATCACTTGGTGGCTCATTGTACTATGCAACATTCATAGACGATGCGACTAGAAAAACATGGGTTTATGTCATGAAGAATAAGTCCGATGTATTTTCCATATTTCAAAGGTGGAAAGCCTTTGTGGAGAATGAAACAGATACCAAGGTTAAATGCCTCAGATCCGACAATGGAGGTGAATATTGTAGCCAAGCTTTTGAAAGCTTTTGTGCTAGCAATGGCATTCGGAGGCAAAGGACAACCCCAAGGACACCTCAACAAAATGGGATTTCGGAAAGGATGAACAAGACAATTATGGAGCGAGCACAAAGCATGCGGCTACATGCAGGCCTTCCGCTTGAGCTTTGGGCGGAAGTTGTAAGTACGTCTGTGTACTTAATCAATCAGTCACCCTCAACAACATTGGATGGGGGAGTTCCAGAAGAGGCATGGACAGATAAACCGGTGAATTATGCATTTCTCAAAGTGTTTGGGTGTGAGGCTTTCATGCACATAGATAGAAGCCAAAGATCAAAGCTAGATGCAAAGTCCAAAAAGTGTTTCTTCATTGGCTATGGAGAAGGTGACTTTGGGTATCGCCTATGGAATACTGAAGATGGTAAAATCTTAAGGAGTAGGGATGTAATTTTTAACGAACAAAATATGTACAAAGATTACTTGGAAAGAAAACAAACAAAAGAAACAGGTGATGAGTACATGGAGCTTGAGGACAGTGAAGACTCAAGGACTGCAAACAGTGACAATGTGCAACAACGTCAACCAAATGAGGAGCCTCAACCTATTCCCCGAAGATCTACAAGAGCAAGTAGACCTCCAGAAAGATTTGTTCCTTCCTTCAACCATCTCTTGATCTCAGATTCTAGAGAGCCAGAATCATACGAAGAAGCTATGCAACATGAATCCAAAGAAGAATGGACGAAGAGCATGCAAGTGAAGATGGACTCACTACATCGCAACCGAACATGGGAGTTGGTTGAGTTTCCTAAAGGTAAGCGGGCACTTCAAAACAAATGGGTGTACAAGCTGAAGGAAGAAGAAGGTGGGAAGAAAAGTACAAGTCTAGGCTTGTGGTAAAAGGGTTTTCTCAAAAGAAAGGTATTGACTTCAATGAAATATTTTCTCCTGTTGTAAAAATGAACTCAATTAGGCTTGTCTTAAGCCTTGTGGCTACTCATGATCTAAATCTCGAGCAAATGGATGTAAATACGGCATTCCCTCACAGTGACTTAGAGGAGGAAATCTACATGCTTCAACCAAAGGGGTATGAAGTAAAATGTAAGGAGAAAATGGTTTGCAGATTAAAGAAGAGCTTGTATGGTTTAAAGCAAGCATCAAGACAATGGTACTTGAATTTTGATCGATGGATGTTGTATCATGGATTCACAAGATGCAACTCGGATCACCGCGTCTACACGAAGAATTTGGGAGATGGGAAATTCATCATCCTAATGTTGTATGTTGATGACATGTTGATTGCAAGTGCTAACATGCAGGACATCAAAGACCTAAAAGAGGAGCTGTCTAAATCTTTTTCAATGAAAGATTTAGGTGCTGCAAAGAGGATACTTGGTATGAAAATATCAAGGGACAGGACGAAGAAGACAATAAAGCTATCTCAAGAAGATTACATCAAGAAGGTACTAGAAAGGTTTGCAAACCAAAATGCAAAACCAGTTTCTACACCTTTGGCTGGTCACTTTAAACTAATGAAGGATATGTGTCCAAAGATGCAAGAGGAGATAGTCTATATGTCTAAAGTTCCATATGTTGCAGCGGTAGGTTCTCTAATGTATGCTATGGTCTGGACAAGGCCAGACATTGCACATGCAGTGGGAGTTGTGAGTAGGTTCATGGACAACCCAGGTAAAGAGCATTGGCAAGCTGTGAAGTGGATACTTAGGTATCTAAAAGGGACAACAACAAATGCTTTGTATTTTGGAGGAACTGATATTTTTCTAGAAGGGTATGCTGATGCAGATATGGCAGGTGACAAAGATACTCGAAGGAGCACTACTGGCTATGTGTTCATGATTGGAGGCACAGCAATAAGCTGGGCTTCAAAGCTGCAGAAAGTGGTCTCACTTTCTACCACGGAAGCAGAGTATGTAGCAATGACGGAGGCAAGCAAAGAAATTCTGTGGCTTCACAGATTCTTAGAAGAGCTTGGATTCAAACAAGACAATTGTGTCTTGTACAGTGATAGCCAAAGCGCTATCCATCTTGCGAAGAACTCAGCCTTTCATTCAAGGACAAAGCACATTGAGATGAGATATCACTTCATACGCACTCTTTTGGAAGAGGGACAGCTAAAGCTAGGAAAGGTGCATACAAGTGAAAATCCTGCAGACATGTTTACAAAGGTGGTCAGCAAGGAGAAGTTGAGCTTTTTCTCATCTTCAATCGGCATTCAAGGATAAGAAGCCAGGATGGAAAGTAGTCACAGGTTTGGTTTGGAGATCAGTCTCCAAGTGGGAGATTGTTAAGTATGGAGCCTGATTTACCCTTGTAATTTTTTGTGGTAAAAGCGCACATTTGTAAGGCCCCCATTATGAGGAGAAGCCATCGTGCGTGAAGGTAACTCACTCATCGGAAACCAAAATTTTACAGTCAAAAAGCAGGGGCAACTTTAGGGGCCTCGGGGGCGGAAGCCCCTGAGACTTTTTTCCCCTCGCCGGAATATTCCTTTTCGTCGGAATATTATGGCCGGACGGCGGCCGGAAAGTGGTCGGAAAACATCTGTCGGTTGGTCGATGGCTGGTAGTCAATGGCCGGTGGTGGCCAGTGGTCGGAAGTCAATTGCTGGTGGCCGGTGGCCGAATTCAATGGCCGGTGGCCGAATTCAAAAGCGGACTTGTCTTCTCAAGGGCGGCCACACATGGGCTGATTGGAGGGTCAGATTTGGACTTATTCACACAAGGGCGGCTACACATGGCTGCCTCTCATAAGAGAGGGCAGCCCTTTTGGCCTATAAAAGGAGGCCATTTCTACACACATTTTATAATGTGTGAAGTTGATGCAACAAGGTGTGTGTGAGGTGGTGAGAGTGAAGCAAGGCGGGAGCTCCATTAAGGGTATAATCCCATTGTAAACTACTTCTTGTTTTGAAGTACTAAAGCCATTGAGTGGTTGCTTTCCCGTGGACGTAGCCCACATTGGGTGAACCACGTATATCGTGTGTACTCTCTCTCTCTCTCTCTACTCTATAATCTCGTGTATGTAAATCTGTCTCTCTCCATTAAGTAATCTACTCAATTATCTATTTAGCTATGTCTTATTTCCTAACAAATCGTACCACGTCGCCAATCTTGAACCGCTCCCACTGCATGTAACCATGGTCTACCCAGTATGATAGGATATGCTCCCAACCCCGCTGGCATCACATGAAATTCAACCACTAACTTTGCATCATACGCCTCCACTTCTAAGCTCTGTAAAACACCCAAACATATTACTTTTTGATGGTTTTCCAATCTGATCCGGAAGCCTGACACCCCACTCACTGTAAGACCCATCTTCTCAACACATGAGTGTGTTATGACACATATTTGGGCTCCGCCATCCACATAGCCTTGTCCCAGATTCTTTCTTTTGTGTCACACATAGACTATTGAGCAAATATCTGGTAGCTCGTCCATTGCCAACACCTTCACTGAACCTCTCTCTGGTTCTTTCTCCATTGGGTTAACCATCCTCTTCCACTGTCGCTTTAGGTTAGGCACCATGTCTATAAGCTGCCCAAATGTAACATCAGCTTTCCTGCTTGTCAAATCCTCCTTCAAGTCATAGCTTAATTGCCCATCCCCTAGTGGAAAATATGAAACATGAAACTTGCAACGAGCCCTTCTTTTCCTCTTGGCCTTGACATCCTCGCCTTCATGACTCTTTCCCTTCTTCTTACTAGGACCTCGGGCACTTCTTCCTTCCTTGTCCTCTGTGGTCCTCTTCCCAATAGGCATCACTAATGTATCCTCTAGCTTTGATGCCTTCTCCAAGGTGACTACACTGATGACTTTTGTCTTTCCCTTTTCCTCCTGGGTTAATCCATTTAATCCACTGGTTCCTTCATCTCTCTTAATTTCGATGCCATTATCATTTGACCTAGTTAGCACTTGTCTTGGCAATGGATACATATCTCCCCCCATCCTTGGTGGCTTATCACATTGTGGGCTAATGTGGCCCAACTCTCCACAATTATAACATGTGGGCGTCTGCCTCCAGAACCTACCATTGCTTTGTTCAACACCATTCCTAGGTCTTTCTTCACCTCCTGACTTATTTGCAAACTTCCCTCGACCTCGATTATTTCCCACTTGACCTAGCATGTTTAGGCTGAGATCCTTCATTAAATCTATCACTTGCCTCATGTCTTGCCTTAGCCCATCATCTATACTGATGTAGTGACCACTGCTGGCATAACTTGAGGAGTAGCAACAACCACTGGTTCATGATGAACCCCTGGCATGCGACCTTGCGAAGAATCCATAGGCTGAAATTCAGACCTCATGGACAAAGACTCTACTCCTAGCTGGCTCATTTTTCTCAGCTTCCACTCTTTGTTCCTTGCCACCTCTAGTGCATCTTCATATGTCCTAGGCTTTTTTAGCTCCACTCTCTAACGTATATTCTCCCAAAGACCAGCCAAGAACCTGTCCTTCTTCATCATGTCAGGCGGGGGTACTTGTGGTGCTAAGTCCTTGCACATCCTCTCCCATGCCAATGAGAGCTTACATATGTACGCATCTACTGGCTCACCTTCCTTCTGCACCAAACCTTGTACTTCTTGCCACACTTTGTCAGGATCTTCTATCTTCACAAATTCCACTTCCAATCCATGCCTTAGATTGTCCCAACTCAATCTTATAGGTGGATCAGCCACATGCAACTCCTCTTCAAATGCTTTGGACCAAACTCGTGCATCACTCTTCAAACAAATTTGAAGAAGACGTAACATTTGCGCTGGGTCATGAATCTGGTTGCTAATGCAGGCAACCTCCATCTTTTCCAAAAAGTCTTCCACATCTTCATCACTTCTTCCATGAAATTCCGGATAAGAGAAAGCCATGGCTACCCAAGTTACGATGCTTTGAGAACCCCTTCGAACATACGTGCAAGAACCCAAAACTTTTGACTGACTCAATTCCCAGAAACTTCAATGGAGCTCAAATTTAGATAAGGACAAACACATGCACATCAAATGAGTTTTCATAGTTAATCATCGGAATTACAACAGGCAAAGGACATTCCAGGATCTTTTGTAATCTTCTTGGCCCAAACATAAGGACTATGCGCTGCTGGAAAAAAATCTTCCTGGACACATGGACATTTATCTGGATTCTCTGAGTTAAATGAAAAGGAGTGAATTGAGGGCCATTTTGATCATCCATTAAAGTCAACCATGCAGCTCCCAAGAAAGCACACCTGTCTTATCCTTTGATTTTGCCAAAATTTCAGAAGCATAACAGCATAAATGGCTTAAAAGACCAAAAAACCAGCCATCATAATTCGAAAAATTTTGGCAGAGTTTCCCTAGAAGTAGAGCAGTAAGAACCCAAAATATAGACTGTATATATATGCATAAACTGCCAACAATAGAACCGAGCATCAATTAGGAATCACTAGTACATAGCCTATGGCGAGGTCACGAAAGGGTGCTCCAGCTACCTGTATCACCGAAAGGATCTCCACATTTGAGAATCCCCCAGCTCAATAAAACCTCACGCTATCGACCCTCACACGAAGGCTTATGCAAATCTCGTATAGTCAAGTCTCAGAAATGACTATCTTCCAGACGAAGTCTCAAAAATGGCTGGGACAGCCAAATAAAACCAAATATGGCTCCACAAAGGCGTACAATGGCATTTTCCACAAGTAACGTACAATCCAGCAGACAATGCGCTCAAGCAAGCGCCAAATGATGCATACCCACGGCAACTACAAGTGACACCACTGCTAGTATATCACTGTACTCCAACTACCTGTACCTGTGTGAATCACCTGTACCTGTTCCCGTCCCTGTAACCTGTAACCTGTAATCCCAAATCTCGAAGCTCAAAGCAGAAGGTACTCGAAGAAGATCCTCCGTGGGGCGCCAAAAGAATGTGAGCGGGATGGAAACACACAAAAAGCCTCTAGAATGACCCGACACACACTCTTGGGATGATACACACACACACACACACACACACACACACACACACACACACACACACACACACACACACACACACACACACACACACACACACACACACACACACACACACACACACACACACACACACACACACACACACTATGAGGCACCACTCGGCTTACACAACCCACCTGGCCGAGACAGGGAACACACCTATGCAGTGAGAGGAGAGAGACTACCCATTTACCCACTCCACACAGAGAGACACCCACACACACACCCCCCCAAAAAACTCAGTTCAAAAGAGGAGAATTTTTGATGTTTAGATACAATTGAGCTTGGGCCAACACCAATGGGGCAAATAGCTTACACAATATGGGTAAAACTTGACAGATACAATCACAAATTGGAGTAGAAGCTTCGCTCGTAGGAGAAACTTACACAGCCAAAATAGCAGAAAAACAATGAGAAATTTGGCAAACTCGACAGCGCCATCGCGTCCGGAACGGCCCAAAACCCCAATCTACAATGTCAAAGTGCTCAAATTCCAGATGAGCAGTTTACGGCCAAAACAGGCTCCAAAAACAGCAAAAACACAGTTGCGGCTGTTCCTCCTCTTCTCTCCACGTTTTTTCTGGTCTTCTCTCTGGTTTTTCAGTTCCCACACTTAGCTTTATTACTTGGGGACCCTTGGCCTTTTAATTGACCTAAAACGGACCCCGAACACTCCAAAAAGTGGCCTCGCAGTGCATAGTTGTCACCTAGGTGTATCCATCCGCACACCTGACACTCAACTTTTTTCAATAATGCATCCGGCCACCACGTGAAGTGGCACACAGATACAATTCTCATGATGAACGTTTTGCATAATTATCACAAGAAAACACCCACGTTGTGTCCGTACTTATCCACGTGCAAGTATTGACCCCATTCGATGTCCTGACGCCACTAGATGCCATCTGATGCGCCTGCTTACCTCATGTCGTTGGCCTGTGGATAGCTTTCTCGAGAATTTTTATGCGCTACCAACTCCTCATTATTATAGAAAAAACACACTGGTACTGGTGATAGTGAAAATCGATGCACTATGTACATGCTATCCTACCTTTACACATGTGGGCCCCACGTAACCACCTGGCTCTGGAAAACGGGAAATCCTTTATTCGATGCACCATGCATGTGTATGCACATATGCGCAATCCCTTGCTCCAAAAAACTCCTGACACCATTAATCCTTTGTGTATCATGCTCCCACGTTTCAACCCCAAGTTTCAACAACAAGTACAACATTCGCTTTGCTTGTTAGTTCATCAATGCCAACCCCCGCATTCCATGTGTATCCATTAAAAATCCAAAAGCATGTTTTCAATTGTAACTCGGTCTCATAGGTCACGGATCCCTATATG
The DNA here is from genome assembly GCF_014529385.1 of Adiantum capillus-veneris. NCBI lineage: Eukaryota > Viridiplantae > Streptophyta > Polypodiopsida > Polypodiales > Pteridaceae > Adiantum > Adiantum capillus-veneris. Next base: position 122,343,224 of record NC_140956.1, read on the forward strand.
CTCGAGGGACTTGCCTCCTCCTTGGGCACATTTTCTTTGTGAGAGATCTCCTTGATTTTCTTGTTCTTTTCCTCATATGCCTTGCGACACATATTTTGTTGCTTAACAGTGCAATCTCACATACAAAACATTTTGTATCCCTCAAATAGATCCAACTATTATATAAGATAATCTTTTGTTTGGTCTCATCCGGCATGGTGCATACAATTGGCCGTTCTCCCAAGCGAGGAGCTCCTTGCTTACCCACTCTATGTGCTCCATAGACCATAACTCCCGACATGCCATAGTGGGTTTTGAAGAAATCTTCTATAAAAATGGCAAGAGAAGGAGGTGTCTATAACTTCTCTTCGGTAACTCCACGAATAAAAATGCTCTTGGAACGTCACTCATGTTCCTTCAACTCCTCCGCATTCACATTCTCAACATTATTTGTTTGAGCCATAGCTTGCATGAGTGAGGAATTAGGAACCACATTGTTACCACATACATCAGCCCAAGACTTGTTTGCTCATACAATTTTCATGTTGCATACATCTCGGCTAATGCTGTCAAATTTCTCCTCTTTCAATACATGGTCATGCTCTACTTTGCTCATGTGCTCCTTCAAAGCATTCAAGTCCATAAGAGAGCATTTACATTCCTTGACTTTCTCTTCAAGTTGCATCAAACGTGTTGTTTGCATCTCAAGTGTCCTCTTGAGATTCTCATTCTCAACCACAAGTACCCTTAGAGAGAGAGAATGTACACACACATGCATAAACAAAGAATACATTGAAAGAGAGAGAGAGAGAGAGAGAGAGAGAGAGAGAGAGAGAGAGAGAGAGATGAAATGAAATTTTATATTAAACGTCTTCAAAATGCCAAAATGATTTTTGAGACCAATCCGATGAACTCCTTGTGGATCTAATCTAATGTCTGCATTGTTCAAGAAAGTAGTGCATCGATCGGTGAAGAGCTTTGTCAATGTCCTCCTTTGTAAATAGACGCACTGGGAGTCTCCCATATTGCGCTAGAGTAGTCCTAATCCTCTGATGGAGCCTCAGTCGATGTCGTGGACATCTAGCTCTCTCGAGCTCAATGACTCTGTCAACTAAGATATCTTTAGTATGAGAGAGAGAGAGAGAGAGAGAGAGAGAGAGAGAGAAATTCACACATGTAGACAAAAACACACATACATTGAGAGAGAAAAGGAGACAGAAAGAGAGAGAATGAGAAATAGAGAAACATATATATATATATATATATATATATATATATATATATATATATATATATATATATATATATATATAGAGAGAGAGAGAGAGAGAGAGAGAGAGAGAGAGAGAGAGAGAGAGATAGAGAGAGAGAGAGAGAGAGAGAGAGAGAGAGAGAGAGAGAGAGAGAGAGAGAGAGAGAGAGAGAGAGAGAGAGAGAGATTCACACATGTGGACAAAAACACACATACATTGAGAGAGAAAAGGAGACAAAGAGAGAGAATGAGAAATAGAGAAACATATATATATAGATAGATAGATAGATAGCGAGAGAGCGAGAGAGCGAGAGAGAGAGAGAGAGAGAGAGAGAGAGAGAGAGAGAGAGAGAGAGAGAGAGAGAGAGAGAGAGAGAGAGAGAGAGAGAGAGAGAGATAGATAGATAGATTTTATTATCGTCCTCGGAGGTCAAATATGACCTATGGGACCAAAGTTACATGTGATGTAGTATGTGTATGGCTGATGAGTGACTCTCGATGCTCCAAAATTGTAGTGATGAGAGTCGCAATGGAGAGCCCACACTTTGGCTGGGAGAGCAAAGTGTGTAGGTCTAAGTTATGGCTGAAAATGTGAGAGAAGCAAGTTCGGATGTGATCAAAAGCTGAGCACTCTAGTAGTGTGTGGTACTCAGACTCTCGAACTTGCAGTGAGCATAATGTGCACAATCGATTTGACTCTTCTCCATTGCCCCAACGCCCTATCTCGCATCGAAGGAAATGGGAGCTAAGCCGAATTGCTGCGATAGTGCGTATCGCAGACAAGGGAATAGGCTCAAGCATGTAAGTGTGAGTACGGTTTCCTCTCTCAGCGAAGAACATGGTTTTGTAGTTGGGGACAATATAGGTGGTGTAATGTATGAAGTGTGACCCACCGGATTTCTCCCAAGCCGTAATACATTGGCGTTGTAGAAAAGCTTCATTCACTTGAGAGTCAATTGAAGCATCATGTAGCAAGTGTAATGCATCCCATCTCCCAAACCACTTCTTTATGTCTTGCATCCATCCCGTGCTCAAGATCTTGCTTTTATGCGTCTTTTGAACTTTTTTGCTTGCTTCCCATGCAATTGTAGGAAGTCGATGTGAGGGGTTTTGACGCATCTTTATCATGTACTCCACAACTCTTTCCATGCCCATAACCTCAATTGGAAGAGATACCGACTCAAGAAGTAGGAGCATATATGGTGTTTGTGTCTTAACTTGGAGAAAGTTTGTAAGAAAACGCTTTTGGACATTCTCAAACTCTTTCCAAGTAGACTTTGAGATGCTCCCGCCCCACACTTCAACTCCATAAAGAAGAACCGGTGTCACCAATGCATCAAAAAGATACTTCTTGAGAACCCAACACTTGATGTTTCCCGCATTACACATGTTCTCAAATGCATAATATGCTCTCTTTCCCGCTTCCAAACTACGCATAGCACATTCATGCCACTTGTGATTGGATGGAACCTCAAGGCCAAGGTACTTAAAGCTCTCAACAACTTCAAGTGTCTCTTTGTTGTACACAATGCATGGCTTCTCCTTATGGTTGGTTTTCACAAGCATAAACACTATGCAAGTAAAACTTCTCAAGGACAACCATAAGCTTTTGTGCATCTTCTAAAGTGTGTGCTAGAAGCACTACATCATCCGCATACAACAAAAGCATGATTACCGCTAGTGACCTCTCCAATGCCTTCTTCTTGCATAAAGTCAAGTACCATTTGTTCCAATTGATCGATGCATAGACCAAAGAGAGTTGGTGACAATGGACATCCTTGTTTAACCCCAATAGTGCTTACAAAAATTTCTGAAATTTCTCTTCCCGTGCGCAATTGACAAATCACCTTCTCATAGATTCGAGAAACCGCAAGCATAAACTCACTTGGCACTTGGAGTTCTTCCATCCTTCTCCACAAATTGTTACGTGGAATCATATCAAAGGCTTTCTTAAAGTCCACAAAACAACAATACAATCGCTTGCCTTTCAACCGACTTTCCTCCATGAGGACACGAAGAGTGACAAGATGATCAATGGTGCTATGGCATTGACGAAAACCCGCTTGTCCCTTTGCACGCTTGTCATTCTCTTCAGCCCAATCACTCAATTTCATCTCCATTATGCACCCAAACAACTTTGCCATAAGAGACCCAATCATTATAGTCCGGTAGTTGCTTACATTCTTTACATCCCCTCCTTTATGCAAAGGCTTAACCCAATTAGTACTCCAATCATAAGGCATACCATGCTGAAGTGCAAGGTTGAACATATCACACATCCACTCATGGGTAAAATCTCCCGTCCATTTGATCATCTCCGGCTTGATACCTTGAAGATCTCCCACTTTGCGAGTGGCCAACTTTTCAAGCCCACCGCATACATCCTCAATAGTAAAAAAAGACGGCATACATGGGAGTGAACCATAAAATGGCATTTTTTCAGTATTTGCTTGCTCATATAATTGCCTACAATGTGTGTACATATCCACTAGACTCAAGTTACCAAAATTCTCAACCCGCTTGCCTCTCAAGTTTCTCCAAAATCTTCCACATGCATGTGCCTTTTCTTGGACTTGAAATTCTTGTTGCTTTACTTCCCATCTTCTTCTCTTCTTTTGAATCAATGCCTTGTATGTATGCAAATGACTTTGATAGTTGTCTTTGTCCATAGTTGCATCAAGATTTATCAAGGACTTTCGAGCATCTTGACATTATTTATCAAACCACCTTTTGCGTGATCTATCTTTGTTGATACCATGGAGATGCTTTATGGCAAAGCATTCTTCCGTACAAGAACAAATAGCTTTCTTGAAAGCTTCCCATTTAGTTTCCAATGGTGCATCACATTGAAGCTTTGTCATCCATAATTTTTGCTCAACCATTTCAATGTACATTGGTGCCCGTTTGAAATCCATACATAGTGATAACTTCTCTTTCCTTTGGCTGAGATTATCATGCTTAGTTGCTTCTCCACATGAAAGGTCAATACATAAGGTGCGATGGTCGGATTCCGGGGTCCATTGACCAAACATAAAACTCTTTATGCGATACATGATGGCTTCAGAGAGTAGAATATAGTCAATCACACTATCCCCATTATGTCTCCTACATGTAAATCCATTGGTTCCACTCCACAAAGATACACCATTGGCAATGAGCATACCCGTGCTATTACACATGTGTAAAAGTAACTTTCCATAGTGATCCGGCTCTTTCTCATCCATTGAAGTACGATCATACAAGTGAACTTCCTCCAACTCCCTTGAAATGTATGGCATATCAAATTGTTGAGTATCATGTTGCAATGTTTTTGTGCGAGCATTCATATCCCCAAATACAATAACATCACCTTCACCTTTGAAATAAGAAATGTCCTCTTCCAAATCAGAAAATGGTTGATCTCTATCCATGCAAGCATAAAAGGGAGAATCATGATGAGGAATGTAGCAACCGGCTACAAAAATGGGTGCTCTTTTTGGTGTCATAATTTTCAGCCATACATAACGTTTGTACTTGTCATCTTTCACAATTGATACAAAATCTTCCAATCCTTTCTTAACCATACATGCTAACCCTCCTTGTCCTCGTCGTTCCTTGAGATTCTTTGACCACATCAATGAATGTACATTGTAATCCTCCAAGCCGTTAATCCTTTGTGTATCATGCTCCCAAGTTTCAACAAGAAGTACAACATCGGCTTTGCTTGTTAGTTCATCAATGCCAACCCCCACATTCCATGGGTATCCATTACAATTCCAAAAGCATATTTTCAATTGTAACTCGGTCTCATAGGTCACGCATCCCTATTTACTTGAGAGACTTGCCTCCTCCTTGGGCACATTTTCTTCATGAGAGATCTCCTTGTTTTTATTATTCTTTTCCTCATATGCCTTGCGACGCATATTTTGTTGCTTAATAGTGCGATCTTCACATACAAAACATTTTGTATCCCTCAAATAGATCCAACTATTATCAAGGATAATATTTCGCTTGGTCTCATCCGGCATGGTGCATACAATTGGCCGTTCTCCCGAGCGAGGAGCTCCTTGCTTCCCCACTCTATGTGCTCCATAGACCATAACTCCGGACATGCCAAAGTGGGTTTTGAAGAAATCTTCAATAACAATGGCAAGAGAAGGAGGTGTCTCTAACTTCTCTTCGGGAATTCCACACATGTAGACAAAAACACACATACATTGAGAGAGAGAAGGAGACAGAAAGAGAGAGCATGAGAAATAGAGAAACATATATAGATAAAGAGAGAGAGAAAGAGAGATAGAGAGAGAGCCTCATAGGTTTAGGATTTGGTTTCTATATTCAAGTTAGAGTTTAGGTTTAGTTTTAATGTTAGAGCTTTGGGATTAGGTTTAATATTTAACTCTATATTTAAGGTTTAGAGCATAATTAGAGATATTTAAAGTTAGTTAGTGATTAGAGCTTAGGTTTAGATTTAAGAATAAATTTTTAAGTTTAGGTTCAAGATTATGGTTTAAATTTAGAGTTAGGTTTATGGTTATGTTTGCAGTAGTTTGCATGTAGCTCACATGAGTTTAGGCATGTAGTTATTTGCAAGCTCACATGTGCAAATGGCTCACGGACAAGCAGTTTGCCCATGTGAGCTTGCAAGTAAGTAAAGAGCAATGATTGTAAGCAAAGCCACCGTTTTGTGGGATGCACAATGAGAGAGTGCAGAGGCTTTTGTAGAGTGCTTTGAAAAAGATATTTTTAACGTCCCCAAGATGGAGTTCATAAATGGATTTCTACGCCCTTCTCTCTACCTTCTCTATCTCTCTCTCTCTCTCTTTCTATATATGTCTCTCTTTCTCCCTCTCCTTCTCTCCACGGATGCAACATTAGGTTGGAAAGTTTTCAACGGCATAGTACCTTAGAATGGAGACAGGCATGTAATGTGCACAATAATCCCTCGAACAAGGAGCTGCTCTGAAGAGATGTTGAGCAAGAAGCATAATAAAGAAGATCTTCTTCAAAGAACTCTAGAAAAGTGGGGAGCACTCTCGCACTGCACACACCACAAAATGGTGGCTTCACTTACAACCAAAGCTCTTCAGGTAGTTTGTTATAAAACCTAATATCTTATCAACCCAAATACGTTTCTCATATTAAACTGATCATTTAATGTGGGAGAATAAATGGGAACAAGGGTTAGAATATAGACACGTGCTTATGGATCTATCTCAACACGGGGCCAAGGTTAAAGGGATCCAAATGCGAGATGGTCTGTCAAACAGCAAGGCTAGCTATTGGAGCTTAAAGACCTTTAAAGTTAGGGTTAACTTCATTAAAGACCTCCAAAGGTTAGTGTTAAAAGTCCTTTGACCTTAGGCAAGCTAGGGTTGTGCTTGAGTGGAAACCCGGACCAAGCTTGAGGTGCTTGTCGTGCTTGCTGACTAAGGTGCTTGTCATGCTTGCAGACTAAGGTGGTTGAGGTGCTTGTTGACTAAGGTGCTTGAGGTGCTTAATGACTAAGGTGCTAAGATGCTCCATGACTAAGGTGCTTGAGGGGCTTAAGGTGTTCCAAAAGACAAACTAGATCCCTACTCGGGGGGGGGGGGGGGGGGGGGGGTGATCCCTCCTTGTAGGGGCATGAGAGAGAACACACACATCCTCACAGAAGGCAAGTCTGGTCTAAAGAAGCAACAATGACACATGTCAAGTTCCTCTCCATGTTGCCCTCATGGTGTGCCTAAAACCTATTGGTTGGCCTCTCAAGGGGTCCAATGATAATTTAGTTAATTAAATTAATTCTTTAAGCATTTATCAAGTCTTCTCTCTCAAAGGGGAAAGGGGGACACTTGTCCTAAGGCTAGCAGGGTTGCTTGATATGCACGCTGCATGTGATTGGCTAAGCTTGTAAGGGTCCAATCAATTTGAAGATTGAGCTACAATAAGGCTAGCAGGGTTGCTTCATATGCATGCCACATGTGATTGGCTAAGCTTGTAAGGGTCCAATCAATTTGAATGTTGAGCTACAATGAGGGGTCGACCCAAGAAAGCTAGGGGCTTGCTTACAGGGTATCCTCCCCCCCCCCCCCGCGTGCGCGCGCGCGCACACACACACACACACACACACACACACACACACACACACACACACACACACACACACACACACACACACACACACACACACACACACACACACACACACACATTCATGGCGTGAAGTGCAAAGTGCAAGAGCTCCATCTCCTTCTCCAAGCTTGTTGAGAAGTTGAGACTCTACACCAACACTTTTGGCTATGGAATGCAAATCCAACCGAGAGCCATGCTCCGATGCTTATGCTTGCCATCTTCTTCATCATCATTATTATGCTATTATGCTATGCTATGCAAGAAGAGTGATGATAAGTGAGGAGCTATCTCTTTCTCGGATGTTACTTCCTCTTCCTCTTCCCTACCCTCATTCGCTGCTAGCTCTCTCCACCTTCGAAGGTGTTTGAGGCCTTGGGACTGAGGCCGGGGATGGTTAATGCTTTTACAAAGTTTATGTTATGCTCGTGATGCATGAAGCTTTCCATCTTCATTGCATCACCTAGGTCACAAGGAACACAAAGATTGTATTGTACCAAGTCTCTCTTTATGGGAGAATCTATAATACAAAAATCTATTGGAGGGAGGGCTGGCAACACATAAATTCGGTCCTCAAGTGTTGTCATGTTCTTTAATTCTATCTCTTGCAAAAGTATAGGTCATGCCAAGTTAATTAAGTATAATGCCTGTGTTGCTATCGCTAATTAAGTTCACCCTCTATGTTCTCAAAGTAGCCTCATAAAAATGCTCACTATAGTTCTCTTAATTCCGCTATTCTCAATGTTCATAGGCCATTTCCATTACATACTTTACACTAGGGAATGGCTACATATGAACAAGAGGCAAAGGGGTTTTGTCCGCTACATGCATTGTCATGTAGAGGTGGGTGTGTAGATTTCTTGTACCCACAAATATAGGCATTGATCAATAAAGACAAGATTATAACTCGGTGGTTCTGATCTCTGCGCACCTCTAGATCGAGGTGTGCCGGGATCAAACATGGCTAGAGAATTTGAGGTAGTTTACAATGTGATCTATGGTTTCTTGATTGCAAGGGAGATTAAGAGAGAGAGAGAGAGAGAGAGAGAGAGAGAGAGAGAGAGAGAGAGAGAGAGAGAGAGAGAGAGAGAGAGAGAGAGAGTAAGAGAATATTAAATTTGAGGTAGTTTACAATGTGATCTATGGTTTCTTGATTGCGACCGAGAGAGAGAGAGAGAGAGAGAGAGAGAGAGAGAGAGAGAGAGAGAGAGAGAGAGAGAGAGAGAGAGAGAGAGAGAGAGAGAGAATATTAAACTTATGTTCAGGTTTCAAGTTTTTTACATTCATTATGAGTAGCGATGCAACGATGTGGGGCCGTCAACCAAAATGCCTATCTCTCAACAAGGATCTTATGTCCTTGTAATCAATGAAAACATGTTGTGCAATGGACAAGACAGGTTTTTTGTAGCACGTTCGTGAATTTGGTGAGTTTGACCTATCTATCATAGATCAAGTTGTTGCCAATTACAACTCATCGTACTCTGACGCTGGCCAACATGCAATAATCTTGCAACCCAATAGACGTGTTCGCAGGCGCTTTACTCAAGCAGCATACGTGAGGCCACAAGATGCAACCTCTGACATTTCGAAGGGTGATCATGCAGAGCACATTCCTAGTGACGCTATGTTTGAGCTTGAGATCAATGAAATAATCAAGACGATCATGGATTCAGAAAGCCTTATCTATGATGACATGAAAAGTGAGGCCGATATGCCATTGTATGGTGGAGTACAAGTGTCTACACTGAAGGCGCTCCTGGTTCTTCTCAACATGCATGCAAAGTTTGGATGGGGTGACATTAGCGTCACAACACTTTTTAGGTGATCTATTACAATGTGTCTACTTCAATGTTTCACTAAATGTATAATGTACCAAATTATGTACACAAGTGTTTTGAGTTTTTTCTATGTGTAAATTGCTTAAAGAGCACATACGGCCATTTGATAATGTGATGGAAAATTCTAGAGAGGAAGCAAGAAAGATCTTGCAAAACTTGGGGATGGACCTCAATCTCATTCATGCTTGTCTTAAAACGACTGCTTTCTTTTCAGAAGGGAATACATGGACTTGGAGAAGTTTTTGAAATGTGATTTTGAGAGATATTAAATAGATCTCCATAGAAAAAAAGTGCCGCAAAAGGTGCTGCAATACTTTCCTCTACTGCCTTGCATCCAGCATTTCTTCAAATGCAAGTCCATGGCCACTCTAGCATCGTGGCACGAGGAGAATAGATCTTTGGACGGTGTGCTATGGGTCCCTATAGATTGCATGGTATGGAATCATATAGACGACAAAGGACCGGATTTTTCCACGAAAGCTTGAAATTTGCATCTCGACCTGGCTATGGATGATCTAAATCCATTTGGTTAGAGTTTGACATCTTACAATGTATGGCCAGTTGTCATTGTCAACTACAACAATCCTCCGTGGTTGATGACTAAGAAGGGGCATCTATTTCTAAGCTTGATTGTGTCGGGGTGGTATAAAGTGAAGAATATAGATGTGTAGCTTCGTCCAGTATTGTAAGATCTACAACAATTTTGAATTGGCATAGAAGTGGTGGATATGAGCTAACACACAGGTCAATGTAATGCCTTGATCAGAGGCATTCTGATGTGGACCATGCATGACCATCCCACACTTACAGAATTCTCAGGTGATACTCAAACTCACACGTTAAACCTTTGTTTTTCTCATGTAGATTTATTGTCATGTGTATACATGCAAGGCTCCAGACAAGCGCATACAGAGCATGTGTCACAAACTCACATGTGGCCCTAGATGTAATGCACGTCGGGCGCCCTCACTCAAGAAGAAAATCTACGAAGGTCATCAAGCGCAACTCTAAGAGAATCACAAGTTACACAATGGTTTTTTGGAAAGAGAACCGCCAAGGATGTCTACTCGAGCATGGTTAGAGAAGAAGGAGATGTGTGATGACAGTCTACCCCCAGGCGTGAAGAGATTCTCTCTATGGTATGATTTGCCATATTGGCCCAGACTCATGATCAATCACTTGCTTGATCCAATGCACATATTCAAGAATGCCCAAACACTAGGCCGCCTTGAAGAGCAAAGTAATATAAACCGTACCCACTTTAGTTGACATACAAATATTCCACCATGCCTTATCGGATCAAATGTGAAGATCTTTTATTCTAAACACCCTCGACAGAGCACAACTCTCTCTCTCTCTCTCTCTCTCTCTCTCTCTCTCTCTCTCTCTCTCTCTCTCTGCGCTCGTCTCTCTTCCTATGTTGTAGCACCATAGAGCAGACAGGGACAAGAGGTTTCCGCAAGCAGCCTTGCTGCATTACTGATGGGAGGAGTTTTCGCCAAACGCACGTGAACGAGGGTCACCAGCCAGGGTAGAAGAAGACGCTACCTAGTGGGGGGATTGCATGGCAGTGAGGGCAGGGTCAGAGAGCAACATAGGATAGGCTTGGTGAAGGAGTAATCTTCATACTATGGAAATTTTAAAGAGCTAATTATAGGAAGTATAGTATTGAGGGGTGAGGAAGAGGCTCATGCTCGTGAGGCCCACACCCAAGTTGACTCTCTCTCTCTCTCTCTCTCCCCCCCCCCCCCGCAAGACAGGTCTCATACATCTGCCTTACATTGCTATTCAAATCATCCGGGAAATGAAAAACCCGTAAGAATGACAACTTTGATCTTTGCTTGTGAAATTTCTAAACAAGTTACAAAGGGATCATTGAGAAACCATATACAAGTTCAGAAAAGCACCTAAGTTTAGCTATACCTTGATGATGAGCGAGGCCTATGGCCACCCTCAAATGCCTTACAGAGAGGTTTGGGTGGGAGATCTGGCTTGTTAGGATCATTCTTCTTAAGCGAGAGCACCTCTCGACCAGAGCTCTTGCGAGTCACAACACGCACTATAACCTCTTGTCCAGGCTGGAATAGTTGATGCAGTTTCTCCAAGCCACCCAAGAAGCCCAAGTCTTGGGCCCGCAAAAATGCTTCGCGTCCACTGGGCATGGTGACCCAATATCCCTCACACATCACTTTTTGAATGGTTGCTTGGAATGTGTTTGGGTCTTTTGGTTTGAGCATCTTCTCAGGATCCATGTCCACCTCAATGTCATCATAGTAGCTACTATTGTTGGTAGCAATAGATATTATCCTCCCTTGAGTCACATGAAATTTTGAGATCACTGAGGGTGATGTTCTTGTCTGACGCATCCAAGCCGATCCACATTGGGATTTCATCTACACATGAGTAGCAATAGCAATAGCTATTCTGGGGTCACATGAAATGTGGCTTGAGCGACTAGTTACAAATATGATGAAGTCTACTGTCTCTTGTGCAACAATAGATGAATAATCTCCCCTTGACCACCTTCACCAATGGCGTGCATGTTTTTGTTGCGGTACAAGCAGTAACGACTTTAGACCAAGCTCCTGGATATGGCGGAAGCCTGGACATCATGCAAAGAATCACTTACGAGTCCATCGCCGCATGCCTTGTGTAAGCTATCGATGAAAATCAAGCGATCGATGATGCTGCAGGCGCTTGTGTGTGCGCGCGAGTCACGGTCATCCCTTCCCTCCCTTGGTCCCTTGAACCAAACGACCCACTCGCAGAAACACTCTCTCTCAGCTCGGCAAAGTCTTCTCCAGAAATGGCTCCCAGGAAAACCCCTCTCTCGATGATGCTGCAGGCGCTTGTGTGTGCGCGCGAGTCACGGTCATCCCTTCCCTCCCCTGGTCCCTCGAACCAAATGACCCACTCACAGAAACACTCTCTCTCAGCTTGGCAAAGTCTTCTCCAGAACCGGCTCGCAGGAAAACCCCTCTCTCTCTCTCTCTCTCCACTGAGGGTGGCACGGCCTGCAGCACTCACCTGAGAGTGGCACAGTGTTGAGGGAGGCGGAGCGTTGAGGGAGGCTCAGGGAAGGTTAGGGTTGAGAGTGCCTGCCTCTGTCCGTCTCATCACTAAAGCTCATCCTTACCCGCATGAACCTACCCGGCCCTGGTTTGCTGCTGCAACCAATCCGCGCAGTCTCTCCCTCTCTCCCCCACTTGAAGTTTTTTTATAAAAAAAGGGACCTTACCCGCATGAACCTACCCGGCCCTGGTTTTCTGCTGCAACCAGTCCGCGCCGGCAAGATTTATGATTAGCTAGGTTAGATTTAAGATTACATTAGATTTAGATTTAAGTTAGATTACATTTAGGTTTATGTTAGATTTAAGATTATATTAGACAATCATGTATTCAAAAAGGCGTATCTATGATGATATGAAAAGTGAAGCCGATACAATGAAATGATCGAGACAATCATGTATTCAAAAAGGCGTATCTATGATGATATGAAAAGTGAAGCCGATACGCCATTGTATGATGGAGCACGTGTGTCTAGATTGAAGGCACTCCTGGTTCTTCTCAACATGCAAACAAAGTTTGGATGGAGTGACACTAGTGTCACATCGCTTTTCAGGTGATCTATTACAATGTGTTTACTTCAATAAAAAACTCTAGATGCAGTATAATGGTATGATAGATTACTTACACAAGTGTACTACATTTTTTTCGCTGTGTAAATTGCTCAAAGAGCACATACTGCTAACTGATAATGTGATGCCAGATTCCAGAGAGGAAGCAAGAAAGATCTTGCAAAACTTGGGGATGGATTACATGCACATGAAAACGCTCAAGGGATATGTGCGTCAGAAGGCACGTTCAGAGGGTAGCATGGCAGAAGGTTGGCTGGTATCAGAGTCCCTAGTTTACATTGGAGAGTGGCTAGACAGATTTGATAAAGCCCGAGACACGCTATGGTGAACCATCGATGATGAGCACATATCTGGGATTGTCGTGTGCAATATTGGTGTTGAGAGGAAGATGAGGGAAGATCTAGAGGCTAAAATCAACCGATTTTGCATGCTTCACAATCCAGTGATGCAAAAGTGGATTTCATAATACGAGGATGCAAAGCAAGAGCAACAAAGGGCACGAATCGAGTGGAGACGGGAAAGACGACCATCCATGCATTATCCGACGTCAGGAGAGCCTACCAACATTCATGAGCTTAAGAAGGTTGCACAACCAATTGAAAAGCGCACAAAGTGCGGTGAAGAAGTGGCTGAGGAGGAGTGGGAGTACTCTTGGGGTTGCGCGACCAAGATAAGTTTTCAATGCGTGACTAGCAACTTTCTAGATGCTACTCTCTATGGGGTGCATGCAGAGGATCTACAAAATGAACGGAGGACATCTGCCTAAATGGAGAGCTCTATATAGACATAGGGAGTTATGCTGAGCTATGTGAGAATGAGAGAGAGACCTCTTAAAGCCATAAAAAATGTATTTGAATAATTTTGCTCCATTTTATAATATATATTGTATTCACGTGGTTTTTGTCCATTCCTGTCTATATGCTATACTTGAGAAATTTAAATTGTGTTTAATCGTCATTGCTTCCACTCCTGGTATGCTACTTTCCTCTCCTCCCTCTCATGTTCCCTCCCCCTCTTTCTCTCTCTCCCTCTCAATCTCTCTCTCTCTCTCTCTCTCTCTCTCTCTCTCTCTCTCTCTCTCTCACACACACACACACACACACACACACACACACACACACACACACACACACACACACACACACACAAATGGCAAGGAGTATTAGCTTAAAGTGGAGAATCTTAGGCTCCCTTGTGCAAAGGACCCTACAGTATAAAATTCACACCCTATTGAATTAAAGGGTAAGATGGTGTTCTAATCCTTGAGATGGAGCATCCAAAGGACTTCAAGCACCATTGATTGTGAGCATACCTAAAAACTATCCTCTATGCATGCTAGGTGGTATTGTAAAGCCTTTGATTTGAATAAATGATGTGAGTCTCAATGAGGCAGCAAAACCTGCCTAGTGGGAAGCTGGTTTTAATAAAATCCTTTTAGAAGGGTTATTTTCACTTAAGTAAGAATCGCTAAAATTAGGGGCACACTCAGAGCGAGTAAAGAGAGATGGGTGATACTCTGTAGCATGATGATTCTGTCGACAAAGGTGGGGAGCGTAGGTGGCGACAGATGCTGTTGAAGCACATGGGCCATTCAAGGCTACCCGAGTGCATAGCTGGAGTTGATCTACAAGACGAGGGAAATTCGGGCTGATCCGAGCAACGACTGTATAAAAGGTGAGGGTCCCCCTCACTTAGCTGGCGAGTATGTGAGTTTGGATTCCTTGTACACTTTGTGTGGTAACTGAGGTTTAGTGCATAAGAAGTTGAGCTTGCTGTGTATTAAACCATGGCAAAAGGAAAGCAAGTATTGGAGGTCCAACCATTGGCTACTGCTTCGTCTCAGGTCGAGTTCCTTTGCATAGTATAATAGAATGATGCTTGGTACTATGGAACCCTTTCCTTGAGATGGAAAGTTCTGTTCATTCGGGTTTGTAAGTAGCAAAAGAATTGGGTTTTTTACTACATACCTAATGCTGACTGCACTCACACTTAGTTTTCTTTGGCATCAAATCTTGCATTGACATAGAGAAATTTTGAGTTTTGTTTACTGATGGTGAGTATATGGTTGAAATCTTGGTGGTATTTCTGGTTATGCCGCCATGAAGAAAATTGGGTTTTCTTTTCAAAGGACTCTGGTTTTTATGCTTCACAACCTGTTATATACATGCAAATTCTGGTTTTTATGCTTCACAGCTTGAGATTTGGTATTTCTAACCAGGTAAGGTAAAGTGTTACTAGTTGATACTTCCCTAACTTGTGCTATTACTTCTCGGAGCTGAGGATTGTTGATACGGTGGGATTTGATAAGTATGGCATAAGATGGTTGTGCTTTACATGAAATTTCGACTGGCTCTGGTTGGTACCTTTCTGGCCTGAGCTAATACGTCTTGGTGAAGTCACATAGGATTTCCATTGGGAACTCTGGCTGTGGTTGTTACTCTTCTGGCCTGGGCTAATACTTCTCGGAGCTGATGGCTTTCTGAGTTGTTTACTAACTAAAAGTGGTATGGTACTATGGTATAGGGAAATTAATCTTAACTTACAAAGATTCGGACTTTACTACTTGGATGCTTTTCTTGGTTATAGTTTTTTCATACACATACAATAACTGAAATTGGTAAAGGCTCTTGGTATGCCGACATAAAAAAATCGGGTTTCTTTACAAAGGATTTTGGTTTTTATGCTTCACAACCTAGTGTATACATGCAAATTCTGGTTTTTTAATTTCACAGCTTGAAATTTGGTATATACTTATTTCTAACCAGTGATAGCCGTTTTTTCGGCTCTTTGTAATTGCCACAGTGAGTTACCTCACCCTACCAAAATCACCCAAACACTGTGGCTATCCCTACCATTTCATTGTACATAGGCGTGCGTGAGTCACGAGACTTTTCCCATATCTTCTTAAAAACCCTCAGCTAGCTAGTCACTGGGCTAGGTGAGCCAAAAAAAATAAAAAAAATAAAAAAATAAAAGTATATTATGGCCTCTTTGTGTGTAAATATTTCATTGTATATATGGCCTAAATATAGGGATTTTTTATAATTATTTTGGTATTTTATTTAAATATTTCTACTTAGGTGTGTGTTTTATTAAACCTATGTACACCTTCTTTCATCCTCTTACACCATAATTTTATTTTTTTGCCAATATGTACATACTCTAACCTCATATTTTTCCTTTATACAAATCACTCCCACATTTTCACCCTCACCCTCGTGAAAACAAAAAATTGATTTCTACTCATTGGTTACTTTTATTATATTATTTACTTGCATACATTTTCCTCTTTCACCCAAAATAATTCAAGGAGGGACCATATCATATGATTCCAATATCTTTCCATATCCATAACTCGTCCATATTTTTATTATTATTTTTACTCATTATTCTAACACCATGTGCTCATTGAGCTAAAGTCCATGAATAGTCCATACACTAGTCCCACCATGTATATATTTCTTATTTCACCAATAATCCTCCTCCATGCATGGGTCAAGGGCAACTTGAATGCTTTGTATTATAATATGACAAAGGAGGGGCTCACTCTTGGATGCATTGTACAAATTCAACAAAGGAGGGGACCACTAAAAGACTTTTGCAGGCCTAAAAAACAGGCTTTTTGGTGAGAATTTTGGCACCTATCTCCACTCCAAATTTGGAGCGGTGGTCAAAAGAGAAAATGTAGCCCACGCTCTGAATAATCACCCCAAATTTTTTCATGATTTTTGGAGCTACCAGCTGTGAGCTATGATTTTTTTAGTGGACCCCAGTTTTCCCATGCTATGCAGCCACACTCTCTCTTCCACTTTATCATTTTCCTCTTTCACACACACTTCTCCACTCATCATCCCCATTTCTCTCACCACTCCTCTCTGCACACTACTCACCTTCTCCTCAACCTTGAAGAATAAGAGAAACCATGGTGAACTCATACCTCCCACACACAATTCCATTCCAAAATTGACCACCTAGTCTCATTTTTCCTCCTCCAAATTACCCATATCTATCAAAAAACCACAAAATTCAGCCCCTTCTCTTAAAAGACAGCATCATGGTGGTTGATTACTCGGCTTCAATTACCTTGTCTCTCAAGGAAGGTCAAGAGTGGAGAAAAAATGTACCGTCAAAGCTAGTGGACCGTCAACAAGCGTCAAAATTGGCCCTACTCAAGACACTTGGAGCATCAACCTTGTAAGAAATCCACCTTTTCTTACCTCTTAAGAGTTTTTCTTCCTTATTTGTATCCTACATGGATACTCCCATTGTAAATATTCAATTCCATTTGTAAATTAATACTAACTCTACTAACACTAACCCACTATGAAAAGTCCTATCACCTCCATTTCTCTCCTCTCTCTTTCCCCACCAACTTCTTGATAATTCCAAGCAAAAGAAATTAGATAAATTGCTGAAAATCTAACCCAACCATGGTTAGAGGAGTAACCCTAGCCTTCAAAATTGCTATAAAAGGAGGGTGTAGCTAGCATAAAAGGGGAAAGCCATAAGCAAGAGCACTATGCTATAGCTTGAGAAGCCAAGCTCAACCTCTCTAGAAGGAGCTCTTGAGTGGAAGCTCATTGTCTTATGCATGTGCATGTGTTGTAATAGGGGATTAGCAAGGGAAATCTATGCCATTGTAAGAGAGAGAGTGATCATTCAATTGAGAGTAGGAAATCTATCATTTCTCCTACTAGTGTAAGCCCAACATTCGCTGAATCAAGGAGGGTGGATTTGGACTAAGCTTGGATACTTTGTCTCCCTTCCAACGTGAAGTAATGGACAACAATGATGCGTAAGTGTCTTGGTTTTTTTTAAGTTCTTGATAGCTTGTCTCTGGTGTTGTCATCAATCTAGCCATAAATCCCACATACTGTAAGAGGGCGACAGGGTGGAGAGGACTCCCCTGGCCTTAAGACAGTGATTGGGGTGGCTTTTCTAGTGATGTGTTGTGGTGAAATTTACACAAGCTATGTTGAACAAGTACTAATCTCACTTTGATTTGTCATGACAGATTTGTAAGAAGGTATTAATGCAACAAGCACCCCCTCCCCCTTTCTCTCTCTTTCTTAAATATATAGTTGTGTTTGCTTGATCATTGCCGATACGTTTCAAAGCAGCCCGAGCACTATCTCTCTCTCTCTCTCTCTCTCTCTATCTCTCTCTCTCTCTATCTCTCTCTCTCTCTCTCTCTCTCTCTCTCTCTCGTGTTTTAGTGTGTGAGAGTATTCCATTGGTGTTAGGGTTAGTGTAAATTCGTTGCTTGTTTGTGGGTTGCTCTAACGATTCTCCTCTTTTGCGTCCTAGTTCGCTCTTAAACTAGGTGGTGCCCCTTGTGTAGTTGGGATTTGGCGGTGGGTTTGTTGTTTTGGTTTGTGTTGTGTTGTGCCCCAGCCCCATTGAGCAGCACGGGAGCCTTGAAGGGTGTCTAGAGGCCACTCTTCTTGTTGCCCGCCCCGGACCGCCTCAAATTGGTGCCCCCACTGAGGACGGCTTGTGTATTTTTGTGTAGAATCAACCTTTAGCATAGTCAAGTAGTTTGCATGAATCACGAAGCTTTGTATGATCCCTTCATTCCCATTGCAAGGCAAAAGGTACACATAATCGTTAGTACTAAGTTGCAATTTCAACGTGTCATTCGTAGAATTTTAGGTCCTCTTAGGTTGGCCGAGATAAACGCTTCAGTAAATCCTTTTATTTTGCCTCTCATTAGGTACGACCTTAGTTTGGACGTCTATATTTTTGTTTTGTTTTAAGCATTAGGACATGCATAGGCCATGGATAATGGCCCAGGAATAGAGGTTTTTCCCTTTCATTTTACTCCACACATTAGAATAAACGTTGCAATTAGTAGAAAGATCCATTTTCAACAACGAATGGTGTTCATGTTTGGTGCCCAAAGAGTAGGAGAAATTCTTGCATCACCAAACCCTGTCATTCTACCTCTCATCAACTACCACACTTCTTTTGATGTACATGTGTTCATTTTATTTTAAAATGAAGTGCAGCCCGGCAAAGTAGTGTGTATGTTTGTTTTTTCTTTGTCCAAGTTGTTACAAGAAACAAAAAAACGATCATTTGTTCTAACTGGGAATGTGTGTGCAGTGAAAGTTCAATCCTTAGAGATCTAGCTCTATTACCAATTGAGTTGCAGGAGCAAGTAGTAAGGCGTCTCCCTCATAACAAGAGGGTGGTGAAGTTAAGACAGAAGGTCCTACGCGTTGATTCCATTTTCCTCTTGTTGTTGGGCACTAAGGAAGACCGCGCATTCATCCAACTAGTGTGTGCCCTAAGATTGGTAAATAGAGTGAAATTTGGCGTTTGGCGAGTGCATTTCACCATTGAGGAAGACTCTTCAGGAAACTTGCGGCCAGAGTTCATGCTTCATAGACTCACATTTGGTGAATTTTTCCCTCATTTGCGTCTTATTAATAGTCTTCCTTTCGCTTTCAACAAAGGAGATAGGGAGCTATTCAGAGCTTGTCTTAATAAAGAGAGCATAGAGAAGATTGCAAATTTGTATAAATTCTCATCCTTCTCTACTTTCTATGACACTTTGTTCATAGAGACATTGTAAATCTCTTTATGCTTTTGAATGATTTAACCATAATCCTAAGGAGTTTTTGTCCAGGAATTTTGTAGCACAAGTGGAGTCTTTAAATCTTGCAAACTTGATTGGACTTGATGAGGATGTTCTTTATGAAATTGTGAGAAGGTTGCCTCACTCCGACTGTGTGGAACTCGAAGGAAAGGAGCTCCTAGTCAATTGCTACTTTCTCACGGCCTTCGACGAGCATGAAGATCTAGTTTTTATACAAACCGCTTGTGCATTGGGAATTGTAGAGCAAGTGCAATTTATCACTTGGGACGTCGTTGCTCTTTTGGATCCAGAAAATGAAGTTCTAGAGATTTCTGTTTATCGCCTTAGCTTTGAAGAATTTCAACCCTTCTTAGAGCTCATCAATAGTCTACCCTTTTGTTTTGATCAAACAAATCGAGACCTTATTGAAGCTTGGATAGCTGAAGAAGAAAACCTAGAGTGGTATTTTCTCACTTCTTCATTTGCAGGCGAGTGGTTCTAGATCTCTATTGTATCCCTTATTGTAACTCGTATTGTAATCTTTCATAATAATGGAGAGCCAACGCCAAATGTCTGGATATCCTCTTTTCTTTGGAGAGCCTGGAGAGGATGCAGAATTATTTTTAGCAAATTTCAAGATGTCTTGCCGTATCAAGAGGATAGTAACCGATCAAGAACGTGTAGAAATGTTTGAGGTGGTCCTTAGGAAAGATGCTAGTACTTGGTTTGACTCTTTGCCTGAGGAAGTTAAGGGGAATTACACAAAAGTTTTAAATCGTTTTAAGAGATACTTCTTTGATCCCCAAAACACTCAGAAACTATGGCAAGACATTGTTTCTCATAAGCAAAAAGACTTAGATGACTACTACTTGTACAAGCAAGAGTTTCTACGTCTTTGGGCTCTATGGATACGAAATGTTGCTAACCCTGGTGATGGTGCAGAATTTTTAAAGAAGGAGAGGTTCATAGCCGGACTCTTTCCTGACCTTAAGGTAAAAGTTGAGGCGGGTGCACCTGCTACTTTTGATGCAGCTGAAACTAGGGCTGCTGAGAAGTATAGTAAACTCAAGTGCTTAAGGGGAGAGGTTCCAATAGAAGGTCTTAGACCCAAAGGTAAGTCACAAGCATCAACATCGAGGGAGCTTCCTGAGGTAACGGCGGAAGTAATTGAGAAGTTAAACGAATCTTTAAGCAGCCTGTCAATTCACCTTGCACAAGCTGTAGGTCCAAAGGGACAAGCAAAGAAGTCTGAAGAGAGAGATCCACGACCTAGGAGAGTCTTGCAATGTTGGAATTGCGGAGAGTCTGGACATGGGATGTATAATTGTCCTTGGCCCCGTGGGGAGCCAGGGAGGCCTAACTTGAATTACCCAGTGATGAATGCAGGTGAAGGAACTGGTCAACAACCAAGGCTTCTACAAAGGCCAAATGGACCAAGACCACCTCCACAAGGGGTAGAAGGAGTTCCACCTTTGCCAGATCCAAATGTGCATGTGGTAGAGGTGACAAATTCAAATGAGGTTGACATGGAAGCCAATGGAATTAAGCGTGGCCGAGGAAAAGGTAAAGAGAAAGAAGAAGTCACATCACAGAGTGACCATGGACAAGGCAAGAAGGCAAAGGGAACCAAGGAAACCAAGAGGACTCGACGTCGTATCAACCTCCAAGATTTCCCTCTTGGACATGGTATGGCTCCGTACAACTTGTTGGAAGACATGAGAGGTAAAGGTCCTGATATTTCATGGCCTCAATTTCTTGCATTATGTCCACAAGTTAGGAGGGATTTAACAAGGGCAGTTAGCACTAGGAGAAAGGTAAAAGAGAGTGTGCCTGTTGTAAAAATTGCACAAGCTGAAATAAATGAGGACATTACACCGGTGCTAGACTGTTACATCAAAGGGAGATTGGTTAGGAAAGGTCTAGTGGATGGGGGTGCACAAATTTGCATCATGACAGAGGGACTCATGCAAAAACTAGGCATGCACATCCATGAGACACCTGAAATTAGGGTCAAGATGGCAAACAATAGCAAGGCTAGGTGCGTAGGCATTTGTAAAAATGTTTTTGTGGAGGCCTTTGGCATTAAGAAGGTAGTGGATTTCTATGTCATGTCTACCAAGGGAAATGGTTACCCATTTATCCTAGGAAGACCATGGCTAATGAAAATGCGAGCTTTGCAGGATTGGGAGAGTGGAAAGCTAATTTGCAGGAATGACAATCACAAGAAGGTTGTCTTTGACATGAAGGAGCAACGCCAAGAGGAGTCTTCCATCGAAGTCATGGGGGTAAGGTTTAAGCCAAGCAACCAAGAGACCTCTTGTCAAGGCTTGGAGGAGGTAGGTCCTCAAGAGAACGAAGGTGATCAAGATGAAGGGATGCTGGAAGGTATGCTATCAACAACACTTACAAAGGATGAAAGAGAGGAGTTCAAATGTGTGCTAAGGAAGTTTCCTAGGCTTTTTGCTAAAGACTACACCGATGTGCGTGGAGTAGATGCTGTTCAACACAAAATTGAGTTGAAGCCAGAGGCCACACCTAAGGCTCAGAAGCTACGAAGGCTAGGAGTCATCAAGGAGTAGGCTTTACTCAAGGAGGTAAGAAAGCTTCTAGCAGCAGGGTTCATTTATCCAGTGGAGAATTCAGAGTGGGTCTCTCCTGTTGTTGTCACTCCTAAGAAGAACGGCA
This sequence comes from Adiantum capillus-veneris, assembly GCF_014529385.1. Lineage (NCBI taxonomy): Eukaryota > Viridiplantae > Streptophyta > Polypodiopsida > Polypodiales > Pteridaceae > Adiantum > Adiantum capillus-veneris. Next base: position 122,365,286 of record NC_140956.1, read on the forward strand.
AGTGGAGGGTGTGTGTGGATTACCGTCCCCTCAATGAGGCAACAAAGAGAGATCACTTTCCTCTCCCATTCCAGGATGAGATACTAAATGAGGTAGCTGGTCATGAGAAGTACACTGTGTGCGATGGTTACTCAGGTTACTTTCAAATAGGGATTGCACTGGAGGATCAATTGAAAACAACCTTTATCACTCCTTGGGGTTGTTATGCTTTTAGAGTCATGCCATTTGGTCTGACAAATGCTCCTGCAACATTCCAACGTTTCATGAATATGGTGTTTCAAGCATTCTTTGGAAAGTCAATTAGGGTGTTCATTGATGATTTCTGTATTTATAGCTCAAAATCATTGCATCTACAAAGGGTAGAAGAAGGTTTAAAGAAGCTCTACGACATGGGAGGTCAACTCAATCCCGACAAGTGCCATATAGGTGAGGATGAAGTAATCTTGCTTGGTCATAAAGTTTCCTATAAAGGCATTGAGGTGGATCCTTCAAAGGCAAAGGCTCTTATTGAGCTCCCATCACCGAAGAGTCTTAAGGAGGTCATCTCTTTCATTCAGAAGGTGAAGTATATGTCACGCTTTATTCACTTAGCCTCGGAGTTGCTTCACCCTTTGCAAAAGTTGACACAACAAGTAGAATTTGCATGGTCTGATGAGCTTGAAGAGTACTTTTGTAACATTAAAGTCATTTTGTCAGAGCTACCAACACTCATGCCTCCTTGTTGGGAGTACACATTCTTTGTTAGCTCTAGTGCTTGGAAAGAAACAATTGGTGCTGTGTTGCTACAACAAGATCCCCACAGTACAAGGATGCGACCCATCTACTTTGCTAGTAGGGTCATGAATGCTTCGGAGAGAGACTACACAGAAGCAGAACTCATGATGCTTTCTCTCATGTTTGCGGTGAGAAAGTTTAGATCCTACCTGCTACCAAAACCTTTTGTAATTCTCACTGCAGAAAATTTGTTCCCTTGGGTGTCATCTCAAATGAATCTTAGTACTAGGATCTCAAAGTGGGTTATGGAGTTGCAAGAGTTTCAATACTCTTTCAAGGTAGAAGATAGTGTGCGTGCACAATTGGCAGGGATTCTCACTTATAGGGTGCACGAAAAGGAGATTAAGGTGCCTGAAGTAAAGACCCTACCATTGCCACCACCAAAAAGTATTCCTAATGCTTTTACTTTGTTCTTTGATGGAGCTTTTCGTCGAGCCATAGGAAAAGCAGGGGGAGGGCTAGTGTTGCTCAACCCAAGTGGAGAGGTGGTCATGAAAGAGAAGTTCAATCTACCAAGTTCAGCTAGCAACAATGAAGCAGAATATGACACTCTACTTCATGGTTTGAAGATGTGCATTGGCCAAGGGATACAACGCCTCATGGTAAAGGGAGATGCACTTCTCATTGTTAAACAGATTTTAGGCATTTGGGCATGCAAGAATGAGAGCTTACGGACAAAAGTTCATGCCATTCGTAGATTGTTTAATCAATTTGAAGAAGTGCAACTATATCATATTCCTAGGAAACAGAATGAAGATGCTGATTTACTTGCACAACAAGCCGTTGCATGTGTAAAGAAAGAAGTACAGGTCATCATGGTGGCGGCTGCTGTGAAGCAACCGAGGTACCAGGGATTGGAGTCATTGGCTCCCATCATTGGCTACATTTTGGAGGGTGAGTTTCCACCAGACTTCACAAAAACTCAGAAGAGGAGACTCATGAAGAAGGCAAGCGTATATCTCTTCCTAGAAGGCTCCCTCTATCAAAGAGGGAAGGATCAAGTGTGCAGACGAGTACCAACTATCAAGGAAATTCCAGCCATTCTAAAAGGTTTGCATGAAGAGGCATGTGGTGGTCATTTTGCCCAAGAATTAACTGTGAAGAAGATTTTGCTTTCGGGGTATGTTTGGCCAAGTTTGCATGTGGATGTTCAACATTGGTGTAAAAGCTGTCACACTTGTCAGATAAATGGAAATAGAAGGTTGGTGCATGGCCCGAGGCAAATAGTGCTTGCAAATGGACCCTTTGAAAAGTGGGGCATTGATGCTATGGGTCCTCTGCCTAGGACAAAAAATGGTAAACTCTACATTCTAGTGGCTGTAGACTATATGACTAGGTGGGTGGAAGCACAAAGTGTGGCAAAGGTAAATGAGAAGACAGTGAGCAAATTCGTCTACACTCACATTTGTTGTAGATTTGGCACACCTTTGGAGATTGTTTCTGATAATGGTCCAGGGTTTAGAAAAGGATTGCTCACAGAAGTTTGTGAAGAGCTTTACATTCTACATCGTCATAGGACACCATACTACCCACAGTCAAATGGTTTGGTGGAGAAGGCTAATGGTGTCATTGCAGGAATCATTAGAAAGATGGTGCAAAACAAGACAAAATTATGGGATGACTTCTTGGATGGTGCCTTGTGGGCATATCGAACCACATATAGGGAAGCCACGGAGTTCACACCATTTCACTTGGTCTATGGTCAAGAGGCTTTGCAGCCTATCGAGCTCAACATTCCAACAATGCGACTTCATGGCAAAGGAGCACAAGATGATCAAGAGGTATGGATGGATCGACTTCTTACGTTAGTGGAGCTTGAGTGGAAAAGAGAAGCAGCATATGAGTGCTACAAGAGGAAAGCCACACAAGCGAAGGAAACGCACGACAAGAAACTGAAGGACAAAGGCATCAAGGAAGGAGAGCTTGTGCTAAGGTATGACAATCGACTTGAAAATCGTTTTGATGCCAAGTTTGAAACAAGATGGCAAGGGCCATACATAGTCAAGAAGGCTTTCAATTCAAGTTACTATCAGCTTATGGACTTGAATGGTAAAGAGCACTCCAGGAAAGTAAACGGGTATCGCTTGAAGCCCTATTTGAGTCACCTTCTACCAAAGGATCTACCAAAGATCTGTCCAAAGGCCGCTGTCTTATGTAAGTATTGTTACATGAAGCATGAGTGTAACTCCAGCCAAAATTCTGAGGGGCTAAACAATGAAGATCTCGTCAAGGACTCTGAAGCACTCTCTTTGGAAAAGATGCTCTATGATGGTACATGAATATACCATCATCCAGGGGGAGGGCTAATGATAGCCGTTTTTTCGGCTCTTTGTAATTGCCACAGTGAGTTACCTCACCCTACCAAAATCACCCAAACACTGTGGCTATCCCTACCATTTCACTGTACATAGGCGTGCGTGAGTCACGGGACTTTTCCCATATCTTCTTAAAAACCCTCAGCTAGCTAGTCACTGGGCTAGGTGAGCCAAAAAAAATAAAAAAAATAAAAAAATAAAAGTATATTATGGCCTCTTTGTGTGTAAATATTTCATTGTATATATGGCCTAAATATAGGGATTTTTTATAATTATTTTGGTATTTTATTTAAATATTTCTACTTAGGTGTGTGTTTTATTAAACCTATGTACACCTTCTTTCATCCTCTTACACCATAATTTTATTTTTTTGCCAATATGTACATACTCTAACCTCATATTTTTCCTTTATACAAATCACTCCCACATTTTCACCCTCACCCTCGTGAAAACAAAAAATTGATTTCTACTCATTGGTTACTTTTATTATATTATTTACTTGCATACATTTTCCTCTTTCACCCAAAATAATTCAAGGAGGGACCATATCATATGATTCCAATATCTTTCCATATCCATAACTCGTCCATATTTTTATTATTATTTTTACTCATTATTCTAACACCATGTGCTCATTGAGCTAAAGTCCATGAATAGTCCATACACTAGTCCCACCATGTATATATTTCTTATTTCACCAATAATCCTCCTCCATGCATGGGTCAAGGGCAACTTGAATGCTTTGTATTATAATATGACAAAGGAGGGGCTCACTCTTGGATGCATTGTACAAATTCAACAAAGGAGGGGACCACTAAAAGACTTTTGCAGGCCTAAAAAACAGGCTTTTTGGTGAGAATTTTGGCACCTATCTCCACTCCAAATTTGGAGCGGTGGTCAAAAGAGAAAATGTAGCCCACGCTCTGAATAATCACCCCAAATTTTTTCATGATTTTTGGAGCTACCAGCTGTGAGCTATGATTTTTTTAGTGGACCCCAGTTTTCCCATGCTATGCAGCCACACTCTCTCTTCCACTTTATCATTTTCCTCTTTCACACACACTTCTCCACTCATCATCCCCATTTCTCTCACCACTCCTCTCTGCACACTACTCACCTTCTCCTCAACCTTGAAGAATAAGAGAAACCATGGTGAACTCATACCTCCCACACACAATTCCATTCCAAAATTGACCACCTAGTCTCATTTTTCCTCCTCCAAATTACCCATATCTATCAAAAAACCACAAAATTCAGCCCCTTCTCTTAAAAGACAGCATCATGGTGGTTGATTACTCGGCTTCAATTACCTTGTCTCTCAAGGAAGGTCAAGAGTGGAGAAAAAATGTACCGTCAAAGCTAGTGGACCGTCAACAAGCGTCAAAATTGGCCCTACTCAAGACACTTGGAGCATCAACCTTGTAAGAAATCCACCTTTTCTTACCTCTTAAGAGTTTTTCTTCCTTATTTGTATCCTACATGGATACTCCCATTGTAAATATTCAATTCCATTTGTAAATTAATACTAACTCTACTAACACTAACCCACTATGAAAAGTCCTATCACCTCCATTTCTCTCCTCTCTCTTTCCCCACCAACTTCTTGATAATTCCAAGCAAAAGAAATTAGATAAATTGCTGAAAATCTAACCCAACCATGGTTAGAGGAGTAACCCTAGCCTTCAAAATTGCTATAAAAGGAGGGTGTAGCTAGCATAAAAGGGGAAAGCCATAAGCAAGAGCACTATGCTATAGCTTGAGAAGCCAAGCTCAACCTCTCTAGAAGGAGCTCTTGAGTGGAAGCTCATTGTCTTATGCATGTGCATGTGTTGTAATAGGGGATTAGCAAGGGAAATCTATGCCATTGTAAGAGAGAGAGTGATCATTCAATTGAGAGTAGGAAATCTATCATTTCTCCTACTAGTGTAAGCCCAACATTCGCTGAATCAAGGAGGGTGGATTTGGACTAAGCTTGGATACTTTGTCTCCCTTCCAACGTGAAGTAATGGACAACAATGATGCGTAAGTGTCTTGGTTTTTTTTAAGTTCTTGATAGCTTGTCTCTGGTGTTGTCATCAATCTAGCCATAAATCCCACATACTGTAAGAGGGCGACAGGGTGGAGAGGACTCCCCTGGCCTTAAGACAGTGATTGGGGTGGCTTTTCTAGTGATGTGTTGTGGTGAAATTTACGCAAGCTATGTTGAACAAGTACTAATCTCACTTTGATTTGTCATGACAGATTTGTAAGAAGGTATTAATGCAACAAGCACCCCCTCCCCCTTTCTCTCTCTTTCTTAAATATATAGTTGTGTTTGCTTGATCATTGCCGATACGTTTCAAAGCAGCCCGAGCACTATCTCTCTCTCTCTCTCTCTCTCTCTCTCTATCTCTCTCTCTCTCTCTCTCTCTATCTCTCTCTCTCTCTCTCTCTCTCTCTCTCTCTCTCTCGTGTTTTAGTGTGTGAGAGTATTCCATTGGTGTTAGGGTTAGTGTAAATTCGTTGCTTGTTTGTGGGTTGCTCTAACGATTCTCCTCTTTTGCGTCCTAGTTCGCTCTTAAACTAGGTGGTGCCCCTTGTGTAGTTGGGATTTGGCGGTGGGTTTGTTGTTTTGGTTTGTGTTGTGTTGTGCCCCAGCCCCATTGAGCAGCACGGGAGCCTTGAAGGGTGTCTAGAGGCCACTCTTCTTGTTGCCCGCCCCGGACCGCCTCAAATTGGTGCCCCCACTGAGGACGGCTTGTGTATTTTTGTGTAGAATCAACCTTTAGCATAGTCAAGTAGTTTGCATGAATCACGAAGCTTTGTATGATCCCTTCATTCCCATTGCAAGGCAAAAGGTACACATAATCGTTAGTACTAAGTTGCAATTTCAACGTGTCATTCGTAGAATTTTAGGTCCTCTTAGGTTGGCCGAGATAAACGCTTCAGTAAATCCTTTTATTTTGCCTCTCATTAGGTACGACCTTAGTTTGGACGTCTATATTTTTGTTTTGTTTTAAGCATTAGGACATGCATAGGCCATGGATAATGGCCCAGGAATAGAGGTTTTTCCCTTTCATTTTACTCCACACATTAGAATAAACGTTGCAATTAGTAGAAAGATCCATTTTCAACAACGAATGGTGTTCATGTTTGGTGCCCAAAGAGTAGGAGAAATTCTTGCATCACCAAACCCTGTCATTCTACCTCTCATCAACTACCACACTTCTTTTGATGTACATGTGTTCATTTTATTTTAAAATGAAGTGCAGCCCGGCAAAGTAGTGTGTATGTTTGTTTTTTCTTTGTCCTCTACCCCAGTAGAGGAGGTGGTACAAGGAGTGTCATCGCTCTAGAGCACCATCACGTCGTTTCACTCCTTCAGCATCTCCCTCTGTTTTGGAGAATTCAACACACTCCGAAGCTTCGGTGTCGAGGAGATGATCTTCACACTCGTCTAGGCACCGATGCTCTAGTGGTGGAAGTGGTGGTTGCTATGGGGATGTCGTTGCCAATGCCTCGACACCACCTCATGTTCGACGAGGCTCTTTACCTTTCTCTTCTTTGCTTGCCCCCACACCAACCACGACATCACCATCTATGCCAGGTTTTGCACGGCTATCGGCCGTTCCTGGCTACACATCACTAGCTACTCCTCCGGGAGTCACCCCAGTCGACACTCCTCGCTTTGGGGCCGAGACTCCAGTGGAGACACCTGATGTCCGTACCCCCATTGAGATGCCGCTAGAGACCCCTGCTGAGACACCCAAGTTCATGCGTCAGAGGCGAGAGGGCTTGCTGTACTTGATCGACATCAGCGGCGGCACCATCTTGGATGACGAAGGTAAGAAGGTGATCTCGCGCATGCGCGGCCTTTGCTCTCATGTGTTTCGACACTACATACTAAACACCTAGAGTGAAGTGCCAAATGAATTAAAAGACAGAGCCATCAACATGCTACATGACAAGTTTCCCGTGTCAAGTTGGGATGAGCACTTCAATGAAGACCTGATGAAGGTTCGAATGCACAAATACTGCAAGCACAAGCGTTCTGAAGTACAAAAAGCAATAAAGCATGGGTGGAGCAGACCAGATTGGCTGTCCAAAGAAGATTGGAACAATGCAAAGCGAGTAGTGCACGAGAATCCTGACAAGTGGAAGCAACAAAAGGAGGCAGCCAAAGCGCGAGTAGAGGCAGGGAGCTCGCACCACTTGGGGAGCGGCGGGTGGGCATCATTTGAGGCCGATTTTGTAAGTGTTTTTGCATTGCTCTTTAGGTTTGGTAGTTACGTCTATTTGTACTTTTATATTCTAACATAATGGATTCTTTGTATGTTTTGAACAGTGGTCAATGACAGGACGTGACCCCACACCGTACGAGCGCGAGTACGCAGGCAGAAAGGGCTTAAATGCCCTAATGAACATTTTGAGTTCTCGCAGTGGCATGGTTAGTATTTCACTTTACTCTTTTACATTTGTTGTATTTTAATGATAAGTGAAGAAAATAGATTGTTTTGTAATTATATGTTTATACTTACACAAAGTCTTATTGTCCTTTTTTTGCAGAATCCAACAAATATGCCGCTTGAATGCGATGAGACGTCTGATTAGACGATGTCAGTCTAGCCATAGCCAGATAGCATTAGTTTTCTTTTGTCATAGCATGTATAATGAGATGACATGTATACGTCTTTTTGTGACCATTGAAAAACCATGTATTTTCTCAATAATGACAATTGTAAATTGTAACTATTACATTTGCAAAGCGTAAAAATCAAGTGATTTTGCCTATGATGTGTATGATTTTTGACTAAAGTAAATTTACTTTCGTCAATTTACTTTAGTCCAATTACTTTTGTCAGTTTTGTATCTTTATTCTGCAAACAATACTATGCATGATGGAGTTAATGGTTATATTGTCTTGTGGGTGACTACTTTGGGTGTATATCTTTCACTTTCTTTCTAAGGTGAATCTAGGCTTATCTTGGATTCATTTAGGTTTACTATATTCTGGAAACATTCAATATGGTTTGGACACATTCAATATGGTTGATGAATGCCGTGCCACCCAAAAATGTTTACTCTCGGACATCGCTATCAGCGTCTCTATATAAGGTTCTGCAATGTCACTATAAGCGTCACTACAGAATGACTACAAGCGTCGCTATATAGCAACACATATAGCAATGTATATAGCGATGGTTATAGCAATGTTCCCGTAGCGACGCTGTTAGCAACGGTCTTAGCGATGCCGAGGAGTATAAAAACCCAATGTATTTCCGTCGCTAAAAGCGTCACAAGTGCACATAACCTCTTGTAGTGTTACCCGATAGAAACCATCTACAAGGATAGAATTAGGCTATGCATTATGAGCACCTATTCTTATTTGTACATGGAAAATGAACCCAATGAACATATAATCATTTTGTACATTATGTATGTGCCATAACACAACAAAGAGCTCATTTTGAGCTTACGAGTGGCAATAATGAGAGAGAGGGATACTTCAACAATAGATTTACACAAGGAGAACCCCCCCTTCTTCTTCTCCCTATGCTTTGCTTGTTTCCCTTCGTTCCCCAAGTGCACACATTAGGTGTGTGCCTTGTATACTCATATGTGTGTGTGTGTGTGTAATTGTGTGCACTCATGCACATAGCTCCCTCCAATTTGATGGATTTCCAACAAGATCTTCTACTTGGGAACTCATAGTTTTATGATTATTTCACTTTAACAAAAAGACTCTGTCTCCATGGAGTGCACTACAAACAAAATTGTATGGACTAAGTGGAGCATGGAGCGAAAAAACCTTGCACTATCAAAAGAAGATGCTTTAGGATATGATTTTTGAGTTTTTCATATTCTTGGCCTTTTTGTGGTATGTTTATTCATTAATACAATCATATTTACGAATGACTAAATACATATACTTGGCATACAAGACTCATTAGCTCAAACTCCATAGTCTAGTGGTTGATGCAATTTTCTATCTCTTTGGTGTTCTAAAGCTCTCCCCACATGCAGAACTTTTGATTACTAGTGACGGGAGCAAAGCGAACCCCGAACCCCGACGGCCTCTAAAACACCGGAGACCGAATGGCGCGCCTCGAGCGTGTCATGGTAAAGCAAACAGGGGGCACCACCTAGCTTCAGCGGCTAGGACGCAAACAACACACCACCATAACAAAGTTTTCATCCAAGAGAGATGGATGCTTGGGAGTAATGATGAAGAGGAAAGGGAATGAGATCAAGAGAGAGAGAGAGAGAGAGAGAGAGAGAGAGAGAGAGAGAGAGAGAGAGAGAGGGAGGGGGTATAGCGGCTTAGTACTTAAGCACCACAAAAGGATGGCGAATCCGGACACCCTTCACACATACACAAGCTCACTCCAAAACACAAAACTAGGTGGCGATTCCGCACACCTCACATGGGCAAAACATTGCAAGAAAACATACTCACAAAACCTCAAGCTTTATTTAGAGAATTAGGCGATGAAATGGGGAGCATAGGGTAGGGGAATGAGAAGGGAGAGAGTGGTAGAGCACATGGCGGATAGGTGAGAGTTGATGGCGAAGACTCGCACGAGGATTATGGCCATCATCCTTCATTTAGTTGCCCTTCATCTTCCATAGCCAAGGGTGTAGAGGTCATGCTCAAGACAAACATGGTGATTGCGGTGATGGTGATGGTGTGGGTGTGTGTGTGTGCACTAGGCACACACAGTGCATAGTGTGTTCTTTGGTGATGTTGTGTGTGTTTAGTGTGATGGTGACCCCTCTTTATATAGGGGAGGAGGGGGGGAGAAATTATAGAATTTAGAAATGAAGAAATCATTATCTACATAGGCCATGTGACTGTGGATGCCACTTGTCTGGCTGTGTGTATATGTGCCAGAATAGCAGTCTCATGAGAGAGAGACTAAGAGAGAGAGATGGGTTGATGAAAAAAAGTGAGAGGTGACATGGAGACTAAAGTAATTACAAGAGGGGAGAGAGGGGAGTGTGTTCATAGGTGAATATGTGTGCAGATGTGTGTGAACACAAGAAAAATCAGGTAACCACCAGGTGGGGATGGGCCTGTGGGCACCTTTTTCAGTGAAATTGAGTGTGTGTGAGTGTGGGGGAGATTATTTAGCTACAAGACAAGAGACATGGCGCCCTTTAGAGAGAGAGGGGAGTATTTGGGTCATGGGATATGATAGGAGAGAGAAAGGGGGGGTGGGGTATACTATTTTGGAAGATAGCATAAGTTGCATGTGAGTTAGGATGCAATATTGGTGAGAGGTGGGGTAGCTTGAGGGGAGAGAGAAAGGAGAAAGGACAAGGGGAAGAGAGAGGGGGTTGACCTTTTGAGTGGAGGAGAGGAAAAGGGACACACGGCGGGGCAACAGTGAAGAAAAAGGAGGCAAGGTGGGGATGGGCTGCCCCGCAGGGATGAGGTGGCCAATTTTACCTTTCTCATATATTTACATAATCATACTTTATTTTTTTCTTACTTTTTCCAATGCCTTTTATCACTCCCTCCCTAAGAGGGGGTTTTCATGGGGTGGGGACGAGAGAAGAGGGGTATGGGAGCTTGGCTTGTGAAAAGCCCCCATCATTAGCCCTCCCCTTTTGGCTAGAGGCATTCATGCCTCTAGCTCATCTGTTTCTTCTTCCGCTTAGCTGTAGGATCCGATATCGAGTTGCCTTCTGAACTATCCATTCCATTTGGCCATTGGTGAGATTTCTGGGATATTCGTTAATCTGTAACAGGTCCAGTGGATAGCTTGTTTCTTGGAATAGTGTCGGTTGATTAAAGGGGACGCCCATGGCTTCCAGAACTTTGTGCCAGTGTCCTCCTGGATCCCAAGTGAAAAATAGGATCATTGTCTGCAGTGTCCGAACAATAAAATTTGCATACCAAATTGGACCAAATTTGTAACCACCAGTAGCGAGAGGGGAAATGAGCATCTTGGCTCCTGCAAAGACAAAACTGAAAATTATGATTCCCAAGAGTGTACCAAGAATCCACCATATATGGCCGCCTTGTTGGTGTGGTGAGCTCAAGTTGTCTTCAGAATCCTGCTTACTGCCATGACTAGAAAAAACTGCAAGCATATCATGCTTCTTTTGGGTGTGCTCAAACATGTCAGCTTCCTTTACTGATGCTAATAGCAAGCCACCTACCTTGCGGCTTAAATTCAAGCGTAATCCACTTACCTTTCTCCAAAGAGAGGATGCACTATTTGTAAAAAATTGTACCAAATTGCGAATGAGGTTTTCATTCTTGCATTCTATCAGGCTTTTGTCTATCCATGGCTCCTTTGCTCTTATCTCCATGCTGATCTTCTCTCTATATGTTATAGCAGCTAGCCATAGCCATAGGTTTGATGCATCCCATGCAAACCCAATGCTGTGTTGTAGAGGAGTTTGGAACATCCTTAAAAGGTTGGCAACATATTGATCATCAAACTTACTATGAACATCCTCACATAAACTGGAGGCATTACCCATCTCCAAGTTTATAACACCCTTCAGTAGACTAGAGGCATTACCCATATCTAAGTCTATAACACTACACAATAAAGTCTTGCTCGGCTGCCAAGCCTCTGGAGAAATATCCAACTCCAAACCTTCAGTCATACTTACCTCTTTGTTATGGTCCTCTAGTGAAACTGCCTTGATGCAAGATTCCTTTAGCTTGCTACACTGTCCTGGGTCCATGCTAGTGCACAGGCTTCCGTTTTCAAAGCCCTCCCCTTTGCTTGATATGTTGTCCATCTTTTGCAAAGCCTTGCTAACAGGCTGGTTTTCCTCTTCTCTTGTATCTTTCATGACCTTTGCATTCCTCTTACTCTGACGAGGCCTAATCAACACTTTACACCTTCTTACCCTTACTGCCCAATGCTGTCGATTGATCGCTTTGGTGCCTATTTCATCCAAGGTTAAAGATGTACTCACATTTGTAACACAATTTTCTTGACTTACCTCCCCCACCTGGGTAGCATCTTTTGATTCTTTAACCTCTTGTTCCACTGCTTCAGTTCTTTGAATAGTCTTCTTACTTGATCCTTCTTCTGTTACACTCATCTTGACCTCTTCTGCAAGACCAATGATACGTGGTGTGCGGGTACCAATTGATGGTGGGCGTAGGATGATTGTAAGTGGTGATTGTGGCGGACGTAGAATTTGTGTTGGTAGGGCTGGTGCTCGGGGTGTGGGTGTTCTTTCTCTAGGGGGTGACAATTGGTTCCTCCTACCTCCTCTATTATAGTTTTGTCGTGGTTTGGAACAGTAGTACATACCGTGACCGTCTTCTCCGCAGTTGTAACATTGGTACTCTGGGTTCTGCCTTCGTTGTCCTCTTCCTTGTTCTGGGTTCCTGCCAGGTGCATGCCCTTGCTGCACCAGATGCACAGATAAACTCTCTAGTTGGGTGGTGATACGACTCAGCAGGTCTTGCTCTTCTGATGCCTCCTGCGGTTGGACTCTATGATTGGCTGTTACAGTCACTGGGGTTGGTTGTATCAAGCTTGTTTCCTCTGACTCGTTTACTCGTGCTTGCATGCGTAGCTTCTTGTCTTTAAGGTGGGCTACTTCGACTGCCAACTCATATGTTGCAGGAAACCTTCCCTTCACCTTCTCTCTAAGCGGCGACCATAGACCAGCAATGAAACGTTCCTTCTTTAGGAAATTAGGCGCTCCTTCACCTTCCTCCAGCGAGGCAACCCATCTCTCCCATAAGTCCACAAATTTAGACTCGTAGGTGGCATACTCCAGCAGGCCTCCCTGCTTTAATTCTGTCAGTAACTGCCATAGCCTCTCCGAGGTTGTGCCTCCACCAAACCTCTTTACAAAAGCAGCCATTAACACATTCCATGCATTCTTGGTGGCCTGGGGCAATGCATTATACCAGGACTTGGCCTCTACTTTCATCAGTAGAGGAAAAATTCTAAGTCGTGAAGCGTCGTCATCTTTGTTGGAGACGATACAAGCAATGTCGAAATCATCCAAAAAGTCGGTGGTGAGATCCTCTCCCTTATTTCCACTGAACGTGGGGAAAGAAACACTTGCCATGGTAGTGACTCAGGAAATTACAAACCTCTTTTTTTCTTTTTTTTTTACATTACATTAACAGTAGCGGCTCATAGCAGCTTTTTACAGGGGTGGGTGGATAGGTTAAAACAAGATAAAGATAGAAACATTAAAGGAATGATGGTAATCTAATATGGGGAGAATGATAGGGTTCGGGGAATTGAGGATTTCTCTTAGTACCGCCGCACCGAATAGGTGTACGATCTTCTGTTGGTAGAAGACTTTCCTATCTACATAGATATTCACATGCATATGCTGCAAGAATCTGAATGGGAATGCCGTTGGCCCGTTTTCCATCATGCACAGAGGATGAAATACTTACTTATACTCTTACCGTGCCAGTGTTGATGAGTCGGCACATCCACAAGAGGTCGTCGCCTTTCATGGGCTCTACCTTTCCTTCGTTGCTCAGTACGTACGGGGTGATGGCGACGCGTCTGACCACTCCCAACCTCTTTGCTAACAGCAATTGCAGGTAATTTCCGTAGTCGGCGTGTTGCATGAATTCTACTCCATTCAGTTGCAACTCGTCCCCAGCCCACTGGGTTTCTCCCGTGGTAGAGAGCTTCTTCAGGATAAGTTGTACAGGGAGAGGAGGAAGATCCTCCACTCTCTTTCCAAAACAGCAAGAGCAGTAGCCGAACCACTCTTCTCTAGGACATGGGAATCTTCTTACCACTTCTTCTTCCGGATTGTCGAAGTGGATTGGTAGCACTCGCATGCGTCGTGCAAATCGGTAGGCGACCTTTCGCCGCTTAGCTTCAGATGACTTCCTCTTTGGAAAACTGGGTACAACCCGGATTTCTGAGCTTGAAGCACTTGCTTGGCCAGATGCTTCTCCCTTCGGGGTCATGTGTTTCCAGACTGGCTTATCTTCTCCTTGCCTTTGGCTCCAGCAGCCCCTTTAGGCCACTTTGGAGTTATAACTTTGACTGTAGTTTCTTTAGGGAAAAGAGGTCTCACCGTTTGCTTCCCTTCCTTGATGTGAATGACTTCTTTGCGATGAATGTCGATGTAGATGACTTCAGCCCTTTCGCTCCCTTCGTTGCTGGCACTCATTGACAGTGTGCCTTGGTTGACAACAGTGATGGCACTTCACCGACCTCCCACCTGATGCTCTCAATTTATAGTTAGAATGAGCGACACGAGATGGAGAATTTACCTCTTGAATGCTGACGACACTGCAGCCTGGCAGTAGCACCTCAATGAAGGCGGCTAGTGCCTCCTTCGTCTCTTCTTCTTCCGTCCTCCAGTTAAAAAATTCCTTCAGCCATTCGTCCATGATTGATAGTGGGCGTCACTTTCAACATTGTAAACTGAAGGGTCTTAGAAAGCCCTCCTCTGTGGGGGCACCAAATGATGAGAGCAAAGCGAACCCCGAACCCCCGACGGCCTCTAAAACACCGGGGACCGAATGGCGCGCCTCGAGCCTGTCATGGTAAAGCAAACAGGGGGCACCACCTAGCTTCAGCGGCTAGGACGCAAACAACACACCACCATAACAAAGTTTTCATCCAAGAGAGATGGATGCTTGGGAGTAATGATAAAGAGGAAAGGGAATGAGATCAAGTGAGAGAGAGAGAGAGAGAGAGAGAGAGAGAGAGACAGAGAGAGAGAGAGAGAGAGAGTGAGGGAGGGGGTATAGCGGCTTAGTACTTAGGCACCACAAAAGGATGGCGAATCCGCACACCCTTCACACATACACAAGCTCACTCCAAAACACAAGACTAGGTGGCGATTCCGCACACCTCACATGGGCAAAACATTGCAAGAAAACATACTCACAAAACCTCAAGCTTTATTTAGAGAATTAGGCGATGAAATGGGGAGCATAGGGTAGGGGAATGAGAAGGGAGAGAGTGGTAGAGCACATGGCGGATAGGTGGGAGTTGATGGAGAAGACTCGCACGAAGATTATGGCCATCATCCTTCATTTAGTTGCCCTTCATCTTCCATAGCCAAGGGTGTAGAGGTCATGCTCAAGACAAGCATGGTGATTGCGGTGATGGTGATGATGTGGGTGTGTGTGTGTGCACTAGGCACACACAGTGCATAGTGTGTTCTTTGGTGATGTTGTGTGTGTTTAGTGTGATGGTGACCCCTCTTTATATAGGGGAGGAGGGGGGAGAAATTATAGAATTTAGAAATGAAGAAATCATTATCTACATAGGCCATGTGACTGTGGGCGCCACTTGTCTGGCTGTGTGTATATGTGCCAGAACAGCAGTCTCATGAGAGAGAGACTAAGAGAGAGAGATGGGTTGATGAAAAAAAGTGAGAGGTGACATGGAGACTAAAGTAATTACAAGAGGGGAGAGAGGGGAGTGTGTTCATAGGTGAATATGTGTGCAGATGTGTGTGAACACAAGAAAAATCAGGTAACCACCGGGTGGGGATGGGCCTGTGGGCACCTTTTTCAGTGAAACTGAGTGTGTGTGAGTGTGGGGGAGATTATTTAGCTACAAGACAAGAGACATGGTGCCCTTTAGAGAGAGAGGGGAGTATTTGGGTCATGGGATATGATAGGAGAGAGAAAGGGGGGGTGGGGTATACTATTTTGGAAGATAGCATAAGTTGCATGTGAGTTAGGGTGCAATATTGGTGAGAGGTGGGGTAGCTTGAGGGGAGAGAGAAAGGAGAAAGGACAAGGGGAAGAGAGAGGGGGTTGACCTTTTGAGTGGAGGAGAGGAAAAGGGACACACGGCGGGGCAACAGTGAAGAAAAAGGAGGCAAGGTGGGGATGGACTACCCCGTAGGCATGAGGTGGCCAATTTTACCTTTCTCATATATTTACATAATCATACTTTATTTTTTTCTTACTTTTTCCAATGCCTTTTATCACTCCCTCCCTAAGAGGGGGTTTTCATGGGGTGGGGACGAGAGAAGAGGGGTATGGGAGCTTGGCTTGTGAAAAGCCCCCATCACTAGCTAGTGAATATGAAGAGCACCAACAACATCTAATCCCATCCCACAACTAGGGTGGATATGGTGATTCATCAAACCAAGTCCCCTTGTGTGCTTATTTTTATATTTAATGCATGTAATATTGCATTAGTCTTGTGATATATCCAAATTTAAGAGTGCAAAAGTTGAAGAATATCTATATATAGGTTAACACAACGAATTACTTGTCACCTGGTCAAATAAGCTAGGTCACTCAGTAGATATGAATGCACCCTAGCTAATGAAAAAGTAAAAAAAAAAGTCTTAGATGATTCCTCGACATAACGGCTAAGGATATTATATCCAACACTGTTAGCAGCAAGCTAACACGGACATCGTGGATACCATTTTTTGGAGCTCTCATTGTAAAAACACTTATTATTTTGATAAATCGGGAATATTGTAACTCCTATTTTTTGGATAAACTTTGTAATTGATGAGCCGGGGCTACAAGCTTTCAGATTGTATCAACGTGTCATTACCCATCTTTGGTAGAACTCCCAAATTATTAGTTTTGACCACCAAACACCTTGGCTAAGGTATAAAAGCCAATTTTTGTAAGTTATTTGGAAGTTTTGGATAATGAAATACACAGCGTGAGCTAACGACGCTCATTTCTCTCCTTCTCACGCTTCCTAATCCCTCCCTGGTTGTCACATTACAGTCGTGTTTGTTGCATTGCAACCGCATGTAAGAGCTCTATGCATTGACATAAACACATCATAGTATTTCATAGCTTTTGGCGTCGCCAAACCCGTGGCCTAATTTCATCATAAGTAGGAATTTACACTTCAAAATTAAAAAGTAACCATAGGCGGGGTATTGGGGCAGCATTGCTAAGCATCTAGATGCATTCTGGGTTGAAAACAACTAGGTCAAAAATCCATTGCTTTTAATAATTGTGATTTTGGCACTTGAACTAAAGTGGGTGAGACCATAAGCATGTGTGCTTAGGTCTTATAAACTTATCCTAGAAGTTTCTTTATGTTTGGATGTCATTTGATATTGTAACGGATGTGATTTGTTTGCCGATGAGCGATTGGCTTTTGGTGATTTCAGTCCCTTGAGTGTAGCTTGAGTTAGATGCGAGTTGTTAGTTGTTTTACGAGAGATTGACAACCTCTTGTAGCCTCTATGCACTAGTCGAATCATCTTCGTCCCATGGATTGACAATTTAATCGTGATTCTCGCTAAAACTGCAATAACATAGGATAGTGAGGTTAGACATGCGTCCCACATTTGGCGCCGTTGCCGGGGATCAAAGAGACCTAAACTAGGGAAAAACACGAGCGTCTTGTGAAGTTATCCTTTAACTTCCTCTAAGATCTCCTAGAGTTAAAAACTTTCTTTTAGAAACTGCATAGCTTAAGATTGTCGTCTTTTGCTGTGTAGAGGTAGCTTGGAAGTAATCGTACTTGGTGCCTTTAGGATTGTAGGATTGTAGAACTAGATTAGGATTTTGACAATGATTGATAGATGAGACAAGTCTTAAGATCAATGCTCAAAATACCATAAAAGACAAGAAAACAAGTGTTTGTGGACACTTTCCACAACCCCATTGTATGAGAACCTAGGAGTAGGGTAAGTAGGATTCGAGGTAGATTTCAGAACATTGGTCTCTCTGAAAGAATCAAGAGTGAGTTGTTATTTAAAGTTGCAGAATTTCAGGTCTACGGCTAGAAATAGCACGAAAAGACTCCAAATCACTCAATCCGACTGGAGAGTAAGCTTAAAAGTTGTCTGAATCAGTGGGTAAGCTCAAGGACACTTTGAGGTAAAAATTTCAAAAGTTGGCCAAAACTCAAATTATTTACTTTCTCTTGACATTTTAAGCCAAATTAAGTTTTGACTTGATTCATAGGCTTAAATAACTCATAAAAGGATTGTCCTTGAAAAAAGTGCAAAAATTGGTTCATTTCAAGCCTGAAGTTAAAAATTGTGATTATTAACTTTCAGCTTAGATTTGACCAAGGTTCATACCATTGACTCATTGCATGTGTACAAACAACTTTTGTAAAGACACAAAAGATTTGGATCACCAAACTGGCAAAAAACTGGATAAAAACTAAAGTTTGTACTGGCTTTCTGAATCTTGAGTGTAAATTGGGAATACATTTGTCCAAACTTGATGAAATTTGATTCATAGGCTTATATTGATGTGATAAACATGTGTACATGCTCAGTTGACCAAAAAGATGCATGTTAACCCTCACGGCTCACGGACACCCCATCACCTATGACGGACGTGTATTATGTATTTGGTAGAGTCAGGTACCGGGCTTGTCGGACCAATAGGAAAAGGGTAAGAGTGATTGCCGATGAGAGGCGCACTCTAACTGGGACATTCAAGGGATTAGTTGGCTAAGCATGGGTGCCCAAGTGTGAATGGGGTGAGCTCATATAAAAGACAACTAAACCTAAAATTCACTCATTCTCTCATTTGTGCAATAGAAGAGTGCTCTTGCTCCATCTCCATCTTCTTCTTCTTCACCTCCTTGTGTGTGTGTGTGTATGTGAGAGAGAGAGAGAGAGAGAGAGAGAGAGAGAGAGAGAGAGAGAGAGAGAGAGAGAGAGAGAGAGAGAGAGAGTGCGATCGAGCAATGCGACGGCACGACGGCGGTGAAGCGGTTGAGCGCGACGTAGCGGCGTCTCCTTCTTCTTCGCGGCAAGGAATCCTCCACGGCAGGAGCATAGAGCGGTGAGTGTCACACCATTGCCCTCTTTTGAGCTTACTAGTTAAGCTAGTTGTGTGCTTGGAGCCGTCTGTGGCTCGCACACAGTGTTAGGCAAGGCCCTTGCTTCGACAGTGCGGCAAGGAGCGCACATTTTTGGCGCCGCTGCCGGGGAATCGCCCTGCACTAAGCCCAAGAGGCACTTTGTGCTTCTCCTATGAGTTGTTTGTAGTAGGAAAGAAGAGGAAGAGGAAGAGGAATGAGTTATTTTTCTGTAGGTTGTTAATTTCTGTATTGTCTGCAAGTTCTGTGATTTCTGCATAATGTTGTGTTTTCTGTTTGCACACAGTCTTTGCACAATTAGTAGTCGTTAGCTTGTTCGCAGTGAATGAATAAGTAGGTAGACAGTTAGCGATTTCTGTTTGCACACAGTCTGTACACAGTTTTCTGTCAAGGTTTGCCTGCACACAGTCTTTGTACAGTAAGGTAGTGAGAGAGGAAGTAGGTGGACAGTTAGCCCACTGTCAGTAAGCAGTTAGCAGAGTGGTTAACAGATTAGTTAGTGGTTAGCAGCACTGTTAGTAAGTAGATAAGGTAGTGAGCTGTCTGTGAGCTGTGGACAGAGAGGTTAGGTAGGTGTTGACAGTGTGTGTGGCCAAGAAAGGGTCACCTAAACCGCGCGCGGTCGTCGCCTAAAAAAAAAAAAAAACCCGAAAATATTTAAGCGTGAGTGACTGGGGGGCTACACTAAAATTTTGATCGGGATCATTTCCCCAAGCCTAAGCCCAAGCCCAGGCCCAAGCCTCAGTCCTCAGTCTTCTGATATGTACTAGACTCACTCTTATATATATACCCTACCCCCTCAAGAGGGAATGAGAGCATGTGGGGCAAGTCCTCCACTCTCCTCCCTTCTCTTCCCACTTACACCCTTAGACTTTCTAATTTGGGCCTAGTTCCCTACTAGAAATTGACGGTTTTAGGGATTCCGAGGGCATAAAGTGACCAAACGGAGGGCTGTAAAGCACGACACGTCCCTCTGACCGAGACGCTCGTTTTGAGCTATCATACGTTCTATTCTATAGCTGGGTCAGAAAAAAAGGACCAAAAAATCAAAAAATAAATAAATAAGAAAAGACTTGGGTTGCAAAACACCCAAAATTACTAGGTGAACAGCCTTCACGGGCACTCACTGACACTTCTAGGAGATCCAAGTCATATGAACCTACGCTCTGGACGAGTGTTAGAGCACGATCATATTGGTAGTGCCTCCATTTACGCGGGCACCCATTATTCCTCCACCCTAGGTTCTGGACCTTCGGCTGGGACTCAAGGTAGCGCGACCCAAGATCCTCATATCGCGTCTAGTGATTGTTGTCGGACACAGTGTTTCCCACACAAGTTCAACCTCACAAGAACTACAGGCCGTTAGCTATACCCAGTATCATTCGGGAAGAGAGTGAGGGTAGGACATCTGAAAGTGGACACACACCTTTCCTCCTAGAGAGAATGTTTGGTGAGGGAATGCCCGACCCCCTTGAGGAAGTGGAGATTCCATCTTCACCATTCTCTTGTCAGGGTCCTACGTCCCACAAGATGCCATTAAATGTTGCCAAATTGATGGATTTCATGTCTTCAGAAGTTAGAACCACCGTCATGTCCAAACTATATAAAGACCCCAAGCTAGTCTCAGCTCTTCGAGCCTTCCTCAATGGAGAATTACAGGCTGGATTACCACAGTTTGCACATATGAACAAACCTGACTCGGTAATGAATGATGAGGAACATTTAGCACCACCATCTGACCTAGCGGGACATGAATCTGTAATTGAAATACCCGTTAACAAGTTGGGGCAATACTTTGAAGGTGATGAATCTAATGCTACTCTACCAATCACTACTAAAGGATTAACTGTAAAGGGGGTCCTTGACGGTGGTGTGGGATTCAGCATGGTGACAAAGAGTTGTTGGGAGTCTATTGGGAGACCTCACCTTGAAGCCACAAGCGTAGTGGTAAAAATGGCTAATGGATCTATTGTTATGCCTATTGGAATGCTAAAGGATCTCAGTATCAAGGTCTTGGGACACAAGGTAAGGCAGACTTTCATTGTTATGGATTTTTCCAAGCATCCTATGTCATTTGAGATGATCTTAGGGCGTCCATTCATGAGGGAAGCAAAAATGGTGCATGACTGGTCCAAAAACCACGTCTACTTACAGTTCCAAGACTCTGTCATTCGAGTTGATCTTTTAAGTGGTCGAACGCATCCTCTAGGAAATAAATTCATCATTGATAATCGATCAGACACAACAATTCACTCAGCTCCATTACAGTATTGTTACACGTGTAACGAAGACACAGATATTGGGGAGAACTCTCCTTATATGGATATCCTACCTAGAATGGCTGAGTCAGACAATGTCGATTGGGTGCACCTAGCGGCAACTATAGATACATGGGGAGCTAGAGGAACAACCTGGGTAACACCAGATGGGGAAGAAATACCACACATTGCACCAGTAAACATGTTAGGTGTAGCGCATGTAACATCCGATGATAAGAAAGAGGCACACCTACCTGAGAGTGAAACTGATGATTCCTCAAAGGCTTCAGGCCAATACACATCAGAAACAGAATCTCAGGGAGAAATGGATTCAGAACCTGAGGAAACATCGAGTGAACCAAGTATAGAAACTGAACACTCAAGGCCTAGTACGACCATCTATGGTAATTTATATGAGAGTGAAGAAGATACAAGCGAAGACCTATCAGGCGAGTCGAGTTCAAACATTTACCAAAATCAAAACCTTAACAAGAAACAAAGGTCATATAAGAGACGACGATATCGAGCAAATGTGAGAGCTAGGATAAACAAGGAAAGATCTACTGTAGAATGGCTTAGCTATCTAGGGGCATGTGATGCTCATCGAAAGCTAGTAGACAATTGGGGTGAACATCTCCAGAGTGTCATGTGGTGCAGCCCGTGACCCATTGACCTCGCTCAATTGGAGGTTACAGAGCCGAAATTGAGTCGAACTATAAGAAGACGTCAAAACCGAGAGTTAGCACAACAACAAAAGGAGGCAGAACTAAAAGAAAGGTCTCCGTCAGGGCAAGAGCCTGCTGACTTACATACGGCTCCTGAACATTTTAAATCTTATACCACGGGGGAGCGAAAGGTTGTGTATGCCAAAGCCCAACGAATACCTACCAATGGAAGCAGTGGAGTCTATGATGGTCCAGCGGTAGTTAAAGAGATAGAATTAGCAGAACCAGGTGAGGAGTCTAAACCAATCTTTATTGCTCAAGACCTTACCGAAACTGAAGAGGCTGTACTTAAGGAGCTCCTCAAGGAATACAAGGATATCTTTGCTTGGACATATCATGACATGAAGGGCGTTCCACCTTCTGTGGTGAAACATACAATTCCCATGATCAACATTGCTAAACCCGTCCAGCAACGACCCTATCCAATGAATCCTAAGTACGCCAAAATTGTACAAGAGGAGATTGAAAAACTTATCCAATGTGGATTCATATACCCTATTGAGCACTCAGAATGGGTTTCTCCAATAGTCATTGTGCCAAAAAAGAATGGGAAACTAAGAGTGTGCGTGGACCTCAAGAAAGTTAATGTAGCTACTAGGAGAGATCATTATCCCTTGCCATATTCAGAACATGTGCTTGAAAGAGTTGCGGGCAAGGAAGCTTAAAGCTTTTTAGATGGGTACTCTGGTTACAATCAAATCACAATTGCATTAGAGGACCAAGCTAAAACTGCTTTTATCACAGAGTTTGGAGTGTTTGCATTTTGTGTTATGGCTTTTGGCTTAACAAATGCCCCTGCTACATTCCAACGATTAATAAACACTGCGTTTAAAGAATTTCTAAGGGAGTTTTGTGAAGCTTTCCTAGACGACCTTTGTGTTTATTCTTCTTGGGAGAAGCATTTGTTATATCTACGAAAAATATTTGAAAGGTGCAGATTTTATCGCATCTCATTGAACCCTTTCAAATGCCAATTTTGGGTTAAGCATGGAGTCATTCTAGGGCATATAGTGTCCAAGAACGGGATATCCACAGATGAGAGTAAGATTAAAGCCATTGCCGATTTGCCACCACCTACTAACTATAAAGGAGTTCAAAGATTTATGGGCCATGTTGGTTATTATCGAAGGTTTATTTTAAACTTTGCCGAGATAGCGCGTCCATTGTACAAGCTTCTTATCGAGTTTCACTGGACATAAGAATGTCATCAATCTTATGAGTTATTAAAGAAGGCCCTAACAAGTGCTCCAATGCTGCGAACACCTGATTGGAATGTACCTTTTCACGTGCATATTGATGCATCAAATTTTGCTATTGGGTGTGTTCTAACTCAACTAGGAGAACATAAATTGGACTACCCTATTAGCTTTGCAAGTCGCCAATTAAATGATGCCGAGATGAACCACACTACTACAGAGCGCGAAGGTCTAGCTATGATTTACGCAGTAAAGAAATTTTGCTATTACCTTCTTGCTACCAAGTTTGTGTTTTATGTTGATCATCAAGCATAGCTATATTTGGTAAACAAGCCGTGTTCCACGGGTCGAATTACACGATGGTTGTTAATTCTTCTTGAGTTTGACTTCACCGTTGTTGTGAGGCCTGGGAGGAAACATGTCATGGCGGATCATTTATCTCGTATCCCTAATGGTGAAGCTCCTACGGGGGTTGATGATGAATTGCCTGATACTCCTTTGTTCATTGTTGAGACAATGCCTGAATGGAGTGAAAAGATTGTTAACTTCTTAGTTAATGGTTTTCCACCCAAAGAGCTACAAAAAGATATAGCTCGAAAATTAATCAAGGAATGCGAACCCTATTGCTTACTGGCTGGAACTCTCTATAAGAGAGGAAAAGATGATGTTCTTAGACGCTGTGCTCGCGAGGATGAGTATTTATATATTCTACAAGAGGCACACATGGGCGTAGCTGGTGGTCACTTTTCAGGAAAGTTGACTGCCCGAAAGATCTTACAGTCAGGCTATTGGTGGCCCACTCTGTTTAAGGATGCATCACTTTTTGCAAAGGGATGTGATGAATGCCAACGCTTCAAGAAGCCACAAAGAAGGGATAGGATGCCTCTACATCCCATCAAGGTAACCCAACCATTTGAAAAGTGGGGCTTAGACTTTGTAGGACCGATTAGTCCGGCTGCACGTAACACGCAATCACGATATATCATTGTGGCTACCGACTATGTAACCAAATGGGCTGAAGCAAAAGCAACATGAAAGACGGATGCAAAAACAACAGCTAAGTTCCTCTTTGAGAACATTATCACATGTTTTGGATGCCCCTTTGAACTTGTGAGTGACAATGGAACTCATTTTATAAATGAAGTAATAAAAGAACTCACATCAAACTTCATGATATCTCACCACAAGTCTACACCCTATTATCCCCAAGCAAATGGCCAAGCTGAGAGTACCAACAAAACTCTCATCTTCATTTTGACAAAGAAAGTTGAGGCTCATCGCACTGATTGGGACCTAAAGCTTACATCAGCTTTATGGGCTTATCGTACTGCGTATAAAGTTGCTATTAATTGCACACCGTTTAAGATGGTGTATGGCCAAGAAGCAGTTATGCCATGGGAGTTTGTCATTCCTAGTCTTCGAGTAGCTTCTCAAGAAGTTTGGGATGGTAACCGCTTAGTGGAGCGATTATATATCCTGGAAAGGCTAGATGAAGAGAGGCAATTAGCTGTGCGAAATGCTCTAGTGGAGAAGGATAGGAGAAAGAAGTGATTTGATAGCCATTTAAAGGATAAAGACATCAAGGTTGGTGATAAAGTTCTTATGTACGGGGTACGTAATGAAAAGAAGAAATTGAAATACGCTGGTAAGGGACCATACTGAGTGTGTGAACTTACCCCGCAAGGTACCATTCGTGTGGAGACTCTAGATGGAGTTGAAACCATTGGATTCCTTAAAGGGAGTAAATTCAAAAGATATTATGACCCTCTAAGCCAGGAAGAGTTGCAAGCCATCCATCAAAAGAAGGCTGCCAAGGAACAAGCAGAGCTTAGAAAAATCCAAGCAAGAGTTGAGGCTCGAGAACGACAACAACGTCTTAGACGCCAACGAGAGGATAATATGGGAATCACGCAAGCATTTTTCGAGGACACAGATGACGACTCATTAGAATCTGAGCCACCCCTACGATACCCAATTGATCTAAATAGCCCCTATGGGAAAGTACTATACAATGCCTTATTAGATACGGGAGCTAAACACAATTTGTTATCCTATGGAGTTTGGTGTCAATTAGGGAAACCGACCCTATCCCCGAGTACGATGCAAGTCAAGGGCATTAATAAAAAGAAAACTGCTATTCTTGGAGTCCTTCAGACCCCTGTTGTCTATGACAATGGAAGCATAGTGCAGAGGTTTCTAGCCATGCCCGCGGGAGCTATGGAAGGCAACGTAAACCTGGGACGCACGTGGATGTTGGCAACCGAATGCACTATTGATTGGGATACTGGTAGTGTCACGACGCGACCACCGACTCTTACCCCTATTATTCAAGCAAAGTCACCTACGTTGCAAACTCTAACAAAGTTGAAGGATAGCCAACATTCACAAGCCAAGGTGGTTAACTCGTCCTTGCCGGCTACCCATGAACCTAGCACTTCAACACTTGTAGTTGCAGCAAGCAGTAATATTGCAAGTACTCAACTTGCACGACCTAAGAGTACATATCAATGGGTCCCCAAGGCATTACTTCCAACTACCTCAACCCTCCCATCCATTCCAAGAAAAAAATTCCCTGGAAAACCAAGAGCGCGCTCTAGGAGGGTCAAGACCAAATCCCGATGGATTCCAAAACGACTATTAGAAGCCCAAGGCTACTATGATGGAAATGAGAAAATCTGGGTACCTAAACGTAAAATGTATCCTTCCGTATCGACAACAAACCCATATGAGTCAAACAGTGTAACGCTAAAGCCAATGGCAGACCGTGGGAAGATCACAGAATGCTACACACCTAGTCCAGAGCTAGTTTGGGCTCCAAGGCAAAACCAATTTATTCCACCTAGCTCAGGAAGGGGGGAGTTCCATGAAGCTTCTAGCTCTTCATGTAATACATCCATAGAGGTAAAAGCTTCTACACAGCCTCCACCTACAATACTGGACCTCCATGAAGCTACAAAGGAATTCACACCTTCCAGTGTTCAAGAATCACCTAATGAACCACTTCAAGTTTGATCCTGGGAGAGTACCTTACCACCCTTGCAACTCGACGAGGCACCTAAGGTAATAGAAAACTACTGGCAAAAATCTTCACCTATAACAACTTGGAACAACTGGTTTCAAAGGGTGATGACATCATTTCAAACGATATGATCTACCCAAGGAAGGGTGGAGTGTTTGTGGACATCCATTATTCACTTGCTTCCCTCTCAACCTTTCTCCCTGACCTCTTAATCTCCAATCTTAGGGAATGTATATATAAAGCCTTATACTCACAAAAACAAGATAAAAAAGTAAAAGAGAAAGAGCCATAACACAAATCATAAAAACAAATTATGCACAAGAACACGACCCTTGTAATATTTGCACTCTAACCATCATCTATTTGCGTGTACAGGTATGGCTAGTACGCTAGAGTCATCCACTCCTGCCTTGGGTGAGAGGTACCCTCGTTACTTTTCACAAATATTTCACATGGTCTTTCCAGTGCTTGCATGCGAATGGGATTTGATAGGTACTCTAGCATGTGAGAGGAATTTTGAGGAGTTAGAATGGCTGATACGTCTCTTGACCACGTCTGATCCATACTTAGTAGAGAGCGTTTCTCCCATTGCACAAGCCTACCCTTTTGACCAACATGACTATAGGCGTCTAGTGACCTTCTTAGTAAACATGGGCACCTATGATGAAGAAGAAAATTTACAGAACTACACGGATGGTACATATGGTCTCATGGATAATGACTTTGTTTATCTCGACGATGAGGATAGGGGTTTAGCCTTAGGGTTTCCCCCCAACCTCTACAATATCCTATTCCCTTGACTCTCTAGGGGGAGTGCAAATAATTAGGTTAGGGTTCCTTATGTTTTTTGTTGTGTTCAATAAGTGTTGGTACCTTTTCCCACTAATGTGCCTCCTGGAGGTATTCCTTTTGTTTCCTAGTGTGTACAGGAGTGTGTTGCTATTGATAGGATTTGGACCTTCATGGAATCTTTATCTTGACTCACTCTTCAAATCAAGCGCGACCATCGACACAAACAGGTGTTTCTTGTCCATTAGCATTGCCCCTTATCTTTTTTGCATCTATGATTGTCTGCTTTAATTGTGATTGGTAGCCTAATATTCAACGCATTTGCTTAGTATCAAACATTTAATTCAATGTAATTTTTTGTCATAATCACTTGTCTAGGTTTAAAAATCAAGCAGTCCGACTAAGCTAGTTTGACCAAGTTAGGTGTTAGAGATCTTCTCTTAATACCATGGGGAATGCCTTCCTAATAATCAATGGTTACTTAGGTTCTTAATCCGATTTAGGCAGCATTGTGTGAAATGTACTAGGGCTTTCTAGTGGGCTTGACCCTATTGAACTTTCGCTTAAGTATTATAAAGCGAGTTTACTAGTGTGATGAGCCTGGGGAGGTGTATCAGTGTTATATGACCCCCCAAAGTTACAAAATTAAAATGCTGAAAATGAACAAACAAAAAATCAAAGTTCCACAATGTAAAATCTTAAGCTGGAAGAGAAATCTCAGCTTGATTTGGTACTTCACTCACATGTATTGCCTATGGTACTAGAGCCCTAGAGGTTCCCAGTGTGGGCGCTTTTTCTTGAAAAGCAAAAAACCCAAGGCATACAAAATAAGCACACACATCAAAATTGAATCACTGTGAAAAGAATTTGGGGGGTCAAAGAAAAAGTAATCAGTCAGGCGATGATTTCATGAGAAATTCCTTTTATGCTAGCTTAACTACAAGGTCTTCTAGATATAGCCTCTAGTCAGCCCTCGAACATGAAAACTTGGCTCTCGCGATTAAACAACTTAATTGACCATAGAAAATTAAGAAGCTTACCCATGGTATTAATATTCGATCTCTAGTGCCTTTCGACCGTCAAATTAGCGACCCCAAACTTGTTTAATTTTTTACCTTTACATCTGGTTATGCATTTGATTACATTGCAATTTAATGTTCATTGCTGACAAATTGTTTGAAATTCTTTTACCAATCAATTTGTCTACCTAAAACTGCATATGCTTTTTAATCACTTATGAGAATGCAATTACTGTGCCAATGTTGTTTGATTTTGTAGTGACTGAAGAAGGCTAAGGACATTCATCTCAAATGCTCTTCCACCTCGACGAACGAGCTTCAACTTAATAGCTTCCGAGGACGGAATCTACATCAGGAAGGGGGGCATGTTAACCCTCACGGCTCATGGACACCCCATCACCTACGATGGACGTGTATTATGTATTTGGTAGAGTCAGGTACCGGGCTTGTCAGACCAATAGGAAAAGGGTAAGAGTGATCGCCGATGAGAGGCGCACTCTAACTGGGACATTCAAGGGATTAGTTGGCTAAGCATGGGCGCCCAAGTGTGAATGGGGTGAGCTCATATAAAAGCCAACTAAACCTAAAATTCACTCATTCTCTCATTTGTGCAATAGAAGAGTGCTCTTGCTCCATCTCCATCTCCATCTCCATCTTATTCTTCTTCACCTCCTTTGTGTGTGTGTGTATGTGTGTGTGTGTGTGTGTGTGTGTGTGTGTGTGTGTGTGTGTGTGTGTGTGTGTGTGTGTGTGTGAGAGAGAGAGAGAGAGAGAGAGAGAGAGAGAGAGAGAGAGTGCGATCGAGCATTGCGGCGGCACGACGGCGGTGAAGCGGTTGAGCGCGACGTAGCGGCGTCTCCTTCTTCTTCGCGGCGAGGAATCCTCCACGGCAGGAGCATAGAGCGGTGAGTGACACACCATTGCCCTCTTTTGAGCTTACTAGTTAAGCTAGTTGTGTGCTTGGAGCCGTCTGTGGCTCGCACACTGTGTTAGGCAAGGCCCTTGCTTCGACAGTGCGGCAAGGAGCGCACAATGCAAAAAGTTGCCAATTATATAAATAATCGCGATTATTTACATCTGTCCCATTTTTCAACTTTTTTGACCAAGTTAGCATACCACTGGTTTTACCATGTTGTAATAAGCCCAAAAACCAAATTTGGTAAGATTTGGATAATTGGATTGAAAATTGTGAGACCAAATTTGCAAATTGCGGACAGAAAATTGATGATCAATTGACCAAAACTTGTCCAAACTTGTTGAAACTTGGCTAGAGACCTTAACTTGAGGTGCTTAATAGATCTATGTCAAGGTTGGGACAAAAATTTGCAAAAATATAGCTGGTGTAAATAATTACGATTATTTACATCTGCTTCAAAAATTGACAGTTTTACAAATTTGAGTATACCACGAGGTCAAGCATATCAAGTAGACCACACAAATCAATTTTGGTGAAATTTGGATTATAAAAGTGAGACTTAGGCCAGATTCTTGAAATCAAAGTTTGCAAACACGAAACAGTTGATAAACTTGAGCACATTTTGTTGAAACTTGTCTAAGGACCTTAACAGGTTGTACACTTGGCAAATCAAGCCAAAAAGGGTGATTATTTACTATTGCTACCCAGAGCCACCATTTTTGACGTTTGAACTTGTAAAGTGTTAGACCAGTATAATACAAAGCCACCGGGCAATTTTGGGTTCAATTGGATGTGCTCACTCAGTTTCCAGGTTACAAATTAAACCTTTGATTTTTTGCCAAAGTCAAATCTGAAAGCTAATTGCTGACTCTCATAGCTTGATTTGAAGTAATATACACATACCAACCACAATAGTTAGCAAAAATTATACAGTCTTTGTGAAAGAATAGCTAACTTGATCAAATTGATACAGGAATCAAGTTGCAGACAAGGAATCGGTAGCTTGACAGAAAGTTGCAATCGAATCAAGTGGAAATTGACAACAAGTCAATCCAAAGGTGAGTACTCTATCCAGGGCTTTGCAAGGCTTTATGAACCCTAGATCTGGTCATGTACTAGGAAATCATGGCATATTTGGAGAAACCTCCAATAGAGTATCCACTGAAGAAAGCATGAATCAAGAAAATTCCTTGTACACTATCCCTGAAGAAGTCTCAAACACTTTTCCTGATTCGACATCTGAATGTCTTCCTATTTTACTCACTCGAAAATCAAAACGACAATGCGCTACAAGCATATACTCTCTTTTTATAAGCCTAATCGCCATGGAGCTCAGGTTTACCTAGATCCTAACGAAGAGTATGCCATTCACATTGATGACCATGGTGTTGAGTTCGAGGAAGAGATTAGGACAAACAAACAAGGAAAAATGTACATGGACAGAAACGGAACTCAATATTTACAAGTCGAAAATTCTGGCGTGATAGACAAATGGGGGCTAGAAGTGAATACTATAATTCTAGATATGTCAGCAAAAGAAGGACCACCAACCTTAGAATTCAAGGGATACGATCAAGTTGATTTGAAGCCCTTGAAACGGCTTAGTACTGATAATCCTAGGATTGGAGTCTATTGTTGGGAGGATAGAAACGTAAAAGATCTTCTGTGGACTTCGCATGCCAAATCAGGACAACTGACGGCCATGAACATCATCTATATCTTCAAGATCAAGGATAAGGGATCAACAAATCTATCAATCTACCTGTTTAGGGATTTTTATAACAATAACTTTGTTATGATGACTCCTGAGGAGGTAGAATAAACCAAATACCAAGGGTATTCCATAAGGAATTGGATATTGAGACAAGGACCAGAAACAATTCCAAGAGATGAACATCGTGAGAGATCATCTGAGAGTAATGTTAAGAAACCAGAAACCACCTCATCACGTAGAAAATCGGGTGACACGAAGGCCAGTCCAAGGCTACATGAGTCACTATTTCCAACAGACTGGTTTGAAGGACTTGAAACAGGACCAACTGCTAGGAGACTGGGAGTTGAACCAAACAAACGTGTCAGACCAGCTGATTTTTAGAAATGGGTCAAAAAATACAGTGGATCAAGGGATCCATACGACCACTTAGCAAGCTTTAAGCAAGTGCTAAGAGCAGAACGTATATTCGATTTCCATACTCAATTCAAGGGGTTGGAAATGACATTAGAAGGAAAAGCATTGACATGGTTCCAAAACATTCCACCAAGGTCAATAATGGACTTGAACACATTAGCTCAAGGATTTGTAACTGCTGGTTCCAAAATGGGGATTAAACACAATACGGTATCTCAAATCTATAGCTTTAAACAAAAACATGGTGAGTCTATTAGGGATTGTGCAACTCAAATGAAACAATACATTGCTAGATGCCCAGGGCTAGAGATACCTGTAGAAGAACAACTCGTATATTTGTTTCTAGAGGGACTGCTAAACAAAGAACTTTATGCTATACTCTATAGCAAGAAGAAAAGAACCCTAGAAGAGTGTGTGTCAGATGCTATCGACTTAGGAGACAATTGTGATATTTACAACAAAGAAGATATCCCTAAGGATAACCAAAGTGAGAAAACAACATCCACTAAACCAGCACAAGTGGGAACATCTGCTGTAGCACCGCTTTTAGCCATAGAATACATGCTCAAAAGGATGAACGACATGATGAACAACATGCAAAAAGCACCTATGACGGGACCAGGACAAGGGATACCTCAACAGGGACAACCAATTAGACCGCAGAAATGGTGTGCAATCAAGGGTAAATGGACCAACCATGAGACCAAAGAGTGCTACTTCCAACTAAAGTATGATGGGAATGTTCAGTACGTGCCCATGAGGCCACAAGGACAACCCATGTACAGATACCAGCCTAACATGGCACCAGCTCAAAGACCACCGATGGGTATGCAAAGACCTCAACTTATGTTGGGTCAATAGCCCTCGTATCCAAGACATAATGTAGTGCCTGTAAAGTACATGCATTCAGAAGGAGTCATAGATGAACAAGCATTAGTGCCTGTTACACCTTATGCTAAGCCTAGTCCATCTACAGTAATGGTAGAAGGAGATCGGTATAATTCACATCCACCACCAATGGAAGAACCTATGACTTATGCTCCACCAGAGCTCGCACCAATATATTATGTAGCTAATCAAGGTGTTAGACCTCCCATGGTAAGACCCATGATTAAGCCAAGAACGAGAAATTGTCATAACTGTGGTGCAGATGATCATTGAAAAAATGAATGCCCAGAGCCTGACAAGAACCTCAAGCCAATTGAAGCTTATTGCATACAATGTTGCAAAAAGGGAGGACACTTTCCAGAAGATTGTCCCAAAAATCCTTTAAAAAAGGGAAAAACAGTAGTAAATGTAGTCCAAGTGATACCTAATAGCTCATCTGAGAGTGAACCGATTATTCTAGTCAAGGTAATCACTAGAGACCAGGCTAAGAAAAAGAAACACAACTCCTCTGATGATTCGAAGAACACAAAAACTGCCTCTCAAAAGACCAAAAGAAGTAGAAGCAAAAGGTATGAATTAAGAAAACAGAAACAGCGGGTTGAAATCGAGGAGAAAGTAAAAAAGCTATTCCAGGAAAAGGTGAAAGAAACTGGAAGCGAAATCAAAGAAACAACCGTGAAATTTGGAGGATCAATTTTTGTTGATAAAATTTTTGAGCCTATTAATGCAGCCTTGGAAGCCTACCAAGATTGGAAGTCTACCAAGCAGGACTTAAAGAAGGCCAAAACATGAAAAAAAAAAGGAAAAATTATCCCTCTCCAAACATGGAAGCAACTAAGCTTGAAGCTTATCAAAATTTGGTAAGAATCATGCAAGAGATGCTGGAAAAACAAAAATCCAAGTTTGAAAGTATCACAAAACATGAAGATCTTGTGGTAAGAGACACTAAATAAAAATCCAAAGTGGTGGTAGAACCCCACATTGAACCAAAAGAGCCAAAACTTGTAGTGCCGGATAGCGAAGATACCTTAGACGGAATTCCATTCGTAGAAGAAGACTGGCTAGGACACTTATGGAAAAAAGTTCGAGAGATCAATGATGGGAGCCTAACTCTAAAGTCAGCTCCTATAGAGGAAGTTTGGTTGGACAACCTACCTCCTGATATGTACATGGATGTACAATCCTTGTACGGGGATTGTGGATCTGAAGCTTCAGGAATGTCTAAACCATTGACCTTGAAAACATTACCCTCTTACTTGGGAGATAACGAAGATGAATCCATAGTGTGTAAGACCACTCAAATAAAAAGAGTGGAACAGACCCTAGAAGTAGACAATATTCATTCAATCATGTCTACACCCATTCAATGCACTCTTACTTTGGGAGAACTATTAAAAATCAGACCATATTTATGGAATGACCTACAGAAAACCCTAGAGAAGGTGGGGATAATGGGGCTCATCATAAAAAATTTGGAAAGATTGAAACACAAAATGGATAACAAAGAGATTCGATCTGTTCCAATGAACAAAGTCAAAGAATACTATGAAGGGGAAGAAGGAAACACCACCCTTCCAGTGAAATATAATGACATTGAAACCATGGCAATACTGGATAGTGGAGCAGGCATAGCCATAGCCATGAAAGCAGTATGGGAATCCTGGGGACAACCAACCATTAGACAAACTCGAATGAAATTGCAATTGGCTGACGAACATATTGAAAGACCCTTAGGACTGTTAAAAAAGGTGATAGTTAATTCCCGTGGGATTGAATATCAACACACTTTTTCCATAGTAGACTTTGGGAAGAAACTCAATTACAAAATCATATTGGGAAGAGCTTTCATGCGACAGGTATAACTTATCCAAGATTAGGGAAACAACTATCTGTACTTGAAGCAAGTGGGATCTATAACAAGGGTTAATTTAAAAGATCACACTTATAGAGATGTCTTGAAAATGCCCATACAAGAGTTTGATTCAGTCTCTTCGGCTGAAACTAAGCTTCCTTCTTGGTTAAACAAAGACACTCCTATTTGGATGTGCGGAGCTTCAGAAAATGGGAGCTTAAAAAGAGGAGAATGTACTTTAGAAAGGGATTGCATAGATGAAGCCTATGTACCTGAACCCTTTCCAAAGAATTTGTTTGATGCATCTGAGTGCTAAAAATAAAGGAGACATGTATGTAGTATATACAAACACCCACTGGGTGTGTATGTAGGAGAGCTACTGGCTACAATGGATGTTAGAAGCCGACCAATGGATTATGGCTTTCATCTCCCAAGGTGGGGGAGGGCGGGGGGGGGGGGGGGGGGGGGGAGGAGAGATCCATGCGATGGTGCATGAGAATTGGGTGGGTGTGGTTGTCCATTTTTACGCCGATCATGAGGTTCGTCATCAACATGTAAAGAGGATGGTGGGCATAGTGTGAGTGGGAGTGGGCAGTAGTACCCTAGCATCCGTTGTCGGTGGTGCTACTAGTTAGACCTTTATGTTGTTGGCGCTAATGCAAAGCCGATAGACCATGACATATTGGCTAGCTGCCAAGTGGTGGTGACAAGCAAAGAGGATGAGAATTGTGCTGACTGTGCCAAGTCCTATGATGGTAATTATGGCAATCGTGAACACTGTGAGTTGCCTACACGTTAGTTCACAATTGTTTACATAGATCTTTTCTAATTGATGACATGAGGTGTCACCTCCATGTAGAGGGAGAAGAAAAAATAAATGAAATAAAATTCTAACACTTCAAAACTCTTCGAGTTGTTCTTGCAAAATTCCCCATGCTTCTTGCACTTCTACTCTCTTTTCAAGTACCTCTCTAGATCTTTTTCTTCAACCTCTCTAGCCTTTCCACCAGTGTAAAGAAATTGGCCTATTTAATTTGAGAGTAGCGGAAATTAATGAGAGTACTTTTGAGAAATGACTTTGTGAGCATAGCTTGTGAACATAATTGAAGATAGCAACATAATCATAGCAATTAGTTAACTTGGCATGAACAATACTTTTGCAAGAGAGAGAATTTAGAGAACATGACAACAGTTGAGGACTGGATTTATGTGGAGCCGGTCCCCCCTCTAATAGGCATTTGTATTATGATTTCTCCCATTAAGAGAGACTTGTTACAATACAATCTTTGTGTTCCCTTGTGACCTAGGTGATGCAATGAAGATGGAAAGCTTCATGCATCACAAACATAACATAAACTTGAAGAAAGCTTTAACTATCCCAAGCCTCAGTCCCAAGACCTCAAACACCTTCGAAGGTGGAGAGAGCTAGCAGGGAATGAGGGTAGGGAAGAGGAAGAAGAAATATTTCCTAGGAGAAAGAATTAGTTCCTCAATTATCATAACTCTTGTTGCTAGCATACATAATAGCATAGTAACGAAGAAGAAGGAGATGATAAGCTTAAGCATTGAAGCATGGCTCTTGGTTGGATTTGCACTCCATATCCAAGAGCGTTGGTGTAGGCTCTCAACCTCTACTTGCTTGGAGAAGGAGAGGGAGCTCTTGCACTTTTCATAGCACACAATGAGAGTGTTTGTGAGTGTGTGTGGGTGAATATACCCCCTAAGCAACCCCCTAGCTTGCTTTTGGGTCGACCCCCCCTTGTAGCTCATGCTTGAAGCTCATTGGACCCCTCCAGTCCTAGCTAATCACAAGCAGGTGGCATTACAAGCAGCAAGGGTAGCCTTGAGACAAGTGTCCTCCTTTCCCCTTTGAGAGAGAGGGCTAGAGAAATGATAAATCATTTTATTAAATCTCCTAAATTATTATTGGACCCCTTGGGTGGCCAACCAATAGGATTCAGACACACCATGAGGGCAACATGAGGAGGAACTTGACAAGTGTCCCTTTTGCTTTCTTTGTACCATGCAAGCCTTGTGTGAGTGTGTGGGTGTTCTCTCTAATCCCCCCTCATGTAGGGCTCGCCCCCTCCTTGTAGGGATTGAATCTTTGACTTTTTGACACCTCAAGCCCCTCATGCATAGGCCCAGTTCCCACCACAAGCTTTGCTCATAAGCACTTTAAGCTTGGGTTGTGTTGTCACCTCAAGTGCAACCCTAGCATCTCAAGCATGTCAAGCATCTCAATAATTAAGCACCCCAAGAATCTCAAGCACCTCAATCATCAAGCACCTTAGTCATCAAGCATGACAAGCAAGACAAGCACCTCGAGCTGGGTCGGGTTCCCGCGCCTCAAGCTCAGCCCTAGCTTACTTAAGGTCAAAGGCCTTTTACAAACATTATTGGAGGTCTTCAATGAAGCTAACCCTAAGGTCTTATGCTCCATTTGTTAGCCTTTCTCTTTGATAGACCATCTCTCATTTGGGCCCCTTTACTATTGGCCTCGTGTTGAGATAGATCTATAAGCACATGTCTATATCTTAACACTTGTTCCCGTTTATTGTCCCACACTAAGTGATCAACTTAATATGAGAAAATCATTTGGGTTGGTTAGATATTAGATTTTATGACATTACCTCTCTCTTGAAATCATAGTCGTCCTCGACTACGAGGTAGAAGAGATAAAGCCTTAGTCATTAGTCAATTTTACTTAGCGGGTAGAGGATCCCTTTTTACCCTACGACATCTTTCCAAGATGGATGACTAATCCATTTGGTGCTTGGGAGACATAGCTGCCGCAAGCATGTCTGCTCTTTAGTCCATTTCATTCTCCCAAAGTAGAGTGACAAATTCTACTTGGTGTTTGAGAGACGTCGTCATCACAAACATGATTCTAAGCATGCATACTAGTTAAATTTGTGCACAATTAGAAAGAGGACTAGTCTTATAAGACAAAAACATGAGTCATTTAAAAGAAATTTGTACATTTGCTTACTCTAATGTAGCATTGTAAGCATTGACAAGGTTCATACTATCCTTAAGTTGTATTCTTTGCATCCATCTAGCATCTTCAAAAGGATAATTTTTGAACTTAATAAGATACCGTCGGATAATCTTACCATGTCGTAGTACCTTGTCTTCATGCCGAAGAACAGGTTCGGGTTGTAGCACCTCTTCTTGGTCTTCAACTGCGGGAGGGTCTTCAATAATTGGTTCAGTTGGTGGCTCTCCTTTGTAGGGCTTAAGTAGGCTTACATGAAAGGCATTGTGTATGAGCCAATGGTTGGGCAGCTTGAGTTGATAAGCCATCTCATTGTTGGGCTTCAAGATTTGGAAAGGACCATAGTATCTTTTTGCTAGTTTAGCATAATACTTTTGATGGCCTGTAGGATTTTTTCCCGTCGTTTGCCTTAATCAAGGCTTAGGAAACTTGAGTAAGACCCAATAATTTTCTTTAAACATTAAGGCTCTTTTGTGCTTATCAGCAGTAGATTTTTGCCTTTGTTGAGAGATGGATATAGCCTCCTTAATCTTTTGAAAAGATTCTTGTAGGTCACGACTATACTCATCGGCGGTGAAGATCTTCCGATGTACTTTGAGTAGCAAGGGACTTTTAGGTCTTCCCTCAATGATCTCAAAAGGTGCTTTTCCCGTAGAAGTATGTACAGTATTATTCTAGGCATACTCTACAAGAGGTAAGTACTTTTCCCATTGTGAGCGTTGATCTTCTTCGGTAACATAAGTCTAGCTTGAGTAGATTGAGTATCGTAAGATTGGCTATCTCACTTTGGCCATCCGTTTGTGGGTGATAGGACGAAGAGAAATTCAATCTTGTTCCTAGATTTTCAAAGAGACCTTTCCAAAACTTACTGGTCATTCTAGGATCTCTATCTGACACGATGGATGTGGGTAATCCATGGTGCTTGAAAATCTGAGATATGAAGAGAGTTTCCATTTGATGTGCCTTAATAGTCTTTTTGATAGGAATAAAATGTGCTTGCTTGCTAAACCTGTCAACTATTGTCCATATTCCTGTATTCCCATGGATAGACTTGGGTAATTCAAAGATGAAATCCATGGATATACTCTCCCATGGTGAATTTGGAATAGGCAACGGCTGGAGTAATCCAGGTTGCTTCCCTCTATCATACTTGGTCTTTCAGCATACTACACATTTTGAAACATACTCTTGTATGTCCACTTTCATGGTAGGCCAATATAAGTACGTCTCTACTCCTCGGAGAGTAGGTTGAATACCTCTATGCCCCGCATATGGAGGAGCATGGGATTCATACATAACTTTCTCACGAAGGGAATGGGTAACACATAGCCTATTTTCGTGGAGAAGATAACCATCCTGCAAGGTGAATGGTTCCTCTTTCTTCCCCAAAGCAAGGGCTGACATTATGTCTCTAAAGTCAGGGTCAATAGCATACTCATCTATCATAGAGGATAGATCATTGTGAGTAGCATAAACACCGCATTAACTTTGGGTCGTCGTGAAAGTGCATCGGCCACTTGATTGTGCTTACCAGCTATGTGAGAAATATGGAAATAAAATTGTGAAAGAAAATTTGCCCACCTCATTTGTTTGTCGAAAAGCTTGGTTTGCGTCATGAAATATTTGAGACTTTGGTGGTCGGTTCGTAGGACAAATGGAGTCCCCAATAGGTAGTGCTTCCATGTGTCTAGGGCATGTAGAACAGCTAAAAGCTCTTTCTCGTAAATGCCCAAGACTCGTTCATCAATATTGAGCCTTCAGCTCTCATATGCTATGGCATGCCCTTCTTGAAGCAAAACTGCTCCAAGGCAATCACCACAATCATTACATTGGACCTCAAATGGCTTTGAGAGATCCGGAAGCATGAGGACTAGTTGGGAAGTAAGCTTCTCTTTGAGCTTTTCAAAAGCATTTTTCTCCTTAGCAGTCCATACAAACTTAACGTTCTTCTTAGTTAAGTTGTGTAGTGGTCCTGCTACTTGAGAGAATTTTGCTATGAAGCGTCTATAGTATGCGCACATACCAACAAAGTTTCTTAGCTCATGTAGATTTCTTGGGTTAGGCCATGCTTTTATTACCTCTAACTTTGATGGATCCATTTGGATACCATCTTTAGAGATAATATGACCTAGGTATTGAATCTCTTGAAGGAAGAATTCGCTTTTCTTTTGGTTGAGAAAAAGCTTGTTCTCCCTCAATGTTTGAAAAATCACTTGGAGATGTTGCTTATGTTCCTCCAAAGACTTGGAGTAGATGATGATATCATCAAAGAACACTCCAGTGAATTTGCGGTATGGTCTAAAAATTTTCTCCATCAAATGATGGAATGTAGCTGGTGCATTAGTCAAGCCAAAAGGCATGACTAGATATTCATAAAGACCAAATGTTGTGCAAAATGCGGTCTTTAAGATATCTTCATCCACTATCCTTATTTGATGATAGCCACTCTTAAGGTCAATCCTACTGAAGTAGGTAGAGCCTTGTAGCTTATCAAACAGATCTTCTACCCAAGGTACATGAAATATGTTTTGAATAGTGATGTGGTTTAGTGCTCGATAGTCCACACACATACGGTATGTACCATCTTTCTTTCGCACTAAAAGGACTGGAGAACAAAAGGGAGAGGAACTAGGCCTCACCATCCCTCCTTGGTGAGGCCTAGTTACTCACCATCCCTTTGTCTACCATCTCTTGTACTTGCCTCATGATCTCCTCTTGTTGAGCTTGTGAGACTCGATAAGGAGGCTTGTTAGGTGGTGAGCTTCCAGGAAGGAGCTCAATGCGATGGTCATCATCCCCTCGTTTTGGAGGTAAGTACCTAGGGATAACATCGATGAACACATCTTGGAATCCTTTTAGAAAATTAGACAAGTCTAACTCTTCTTGATTCCTACCATTTACATTTGATGAAACATTAGTATCTTTTAGAGACTCTTTGACAAAAATCATGTACGTAGAAATTGAGCTCTTCATGGACTTATCAAAAGCAAGAGGATTTACAAGTGGAATAGTGTGAACACACTCACTAGCATCTATATACATGTTCTTTCCCCTGTGGGTGAAGTAGATTCTCCTTTCAGGGAACTTCATGTTGGCAGCCATACGATCAAACCATGGTGCCCCTAGGATAACATCCTCATGTTGGAGAGGAGAGATGAAGAAGTCTTCTTTGTCGACATAGCTTTGGACATGAAGCCTCAACTTCCCAATCAAGGGAGTAACGGAGGCTTGTTGTCCCTTGAAAGCTGCATCAGCCACTACTATATCTCCCATCTCAAAATCTTGAATGCCCAACTTGGTGGCCGACTCCGTTGATATGAAGTTGAGAGTAGAGCCAGGGTCAAACAAGATGAAGGCATCATGCTCTCTTACCTTTCCCCAAGCATAGGAAAGTGATGATCCTTTGCAATGAGTATCCTCTTTTGGAGCTTCGATGGTGGAAGCCCTAGGAGTCTCATTGCGAGTATTCTTCTTGGGGAAAGAACGATAGCCATGTCCTTGCTCCCCACACTTGAAACACTTATGGTCCTTGCGAAAAGCTTCAAGATCTTCAGGAGAGAGTTTTTTTTTACCTTTGTAAACTCCCTTCTCCTTGGACCGATTGTTGTTGTTGCTGGAAGTGACTTGGGAAGTATTTTGAACATTGGTTTTCCCCTTTGCATCATTTTGTCTTTGTTTTCCACGGGCTTGACATTACGTCTAGCCCCTTGATGGAAATTGATGCGTGAAGCAACCATGGTGTGATGGATTACTTCGCTAATAGTACCAGGCCGTTGAGAGTTGATGTATTCGGCCATCTCTTCAGGTAATCCCGCCCAGAATTGCTGTCTTTGCTCGGCAAAGTCTATCTTTTGAAAGACAGTAGCCTTGAGATGTAAATCCCAAAACTTGTCTACGTACTTGTGGATAGACTCATGAGAGAGAAGCTTCAAGCCGCGCCATTCAGTAAGCACTTTGTATTTTGCATCGCTTGCAATGAATTGCTTCATGATGGAAACTCGTAGAGTTTTCCACGTCTTTGGGGCTTCACCATTGCCACGAAGGCTAGCCCACCATTGACGAGATGATTTTTGGAAGTGCATAGCTACATGGCGTAGCTTGGAGGACTCTATGAAGCCCTCGTCTCCAAAGGCCACATCAAATTGCTGGATGAAGGCCAACACTTTGTCGGTAGCACCAAAGGTGCCATCATAGGTGAGAAAAGAGATACTCTTTCCTCCCTCCTTGAAGTTCTTTAGCTTTTGTGACCTTTGCCATGCAGGAAATGATTTGCGATGTCCTCCCCTCTTGTATTCTCTAGGAGAATAGCCATAACTTTCGTCGGAAGAGGAGGAAGGTGAAGAAGAAGGAGAAGAGGGTGACCTCTTCCTAGCCCTTTTCTTCCTTTGTTTCCTATTTTGCCTTTTAGAGTCATGAGGAGAAGGACTATGTGTTGATCTTTTCCTCTTGGGAGGAGCGGGCGATCGTCTAGACCGCCATCTTCGTGGAGCCACATCTTCAGAGGAAATTAAACTTTCATTGCTTTCTTGCTCTTTGGATTCCTCCTCTCGAATGGGAGAGAGTCTTCTTTTGGGGGTCTCTTCAAGAGGCCTCCTAAGCTCTCTCTCCTCTTGGAGAGGAAGGGAAATTCCATAAGCACGAAGTTGTTGAGTAACTTCGGCTTGCAAAG
This sequence comes from Adiantum capillus-veneris, assembly GCF_014529385.1. NCBI lineage: Eukaryota > Viridiplantae > Streptophyta > Polypodiopsida > Polypodiales > Pteridaceae > Adiantum > Adiantum capillus-veneris. Next base: position 122,406,563 of record NC_140956.1, read on the forward strand.
CAGGGTTGCCCATAGCTTGCTGCAACTTAGTGACGAGATAATTCACAAACATGGGAGCATCATTATTAGCACCTTCATGTGCAAAATCAAAGCTATCAATGTTCTTTCTACTCTCTTGATTATTGTCAACCATGTTAACAAAATTTATGTATGTACTTAGTGTATGCTTTGGCAATTCAAAACCTTAGTTGCCACTCCTCTTAGCCTTTGAAAATCGGCTCTTAAGTATCTACACCCATGGCTCGAAGTGGTTAATTATAGAGAGTAGAGGAGTAGGTCTAACATAGCAAAGTTGCCAAGGGCTAGCTCCTTTCGGACTTCTTATGGCTCAATAATGGTAAAGCCGTAGGCAAGTCTAAAAAGACTCCATTATTAAGTCCAAAGCTCCCGAGATGTGCACCATCCCCCACATAGTGGGCTCAACAAAACCGATAATAGATCCCAATTCCACTTACCCTAATATAATTAACAACATCAACCATTTATAGGCTACTTAAGGACCTCTCTTCTTAAGCAAGAAAAGAGAAACCAAATGCTCTAATACCAATGTAATGAAATTGGCCTATTTAATCTGAGAGTAGCGGAAATTAATGAGAGTACTTTTGAGAAATGACTTTGTGAGCATAGCGGGTGAACATAATTGAAGATAGCAACATAATCATAGCAATTAGTTAACTTGGCATGAACAATACTTTTGCAAGAGAGATAATTTAGAGAATATGACAACAATTGAGGACCGGATTTATGTGGAGCCGGTCCCCCCTCCAATAGGCATTTGTATTATGATTTCTCCCATTAAGAGAGACTTGTTACAATACAATCTTTGTGTTCCCTTGTGACCTAGGTGATGCAATGAAGATGGAAAGCTTCATGCATCGCAAACATAACATAAACTTGAAGAAAGCTATAACTATCCCAAGCCTCAGTCCGAAGACCTCAAACACCTTCGAAGGTGGAGAGAGCTAGCAGGGAATGAGGGTAGGGAAGAGGAAGAAGAAATATTTCCTAGGAGAAAGAATTAGTTCCTCACTTATCATAACTCTTGTTGCTAGCATACATAATAGCATAGTAATGAAGAAGAAGGAGATGATAAGATTAAGCATTGAAGCATGGCTCTTGGTTGGATTTGCACTCCATATCCAAGAGTGTTGGTGTAGGCTCTCAACCTCTACTTGCTTAGAGAAGGAGAGGGAGCTCTTGCACTTTGCATAGCACACAATGAGAGTGTTTGTGAGTGTGTGTGGGTGAGTATACCCCCTAAGCAACCCCCTAGCTTGCTTTTGGGTCGACCCCCCCTTGTAGCTCATGCTTGAAGCTCATTGGACCCCTCCAGTCCTAGCCAATCACAAGCAGGAGGCATTACAAGCAGCAAGGGTAGCCTTGAGACAAGTGTCCCCCTTTCCCCTTTGAGAGAGAGGGCTAGAGAAATGATAAATCATTTAAGTCAATCTCCTAAATTATTATTGAACCCCTTGGGTGGCCAACCAATAGGATTCAGGCACACCATGAGGGCAACATGAGGAGGAACTTGACAAGTGTCCCTTTTGCTTTCTTTGTACCATGCATGCCTTGTGTGAGTGTGTGGGTGTTCTCTCTCATCCCCCCTCATGTAGGGCTCGCCCCCTCCTTGTAGGGATTGAATCTTTGACTTTTTGACACCTCAAGCCCCTCATGCATAGGCCCAGTTCCCACCACGAGCTTGGCTCATAAGCACTTTAAGCTTGGGTTGTGTTGTCACCTCAAGTGCAACCCTAGCATCTCAAGCATGTCAAGCATCTCAATAATTAAGCACCCCAAGCATCTCAAGCACCTCAATCATCAAGCACCTCAAGCACCTTAGTCATCAAGCATGATAAGCAGGACAAGCACCTCGAGCTGGGTCGGGTTTCCGCGCCTCAAGCTCAGCCCTAGCTTACCTAAGGTCAAAGGCCTTTTACACACATTATTGGAGGTCTTCAATGAAGCTAACCCTAAGGTGTTATGCTCCATTTGTTAGCCTTGCTCTTTGATGGACCATCTCTCATTTGGGCCCCTTTACTATTGGCCCCGTGTTGAGATAGATCTATAAGCACATGTCTATATCTTAACACTTGTTCCCGTTTATTCTCCCACATTAAGTGATCAATTTAATATGAGAAAATAATTTGGGTTGGTTAGATATTAGATATTAGATTTTATGACAACAGTCTATGCTAGATACTCTCTTTGGGATTTCTTTTGACGAGTATATATGATATTCCTTGAAGAAATTGCCTTGAGTCCTTGACTTGTGAAACAAAAATTATCGGGTTTGTTGGTCTATTGGGAATGATGATACAGCAACAAAATTTCTTTGTACTGCTCTACTTTTTCTTTTGAGACGGGAACATTGTCATGCAACTATTTTATTTAATTTCTACATATCTATCTTACCTTAGGCTGGTATACATAAGAAGAAATGCTCTTCTTCTAAAAAACCCCTCTAAGAAAAGTATTATTCTTCTTGTTTTTCCTTGCCATAAATATCACATAACTTAAGTTCAAATTTTAACTTTTTTTCTATTCTCCAAAATATTGTAATATTTACACAATTCTACAAATATACATATTAACAATTATCATTGTGATTCACGCTATCATTGCCAACTAAGGAAGAGAGTTACATGCAGCAACAAGGACACAACCCTTTCATACTTACCACCTCAAAGAAAAATTTAAGTAGCTAAAATCAACAAAAATAAACTTAGATTTGATGGTTGTAAGCATAATTCTCCATGGCCATGACTGTTGTGAGACTGAGAGTGTAACCATAGCTCTAAGACCATTGCAATAGTCAAGAGCACAAAGGGACTGCAAATTATAGAATATAACATGCTACGAGCAATAAATTCAACAACTTTAGATACCTGGTGACTTGCCATACACACAATCAAGAGCAGTGCACAATCATAGAGAGATAGAGAGCAAGAGATAGTGAGCAGAGAAGAGCATGTACAAGTGTGCCTCCTAGAGTGGAGTGCTACATCGGCATGGCAATAGAGGAGAGGTGAGAGAGGAGAAGATGAACACATACACTAGGTGCAATCTCCCCCCGTGCAAGAGTGAGCATTTTCTTCTTGCACGTATTCATGTGTAGATTTCTTGAACAGACTGTGCACTCAGATGTAGCTCATAGAGAGCTCTTTAATAATACAATATCAATAAGCATGCTATTCTTTTGCATTTTTCATTGGCCGCTTATACTTTTTCCACATGTCAACTTCCATAAATAAATATTTTTCCATTTCCATTCCAAGTAGAGGTAGGTGCAAGTGATGAGACTTTGATGTGTCCATTGTTCATGTTTTCATTAGCCATCCCACCTCTCCTTTGAAAGTTAACCTCCTCGACATGTTTACCTTCAAACCTGCTTTTTGAACTTGCATTCATGAACACTATCCATACCCAAAGACCGTAGGTGAGTTGGTTGAGCCTTTTAGATGTAGCCCCAAGGTTGAGGATTTGAGTGTTGTAGACTGCGCTTGATAGGTGCTACCACCTTATCCATTGGGAAAGTTCTTCCCACAATATGGCCCTTGTGGAAGTATAGTGTACATCAATGCCCAATTGTAAATACGTACATAGATTGTATAAATTTCTATCTGCTATCTTCCCATGCATAATGGTTTTTAAAAAACCCATCTATATGATGAAGAAAACATTACCGCTTGATCTACTGTGAGCTTTGAGTCTTTCTATATGACTTATTGAAAGTGAGAGAAAAGAGAGAGAGAGAGAGAAAAAAAAAATCTTTGATTTCCTTCCTCTCTGTCCTGCTTTTCCTCCAATCTACCACTCCTAGACATCTTTGGTATACACATCAACCATTATAGTGCTAATCACAAAAAAAATTACAATTCCAATGTTTGCACGGCAACTAATCTTAGTACATAAATTTTTCCAACTTCAAATATGAGTGGAACCATAACTGAATGCAAAATTTTGCAATTATTATGAGAAAATATTCATAGACTTGATTCCTAATATTAACCAAAACCCATTGAAAGAACAAAATGGAATTTTTACTCTAATTTGTGTATGCAAAGTGGAAGAACAATGTGGTTATCCTCTCTCTCTCTCTCTCCTTTTTCAAATAGTCATGCTCCCTGTTTGAATAGTCACATGACTTATGTGTTTGTGGGACGCGTGTTTAACCTCACTATCCTATCTTATTGCAGTTTTAGCTAGAACCACAATTAAATTGTCAATCCATGGGACGAAGCTGACTCAACTAGTGCATAGAGGCTACAAGAGGTTTTCAATCTTTTGGAAAACAACTAACAACTCGCATCTAACTCAAGCTACTCTCAAGTGACTGAAATCACCAAAAGCTAATCGCTCATCGGCAAACAAATCACACTGTTAAAGCATCAAATGACATCCAAACGTACCGAAACTTCTAGGACAAGTTTATAAGACCTAAGCTCACATGCTTATGGTCTCAAACCCCACTTTAGGTCAAGTGTCAAAATCGCGATTATTAACAGCAGTGGATTTTTGACCTAGTCATTTTCGACCCAGAATGCATCTAAATGCTTAGCAATGCTGCCCCAATACCCCAACTATGCTTAGTTTTTTATTTTGAAGTGTAAATTCCTACTTATGATGAAATTAGGCCACGGGTCGGCGACGCCAAAAGCTAGAAAATATTGTTATGTGTTTACGTCAATGCGTAGAGCTCTTACCTGTGGTTGCAATGCAACAAACGCGACTGCAATGTGACAAGTGGGGAGGAAGTAGGAAGCGCAAGAAGGAGAGAAGTGAGCGTCGTTAGCTCACGCTTTGTATTTCATTATCCCAAAACTTACAAATAACTTACAAAAATTGTCTTTCATACCTTAGCCAAGGTTTTTGGTGGTCAAAACTAATAATCTGGGAGTTCTACCAAAGATGGGTAATGGCAGGTTGATACAATCTGGAAGCTTGTAGCCCGGCTCATCAATTACAAGGTTTATCCAAAAAATAGGAGTTACAATATTCCCGATTTAACAAAATAATAAGTGTTTTTACAATGAGAGCTCCAAAAAATGGTATCCGCGGTGTCCATGTTAGCTTGCTGCTAACATTCCCCCCTCCTCCCATGTGTCGTCCCTTGACACAGCTTTATGGGCTAAAGTAGTCTTTGGGTTGACGGTGGCGAGGTGGTCTTTAAGCACATTGAGTGCCTTTTGGTATCTGATTTTCCTGTCTTTATCGGGCACTTACAAGAACTACATGGTGACTTTGTTTTTCAGCTCCATTGCTCAGTAGCCTACAAACCTTGATGTCATGTTGCTGATCACTGGCCCAAATATTTTTGTTTGCCAAGTGAAGAATCCCGTGTAGAACGCTTTCTCAAATGCCAGCATATTGTGAGAAGGTAGAAACATAAAGCTGGCGTAGAATCCATAGAGGACTTCTTCGGAAGGTTGGCCACTGAGATCATAGCACAACCCTTTGTTACCCTCAAGGAATGACATCCATGAGGTGCCTACTTGTACTGGCTCATGGAACACTTCGATGCAGGTGAGCAGCATTCGGTAGATTTTGTATAACATTTCACATGACAAATCTGGTAGACTTTTAAAGAATGACATGGCGTCCTTTAGGGTTTTCACCATGTATTCTTCAGTCGGTGGTCCCTTTTTTGGAGCAGGCAATTTGGGGTAATTCAGCCAAGTTGGCCTCTTCTTTGTTAGTGTCTCATGTGCTATTCAGCTCCTTACTCTTGGTACAGGGCAGAAGGTAGGATCCTTTTGCAGGGCCGCCGGTGCTCTTGTGAACAAAATCAAGTACCTTGGATTCTTGTTCAACCAGCTCAACCTCCACTTTTGGTGGTCTTGATCTGTGCCCTTGACTTTCATGTCGGTGTAAAGTCTTTCTTTTACTTGTAGCAACTCCACTTTAATCAAAGGATACGGCAGGGATTGTTGGTGCCATTGCGCATTGATTTGATTGGGAGTGAGTTGTGTGACATTGACGGAATGAATTACTCTCAGATTCCAATCCATTGTTGCCTTCCACTACTCATCTACCTCTTGTGTACTTTTTTCCTTCAGTGCATCTTCCTCAGCCTTTGAGAGCTGGACCATTGGTACTGTGTCTACTTCGGTAATGGGTACTTGAAACTCTTCTATGCCAATTAGCTCTTCGGCTGGCTGCATCTCCATCTCAACCTCATATCCATGTAGTCCTTGAATTCTTTATTTGTCTTTGGAAAGGGTTGCTCTCTAATAGTTTCACGGTTCCTTTCATGATCCACACAAATAGTAAGGAACTGTACTGCACGCTTCCCATCCCTACTCCTAATCCTTGCATAAGCTGACCCATCATCCATCACCTTGGTTTCCATGTGAGTAGCAGTGATATATGGTTGCCCAAGGATAAGAGGGTATGTAGACATCTCATGAACAAAGAAATTTTGTTCATCTTTAACATCTCCTATAGTCACCTTTACATTTGGACAAGCTCCATACAACCCCCCTAATGAGTTGTTTGCTGCACGAATCATCCATCCATGATTTATATCAATTGGCCATTTTTCTTTTTGATAAAGACTCTTTGACATGAGGTTAATTTCCAACCCATGATCTATCAACACAATGTATGGCTCTTCTAAGTCTCCCACTTTTACCAGGGTCTCAGTAGTTGCTCTTGCCCACTGACTCTTCAAGTAGTAGCTTTTGTGAGTGGTCTCCATTTCTTCTTCATCATCCAAGAAGCAAACGTGTTTTACTCCTCCCCTAGACTTGTAGCATCCAGCAACAATTTCTTCACCTTGCTTCCCATAGACCTATACACCCTGTGCATTTAAAGTCTCTTGTTCACCCTGTACATAGATAGATTTAGTAAGAGACTAGCGTTTCCTCTTTATGATATCAATTAATTCTTCGTGGAATGCCCGCTTTGCTATGCCAAGGACCTCACCCAAGGTAAATTCCACCTTACTATTTAGAATCCTCTCTTCCAAAACCTTTTTGAGATCCATTACTGCCTCTATATTGGATTGGAGTTTGTAAGCCGCAGACCCTTTGCTTTGGTTTTTGTTGCATCCTTCTTCTTTTCTTTAGAGGCTTCTTGCATAGGCACTTCGGGGACATGCATCTGTTGTGGGGAAGGTGATCTAGGAGGCAGTGTGTCATTTCTACCTCCACTCCTTGTGGCCCGCTTTGAAGGCCCTTCATCCCCATTCTCGCGCCTACGTTTCTCTTCAGCAATGACCTCATTTGATTGATGTTTGGAAATGTATGCATGCATTGACAAAGAGTCCACAGGGTCGTTCCAACCTATTTCTAGCCAAATGCAGTCTCCAACTTCATGTAAAACCTATGCAGTCATTTTACCCTTCATAGCAGATTCTATAGCGCATGGCCATAGCTCTCCAATACCATTAGATTCCTCTTCTCCAACCTTGACTGATCCCTTTTTCTTAATAGAATCCACCTTCAACCCATAGGCGGCTGCCTCAACCATTGAGATGGCATTGCTAGTAGCCATGTCCTCAACTAGCTTCTTCATCCCGCCTTTTCCAAAGTTCGTCCCCAAGAGCTTACCTATTTCACTTAAGTGAATTTTTCCATCTTTAAAGAAAATGAGCTCCTTTGTCAAAGCGTCTTTAAAACTTTCACAATCCCTCCTTCCATGGTCAGTACTATCGCACCATATGCATCTATTTACAAATCCTTCTCTGTTTTGAGGTCTTTGCCCTGTAGATTGTCCTGATGGTTGCCCCTTTTCTTCTAGGCTTGTAAGTTTTAACTTGAGCTCTTGCATTCCCTTGACAATATCATCTAGAATGGACTTGTATCTCTTTGGAACCACAATAACATGCTTTAAGGGACTCTCAGGAACACTTGGGGCTTGAGTAGGGTTAACTATCATCTAGTACATCCTTGTCCTCAAGTAGTAGCTCTAGCCTCTCTTGAGTCTCTTTACCTTCAGCCTGCAAAAAGAGCTCTATCTTCTCTGAGTTTAGGGTAGCCTTTTTAGTCCTTGAAAGTTGATCATAACGGCGTTCGAATTCCCTTAGCAGTTCGGTAGGCAAGAGCCCCTCTTTTGGCCGAACTACCCACTCTAAAAAATTCCTCTTTGTTACCCTTTCAGAGTCCTTCATGAAATAATCTTCCTTCAAGGCTAATTTGAATGCTTCCCAAGTTGCCCCATGCTCATTTCTAATTCCCCTTACATGCTCTCTGATCTCGTGAACCACAGCAAGTTCAAAACTTTGCACCATCTCTGCTTCGGGCACTCGATGAAGCTCCATCTCCCGTAAATATCCACAAAGATACTTTGTTACATATTTACCTTTAAATTGGTCCATTTTATTCACCACAGATTGAAGCACTTTGGTTGAGGAAAGCTCCCTCCTTTCTGCAGCTTCAACTGCTGCTGCATAAACATTGCAAAATCTTGAAACATTTGCATTGTGACTGGATCAAACCGAACCCCCTGTTGCTCTTGTTGCTCCATAGCTTTAAAGATTTGATTTGAGACTCTCAATGAAGCTTTTGAACCCTCACCCTAGCCTACTTCGCATCGGGTTCACCAAAATGTGTCAAGAAGTGCGCAGTGCGACTAGGAAAGCGCCAGGCCTCTGCCTGTGAGGATTTGTAGCAAATTCAAGCAAGGCATAGATGATTTGAAGCCAAAAACACACTAAAAAAGAACAAAACTCCAGCCATGAAAGCTCCACTTTGAAAATGAACCACGATCAACTCTAAATTCTTGTGTGTGTGAAGATTAGGTGTAGCCTCGCTCGCAATTGCATAGATGCAGTGCTCATTCGACCTGTTAAAAACCCTAAATTTACGCTTTGATTCTTCATTGTGACCATTTCATGGAAGTTTCATTACTTCATTGGTGAATCCCAAGTAGTTATTTGAGGAGGGGAAACCCTAATTGAAGGCCTTACAGCCTCAACCATGTAGTGGAAGCAACAAGGGACTGCACTAGCAACCTGTAGAGGAATGGATGTATCTCCTTGCTCATATGCCCAAATGAGCTGATTCTTGGCTCTAAAATTTCCCACACAACTTACACAATGATGAAAACTTCGTTGATGTGGAATTTTGAGCTATTTTTTACCACTTTAAGGCCATTTTTAAGCCCAAAAATGCCCCTTTTTGTCCGTAAAAATCCCTAAATTTGTGGAAAAATCCCATTGGGCTCAATTTCATTTTGAACCTCATTTTTCGGCTTGGTAAGCACTTTACATGTCTTTTATGCCCGCGCATGAAACCTGCTATTTTTGGCCGAGATTGTCCGCATTGAACTTTCTAGGCAAAACGAGCGTGCCCCTTCAAAAAAATTGACATTTGTACATTACTAAAGAAAAATAGGCATACATCTATGTGAAAAATCATGTCATAGTGCCACGTCTAGGGCCTTGCTTGCCCAGCAAGGTATGTAACTGCAACCGTGGCATCTATTTTTGCATATATCACACTATGTACATTATAGCATTCGGTCCCACATATCAAAAGCATTGAGAGTGAGGTAGATATTGTAGTTTCTCATTATGAACATGCCATGGCACGACACCGCGAAGCTACGAGAAGAGATGACGCTTATAAATTGCTCGATATTCAAGAATTTTGAGTACTTCAAGCACGCATATTGGTGATGGAAACAAATTTTGCATCACTAAATGAAAACGTAAGTAAATTATCCACTTCAATAATACATTATATGCAACAACAGGCCAAGGGTCCTATTGACACACACATGCATGATCACGAGGCCGATCAGGGGCATGGCCCTCCTGGTCATGGACAAGGTCCATCTCCAAATTCTCTCCACTCTCTCACCGAAGGAGACGGATGAGTTGTTAAAAAATACAAAGCCATCAACTTTTAAGGAAGAGGACCAAGAGTGCAATAAGGATGGAGTGAATATCTTTCTTAGCAACAAGTGGGATGGAATTCATGCCTTACGGCGTGCTTCGAATGCAGTTAGAGCCTTGCAGACAAGTCTGCTGACTCTGGAAGGCAAGGCATGTAAACGGTGGATGTCTCTCAAGGAGAAGAATATCATATCACATAGTTGGACAGATTTTGAGGCTATGTGTAGAAAAGAGTTCCTACCCACAAATGAGGCAGATAGAAATTGGACGGCTTGGGACACGTGTTCCATGCACCAACACTCATCATTGCTTGAATATATCTCGCACTATCGGGATATTATCCTCAAGTTGGAAGAGTTAGATACCTTTCAACAAGTACGTGACAATTTATCCGTGGTCTGACACCAGAGATTAAGAAGCATGTCAAGACTCAGAACCCTAAAACACTTGAGGAGGCCATAATGAAAGCTCACATTCGTGATGATCCTGATGAGAAGAAATCACATAGTACTCATGTGCCTGCTAATACACATGGTAATACACTCACACAACATGGGCACAATAAAAGGAAATTTATAGTAGCCAACTTTGAAGCAGCTAAAAAACCCAATGGGTCTCGAGGGCCTCTCTCTTGAGGAATCTGAGAAGGCTAAAAAAGATAAGTTATGTTTTCAATGCTTGGAAGCGGCCATTGCAAAAAGGATTGTCCCAAGGAAAAATCATGATGCTCAAGGCAAGGAGAAAATAGTGCACATGGTGCAGCTGTTGCCTCTTGAGTCTTCCTCATGTTTCTCCAAGGTGTAGGTAACACACATTGAGGTGGTGCATGAATGCTGTATCACAACTTCCATGTGGCAACAGACCTTTGATCAGTATGAGTTAGTGTGTATGCACGGATCTCTTTAAGGGCACAAGGTACGTATCTTGGTAGATGACGATGCTACTCACAATTTCATTAACTACAAATTAGTGAAAGGACTCAAATTGCCCCAAACTCAGAGTTCCCACCACTACACGGTAGCAATGATGAACGGCTATGATGCCGAAGTATGGGATCGATACTCAAGTCAGAGTTGTACCGTTGGAAATTCAAGGCTATTAATCCATATCCTTGGATTTCCAGGTTATGAATATGGAGCGGGCATATGTGGTACTTGGTAGAGAGTGATTGCATAGCCTAGGACAGCCACTAAAGCGTAGCTACGTGCAGAACAGTTTGATGTTTGAATCCCTTGGCACACATGTGTTGTTGTTAGAAGAGAAGGATGTGCCTTCCTCACCATTGATATGTATAAGCAGAGCTTATGAAGCTCAATTCTGATAATGAAATAGAAGAAGTTTTCTTGTGTTACTCATTGTGTCATTTTCTTTCAAAATGTTGAATCTGTTAAAAATTTCTCAACGCCGCATCATGCATGCTTCTCTCTCTTATCTTCCAGCAATGGCTACTTCTCTCTCTCTTCTCAAGAAGCAAAGGTTCCTAGTTAGTTAAAAGTTTTATCGATGGAATTTCAAGATGTTTTTCTTGATGATTTACCATAAGGATTACCACCGACACGATTTATGCAGCATGGCATAAACTCAGTTGCAGACAATAAACCAATCAGTAGACCACCCTACAGAATGAGTCATTCTAAGGTTGCTAAGGTGTAATGTAAGCTTGCTGATTATCTTAGCAGAGGGTTTATTCAACCAGGTTTTTCACCATGGGCTTTGCCTATCCTATTGATCAAGAATAGGGATGGTAGTATGCGCATGTGCGTAGACTATCGTGGGTCAAAAACGATCACTATTAAGAACACGTACCCATCACGATGATTGGATGAGCTGTTCAACAAATGATAAAAAACGATCACTGTTAAGAACAAGTACCCATTACGATGATTGGATGAGCTGTTCAACAAACGATAAAAAACGATCACTGTTAAGAACAAATACCCATTACGATGATTGGATGAGCTGTTCAACAAGCTCACTCATGCTCGTATTTTTACAAAGATCGACTTGGATTCAGGCTATCACCAAGTATGTATTTGACTTGTTGATATACCCAAACTGCATTCTAAACAAAGTTTGGATATTACGAGTTTTTGGATATGCCTTTTGGGTTAACCAATGTGCCCGCTACTTTCAGGGTATGTTATCTCAGCTAGTGGGATGCACATGGATCAATCCAAAGTGGATGCCATTTGGAGGTGGCCTTCTCCTAAAGAATCTAAAAGAGTTATAGATTTTCTTGGAGCTTGCAGGTTTTTATCGAAGGTTTGTTAGAAATTATGCTCATATTTCCATTCCAATGACGAACCAGTTGAAGGGCAAAGGAAAAAAGGCTTTCAGTGGGGTGCCGCTCAACAACAAAGTTTTGATACGCTGAAGGATTCATTAGCTACCACCCCTCTACAGCTTCTATTCTAGTTATTATACATCCTTTGAAGCCATTCATTTTGGAAACGGATGCCAGTAACCGTGCTATTGGAGCAGTCCTTCTACAAGAGGGGAGGCCAATTGCATTTGAAAGCAAGAAACTTGATTCAGTGCAATAAGATTATTTTGCTTATGAACGTGAACTCTATGCAATAGTGTCTACCTTAAAGATATGGGCAAAATTATTTGTATGGAGCTTAGTTTGAGATCGTGTTTGACCACAAAAGCATAAAATGGTTTACACAATAAACAAACTTGAAGGGTCAAAAGACCAGGTGGGATGAGATTCTTCAAGAGTATGACGCAAAGCTCCAGTATCGTAAAGGATGATACAATGTGGTGGCTTATGTTCTTAGTCATATGCCTGAGATCAATTCTCTTTTGTTCATGAAACTGCGTAGTGAGTTTTTGGATTCTCTAAAGGGAAAATATGAGCATGATGATGCATATTCCAAAGTGTGGAGCCATGTGCGAATTAGGGATCCTTCTCACTCTAATGCTGGTAGTGTGTCGTTAACCTCCACACACAGTTCTTCTTAGTTGAGTGATGAGCTATAGAGATGGAAGAATTTTTCCATTAGTTAATTAAAGGGTACCTACTCCACAAGGGGAGAGTTTGTGTACTGAGATGGACATGGACATTCGACGCCAAATTCTTTATGAATGTCATGACAATCTAAGTGGAGGACACCCAAGCATTAAAAAGATCTATGCTCTCATACGATGAAAATTTTACTGGCCAGGTTTTACATGGATTTATTCAAGACTATGTATTGCATTGCCAAAAATGTCAAGTTAACAAAACAGAGCGCCTAAAGGCAGGAGGACTCTTACAACATTTGGAGATTCCCAATGGGAAATGGAAAAGTATCTCTATGGATTTAATTTTGGATTTATCAACGACTGTACGAGGTCATGACTCGGTATGGGTGGTCGTAGACCGGTTGACAAAACTAGGACTAAACTATGCAAGTTTATTCCAACCAAGTTGACCATAAGGACTCCAAAATTAGCTCAATTATTTGTGGACAATCCATACAAGTTGTATGGGTTGCCAAGTAACATTGTCAGTGATCTTGATCCCTAGTTTAACGATCATTTTTGGAGGGCTGTGTTTAAACGATTGGGTACACAACTCAACCTTAGTACAACAGATCATCCAGAAACGGATGGTCAAACTGAACAAGTTAACCAAGTGCTAGAGGATATGCTACGAGCATACGTTAGCAAAAAATAAACAGATTGGGAAGAGTATCTACCTCTTCTTGAGTTTGCTTACAACAGTGCTAAGCATGTCAGAACTGGCTTAAGTTCTTTCATGTTAATGTATGGTTTTCAACCTAGGTCACCCCTTACGGTGGGGTTGGCAACCGTAAAACTCTAGCAGGTTAAGGATTTTATCCAAGACCATATGGATATGCTGAAACTCACTGTCAGAATGTCTGACAAGTGCAAGATCAGTATAAGAAGTACGCGGAGAGAAACATGGCAAGTTACCTTCGAGGAAGGGAAAGAGGTATTTTTGTGTGTGACAGAGCATTTAAAAAGTCTGAAGACTAGGCCAACACCTAAATTATCTCCAAGATATTGTGGGCCTTTCAAGATACTCAAGCGAGTTGGTGATTGTGCTTACAAACTCTCATTATCAACATACTCGTGTCCATCCGGTATTTCATGTAAGCCATTTACGTAAACGCTTGCATGGGGACAATATTTTTGATCAACAGATTTTAGTTTTCGTTGAACCTCCTAACCCATCGCATGAACCTGAGCAAATTCTTGACTATCATGATTTATGTACGCGTCATCATGTACGCCATCAAGATTTAATCAAGTGAAAAGATTGACCTGAAGGAGGTGCCACTTGGGAAAACATTAGTGTTCTTAAGAAGAAGTTTCCTACTTTTGTTTTCAAAGACAAAAAAACTTCTCCAAGGGGGGAGTAATGTCATGCCAAGGGCATACCCACAATAGGACACGGTCCTGGGCTAGTAGGTGACCGACTGCTAGTGTAGAACAAGGGATTCGATAGCCAGGGGCTATATAAGGGAGGTTGGGCGGTGAATCTAGCCAAGGAAGTTTCCTGGGCCTCTCAGTGTATGTGTGTGTGTGTGTGTGTGTGTGTGTGTGTGTGTGTGTGTGTGTGTGTGTGTGAGAGAGAGAGAGAGAGAGAGAGAGAGAGAGAGAGAGAGAGAGAGAGAGAGAGAGAGAGAGAGAGAGAGATAAATAGATAGATAGATTGAATTATCATCCACGGAGGCCAGATATGACCTATGGGACCAAAAATAGACATTACAACGGTTGCACATTAAGCGAAAGATGAAAATACATATCAGTTAAGGATTGAGGGTCCGTTAGGAATATAAGAGAAGAAAATAGAAATCTAGGGGAGGTCAACTGTGGGGAGAGCCGATTTGGGATTTTGAAACTCCTGGATGATAGCTTTACTGCCTCGATAGACTGCCCATTTGCCTTATTTGCGGGCTTCATGTACCTTCTTTAGCTCTTCACTTTTGTGTTTGAGTTGTAGTGGAGTGAGTTCTTCTGCAATCCAAAACTTGGTATCTTTGAGAGGACGTGATTGTTGAGGAAGCTTGAGCCGACCTTCTCAAATTTTGAATTCAAGGATGGCGTGTCTACTTGGTATGGGCTTGTCAGGGCCTCCTATTGGGTTGTAGTCGAGCTTGATCAGTTGGAGAGTTTCTTTGAGGAAATTGATGCACGTCAAGAAGTATTTCTCGGTCGTATCCCATGCTTGAGGTAGCCCATCAATGCGGACCTTGAGGGCATTTTCTTGGAGTCACCGTTCTCGAAGCTCTGCTATCACACATGTCTTCACCTTCGCAATTGTTGCCGACTGGGTTTCGATGGCCTTGGCTTCGACTTCTTTCACGTTTTTGGTGGCGAGATAGACCATGGAATCAAATCGTGACTTGATCTTGCTAAGGCAAGCTTTGAGATCGTGATTCTCTTACATGACCCGGTCAAGGGCTGCTTGGAGGCGCTTGATTTGATCGGATTTGTTTGGGGCTACTAAAATGGTGGCAAAACTTGGTAGTGTTTTTGCAAGGGTCTTCGAGGTCGTCATCTTTCCTATGGAAAGCTGTTTCTATGTTAGGAAGCTCCTTAATGTCAAGCTTATGTGGCAGTTCACTTCTGTGTAAGAGGCACCTCAAAGTCTGTAGGCACTGATTCATAGAGAGTCGAACCCAAAGGTTGTGGTATTTCTGTGTTATGAGGCTCAAGCTTATGTGGGAATCTCCAATTCACTGAGAATGGAATTTCTGTGTTAGGAGGCCTTATCTGGGAATCTTCGATTCACAGAGAATCGACACAAAAGGCAGTTGGGTCGAGGTCGAGGTCAGCAGATCACCAACACGCCCTTGGGTTGAGGTCGAGGTTGGCAGAGAATCAACATGCATTTGGGTCAAGGTCAAGGTCGGTAGGGTGAGGCAGAGTAGCAACACAATTCGGTCGAAGTTGGCATAGTGAGGCAAAGCAGGTTGGCAAGCCGATGGATGAAGGTCGTGGGCTGGGGAGGGGAGGTGAAGCTAATGATTAACAACCCCCAGAGGGCTGCCCTTGCTCAGGGGGGATTGTGTGTGTGTGTGTGTGTGTGTGAGAGAGAGAGAGAGAGAGAGAGAGAGAGAGAGAGAGAGAGAGAGAGAGAGAGAGAGAGAGAGAGAGAGAGAGAGAGGAAGAGATAAAGAAAG
Organism: Adiantum capillus-veneris; assembly: GCF_014529385.1. NCBI lineage: Eukaryota > Viridiplantae > Streptophyta > Polypodiopsida > Polypodiales > Pteridaceae > Adiantum > Adiantum capillus-veneris. The sequence continues at coordinate 122,422,538 of NC_140956.1, forward strand.
TAAAGAGAGAGAGAGAGAAATGAAATGAAATTTTATAGTAAACGTCTTCAAAATGCCAAAATGATTTTTGAGACCAATTCGATGAACTCCTTGTGGATCTAATCTAATATATGCATTGTCCAAGAAAGTAGTGCATTGGTTGGTGAAGAGCTTTGTCAATGTCCGCCTTCGTGAATAGATGTACTGGGCATCTCCCATATCGTGCTAAAGTAGTCTTGATCCTTTGATGGAGCCTTGGTCAATGTCGTAGACATCTAGTTCTCCCGAGCTCAATGGCTCTGTCAACTAATATATCTTTAGAGAGAGAGAGAGAGAGAGAGAGAGAGAGAGAGAGAGAGAGAGAGAGAGAGAGAAATTCATGAATGAGAAATAGAGAAACATATATAGATAAAGATAGAGAGAGGGAGAGTCATAGGTTTACGATATAGTTTTTATATTTAAGTTAGAGTTTAGGTTTAGATTTAATGCTAGAGGGGTTTAGGTTTAAAATTTAACTCTATATGTAAGGTTTGGAGCATAGTTAGGCATATTGAAAGTTAGTGAGTGATTAGAGCTTAGGTTTAGATTTAAGATTAAATTTGGATTTAGTTTCTACATTTAAGTTTAGCTTCAAGATTATGGTTTAAATTTAGAGTTAGGTTTATGGTTATGTTTGCAGTAGTTTGCATGTAGCTCACATGAGTTTAGGTATGTAGTTGTTTGCAAGCTCACAATGCAAACTGCTCGCGGACAAGCCGTTTGTGCATGTGAGCTTGCAAGTAAGTAAAGAGCAATGATTGTAGGCGCAGCCACCATTTTGTGGGGTGCACAATGCGAGAGTGCAGAGGCTTATGTAGAGTGCTTTGAAAAAGAATCTTTTTAACGTCCCCAAGATGGAGTTTAGAAATGACTTTCTACGCTCTTCTCTCTACCTTCTCTACCTTTCTCTCTCTCTTTCTCTCTATCTCTCTTTCTCCCTCTCTTTCTCTCCACAAATGCGGCATTAGGTTGGAAAGCTTTTAATGGCACAATACCTCAGCATGTAGGCAGGCATGTAATGTGCACAGTAATCCCTTGAACAAGGAGCTCTTGTGAACAGATGTTGAGCAAGAAGCATAACAAAGAAGATCTTCTTCAAAGCACTCTAGAGAAGCGGGAGCACTCTCGCACTGAGCACACCACAAAATGGGGGCTTCACTTTGATGGGGAGGAGCTGGGAGCACAACGGAAGAAGAATACGCACGCACACACTCACACACACACCACCATAGCTACACACAGGTTGAAGGGGGAGAGCCAACGTACTGTATGCCCCCTTTCTTTCTTCTCTTATCTTATGCACTAGGGCACAATACACATTGTACTTAGTGTTAGTGGCTCACACAAGTGTATAGATGTACACTTAGGGTTAGCGGCAGTTCGTGATGGGCGGTCGGCCACATGGCCATTAAACCTAACATTATCCCACTTGATGGCCAATGTGGGAGACTATAAAAATGGAAGAGAACCACTCTTCACCCAATGCCCATCAATGCACGACAGTGTTGAAACTGATGGCTAGAGAGACTTTTAGTCAGTGCATCCATTGTGTTCTCTGACATAGGAATCTTCACTAAATCAAGGCTCTTGTTTGCCAGGCATTCACGACTGAAGTGATAACGCACATCAATGTGTTTTGTTCTGGAATGAAACACTGGATTGTTAGCCAAGGCAATAGCACTCTGACTATCACAATGAAGAACTGGTATACGCTGCTCCAATCCAAGATCTTTCACTAGGCGAGCAAGCCAAATAGCTTCTTTGCATGCCTCACTCAATGCAAAATATTTTTCCTCTGTGGTAGAAATGGATGTACAGTCTTGAAGAACAGATCTCCAAGAAATAGCAAAACCAGCGAATGTGTAAATCCAACTTGTTGTTGATTTACGACTGTCAACACAGCCTGCATAATCACTGTCTACAAATCCCTGAATGGATAACTTTCCACGACCATAGCATAACTGTCTATCTGCAGTGCCACTCAAGTATCTGAGAATCGACTTGACAGCATCCCAATGCTTTTTACCAGGGTTAGACATAAATCTGCTGACAACTCCCACTGCATGTGCAATGTCAGGTCTTGTAGCCACCATGGCATACATGAGACTACCACAAGCTGAAGCATAAGGAGTTTTAGCCATTGCAGCTTTTTCCTCAACAGATTTGAGATAATCGTTCTTGCTAAATTTCAAATATACAGGCAATGGATTACTCAAGGCCTTCCCCTTCTGCATGTTGAAACGATCAAGGACCTTGTGCACATACTCTTTTTGAGAAAGGTACAACAACCTCTTCTTACGATCACGAGTAATGTGCATACCCAAAATGTGATTGGCTTCACCCAAATCTTTCATGTCGAATTAACTTTTCAGCTTGGTTTTCAAGTCAGCAATGTCCTTCTTAGAATGACCAACAATAAGCATGTCATCTACATAAAGGATAAGCATAATAAGCTGTCCATTTGGTTGTCTTTTCATGTAAAGACATGGATCCTCATTACTGCGCTTATAGCCTACGGAACGCATAAATGCATCAAACTTTTGATACCATTGTCTGGACGATTGCTTCAAGCCATAGAGACTTTTCAGAAGCTTACAGACCAAATGTTCCTTGCCCTTGAGCACAAACCCTTCAGGTTGCTGCATATAAATCTCTTCCTCAAGATCACCATGTAAGAAAGCTGTAATGACATCCATTTGATCAAGCTCCATATCTTCAGTGGCAACCAAAGCAAGCAACATTCTTAGTGTCGTCATCTTGACCACTGGAGAAAAGATTTCCTGGAAACCTACACCATATTCTTGCTAGAAACCTTTGGCCACTAAAAGAGCTTTGTAATTCTCAACATTGGATGCAATCTTCTTCTTGTAAACCCATTTACAAGGCAAAGCTTTCCTACCTTTTGGCATTGGAACAAGTTCCCATGTTTTGTTCTTTGCAATACTGGATAGCTCCCTCTTCATAGCATGTTCCCACTGAACCTTATCATTGGCTAGCATAGCCTCTTTGTAACAAGAAGGCTCACCACTATCTGTCAGCAACACAAAGTCGACGCCTGGAACAAACCGTTCTGGTGGATGTGAGACTCTTTGAGATCTCCTCGGATGATCAGAGCTTGTACTAGCCTGTGTAGTAATTGGCTCTGGAGCTATCTGTACAGGAGGTGATACATCGGAAAACGTCACTTTTCGGAATTCAACCTCTTTCGTTGGCTGCCTATGCATCTTGGTCTCATTGAAGACAACATCACTGCTACGGATTACTGATCGACTTTCCGGATCCCATAAACGATAGCCAAATTGACCATCTACACCATAGCCAATAAAGATGCATTTCCTGGACTTAGGGTCAAGCTTAGCACGCAACTCCTTGGGTACATGTGCATAAGCTTCACAGCCAAATGTACGGAGTTTTTCATAAGACAACTTATGTCCTGACCATAACTTCAAAGGTACACGAAACTGTAATGAAGCATGTGGTGATCTATTGATCAAATACACAACAGTGTATAATGCTTCAGCCCAAAACGCTTGCGGTAAATTAGCCTGTGATAGCATAGACATAATCCTCTCTTCGATGGTCCTATTTATTCATTCGGCAACACCATTTTGTGCAGGGGTATAAGGAGCTATAAACTCACGCTTAATTCCCCTACTTGAACAAAAGTCTGCAAACTCTTTGGAGACATATTCTCCACCATTGTCTGAGCGTAAAGCTTTCAACTTATGTTCAGACTGAGTTTCCACACTAGATAAGAACTTTTTGAAACAAGAAAAAGTCTCATCTTTAGACTTCATGGCATAAACCCAAACATGTCGTATTGCATCGTCAATGAATGTAACATAATAAGACGCACACCATGGGATTTAGAAGGCATAGGCTGGCCACATAAATCACTATGCACAAGCTCTAAGGGCTTTCTTTCTTTGTCAAAAGACTGTGTACGATGTGCTCGTGTTTGCTTACCATATTGACAGTGTTCACAAAAGGGAAAATCAGAAAATGATAAAGACGGTAAGTAGCCCAAACGAGAAAGAGTTTCCATTCCCTTCTTTGACATATGACCTAACCAGCTATGCCACAAAGCAACAGTTGGCAGCTCGGTTACAGAAAGAACACTGTTCTTGTCAGATACATAAAGAGGATAAAGTGTACCAACTTTGGAACCATGGGCTAAAATAAGATAACCTTTCGCAATACGCCAAGACTGCGCAGTATGTATGGTAAACCTCACCCCACTTGCCATAACCATAGCAATATCACCTATGCCCACAATGTCACAAGAGTAGCTGTGACCTAGCGTAACAGTGCTAATGGTTTCCTCATATGTAGTAAACCAATGCCTATGAGGTGTGACATGCAATGAAGCGCCCGAATCAAGAATCCATGTATAGGACACTTCACCACTAACAAGTAGCTGTGCTGACATAGAACTCTGCAAAGATAGAGTTTCTTGTGCATCATAAAATACATCATTATTTTCAGTCAACATATTGATGTCTTGTGCATCACAATCATCTTGCACTACGTTCAGTTATTCAATCTTAACCGAACTCTTTGGTTTCTCCTCTTTATCATCATTGTCTTTGCCTTTGCCTTTACCTTTGTCACGCTTCCAAGCATAACAATCCTTCTTTATGTGACCAAACTTATCACAATAATGGCATTGAACATTGCGGCGACCACGAGACTTTGATCTATCCTTTGATGCATTTCTATTTCCCTCTTTCTTGGACTCACGTTGCAAAGAACGGCCCTTATGTTGCTTATCATCCCTTTGCACATAATGAGCTTCGCCATGATGCGAGCTAGTCATGGTCTTTCGACGCATCTCCTCTAACAAAAGTGCACTAGTAACATCATCGTACTTTAGCGTACCATTAGGAGCAGAGTTACTAACAGCTGTGCAAAAGATATCCCAAGAGGGTGGCAATGAACAAAGCAAAAAGATTGCTTTCATCTCATCATCAATGGTCATGCGCTGTGCACGAATCTGGGCAAAAAGAGAATCAAAATCATTGATATGGCTGGAAACGCTAGCTGACTCCTTCATACGAAGGTTGAAAAGTTTTCGCATCAGGAAAACCTTATTGCTAGCCGTATCCCTTTCATAGGTGTCGCATAATTTCTTCCATAAAGCATGAGCAGTCTCGCATTCTAACACTGAAAAGTACACCGACTCTCCAAGGTGCAGTCTAATCGTAGACCTGCATAGCTCATCAAGCTCCTCCCACTGAAACTGAGTCATGTGTATATCTTCAGTTCTAGCCGCATAGGTAATAGGCAAGTTTTGCTTCTTTTGGACAAGCACATCATGCATTTGGTTCTTCCAAAGCTGAAAATTAGTGCCATCAAACTTCTTTATGTCATAAATGTCACGGTCTTTGCTAGTAGACATGGTGACAAAACTACCAAAAGATTCTGGGAAAATTTCGGCAGAGTCTCCTTTGTATTTGGGACTATGTCAACCAAAATACGAGACAAAATGACCAAGTATGTCACTCACAAAGCATAAAAGAGAGCAATGCCTCTCAAAAGCACACTGTATAGAGACAAAATGAGGCCCATAAACAATCAAACTGACCATAGACTACCAACTCGGCGTCAAAAGCACCTATAACACTCTATACATGTCCTATGGCGAGGCCTCGTAAGGGATGCTCCAGCTACCTGTATCACCGAAGGTATCTCCACATTTGAGAATACCCCAGCTCAATGAAAACCTCACGCTATCGACCCTCAACAACGTAGGTTATGCAGCAAAAAAACGTATAGCCAAGTATTTGAAATGGCTATCTTCTGGACCAAGTCTCAGAAATGGACGGGACTGCCGTACTAGCCAAAAGATCGCTCCACCAAAGCGTACAGTGGCAGTATCCACAAAGACGTACAAGTTTGTCAAGATGCTCAAACAGGCGTCAAAAGCATGTGCCTGCAACTAAACATCCCTGCGGGGAGTCAATCCGCTCTCAAAAGAGCTCAAACACTGTCAAAAGCGTCAACATATGCATAATATCGCAAGCACTGAAACCTGTAGTCTGTACCTGTACCTGTACCTGTACCTGTACCTGTAGTCGAAGAAGACAATGCTGTTAAGCTCCCACTCTATGTGTGTATATGAGGCCACTCCGAAAGAGGCTACACACTCTCGAATGAGCCGTGGGCTCTCGTAGATGGAAGAGACTGCAACAATGGTACCTGTTAACTGGCTATGGAAGCACTACAACACAAACTACCATAAGAGGGCTGAAAATTTCAGCTCTTGAACCGTAGCTTGGACTGGGGTTTCTGATAGCTCGAATGGCTCCGAAAGGGGAGTAAAACCGCAAAACAGCTGTTGGAAACGCTCTCGAGAAGCTGAACTTGCCAATGGCGAAATCAGAATCCTGTTTGCACTCTTGAAAGTGCGTGCGCGTGGAAACGATTTCGGGAATGAAAGCGCTCTTATACCAGATGATGGGGAGGAGCTGGGAGCACAACGGAAGAAGAATACGCACGCACACACTCACACACACAGCACCATAGCTACACACAGGTTGAAGGGGGAGAGCCAACGTACTGTATGCCCCCTTTCTTTCTTCTCTTATCTTATGCACTAAGGCACAATACACATTGTACTTAGTGTTAGTGGCTCACACAAGTGTATAGCTGTACACTTAGGGTTAGCGGCAGTTTGTGATGGGCGGTCGGCCACATGTCCATTAAACCTAACACACTTACAACCATATCTCTTCAAGTAGTTTTTCATAAAATCTAATATCTAACCAACCCAAATGATTTTCTCATATTAAATTGAGTATTGAATGTGGGAGAATAAACGAGAACAAGGGTTAGAATATAGACATGTGCTTACGGATCCATCTCAATATGGGGCCAAGGTTAACGGGGTCCAAATGAGAGATGGTCTATCAAAGAGAAAGGCTAGCTAATGGAGCTTAAATACCTTAGGGTTAGCTACATTAAAGACCTCCAAAGGTTAGTGTTAAAAGTCCTTTGAACTTAGGCAAGCTACATATGTGCTTGAGGTGGGAACCGGATGTTCTCTAATTCTCTCTCTTGCAAAAGTATCATTCATGCCAAGTTAATTAAGTATAATGGTTATTTTGCTACCGCTAATTAAGTTCACCCTCTATGTTCTCAAAGTAGTCTCATAAAAATTCTCACTATAATTCTCTTAATTTCGCTATTCTCAATGTTCATAGGCCATTTCCATTACATAGTTTACACTAGGAAATGGCTACAGATGAACAAATGGCAAAGGGATTTTGTCCACTACATGCGTGGTCATGTAGACATGGGTGTGTAGATTTCTCGTACCCACAAATATAGGCATTGATCAATAAAGACGAGATTATAACCCGGTAGTTCTGATCTCTGCGCACCTCTAGACTGAGGTGTGCGGGGATTGGACATGGATAGAGAATTTGAGGTAGTTTACAGTGTGATCTATGGTTTCTTGATTTTGAGGGAGATTGAGATTGAGAGAGAGAGAGAGAGAGAAGAGAGAGAAGAGACGGTGGATGTCATAAAATCTAAGATCTAACCAACCCAAATGATTTTCTCATATTAAACTGATCTTTTAATGTGGGAGAGCAAACGGGAACAAGGGTTAAGATGTAGACATGTGCTTATAGATCTATCTCAACACAAGGCCCAAATGAGAGATGGTCTATCAAAGAGCAAGGCTAACCAATGGAGCATAAGATCTCAGGGTTAGCTTCATTGAAGACCTCCAATAGTTAGTGTAAAAGTCCTTTGACCTTAGGTAAGCTAGGACTGAGCTTGAGGTGGGAACCCGGACCAAGCTTGAGGTGCTTGACGTGGGGAACCCAACCTGAGCTTAAGGTAGTTGAGGTGCTTGAGGTGCCTGATGACTGATGACTGATGTCATAATAACTAATATCTAATTCCTAAATGATTTTCTCATGTTAAACTGATCATTTAATATGGGGAAGTGCTAGGGGAGAAAAAGTAAGAAAATTGGTTAAGCTAGCAGACCGGCCACAATAGGGATCCACATGAGTGAAAATAGGGATCCAAAGGGGAGGCTATCTACAAAAGAGCAATGTGCAACAATGGGCTTTAAAGACCTTAAGGTTTAGCTCATTCTGGAACGATGTCATAGGGTAAGATAGGGATCCTCTACCCGCTAGAAAAAGAACTAATGTGAATAGGATTTATCTTCTCTATTCCATAGTCGAGGGCGACTATGATTTCAAGAGAGAGGTAATGTCATAGTAACTAATATCTAATTCTCCTAAATGATTTTCTCATGTTAAACTGATCATTTAATATGGGGAAGTGCCAGGGGAGAAAAAGCTAGAATATTGTTTACGCTAGCAGACTGGCCACAATAGGGATCCACATGAGGGAAAATAGGGATCCAAAGGGGGGGCCATTTGCAAAAGAGCAATGTGCAACAATGAGATTTCAAGACCCTAAGGTTCAGCCCATTAAGACTTCCAAAATGGTAAGGTTCCAAAATTCAAAGGTAGTGTCCAAAGGTCAAAGATTAGGAAAACTGGATGCTTTGTGTGTGTACAAAAAGTCTTCAATGAGTCCTACATAGGAGGGGGCAAGCCTTGCAAGTAGGGGATGAGAGAGAAACACATACACACACTCATGAGGGACACATGTCAGCTCCCTAGCCCATATGAGGGACACACACATACACACACACACTCATGAGAAACACATACACACACACACACACACACTCATGAGGGACACATGTCAGCTCCCTAGCCCAGATGCCCACAAGGTGTACTTAATTCCTATTGGATGGCCAAGGAGGTAGACGAATGAGAATTAGGCTATAGTAAATCTAATTTAATTAATTTAAAGCACTTAATAAAAGAACCAATAAGAATTAATCTCTCTAGAGGACTATTGGACAGTCTCCCAAGGGGTCCAATGAGCATTCGACAGCCCAATGGCTTGCCTGATTCTTATTGGCTAGGAGACAAAGGGGTCCAATGAGAATTTAGATGCATTAATTAATTACCTAAAGCTCTCACAAAAGGGGAAAGGGGGACACATATCAGAAAGCTATCACTTATGCCTCTCAATTTTCATTGGCTAAGCCTGGCATGGGCCAATGGGGTGCCTGCATGAGTAAAATGGAAGAGGAGTCGACCAAGAGAGAGAGGCGTCTGAATTTGTCAAGTCATTATGACACACACACTCACACAATCTCATGTATGGAGCAAGAAGACTCTCTCTCTCTCTCTCTCTCTCTCTCTCTCTCTCTCTCTCTCTCTCTCTCTCTTTAATGGAAAGCTTATCACCTACTCCAAGCTTGTGATAAGGGAGGCATACACCAACAACTCTTGGCTTTGTGATGCAAATCCAACCAAGATCCAAGCTTCAAGGTATGCTCATCTCCTCTACCATGCTAATTAATAAGCTATGCTATGCTAATATGAGTGATTATGTGAGGATATGTATATCTTTCTCGTAAGACTAATCCTTCTCCCTCTCAATCTACTCTCATACCCCGCTAGCTCTCACCATCTTTGAAGGTGTGTGAGGTCTTGGGTCTAAGACCGTGAGGGAATTGATGTTGTGTTTTATAAGTGTTTGTCTTAGTGCTTGAAGTTTCCATCTTCATTGCACTAGCTAGTATGGAAGGAACACAAATAATTATATTGTAAAATGTCTCTCTTGATGGGAGACACCTATAATACAAAGCCTTTTGGAGGGGGGACCGGCTCCATGTAAATCTGGTCCTCAACTATTGTCAATAGCTTAATTTCTCTCTCTTTTGAAGTATTTTTCATGCTATCTAACTAGGTGTTATGCTTTTTGTTGCTCTCTCCACCAAAGCACTCTTGTTATGCTCATAAGGAATCTACTCTAATGAAATGCTCACTATGTTCATGCTATTTTCTGCTATACATAAGTTACTAGGCCATTAAATGTTCCATTGGTATCAGAGCACAAGGTTTCTCTTTTATTTCTCAAGAAGGGAGGTCCTCAAGCTAGCTATGAATGGTTGTTATTATTAATTGCAATTGAGTAAGTAGAATAGGTATTTTTTAGCCTGGTAGTGAGCCTGCCTTTCTGCAGATAACGGTATGGGGCTTGCCTACGGCTTTTGCCTACGGCTTAACCACTATTGAGCTATTAGAAGCTTGATGGGAGCCGGTGCTATTTTGGTGTTGAACGACCCTCTCTTCAATTCCTTGCAATTAATGATATTCGAGCCACGAGTATAGTAGCTTGAGTGCTTTTCTAAAGGGGTAAATAGGAGTAGAAACTAGGGCTTGAAGTTCCAAAGTACACCTAAAAAAGTTTACACCTAAAAGTTGTTAGAATGGCTGACAATAGTAAAGAGAGTGAAATTAATGTTGATAGCTTTCATTTTGCTAATGAACAGGCTACTAATGATGTCCCTATGCTTGTTAACTACCTTGTTTCTAGGCTTGCCATGGGCAATCCGTCCCTCCAAAGTGAAGTGAAATGGCAGCTTTGTGCTGATGGGATTCTCCAAACTCCCACCATGATGAGAAGCCTCCTTGTGAGACTCCCAAAAGAGGCCTCTCTCTGATTCCTGAAGAAGAAGAGGATCCATACAAAGGGCTCAAAAATTTGCTTCTTGAAGACACATCTCCTTCGTAAAGGAGAACTCAAGAGCCTCCACCGAAGGAACGAGAAATAAGTGAGTCTCCTGCCACCTCGGCAAAGATGGCTCCATGAAGACGGCGGGAAAAACACTCTCCATCACCTCCTAAACAGAGAAGACCATCGCACACTTCTCCACACTATAATTCAAAGAGGGATGACAAAAAGCAAGAGAAGAAAAAGGTGAGAAAGAGCTTCTCCATCGTCTTCATCCTCTTCCTCTTATGAAAGTGATGGTGCTGATAAAGAGGATCAAGGTAAGAAAAAGGCAAGAAAGAGGTCACCCTCTTCTCCATCTTCCTCAAATTCTTCATCTTCTGAAGAAAGTGATAGTGCAACTTTTGAACCATAAAAAAAAAGAGGCCATAGGAAATCCTGTGCCACATGGAAGAGGTTGTCTAAGCTCAACAAGTTCAAAGAGGGAGGAAAGAGCATCTCTTTCCTTACCTACGATAGCACCTTTGGTGCTACGGACAAAGTCTTGGACTTTATCCAACAATTCGATGCGGCGTTTGGAGATGAGGGATTCACGAAGTCCTCTAAGATACACCATGTAGCTATGCACTTTCAAAAGTCCGCCAAGCAATGGTGGTCTAGCCTACGGGCAAACGGTAAAGCTCCATGAACATGAAAAGATTTAAGAGCTTCCATTATGATTCAGTTTTTGGCCACCGATGCCAAAGAAAAAGTACTCACCGAATGGAAAAGCTTGAAGCTATCTCCCTACGAATCCATTCACAAATATGTAGACAAGTTTTGGGATTTACATCTCAAAGCCACTGTCTTCAAAAAAATGGATTTTGGAGAGCAAAAACAATAATTTTGTGCGGGCTTAACTGAAGAAATGGCGGAGTATGTTAACTCCCAAAGGCCACGCACCATATTTGCAGTTATATACCATACTATGGTGGCTTCTTGAATCAATTTCCAAACAAGGGCTAAGAGAAATTCTAAGCCCACGGAAAACAAGGGTTCCAATGAGCCTAAGGGGAAGGACAATGTCCAAAAGTCTCCTAAGGGCAATTCCAATAACAACAAAGCTAAAGAGAAGGGAGTTTACAAAGGGGGGGGCTAGGGTTGAAGACTCCAAATCCAATTAACTTTTGGAAACTTCAAAAGAGGCTTCAAAAAATAACTAAAAAGATTAATGTTCGCATGCATGGAAAAGTCTGTCGAAAAAATTGGGTGAAGTGAGATCAGATGGGCGTTCCGGGGCTCCTCTTCTGTGTAATCTTTGTTAATTAGATGCAACTCTAGACTGACTACCATTGGGTACTGCCTACCATTGTCACTCCTAGTTGGACATCCCTTGTGTTGGTTTTCCAGTCATTATTATCAAAACTATGACAAGAACGAGGCTCCAAGGTGCTCGCAAGAAGCACGCTGAAGGAGCAGTGCGCGCGTTGCTCCCTCAGCATGCTCCTAGAAAGCATCAAGCTATCTATGGCATCACCATCACCATCGGCATTGGGGGTCCGTGATCCGTGTAACAAACTCTCTTCTGAAGAGCTTGAGCATTATCGCAAGGATAACCGCTATTTCAAGTGCAGCGAGCAAGGGCATGCGTACCACCCTTGTCCCCAAAAGAACACCCGCCATGAGCCTCCTAGTTCAAAATCCAAGACGAGGAAGCTCACCACAAAGGATCTCCTCTATGTCATGCTTGGGGAAAGGTAAGAGAACATGATGTTTATATTCTCTTTGACCCTCATTCTACTCACAATCTCATATCCACAGAGTTGGCCACCAGTCTAGGCATCCAAGCCTATGAGATGGGAGATGTCCTACCCGCAGATGGTGCTTTCAAGGGGCAAGAAGCTTCAGTCACTCCCTTAATTGGGAAATTGAGGCTCCATATCCAAAGCTATGTGGACAAAGAGGACTTCTTTATCTCTCCTCTCAAGAACGAGGATGTAATCATAGGGGCACCATGGTTTGATCGCCGGAATATTATGGCCGGCCGGCGGCCGGAAAGTGGTCGGAAAACAACCGTCGGTTGGCCGGTGGCCGGTAGTCAATGGCCGGTGGCCGGTGGTCGGAAGTCAATGGCTGGTGGCCGGTAGTCAATGGCCGGTGGCCAGTGGTCGGAAGTCAATGGCCGGTGGCCGAATTCAAAAGCGGACTTGTCTTCTCAAGGGTGGCCACACATGGGCAGATTGGAGGGTCCGATTTGGAGTTATTCACACAAGGACGGCTACACATGGCTGCCTCTCATAAGAGAGGGCAACCCTTTTGGCCTATAAAAGGAGGCCATTTCTACACACATTTCATAAAGTGTGAAGTTGATGCAACAAGGTGAGTGTGAGGTGATGAGAGTGAAGCAAGGCGGGACCTCCATTAAGGGTATAATCCCTTTGTAAACTACTTCTTGTTTTGAAGTACTAAAGCCATTGAGTGGTTGCTTTCCCGTGGACGTAGCCCACATTGGGCGAACCATGTATATCATGTGTACTCTCTCTCTCTCTCTCTACTCTATAATCTCGTGTATGTAAATCTGTCTCTCTCCATTAAGTAATCTACTCAATTATCTATTTAGCTACGTCTTATTTCCTAACAATAGGATCACTATCAAGAATAGGTTTCCCATTCCATGGATAGAAGACCTATTTGATAAGCTACTAGGATCGACCTAATTCAGTAGGATTGACCTAAAAAGTGGCTACCATCAAATAAGGATAGTTGATCAAGACATTGTAAAGACTGCATATCGCATTATGTTTGGTCATTATGAATACATTGTCATGCATTTGGCTTGACCAATGCACCAGCCACATTCAATCGCTTGATGGAGAAGCTATTCAGGCCTCACCAAACCTTTACTGGAGTGCTCTTTGATGATATTATCATCTACTCTAATTCATTAGACGAACACAAGGAACACCTCTAGAGAAAATAAAATTTATAATAATCGAAAGAAAAGTGAAGTTTTCTTGCAAGAGATTCAGTATTTAGGTCACATTATCTTTCGAGATGGCATCCAAATGGATCCATCAAAGTTAGAGGTAATAAAAGGATGGCCTAAACCAAGGAATATTCATGAACTAAGAAGCTTTATAGGTATGTGTGCATACTATAGATGCTTCATAGAAAAGTTCTCACAAATTGCAGGACCATTACATGACCTAACAAAGAAAAACATTAGGTATACATGGTCTGCCAAGGAGAACAATGCTTTGATATAGCTTAAAGAAAAGCTTATCTCTCAACATGTGCTTACACTGCCGGATCTCTCAAAGCCATTTGAGGTCCAATGTGACGCTTGTGGTGATTGCGTTGGAGCTGTTTTTCTCCAAGGAGGGCATGCCATAGCCTATGAAAGTCAAAGGCTTGACCCTGTTGAGCAAGCTTTAGGCATATATGAAAAGGAACTCCTCGCAGCTCTACATGCCTCAGAATCATGGAAGCACTATTTATTGGGAACTCTTTTAATTCTGTGGACGGATCACCAAAGCCTTAAGTACTTCATGATGCAGACCAAGCTCTCTGACAAACAAATGAGGTGGGAAAATTTCCTTTCGCAATTTCATTTTCATATTGCTCACATTGCTGGCAAGCATATCAAGTAGCCGATGCACTCTCAAGACGACCGAGAGTGAATGCGATTTCCATAGCAAGCCACAATGATCCATCTTCTCTGATAGATGAGTATGCTATTGATCCCAATTTTAGAGATGTTATTTCAGCCCTTGCATTAGGGAAGAAAGAGGAACCATTTACTTTACAAGATGGTTATCTTCTCTATGGCAATAGAGTATGCGTTACTAACTCACTACGTGAGAAAGTAATGTATGAATCTCATGCCCCTCCTTATGCGGGTTATAGAGGGATTCAGTCTACCCTAAAAGGAATTGAAACATATTTCTATTGGCCTACCATGAAAGCAAACATACAAGAGTATGTTCCTAAATGTGTGGTATGCTAAAAGCCAAAGTTTGATAGAGGGAAGCAACCTGGATTGCTTCAACCTTTGCCAATCCCTAATTCACCATGGGATATCATATCCATGGATTTTATCTTTGGATTGTCTAAGTCTATTCATGGGAATACGGGAATATGGACGATAGTAAACAAGTTCAGTAAACAAGCTCATTTTATACTTGTCAAAAAGACTATCAAAGCCCATCAAGTGGCAACCCTCTTCATTTAACAAATCTTCAAGTACCATGGCTTGCCAATGTCCATAGTGTCCGATAGAGATCCTAGAATGACCAGTAATTTGTGGAAGGGTCTCTTTGAGAATTTAGGGACAAGGCTAAATTTATCTTTGGCCTATCACTCGCAAACCGGATGGACAAAGTGAAATAGCTAACCTAACATTTCTTCATCTACTAAAATCCTATGTAACGGAAGTAGATCAAAGGTCCCAATGGGAAAGGTGCTACCTAAGGTACACGAGAAGATCTTCGCTGCACGTGAGTATAGCCGAGACCTACAAGAATATTTCCAAAAGATTAAGGATGCTATCTCGATCTCACAGCAAAGGCAACAGGCTGCTGCTGATAAGCATAGCAGAGCCCAAGCCTTTAACACTAGGTTGGTAATGGGACACTTTTATGTCCTGTTAAGTGACCATTTTCCTTGAATTATGTCAAGAGTTTAAAAATAGATTTTGAGGTGCTATCTATCTAGAAAGTTGTCTCATGAGCTGAAAAAAACTTGACATTATTTTGGAATATCAATTCCATCTTTAACCTTGTCCTTGCACAACATTTCACAACCTAAACTGTGTGAAAAAACGGGTCCTGTTTTTGACTTTTTTCAACTTTTTGCAACTATACCACTCTAGAATTCATGTTTGTGAGGTCTATAATGCTAGAGAACTATCTTTAGTAGTCCTCAACATGTCCTGATGCTTCTAGGGAGAAATAAATGTTAAAGTTGTAAGTTATGACCAAATTACAAAAATTGTCAAATCCTGTTTTTAAGCCAATTTTAGCTCTTCTATGATTTTTTTGGTGGCTTTCATGATATCCAAATGCAGTTTTGATTTTCTATGTTGCATATTGTAACATAAAGCTAATATTCCTTGAGTTTTGGGGCACCTAATACCCTATTTTGCATACTAGACAATGATGGTTGATTTTTTCAATTATAGAAGAAAACGAAACATTCTAGTATATGAAGTATAGCTTTTTCAATATTGTTAGTTTCTTGTGACAACTACATGCATTTTTGTAGGTAGTAACCATATATAGTCATAAGAATCAAATTTGGTTAGATATTGAACAGTTTCTATGGGATTCTACAACTCATAATGTTGAACCCAGTTTTTTCATGTTTGCTGTATGTAGTACTTCATCTTTGTCCCCAAGATTCCCCTTGGTAAGAGATGTATTATTCTTTTGACATGCTCCATGGCTCCTTATGAACCTAAAGGACAATAGGGAACTAAGAAAACATGCATATATTATTTGTATTGAGCGTGGCTATAGAAACTTTGATGATAGGTTTGCAGAATGGTAAAAATTTAACTTTTTGTACCTATTTCTTTTGGCAAAACAAAAAATAGTGAGTGAGAAGAAATCATATGTTCTGATCACCAACCCATTGAAGTTAACTAGGGAATTTATCTCAAGTCCTACAAAAATCCCTAATCTTATTTTTATGCAACAAAATGTAAGAAATGACTGTTTTAGTGAAAATGTACTGGTCCATCAACTTTGGAGGCTTGGTGTGACCAAAATATGAGAAATTTTACAAGTTTCTTATTTTTTACATGTGTAGTAGGCCTTGAACTATAACCTCATGAAAGGATTTTACAAAATGAGTGGATCTACTATGGTTTTGGAGGTTTTTTTCAAAACCATGAAAGGACACTTTTATGTCTTGTTAGGTTACCAACCTAGTGTTAAAGAAAATGATTGGGTCTTACTTGAATTTTCCAAGGCTCGATTAAGGCACACGACGGGAAAGAATCCTACGAGACACCAAAAGTACTATGCTAAGTTAGCAAAAAGGTACTATGGTCCCTTCCAAATTCTTAGACCAATCAATGAGATGGCCTATCAACTAAAATTGCCCAGCCATTGGCTCATACATAATGCTTTTCATGTGAGCCTACTAAAGCCTTACAAAGGAGAGCCACCTCAAGAACCAATTATTGAAGACCCATCGGAGATCGAGGACCAAGAAGAGGTGCTGCAGCCCGAGTCCATTCTTCGACATGAAGACAAGGTATTAAGCGGTGGTAAGACTAATCCGACAATATCTTATTAAGTTTAAGAATTATCATTTTGAAGATGCTAGATGGATGCGAGGCATACAATTAAAGGATAACCTAAACCTTTTCGATGCTTACAATGCTTCCCTAGAGTAAGCAAATGTATAAATGTTTAAAATGAACAAAGTTTTTGTCTTATAAGACTCTCTTTTCTTTATTGTGCACAAATGCTAAGTAGTATGCATGGTTAGTTCAAGTTTGTGGAGACGACGTCTCCCAAATAGCAAGTAGAGCTTGTCACTCTATTATGGAAGATTGATAGGACTAATGTGCAGACATGCTTGCAGAAGCTTAGGCTCTCAAGCACTGATAGCGGGAAAAAGAGCAGTGCAATCGGGTGGCCTCTGTACTCGTGCACACTCCACAAACCACGCCTCATGCAAACAAGCAAAGAACAAAACAAAGGGGCACCACCCTAAATTAAGAGGTTTAGGGACCTCACACATAGTGCACATAGGCAAGTGAGACTTCTAGCATTATGATGGCATCAAAACATATGGCAAAACACATAGAAACGAAGCTTAGGGACCTTATGTAGCATATATATACACAAGTCATCAGTTTAACAATACAACGGCATCTGATCATACATAACAAGGATATAGAGAAGCAAGCCAAGGATGGCATAACCCCTTGTCAAAACAATCAACCCAGCAAGTAGGTATGATCCTACTAGCAACACATCAATACCTTAGAGAACGATGGCAAGGATGGTGGCCATGGAGCATGAGAGAAGACTCCTTATTTAGGTTTTAGGGCTAGTAATGTAGCATACTAGAGGGAGAAATAGAGAGGGAGAGAGAGTAGAGCTCCATCCATAGCTCCTCGTTGTGAGCAATGTCGTCATAGCTCCATCCATAGCTCCTCGTTGTGAGCAATGTCGTCATAGCTTCGTTGCTTGGTAAAGTGTTGGTTTTGAGTGAGAGAAGGCCTCCTTATATAGGTTTCTGAGAGGGTTTAGGATTAGGGATAAACATGCTTAAATCCGCTGATTGGGGTTACTTTTTGCTTAGGGTGGTCAACAGATTGAGGTCACCTGATATGTCACCATCAAGATATTCTCTAGAGTGATGTGAGAGGGGAGGGTAAATGCTGATTTTTCTGATTGTGACACATGGGGATAAGGCCTTGACCAGCATTTAAGAGTAGGTAAGGTAGCTGTTGAAACTGGAGGTTCTGCACATGTCAGGGGGGGACCTGCGGGGGGGAGGTGGTAGCTGGGTCCTCCTGAATATCAAATTCTCAAAAAATCCTCAACCATGGCTTCTTTTGACATGTGTTCTTTGAAAAAATCAGCATGTCTCTTTTCAACTCAAAAGTCTTTATCCCTGTTGACTCACCTTTACCATAAGATTTTCCCCTTTTCTCCTCCTGTAACTGCATTGTTGATGCCCAATCACTGCTTCTAGTAACAGTGAACTGTTACCTACCAAATACTTATGGTGCAGTAAAAAATATTTACCATGGGTAAAAAAAAATTACTGTAGGTAAAAAGTGATTTGTATTTACCATGTAGGTGAAAAATATTTACTGTAGGTAAAAAATATTTATTGTGGTAAAAAAATATTTACTGTCGGTAAAAAAGTGAAAACGGACTATGCTGTGCTGTGAGTCCACACGAACATCCTCGTGTAAATTTCACTAGAAATTCACACCTAGAATGGGCTATTCAGTAAGATATAGGTTGTAGGCATGCATAAGAGCTCGTTCCCACGTATCTTCTGTCCATGGCACTTTTTACTCTTTGGTGCTTGTGAAGTAGATTTTTCTTCTTTTTCGAGATCCCTTGGAGTAGAGTATCCTCATCTCCCCAACAACTGACTGTGCCTTTATTGCATCTTCAGAAGGGGTCCTAAAAACCATGCATCATATAGCCCTCCCCCTTAAGCTAGAGGTATTTGATGCCTCTAGCTGTAGGTTGTGCTACAATAGGGTTCTCTTGAATACTTACCCGCCTGGTACCAATTGAATTTGCCATGTTACTGCTTTCTTGGCTGATGCACCCTGTTTAGTCCTTTCTGATGAATAATTGTATCCATCCATGACTAACAACTGGTCTCCTAGACCCTTGAAAGCCATACCCCATCCATTGTCAATATCCGCTTTCAGAGGTAGCATTTTTTTTGTTTTTTGAAACGACTATGTACATGATTGTTACCTTAGTTGGAGCTCGAATATGATGAGCTCTCCTCTGAACCATCCTTAGCATTGATTTCACCAGCATATGGCTGTGAAAGACGACATTGGTAGGCCTTCAATCGCCAACCATTTACCGGGGTCTGATGTACCTTACCATCTAGGTCACCTAGTTGGTAACTACCATTTGAGAACCTCTGTATCACTACAAAAGGGCCTTCCCACTTAAGCAAGAACTTACCATCCTTCCTGCGATCAAAGAGATTGTCGTATCTGAGCACTAAAGAACCTTCCTTGACAAGGTTGCGATTGAACTTCTTTCGTTTCTTCTCTGCCTGGGCTGCATAGTACTTTACTGCTGACTCTCGATCTAGCCCTAACCTCTCCAAATCGATGATTCTTCCTTCCACCTGCTTCTCTTGACTATCCTCTTGATGTGCTTTTAGAACTCGGAGGCTCGCTAGCTCCACTTCTATAGGCAATAGTGCCTCTTGCCCGTAAACCAAGTCAAAAGGTGTATACCCCAAGGATGTTTTAAAGGATGTTCTGTAGGCCCAAAGTGCTGCATCTAGGTGTTTGTCCCATGCCTTAGGATGTAAATGCACTTGCTTAGTGATGATTTTACATATAAGACCATTTACCTTTTCCACAAGACCATTGCACTGAGGGCAGTATGGTGTAGAGTGCCTGCGCTTGATTTTTAACTTGCTCATCAATTGCCCGACTAAATCAGCTCGAAATCCTGGTCCCCTATCCAAGAGAATCTCCAAAGGTGTGCCAAAACGGCAACAAAAGCATTCAAAAATGAAATCACTCACGTCCTTGGCTGTGATGCGCTTTGTGGGACGAGCTTCTGCCCATTTGGTCATGTACTCCACCCCCATAATGATGTATTCCTTCCCTGATTGAGTGCAAGGTAGTGGCCCTATTGCATCTATCCCCCATTTTTCAAATGGCCCATAGGTTTTGATTGGATGCTGATTTTCATGGGTAAGACGCCTTGGTCCAGCTTTTTGGCAAACCTCACATGTGCGGCACCAATGTTGTACATCTCGATGGAGGCTTGGCCACGTGAACCCTGCTTGTAAAATCTTTCTGCTAGTAATCTCTTGTGCAAAGTGGCCACCACACACACCTTCATGACAACTAAACAAAATATCCTTTATCTCTTGGGATGTAGGAACTCTCCTTAAGACAGCATCTTTCCCTCTACAATACAAGTCCTCATTCACTAAGCTATAGTTGGTAGCCTTTTTTGCCAACCACCTACGTTCACTTTTACTCATACCAGAGGGTGCTTCACAATGCTCAAGAAAGTAAAGTAAATCATGCAGCTCCTCCTTTCCCTGGTATAAAGGACTTTTCATAAGGATAGCACCTACTATGAGAGTTTGTAGTTCTTCACCTGCTAAGGCATCTGCTTCTCGATTTTGATCTCTAGGTACAAAGTGCACTCAAACTTTTTAAAAACCCTTCAACAAGGCCTTTGCTTCCCTCATCTTAACAGACAATTTGTCATTTTTACAGGCCCATACACCAACCATTTGCTTAACAATCAACATGGAGTCACCAAAAACATTTAGCTTTGTGATGCCCTGAGAAAGACAACATTGCAACCCTAAAACAAGGGCATGGTACTCAGCCTCATTGTTAGAATGAACCTCTTTTAGATGAAACCCTTTTGCAAAGATCTTCTCCTTCTCTGGACCTAATATTACTATGCCTGCTGATGCCTTGTCTTTGGTCCTCTTGTAAGCCCCATCAAAATACAGACTGTGTGCTCCCAGTAGAACTTCAGGCTCCGGGATAGGCGGTACCTTACTAGGTGCCTCTTTCTTGGCCTTCTCATAACACCTTTGTGTGAGGACATCTGCCAAACAAGCACGGGTGGAATCCTCTACTTGTAGTGTGTAGTCAAACTCTTGAAGCTGCACCACCCACTTTGCTATTCTTTGAGACAATTCCATGTGTTGTAGGGCATATGGAAAAACCTCCTCAGTTGTGATCACCACAAATTGTCTCGGAAGTAAGTAAGCCTGAAACTTCTCCATTGCAAACTTAAGAGCTAGCACCAATTGCTCAGTTGCGCTGAAACCCTTTTCAGCAGCTGTCATCACTCTACTAGAGAAGTAGACTGGTCTCATGAGAGATGTCTTTGGGTCTTTTTGCATCAAGACAGCTCCTAGAGCTTCTGGACCTACACTAGGATTTACATAGAATAATTCACCCCATGTGGGTTGTAGGACGACAGGCAATGAGCTCAAAATGGTTTTAACTTCTTGAAAGCACCTTTCACCCTCCTCACTCCATGTCAATGTAGTGTGTTTAGTGAGCTGCTGCAAAGGATAGATTGCCTGAGAAAGGAGATGTATGAATCGTCCCATGTAGCGAACCTTTTGAATGAAGGAGACTAGTTGCTTCACGTTTGAAGGAGTAGGTAAAGCTAACAATGTCTTTACCTTTTCAGGGTCAGCCTCAATACCATCTTGAGACACAACATGGCCTAGTAGAGTGACCTTGCTCTCACCTATGTGGCACTTGTCTTTATTCAATTGCCCACCCAATTGGGCTAGACGGGTGAAACCTTCATCAACCTTGGACAGATGTACTTCCCTAGAGCTGTAAATGCAAAAATCATCAATGAAGACTCGTATGGACTTACCAAAGTAAGGTTGAAACACCAAGTTCATAAACCTCTGGAAAGTAGCTGGGGCATTAGTTAAACCAAAAGGCATAACTCTATAAGCAAAACACCCCCAAGGTGTTATGAAGGTAGTCTTTCTTTGGTCTTCATCTGCAATTCTGATTTGGAAGTAGCCTGAGTACCCATCACACACTGTGTATCTTTCATGATGAGCCACTTATTTACTATTTCATCTTGAAAAGGCAAAGGAAAATGGTCCCTTTTTGTGGCTGCGTTTAGAGGCTTGTAATCCACACATACCCTCCACTTCCCATTTTTCTTTGGTGCTACCACAACTGGAGACACCCACTCAGAATCTTCCACTGGGTAGATAAATCCTGCCTTGAGTAATCTTTTTACTTCTTTTAAGAGTGCATCTTGTTGCACTAGCCCTAATCTCCTTAGCCTTTGCACCACTGGTTTGGCACCTTCCTTTAATTGGATATGGTGTTGGGTTACCGTCACTCCTTTAATGTGCTCGTAATCAGTTATAAAGAGGCCAGCATGCTTCTTTAGTACCTGCAAATAGGGTTCTCTCTCTTCTTCTAGTAGGTCCTTAGCTAGCATCTCCTCTAAGCCTGTGGCTTCTTCCTTGTTTAGAGAGTCTTGACCACCTTCTCCTTCTGGGTTTCGCAGTATTATACCCATGACTTCCAAAGAGCTAGCATCCTCCTCAAATGACTCATCCTCAGATGAAGAGCAACTGCTTGTGCTCCATTCATCCATAGAAGTCTCCATCTCTAGGTCTTGTTGTCTACCCTGCTTCATGTCATACACAATTTTTTGTTGCTTGCCACCTACCTTATGATTTGGTCGCAACTCAAGGGAACCTGTCTCCCAATCTTGCCTAGCTTTCATAGCCATAAGCCAAGGTCTTCCAAGGATTAGCGGATAGCCCTCCCCCTTAGTTGGGATCACATAAGCATCAATTGAGATTGCCACACCAAAAGCTGAAACCTTCACTCCATTAACCTTTCCCACACAAGCCACCCTTACATTATTTTCCATCTTAGCTTGTAAGGAAGTTTGCTCGTTTACTTCCAAACCCAACCTGTGCATTAATTTCTCTGTCATAACACAAATCTCGGCTCCACCATCTACGTACACATTGGAGACTCGCTGACTCTTAATCTCTGCATCAATGACTGGCACGATATCCTTCATGCCTCTTGCACTAATAGACCCAACTGACTTTGCCTTAGCCCTCCTGGTGCTGACCATCTTAGACCAGGTTCTACGCATCTTTGGGGAAAGGTGGAGGAGTTTCTGCCATGAAATCTTTGGTCCTTGCTCACTCACATCTGCTACCAGGTCGTAAGGTATGGATCCTACCCCAAGTGGAAAGTCTTCTACTCCTATGTGCCTCCTTGACCTAATCTTCCTTTTCTTGTCTCCTATCACTTGGGAGGAACCCTCATTCCCTTTATCCGGCTCTGAAGCTTCCATTTCATCAGTTCTTTGTCTCCTAACTCTCTTTATTGGCATGGCAACAGCTTCCTCCATTTTTTCTTTCCCTTTATCCTTACCATTGTCAAGACTTATGACAGAGACAGCCCTGTCCTCCCCTCCCGATGGTAGTGGAGGGATCTCTGCTGGTGCTTGTGGTGGTGGAGGAGGGGGTCTCAATATTTGGATTGGTGGAGCTACATGTGCATTTTGTCCATTTAGTGGCCTAGCTCGAGGAGGAGTGACTTGTTGGCGAGGAGGCCGTCTTTGATTACCATTTCCTTGATAGCGTCGTGGATGGGGGCAATAATACATGCCGTGACCTACCTCTCCACAGTTGTAGCAAATGTACTCACGTGCTTGCCTTTGTCCTTCTTGTCTATTTCGTTCATTTCCTGGCTGGGGAGCCCTTACACCTTGAACCAGATTGATGGATAGGCTCTCTAGTTGATTGGTGATTTGTTGAAGTAATTCTTGTTGAGAGGACTCTTGGTTTGTTGCTCCTGTCCCTGCTACTACCCTTGCCGTAGGTTGAGCTAGCGGTGGAGGCTCCATTCCCCCTTGTAGTTGAGCTTGGAATTTTAACTTCCTATCCTTCTCCCTTGCATAAGTCATAGCTTTATCAAAGGTATCTGGGAATTTACCTTTTATCTTTTCTCGAAGGATGGGGTAAAGCCCTGCCAGGAAACAGTCCTTCTTTAGGCATTCTGGCGCCCTTTCTCCTTCACCTAGTGATGCACACCATTTCTCCAACAGGTTGGAAAACTTTCCTTCATAGCTTCTACAGTCATTGGGTGATGTTTGGCGTAGCTCTAAGAGCTGTCTCCATATCTCCTCTGGAGGCTCATGGCGGCGAAATTCTTCGATGAAGGCCATCTTTAAGGACTCCCAGTCTCTTCTTTCATCAGGTGCCAAAGTTTGATACCATAATTTTGCACCTTCCCTCAAGACCAAAGGAAAGGCCCTTAACTTAGTAGCTTCGTCATCCCTTCCCGATACCAGAAAGGCCATTTCCAAATTATCCAAAAAGTCTGGAGCAACCTCCCCAGGCTTACCATAAAAATTAGGGAAGGCCATAAGTGAGAGAGTAAACAATTACACAAACAGCTCCAATTTATTTTAAAATAGAGTATGGTAATTACAATTTAGAGCTTTAGCACAACTTAGCTCAAAATAGGATGAAGATCGACACATCAAAGGAATGGTAATAGTTTAGTAAGGGTAGAATGACAGGATGAGGAGAGCGCAAGATTTCCCCAAGTCTCTCGGCTCCAAACAACAGGGCTATTCTTTGCTGATAAAATATTTTTCTACCAATACAAATATTCACACGGATATGACACACAAAATGGAAAGGAAACATGCGGGGATCATCATTCTCATTATTGGCATCCATACTTACACACAAGAGCCTAGCTTAGTTGCACCACCTTGGGACCAATGAGCCTGATCAGCCACAGAAGGTCAGCACCTCGGATCACTTCGACTCTTCTTGATGCATCTGTGAAGACGTAAGGCGTGATGGCAACACTTTGTACAATGCTGAGCCTTTTAGAAAGCAACAATTGGATGCTATTACCATAATCAGCATGACGAATGAAAGTGACACCATTAATGTGCAGCACATCATCAACTAAGATAGTTTCCTTAGATTGAGATAACTTCTTGAAAATTAGCAGCAAAGGTAGGGCAGGGAGGGTTTTCACCCGGTCTCCAAAGCACTTTGGACAATATCCAAAGTGATCTTCACGCGGACAGGAGGTTGGCTTGGGATTGGTGGTGTCTGGATTCACAAAATGCACTGGGAGCACTCGCAGACGGGCGGCAATCTTGTAGGCAAGCCTTCGCCTCTTTGCTTCAGGAGGATTTAGGGGTGAGAGTCGTGGTTGCAAGCTGGAGGTTGAAGTTGGTTGCTCACTAGCCTTTTTCTTGCCTGTAGTGGTCATGTAATCCCTTATTAATGAGATTAAGCCAAATGTTACCTTACGCTTGAGCACGCGCTGCGGCCTTGGGCCACTTAGGTGTAGAGGTGATCTTCCTCCTCTTAGTCGGCTCCTCAGGAAAGAGAGGTCTGGTGATGCTTTCTCTTCCCTTAATGTGTGTCACAGTACCTTCGTGTATGTTGATGTAGAACATTTCAAGCTCGTGTGCGTTGGAGGTTTCTGGAGCACTCATAGGTTGAGAGGAGAGGTATATCAAGCTCTTCTTCTTACTCTCCTTCGTTGGCGACGATCACGAACAAGGCATGTAGAAGAACTTACTTCTTGAATTTCAATGACACTGCAACCTGGTAACAACACCTCGATGAAAGATTTTAAGGCCTCTAAAGCCTCCTCCTCTTCTGTTCTCCAATTTGCAAACTCCTCACGCCATTCGTCCATGTTGTAGATTGCACATCTTCATTGCTTGTGGACTAAAGGTCTGTGTAGCCCTCCTCAGTGGGGGCACCAAAATGATAGCGGGAAAAAGAGAAGTGCAATCGGGTGGCCTCTGTACTCGTGCACACTCCACAAACCACGCCTCATGCAAACAAGCAGAGAACAAAACAAAGGGGCACCACCCTAAATTAAGAGGTTTAGGGACCTCACACATAGTGCACATAGACAAGTGAGACTTCTGGCATTATGATGGCATCAAAACATATGGCAAAACACATAGAAACGAAGCTTAGGGACCTTATGTAGCATATATATACACAAGACATCAGCTTAACAATACAACGGCATCTGATCATACATAACAAGGATATAGAGAAGCAAGCCAAGGATGGCATAACCCCTTGTCAAAACAATCAACCCAGCAAGTAGGTATGATCCTACTAGCAACACATCAATACCTTAGAGAACGATGGTGAGGATGGTGGCCATGGAGCATGAGAGAAGACTCCTTATTTAGGTTTTAGGGCTAGTAATGTAGCATACTAGAGGAAGAAAGAGAGAGGGAGAGAGAGAGTAGAGCTCCATCCATAGCTCCTCGTTGTGAGCAATGTCGTCATAGCTTCGTTGCTTGGTGAAGTGGGTGAAGTGTTGGTTTTGAGTGAGAGAAGGCCTCCTTATATAGGTTTCTGAGAGGGTTTAGGATTAGGGATAAACATGCTTAAATCCGCTGATTGGGGTTACTTTTTGCTTAGGGTGGTCAACAGATTGAGGTCACCTGATATGTCACCATCAAGATATTCTCTAGAGTGATGTGAGAGGGGAGGGTAAATGCTGATTTTTCTAATTGTGACACATGGGGATAAGGCCTTGACTAGCATTTAAGAGCAGGTAAGGTAGCTGTTGAAACTGGAGGTTCTGCACATGTCAGGGGGGGACCTGCGGGGGGGAGGTGGCAGCTGGGTCCTCCTGAATATCAAATTCTCAAAAAATCCTCAATCATGGCTTCTTTTGACATGTGTTCTTTGAAAAAATCAGCATGTCTCTTTTCAACTCAAAAGTCTTTATCCCTGTTGACTCACCTTTACCATAAGATTTTCCCCTTTTCTCCTCCTGTAACTGCATTGTTGATGCCCAATCACTGCTTCTAGTAACGGTGAATTGTTACCTACCAAATACTTATGGTGCAGTAAAAAATATTTACCATGGGTAAAAAAAAATTACTATAGGTAAAAAGTGATTTGTATTTACCATGTAGGTGAAAAATATTTACTGTAGGTAAAAAATATTTATTGTGGTAAAAAAATATTTACTGTCGGTAAAAAAGTGAAAACGGAGTATGCTGTGCTGTGAGTCCACACGAACATCCTCGTGTAAATTTCACTAGAAATTCACACCTAGAATGGGCTATTCTGTAAGATATAGGTTGTAGGCATGCATAAGAGCTCGTTCCCACGTATTTTCTGTCCATGGCACTTTTTACTCTTTGGTGCTTGTGAAGTAGATTTTTCTTCTCTTTCGAGATCCCTTGGACTAGAGTATCCTCATCTCCCCAACAACTGACTGTGCCTTTATTGCATCTTCAGAAGGGGCCTAAAAACCATGCATCAGCACCAAATGGACTAGTCATCCATTCTGGAAGGATGTCGTAGGGTAAGATAGGGATCCTCTACGCGCTAGAAAAAGGAGTAATGAATAGGCTTTATCTTCTCTATTCCATAGTCGAGGACGACTATGATTTCAAGAGAGAGGTAATGTCATAGTAACTAATATCCAATTCTCCTAAATGATTTTCTCATGTAAAACTGATCATTTAATATGGGGAAGTTCCACAGGAGAAAAATCTAGAATATTGGTTAAGCTAGCAGACCGGCCACAATAGGGATCCACATGAGGGAAAATAGGGATCCAAAGGGGGGGACCATCTGCAAAAGAGAAATGTGAAACAATGGGATTTAAAGACCCTAAGGTTCAGCCCATTAAGACTTCCAAAATGCTAAGGTTCCAAAATTTAAAGGTTGTGTCCAAAGGTCGAAGCTTAGGAAAACTGGATGCTTTGTGTGCGTACAAAAAGTCTTCAATGAGTCCTACATAGGAGGGGGCAAGCCTTGCAAGTAGGGGATGTGAGAGAAACACACACACACACACACACACACACACACACACACACACACACACACACACACACACACACACACACACACACACACACACACACACACTCACAAGCTTCCTTTACACAAAGGGAATGAGGGACACATGTTAGCTCCCTAGCCCAGATGCCCACAAGGTGTACTCAATTCCTATTGGATGGCCATGGAGGTGGACCAATGAGAATTAGGCTAGAGTAAAATCTAGTTTAATTAATTTAAAAGCACTTAATAAAAGAACCATTAAGAATTAAGGTCTCTAGAAGACTATTGGACAGTCTCCCAAGGGGTCCAATGAGCATTCATTAGCTCAATGGCTTGCCTCATTCCTATTGGCCAGGAGACAAAGGGGTCCAATGAGAGTTTAGATGCATTAATTAATTACCTTTCCTGATTCCTATTGGCCAGGAGACAAAGGGGTCCAATGAGAGTATAGATGCATTAATTAATTACCTAAAGCTCTCACAAAAGGTAAAAGGGAGACACATACAAGTCTATCACTTATGCCTCTCAATTTTCATTGGCTAAGCCTGGCATGGGCCAATGGGGTGCCTGCATGAGTAAAATGGAAGAGGGGTTGACCAAGAGAGTGAGGGGGCTTAATTTGTCATCATTATCACACACACATTCACACAATCTCATGTGTGGAGCAAGAAGACTCTCTCTCTCTCCTTCTCAAGCTTTAATAAAAATCTTATTACCTACTCCAAGCTTGTGAGAAGGAAGGCCTACACCAACAACTCTTGGCTTTGTGATACAAATCCAACCAAGAGCCGAGCTTCAATACATGCTCATCTCCTCTATCATGATAATTACTAAGCTATGCTATGCTAATATGAGTGATTATGAGAAGAGATGTACATCTTTCTTGTAAGACTACTCCCTCTTCCTCTCAATCTACTCTCATACCCCGCTAGCTCTCACCATCTTTGAAGGTGTGTGAGGTCCTAGGTCTGAGACCGTGAGGGAATTGATGTTGTGTTTTCTAAGTGTTTTTCTTAGTGCTTGAAGCTTCCATATTCATTGCACTAGCTAGTATTGAAGGAACACAAAAGAATTGTATTGTAAAATGTCTGTCTTGATGGGAGAAACCTATAATACAAAGCCTTTTGGAGGGGGGACCGGCTCCATGTAAATCTGGTTCTCAAATGTTGTCAATAGCTTAATTTTTATCTCTTTTGAAGTATTGTTCATGCTATCTAATTAGGTGTTATGATTTTTTTGCTCTCTCCACCCAAGCACTCTTATTATGCTCATTAGGAATCTATTCTAATGAAATGCTCACTATGTTCATGCTATTTTCCACTACACACAAGTTACTAGGCCATTAAATGTTACAATTGAGATGCTTGTGATGCTTGAGGTGCTTGATGATTGAGATGCTTGAGGTGCTAGATGATTGAGATGCTTGAGGTGCTTGTCATGCTTGAAATGCTAGGGTTGTACTTGAGGTGAGAACCCATCCCAAGCTTAAAGTTATTAAGGGCCAAGCTTGTGGTGGGACTTGGGCCTAAGCTTGAGGGGTTTGAGGTGTTAAAAGTCAAAGATCCAATCCCTATAAGGAGGGGGCGATCCGTACATGAGGGGGGTGAGAGAGAACACACACACACACACACACTCACACAAGGCATTCATAGTACAAATAAAGCAAAGGGGACACTTATCAAGTTCCTCCTCATGTTGCCCTCATGGTGTGCCTGAAGCCTATTGTTTTGGCCAGCCAAGAGGTCCAATGATAATTTAGGAGATTTAATTAATTGTATTTTGATTTATCAAGTCCTCTCTCTCAAAGGGGAAAGGGGGACACTTGTCCCAAGGCTACCCTTGTTGCTTGTAATGCCTCCTGCTTGTGATTGGCTAGGCCTGGAGGGGTCCAATGAGCTTCAAGCATGAAATACAAGGGGGGTTCGACCAAAGAAACCAAGGGGGATGCTAAAGGTGTATACTCTCCCACACACACTCACACATACTCTCATTGTGCATTATGCAAAGTGCAAGATCTCCCACTCCTTCTCCAAGCAAGTAGTGTTAGGAAATAAGACGTAGCTAAATAGATAATTGAGTAGATTACTTAATGGAGAGACAGATTTATATACACGAGATTATAGAGTAGAGAGAGAGAGAGAGAGCACACACGATATATGTGGTTCACCCAATGTGGGCTACGTCCACGGGAAAGCAGCCACTCAATGGCTTTAGTACTTCAAAACAAGAAGTAGTTTACAAAGGGATTATACCCTTAATGGAGCTCCCGCCTTGCTTCACTCTAACCACCTCACACTCACCTTGTTGCATCAACTTCACACTATGAAATGTGTGTAGAAATGGCCTCCTTTTATAGGCCAAAAGGGCTGCCCTCTCTTATGAGAGACAGCCATGTGTAGTCGCCCTTGTGCGAATAAGTCCAAATCGGACCCTCCAATCCGCCCATGTGTGGCCGCCCTTGAGAAGACAAGTCCGCTTCTGAATTCGGCCACCGGCCATTGACTTTCGGCCACCGGCCACCAGCCATTGACTTCCGACCACCGGCCATCGGCCATTGACTACCGGCCACCGGCCAACTGACCGGTTGTTTTCCGACCACTTTCCGGCCGCCGTCCGGCCATAATATTCCGGCAAAAAAAAAAAGTCTCAGGGGGCCTCCACCTTCGAGGCCTCTAAAGTTGCCCCTGATTCTTGTCCGTGAAAATTTTGGTTTCCGGTGAGTGATTTTCCTTCACGCACGATGGCTTCTCCTCATAATGGGGGCCTTACAAATGTGCGCTTTTACCACAGAAAATTACAAGGGTAAATCACGCTCCATACTTAACAATCTCCCACTTGGAGACTGATCTCCAAACCAAACTTGTGACTGCTTTCCATCCTGGCTTCTTATCTTTGAATGTCGATTGAAGATGAGCAAAAGCTCAACTTCTCCTTGTTGACTACCTTTGTAAACATGTCTGCAGGATTTTCAGTTGTATGCACCTTTCCTAGCTTTAGCTGTCCCTCTTCCAAAAGAGTGCGTATGAAGTGATATCTCACCTCAATGTGCTTTGTCCTTGAATGAAAGGTTGAGTTCTTCGCAAGATGGATAGCGCTTTGGCTATCACTGTACAAGACACAATTGTCTTGTTTGAATCCAAGCTCTTCTAAAAATCTGTGAAGCCACAGAATTTCTTTGCTTGCCTCCGTCATTGATACATACTCTGCTTCTGTGGTAGAAAGTGAAACCACTTTCTGCAGCTTTGAAGCCCAGCTTACTGTTGTGCCTCCAACCGTGAACACATAGCCAGTAGTGCTCCTTCGAGTATCTTTGTCACCTGCCATATCTGCATCAGCATACCCTTCTAGGAAAATATCAGTTCCTCCAAAATACAAAGCATTTGTTGTTGTCCCTTTTAGATACCTAAGTATCCACTTCACAGCTTGCCAATGCTCTTTACCTGGGTTGTCCATGAACCTACTCACAACTCCCAGTGCATGTGCAATGTCTGGCCTTGTCCAGACCATAGCATACATTCGAGAACCTACCGCTGCAGCATATGGAACTTTAGACATATAGGCTATCTCCTCTTGTGTCTTTGGACACATATCCTTCGTTAGTTTAAAATGACCAGCCAAAGGTGTAGAAACTGGTTTTGCATTTTGCATTGCAAACCTTTCTAGTACCTTCTTGATGTAATCTTCTTGAGATAGCTTTATTGTCTTCTTCGTCCTGTCCCTTGATATTTTCATACCAAGTATCCTCTTTGCAGCACCTAAATCTTTCATTGAAAAAGATTTGGACAGCTCCTCTTTTAGGTCTTTGATGTCCTGCATGTTAGCACTTGCAATCAACATGTCATCAACATACAACATTAGGATGATGAATTTCCCATCTCCCAAATTCTCTGTGTAGACGCAGTGATCCGAGTTGCATCTTGTGAATCCATGATCCAACATCCATCGATCAAACTTCAAGTACCATTGTCTTGATGCTTGCTTTAAACCATACAAGCTCTTCTTTAATCTGCAAACCATTTTCTCCTTACCTTTTACTTCATACCCCTTTGGTTGAAGCATGTAGATTTCCTCCTCTAAGTCACCGTGAAGGAATGCCGTATTTACATCCATTTGCTCGAGATTTAGATCATGAGCAGCCACAAGGCTTAAGACAAGCCTAATTGAGTTCATTTTTACAACAGGAGAAAATATTTCATTGAAGTCAATACCTTTCTTTTGAGAAAAACCTTTTACCACAAGCCTAGACTTGTACCTTTTCTTCCCACCTTCTTCTTCCTTTAGCTTGTACACCCATTTGTTTTGAAGTGCCCGCTTACCTTTAGGCAACTCAACCAACTCCCATGTTTGGTTGCGATGTAGTGAGTCCATCTCCACTTGCATGCTCTTCGTCCATTCTTCTTTGGATTCATGTTGCATAGCTTCTTCATATGATTCCGGCTCTCTAGAATCTGAGATCAAGAGATGGTTGAAGGAAGGAACAAACCTTTCTGGAGGTCTGCTTGCTCTTGTAGATCTTCGGGGAATAGGTTGAGGCTCCTCATTTGGTTGACGTTGTTGCACATTGTCACCGTTTGCAGTCCTTGAGTCTTAACCATCCTCAAGCTCCATGTACTCATCACCTATTTCTTTTGTTTGTTTTCTTTCCAAGTAATCTTTGTACATATTTTGTTCATTAAAAATTACATCCCTACTCCTTAAGATTTTACCATCTTCAGGATTCCATAGGCGATACCCAAAGTCTCCTTCTCCATAGCCAATGAAGAAACACTTTTTGGACTTTGCATCTAACTTTGATCTTAGGCTTCTATCTATGTGCATGAAATCCTCACACCCAAACACTTTGAGAAATGCATAATTCACCGGTTTACCTGTCCATGCCTCTTCTGGAACTCCCCCATCCAATGCCGTTGAGGGTGACCGATTGATTAAGTACACAGACGTACTTACAGCTTTCGCCCAAAGCTCAAGCGGTAGGCGTGCATGTAGCCGCATGCTTCGTGCTCATTCCATGATTGTCCTGTTCATCCTTTCCAAAATCCCATTTTGTTGAGGTGTCCTTGGGGTTGTCGTTTGCCTCCGAATGCCATTGCTAGCAAAAAAGCTTTCAAAAGCTTGGCTGCAATATTCGCCTCCATTGTCGGATCTGAGCAATTTAACCTTGGTACCTGTTTCATTCTCCACAAAGGCTTTCCACCTTTGAAATATGGAAAATACATCGGGTTTATTCTTCATGACATAAACCCATGTTTTTCTAGTCGCATCGTCTATGAATGTTACATAGTACAATGAGCCACCAAGTGATGTTGTACTTGCAGGACCCCAAACATCAGAATGAACCAACTCAAGTTTTTTATTTTTTCTTTCATTTCCTGATTTTTGAAATTTTACCCTCTTTTGTTTACCATAAACACAATCTTCACAGAACTCTAAGTCCACTTCTTTCAAACCTGGTAGAAGCTTCTTTGTTTGAAGGATTTGCATTCCTTTGGCACTCATATGCCCAAGTCGGTAGTGCCACACCGCACTGTCAACTTCTGTAGTTGTTGCACAAGCTGAAGGTTGCGTGCTAACAGTACACAAGTAAAGTGTACCAACTTTTTCACCCTTGGCAACCACCAAAGATCCCTTTGAGATCTTCCACCGTTTGTTTCCGAATGCAATGTTGTGACCTTCATCGTCCAATTGTCCTGTAGAGATCAAATTTTTGCGAAGAGAAGGAACATGCCTAACATCTTTAATCTTCCATTCATTTCCGTTAGCAGTTTTGACAGAAACTGTACCTTTGCCGACAATCTCACAAGCTTCATCATCTCCCAAGTATACATACCCAAAATTACCTTTGGTGTAGTCTTGGAAATGTTGCTTGTGTGGTGTCGCATGGAATGAAGCCCCGGAATCTACTATCCAGGAATTAGACACATTGTCTAATGAGAGAATTAGAGCATCTTGCTCTACTTTACCTGCCACATTGGCCTCCGATGTTGGCTTGTTGTCTTGAGACTCAGTCTCCTTCTTCTTCTTGGACCAACAATCCTTCTTGACGTGGCCCTTCTTGCCGCAGTTCCAACATTCAAGAACTGACTTTGTGCGTGACTTGCTCCGCCTTGAGCGATCACGACCCTTTTGGTTTTTGAACCTCTCCTTAAGCCTTCCTCCTGTTTCCACTGATAGTGCAGCACTTGATGATTCTCTTGTGCTTCTCCTTCGCATTTCCTCGCTTAGGAGAATACCCACAACATCATCAAACTTAAGAGTATTTGTGCCAGAGATAGAATTACTTACAGCCATCACAAGGCTATCCCAACTATCTGGTAGAGATGATAGTATAAGGAGAGCTCGCACTTCGTCATAGAAATTGATTTTCACTGATCGAAGTTGACTTATGTTTGTGTTAAAGTCATTTAGGTGTTCTGCAACTGAACCATTCTCTGCCATCTTTCGATTGAACAAGCGCTTCATAAGAAATACCTTATTGGATGCCGATGGTTTCTCGTAGAAGTCGTCAAGTGACTTCATCAAGTCCTCCGTGGTCTTCATCTCCGAAACATTGAAGGCCACCGTTGACGCCAAACTTAACCGGATTATTCCCAGTGCCTTTCGATCAAGGACAATCCATGATTCATCTGCCATTGTTGCGGGCTTCTTCGCAAGACCGCCTAGTGGCAAATAGAGGTCCTTCTGGTAGAGATAGTCTTCAATCTGCATCTTCCAATGTTGGTAGTTTTTTCCGTTGAACTTCTCAATCTTGAGCTTCCCTTCCTCCGCCATAACTCCCACTCAATTCAAGGAATCCTTTCCTTGAGATAATTTAGCTACGAGCAAACCTTGCTCTGATACCAGTTGTTAGGAAATAAGACGTAGCTAAATAGATAATTGAGTAGATTACTTAATGGAGAGAGACAGATTTATATACACGAGATTATAGAGTAGAGAGAGAGAGAGAGAGTACACACGATATACGTGGTTCACCCAATGTGGGCTACGTCCACGGGAAAGCAGCCACTCAATGGCTTTAGTACTTCAAAACAAGAAGTAGTTTAGAAAGGGATTATACCCTTAATGGAGCTCCCGCCTTGCTTCACTCTAACCACCTCACACTCACCTTGTTGCATCAACTTCACACTATGAAATGTGTGTAGAAATGGCCTCCTTTTATAGGCCAAAAGGGCTGCCCTCTCTTATGAGAGACAGCCATGTGTAGCCGCCCTTGTGCGAATAAGTCCAAATCGGACCCTCCAATCCGCCCATGTGTGGCCGCCCTTGAGAAGACAAGTCCGCTTTTGAATTCGGCCACCGGCCATTGACTTCCGGCCACCGGCCACCGGCCATTGACTTCCGACCACCGGCCATCGGCCATTGACTACCGGCCACCGGCCAACCGACCGGTTGTTTTCCGACCACTTTCTGGCCGCCGTCTGGCCATAATATTCCGGCGAAAAAAAAAGTCTCGGGGGCCTCCGCCTTCGAGGCCTCTAAAGTTGCCCCTGATTCTTGTCCGTGAAAATTTTGGTTTCCGGTGAGTGATTTTCCTTCACGCACGATGGCTTCTCCTCATAATGGGGGCCTTACAAATGTGCGCTTTTACCACAGAAAATTACAAGGGTAAATCAGGCTCCATACTTAACAAGTAGAAGTTGAGAGCCTGCACTAACACTCTTGGCTATGGAGTGAAAATCCAACCAATATCCATGCTTTATATGCTTAAGCTTGCCATCTTGTCCATCTTCATTACTATGCTATTATGTATGCTAGCAAGAAGAGTGATGATAAGTGAGGAACTAATTCTTTCTCCTATGAAATGTTTCTTCTTCCTCTTCCCTACCCTCATTCCCTGCTAGAGTCTCTCCACCTTCGAAGGTGTTTGAGGTCTTGGGACTGAGGCTTGGGATAGTTAAAGATTTCCAAAAAGTTTATGTTATGCTTGTGATGCATGAAGCTTTCCATCTTCATTGCATCACCTAGGTCACAAGGAGCACAAAGATTGTATTGTAACAAGTCTCTCTTAATGGGAGAAATCATAATACAAATGCCTATTGGAGGTGGGACCGGCTTCACATAAATCCGGTCATCAATTGTTGTCATGTTCATGCCAAGTTAACTAATTGCTATGTTTATGTTATTATCTTCAATTATGTTCACCCACTATGCTCACAAAGTAATTTCTCAAAAGTACTCTTATTAATTTCCACTACTCTTAAGTTAACAGGCCAATTCCATTACATTGGTATCAAAGCATTTGGTTTGTCTTTTTTTGCTTAAGAAGGGAGGTTCTTAAGTAGCCTATGAATGGTTGATTTTTTGTTACTTATATTAGGGTAAGTGGAACTCGGATCTATTATCGGTTTGTTGAGCTCACTATGTGGGATATGGTGCACGCCTTGGGAGCTTTGGACATAATAATGGAGTCTTTTTAGACTTGCCTACGGCTTTACTGTTATTGAGCCATAAGAAGTCCAAAAGGAGCTAGCCCTCGGCAACTCTGCTATGTTAGACCTACTCCACTACTCTCTATAATTAACCACTTCGAGCCGTGGGTGTGGATACTTAAGAGCCGATTTTCAAAGGCTATGAGGAGTGGCAACGAAGGTTTTGAATTTCCAAAGCATACCCTAAGTACATACATAAATTTTGTTAACATGGCTGAGAATAATCAAGAGAGTAGAATGAACATGGATAGCTTTGATTTTGCACATGAAGGTGCTAATGATGATGACCCCATGTTCGTGAATTATCTCGTTACTAGGTTGTAACAAGCTATGGGCAAGCCTTCTTTGCAAGCCTAAGTTACTCAACAACTTTGTGCTTATGGAATTTCCCTTAATTATCTCGTTATTAGGTTGCAACCAGCTATGGGCAGCCCTGATTTGCAAGCCAAAGTTACTCAACAACTTTGTGCTTAAGGAATTTCCCTTCCTCTCCAAGAGGAGAGACCGCTTAGGAGGTCTCTTGAGAGACCCCCAAAAGAAGACTCTCCCCCATTCGAGAGGAGGAATCGAAAGAGCAAGAAAGCAATGAAACTTTAACTTCCTTTGAAGATGTGGCTCCATGAAGACAACGGTCTAGACAATTGCCCACTCCTCCCAAGAGGAAAAGATCAACAAATAGTCCTTCTCCTCATCATTCCAAAAGGAAAGAGAGGAAACAAAGGAAGAAAAGGGCTCGAAAGAGGTCACCCTCTTCTCCTTCTTCTTCACCTTCCTCCTCTTCCGATGAAAGATATGGCTATTCTCCTAGAGAGTACAAGAGGGGAGGACATCAAAAATCATACCCTGCATGGCAAAGGTCCCAAAAGCTAAAGAAGTTCAAGGAGGGAGGAAAGAGTATCTCTTTTCTCATCTATGATGGCACCTTTGGTGCTACCAACAAAATGTTGGCCTTCATCCAGCAATTTGATGCGGCCTTTGGAGATGAGGGCTTCACGGGTCCTCCAAGCTACACCATGTAGCTATGCACTTCCAAAAATCATCTCGTCAATGGTGGGCTAGCTTTCGTGGAAACGGAAAAGCCCCAAAGACATGGAAAATTCTACTAGATTTCATCATGAAGCAATTCCTTGCAAGTGATGCAAAGGAACAAGTGCTTACCGAATGGCGTAGCTTGAAGCTTCTCTCTCATGAGTCTATCCACAAGTGTGTAGACATGTTTTGGGATTTACATCTCAAGGCTACTATCTTTCAAAAGATAGACTTTGCCGAGCAAAGGCAGCAATTCTGTGCAGGATTACCTGAAGAGATGGCCGAATACATCAAATCTCAATGGTCTGGTTCTATTAGCGAAGTAAACCATCACACCATGGTTGCTTCACACACGCTATGTATATATTTATTCTTTGTAAACCTTACAATATATAGCCCAAAAAAGGCTGCCATGCAAAACTCAACTCCAACTGAACCTACATGCATGCTATAAGCAATGTTCCCATGGGCTAGACACCAGACACATTGGACATTCCCACAATTGGGCTTGCATACCCAACAACCCCCCCTCAAGCCCAAACCAGTGACTATGGACTTGATACAGACCATGGCAGAGTCCAATCACCTGAAACCATGAGTAGAAGTCCCCGCCATGACAATCAAATAGGCGTGTGTGTGCACTTCCCTCAAACAACCATCAGTGTGAGACAAACTAGAACTCGACCAAACCTATGGTCTTACCACTTTCATTTTCATGGCAGTGTATATAACCATGTACAAAGTTTTGACTGTATGGCAATAACTGCCAAATTAAAGGCTAACACAAATCTTTGTATGATTGTTTTGACAAGAGACAAAAGATGACAAATCTATGACACTAAACTGACAAAGATAGTATGTAAAATTTGGTACCACAATCTTGAAGGAGTTCTTCATGTATCGGTCTTTGACTTCCTCGAGAATTGGCAGCTTAACATGGACATGTTTATTTGATGATCATTATCTGTCTTTTCTTTAGCACTAGTTCTATAATTGGACACTTAAGTGTCCTGAGACACTAAAGTGTCCTGTTTTCCTTCCAAGTTTTGGCAATTTATTTGTCAAGCTAGAAAGAAGTTTTTTATACCTTGCTTCTACCATAGGTTGGTCATGAGGGAAACACTCGATTTTTCTCCATGTCAAAATACAATCCGTATGGATAGAATTCTGGTATTTTTTGGTCTCCCTAACTTAATTAAATCTCGTTGCTTGAACTCTATCTTGAATTTTTTTTCGTGGAAAAACTCTTGAAAATCTTGAGTTCTCCATAATAATATTAAAACCAAGGTTTTGGGCACCCCAATTGTGTATTTACCAAGTACTTTGATACATTTAGTTGATCTACATAGAAAGTCTGATATTATTTGAGGTTTTAAATGCTTATGTCTCAAGAATGAAAATATCAAAGTTCTCTCTTATGCTGCTTTGAATATTTAAAATAATCCAATAATTGTTGCATACCAAATCCCTTTTATTTGTTACCTTGAGTGCTAGATGGAAAGGGTAAGCAATGCATCACTTTCTAAAACTCACAAATACCTAAAGAACATATTTCTTTTTGTATACAACGATATGCTTGAAATGGCTATATCAAACACATAGAACTTTCCATTATTTTATATACTCCCAAGTCAATTTTTTTTGCACATGAAACTTTCAATTATCTATAGAAAAATTGTGGAAAAGACACCTAAAATTTTCTACAAGGTCGCTTCATTTTTTCTTGAGCTTATAAAGGCGATTTCTTCAAAGCGTCAATTGTTGTCTTACAAGGGTCAACTTGATGAGGATAGTTCTTGATCATGGTAGATTCTAAAATGCAAGGTTATATTTTTAAAAGACCCTCTAGCTAACATATTTAAGAATATCAAGAGGATTTTCATAAATAAACCGTCTAATGCAAGTAGCATTTAATTTAAATTTGTAAAAAAATGACACTTATAATGTGTCATGTTTTGGTACCAAACTAGTGTTAAAAGCCTTTGTTGTGGCAACATCTAGCTTGCAAGCCATATTGGATAGCTGGTGCTCTTGCATGTGGAACACATATGAAGAGTTCTCAACAAGATTACCCTCATTGGATCCATCATAGGAAGACATGTTGAACCTTTTAAAAATTCCTAGCAAATCTCCTTTGTTTTAGTGGAATCCTAGTATTGAAGGCATTTTGAGATGCCATAAGAATTGTGGGATAGGTATCACCTTCGCAGTGCTTTTTGATATGCAAGATTTTTGTTTCACGGTATCATTGCTTCATCGCTTGTAGGTGGACACAAGGCGTTTGATATGCTGTGAAAAGCTTGCACCTACAACCTTTGACAAGCAACATTTAAAAACGCAGTCCAGTAACACATGCGCTAGCTCTGCAAGACAACATAGTAGCATGCATTTTGAAACGTCGTACTTTGATTTGTTCACTACCTATGCTCACCTGCAGTGCCAATTTTCCCTGAGACGTCTATAGAAACTACATCTTGAGATGCTCTACCCTTTGCCTATGAAGACTATCACCTTGTCAGGGGCAGCATTTCAATATGCTAACTACTCCTTCCCGCCTAGGATTCGCCTGGGAGCTCTTCAGCAATGCCAAGATCTCCTAGCCCGTCATGGACTCAAATGGGAGCTCTGATACCAGTTGATGGGAGGCTATGGTGAATGCCACCTTGGGAAAGCCATGGTGAGAAGGGTGTAGAAGTGCAGAACGAGAGAGAGAGAGAGAGAGAGAGAGAGAGAGAGAGAGAGAGAGAGAGAGAGAGAGATGATTCGACACAATAATACAAAAGCACGATATGTATATATTTATTCTTTGTAAACCGTACAATGTATAGCCCAAAAAAGATTGCCATGCAAAAATCAACTCCAACTGAACCTGCCTGCATGCTATAAGTAGTGTTCCCACGGGCTAGACACCAGACACATTGGACATTACCACAATTGGACTTGCATACCCAACATTAATGTGGGAGAATAAACGGTAACAAGAGTTAGAATAAACACATGTACTTATAAACCTATCTCAGTAGGGGACCAAAAGGAGAGATGGTTGCATCTCAATATGGGTCCAAAAGGAGATGGTATACCAAAGAGCAAGGTGTAATAAGTGCTTCTAGACTTATCTCAGCAGGGGACCAAGAGGAGAGATGGTTACACCTCAATAGTAGGGGTCCAAAAGGAGATATGCTATCAAAGAGCAACATGCATCTAATGGAGATTAAAAGACCTTAGGGCTAGCTTCATTGAAGACCTCCAATAGTTAGTGTTAAAAGTTTTTTGACCTTCGACAAGCTAGGGATGAGCTTGAGGTGGGAACCCGACCTAAGCTTGAGGTGCTTGCTGACTAAGGTGCTTGAGGTGCTTGTCATGCTTGATGACTAAGGTGCTTGAGGTGCTTGTGTGCTTGATGACTAAGGTGCTTGAGGTGCTTGTCATGCATGATGAGAAGTGTGCTTGAGAAGCTTCCCATGCATTGGGGGTAAGGTGCTTGAGTCAAAAAGAAGCCGTACAAAGGAGCGAGAAAGCCCCAAAGTTAGGGGCTCTCTCTCTCTCAAAGGGATAATGAGGATATTTGTCCAAAGACTACACATGTGATTTAATTGCATGTTGCATGTGATTGTCTAAGGGGAGAGGGGTCCAATAAGATTAAGGCATGAGTAAAAAGGAGAACTCACCCAAAGCAAGCAAGGGATCTATTGGAGGGGGGTATACACCTCTCACATACTCACTTGGTGAAAGTTGAGGAACTCCATCTTCTTCTCAAGGCTTGTTGAGAAGTGAGATCCTACACCAACACTCTTGGCTATGGAATGCAAATCTAACCAAGAGCCATGCTTCAATGCTTAAGCTTGCCATCTTCTCCTTCTTCATTACTATGCTATTATGTATGCTAGCAAGAAGAGTGATGATAAGTGAGGAACTATTTCTTTTTACTATGAAATGTTTCTTCTTCCTCTTCCCTACCCTCATTCCCCACTAGCTCTCTCCACCTTCGAAGGTGCTTGAGGCCTTGGGATATTTAATGCTTTCTACAAAGTTATCTTATGCTTGTGATGCATGAAGCTTTCCATCTTCATTGCATCACCTAGGTCACAAGGAACACAAAGATTGTATTATACCAAGTCTCTCTTGATGGGAGAAACTATAATACAAATGCCTATCGGAGGGGGGACCGGCTCTGTATGAATCCGGTCCTCAAATGTTGTCACGTTCTCTAGACTCTCTTTCTTGCAAAAGTATTGATCATGCCAAGTTAACTAAGTACCATGTTTATGTTGCTACCATCAATTAAGTTCACCTACTATGCTTTACAAAGTAATCTCACAAAAGGGCTTTATCAAATTCCCTAATTCCCCTACTCTCAAAGTTCATAGGCCGTTTCCATTACATTGGTATCAGAGCATTCGGTTTCTATTTTCTTGCTTAAGAATAGAGGTCCTTAAGTAGCCTATTAATGGTTGATTTTGATAATTATATTAGGGTAAGTGGGACTGGGATCTATTATCGATCTTGTTGAGCCCACTATGTGGGATATTGTGTACACCTTGGGAGCTTTAGTCTTAATAATGGAGTCTTTTTAGACTTGCCTATGGCTTTACCATTATTGAGCCACAAGAAGTCCAAAAGGATCTATCCCTCCACAACTCTACTATGTTAGAACCACTCCACTACTCTCTATAATTAACTAATTTGAGCCGTGGGTGTAGATACTTAAGTGTCTGTTTTCAAAGGGATAAGAGGAGTACCAACTAAGGTTTTGAATTGCGAAAGTATACACTAAGTAAGCACATAAGTTTAATTAACATGGCTGACAATAACCAAGAGAGTAGAATGAATATTAAAAACTTTTATTTTGCACATGAAGGTGCTAATGATGATGCCCCTATGTTTGTTAATTATCTTGTTACTAGGTTGCAACAAGCTATGGGCAACCCAACTTTGCAAGCCGGAGTTACTCAACAACTTCATGCTTATGGGATTTTCCTTCCTCTCCAAGAGGAGAGAGAGCCTAGGAGGCCTCTTGATGAGACCCCCAAAAGAAGACTCTCCCCCATACAAGAGGAGGAATCCAAAAAATGAATGAATCCCTAAGATCCTCCGAAGATGAGGCTCCACAAGATGGCGGACTAAACAATTGCCAACTCCTCCCAAGAGGAAACTGTCAACCCACATTCCTTCTCCTCGTCACTGCAAAAGGGAAGAGAGGAAACAAAGGAAGAAATGGGTAAGAAAGAGGTCACCCTCGTCTCCTTCTTCTTCACCACCCTCCTCTTCTGACAAAAGCAATAGCTATTCTCCTAGAGAACACAAGAGAGGAGGACATCGCAAATTGTACCTAGCATGGTGAAGGTCACAAACGCTCAAGAAGTTCAAAGAGGGAGGAAAGAGTATCTCTTTTCTCACCTATGATGGCACCTGTGGTGCTATCGACAAAGTATTGGCCTTCATCCAACAATTAGATGCGGCCTTTGCAGATGAGGACTTCACGGAGTCCTCCCAACTATGCCATGTATCTATGCATTTTCAAAAATCTACTCGTCAATGGTAGGCTAGCGCTCATGGCAACGGCAAAGCCCCAGAGACATTAGGTGAAATTTGGACTCACAAAGGGGCCCTTTAAGGAGTTTGACTTTACCTCTCTCTACCAAAACGGGTGCGTGGATAATTTTTTGCAAAGAAAATCCAAAGTTGGCGGAGGTTTGACAGTTAGAATTTCCTCTTCAAGCTCTATCTACTGATATATAGCACGCCATGAGATTCCTCATATTTTATAAGATTCTTTTTTTGATTCACTTAGATTCCGATAGAGTTGTCACATCATAGGTCAAATTAGGTCAAATTATCTCTAAAGATGGCACCCGTATGGATCCAACAAAGTTAGAGGTAATAAAAGGATGGCCTAATCCAAGGAATCTACAAGAAATACAAAGCTTTATAGATATGTGTGCAGACTATAGACACTTTATATAAAAATTATCGCTAATAGCATGCCCATTACATGACTTAACAAAAAATAATGTTAACTATTCATGGACTGTAAAAGTGCAAGAATCTTTTGAGAAGCTTATCTCTCAATGTGTGCCCACAATGCTAGATCTCTCAAAGCCATTTGAGGTCTAATGGGGTTCTAATGTGATGCTTGTGGTGATTGCCTTGGAGCTTCAAGAAGGGCATGCCATAGCATATGAGAATCAAAGACTCAACTCCGATAAGCAACTATTGGGTAAATACAAAAAAGAACTGCTAGCTGTTCTATATGCCCTAGACACATGGAAACGCTATCACTTGGGAACTCCATTCATCATATGAATGGATCACAAAGCCTCAAGAACTTCATGATGCAAACCAAGCTCTCCGACAAAAAAATGAGGTGGGTTAATTTTCTTTCGCAATTTAAATTTCATATTGCTCACATTGCTGGCAAGCACAATCAAGTGGTCGATGCACTTTCACGATGGCCAAGGGTAAATGTGGTGTCTATAGCAACTCACAATGATCTATCTTTTATGATAGATGAGTATGCTACTGACCAATACTTTAAGTACATAATTACAACCTTTGCATTAGGGAAGAAAAAGAACCATTTACATTGGAGGATGGTTATCTTCTAAATGGAAATAGACTATGTGTTACTCACCCATACAATAAGAAATTCATGTATGAATCCCATGCTTCTTCTTATGTGGGGCAACGAGGGATTTTATAATCTACTCTTTCAGGAGTAGAAATGTATTTCTGTTGGTCTACCATGAAAAGTAAACATACAAGAATATGTTTCAAAATATGTGGTATGCCAAAAGTTGAAATTTGACTGAGGGAAGCAACTTGGACTGTTTCAGTCGACAACCTTAGCACTATTCGTATCAAAAATACTATTAAGGCACCCCAAATGGCAACTCT
Source organism: Adiantum capillus-veneris (assembly GCF_014529385.1). Lineage (NCBI taxonomy): Eukaryota > Viridiplantae > Streptophyta > Polypodiopsida > Polypodiales > Pteridaceae > Adiantum > Adiantum capillus-veneris. The sequence goes on from NC_140956.1 coordinate 122,466,523, forward strand.
CTTCCGAGCTCAAAATTTAGAGTATCATGGCTTGCTAACATCCATAGTGTCGGAAAAGATCCTAGAATGACCAGTAATTGTCTCTTTGAGAATCTAGGAAGTAGATTAAATTTCTCTTTCGGCCTATCATCCACAAACGGATGAACAAAGTGAAATAACTAACCTAACGATTCCTGAATTTATAAAATCCTATGTCATGGAAGTAGATCAACATTCTCAATGAGAGAAGTACCTACATCTTATAGAGTATACATACAATGACATTGTACATACTTCTATGGGGAAAGCACCTTTTGAGGTTAAAGAGGGAAGATAGAGTCCCTTACTACTTAGAGTAAATAGGAAGATCTTCGCTACTACTGATGAATATAGCCGAGACTCACAAGAATCATTTTGAAAGATTAAAGAGTCTATATCTATCTCAAAGTAAAGGCAAAATGGGCTGTTGCTAATAAGCACAAAAGAGCCTTAGCCTTTAAGGAAAAATGATTGGGTCTTGCTAAAGTTTCTCAAAGCTCATCTCAGGCATACTACGGGTAAGAATCCTACGGGCCACCAAGAGTATTATGCTAAACTAGAAAAAAGATACTATGGTCCTTTTTAAATTATTAAGCCAATCAAAGAGATGGATTATCAATTAAAGTTGCCCAACCATTGGCTCATGCACAATGTTTTCCATGAGAGACTACGTAAGCCTTACAAAGGAGCGCCACCAAAAGAAGCAATAGTTGCAGCACGGGGGGTATTCACTAAGGGTTACCGTATGGTATCACATGAGTGTCAATAGGGGGGTTTTCTAGGGCCAAACAGATAGATTTTGCATAGGAGAGTCCTGTATATTGGAGTAAAAAAGACAATTTTGTTGCACACATGTGGCATGCTCCTAGTACTACTAGTGAATCCCCTGTGAGTTGCAGACCCTCCAAAAATCAAAGATCAAGAAGAACTACTTCAATCTGATTCCATCCTACCACATGAAGACAAGGTATTAAGGAACGGTAAGATTATCCCATGATATCTTACTAAGTTTAAGAATTATCCTTTTAAAGATGCTAGAAGGATGAAAGGAACCTAGCTTAAGGATAATATGAACCTAGTCAATGCTTACAATGTTACACTAGAGTAAGCAAATGAAAATGCATTTTAAATGGACAATGTTTTTGTCTTATAAGACTAGTTCTCTTTTTATTGTGCACAATATTAAGGAGTATGCATGCTTAGGATCATGTTTGTGGTGGTGACGATGTCCCCCAAACACCAAGTAGAACTTGTCACTCTACTTTGGAACTATGACATAAACTAAAGAGTAGACATGCTTGCGGTAGCTAAGTCTCCCAAGCACCAAATGGATTAGTCATCCATTTTGGAATGAAGTGATATGGTAAAAAGGGATCCTCTACCTGCTAAGAAACATGGACTAATGATTAGGCTTTATCTTCTCTACCTCATAGTTGAGGAGGACTATGATTTCAAGAGAGAGGTAATGTCATAAAATATAATATCTAACTTTACCAAATGATTTTCTCTTATTAAACTGATCATTTAATGTGGGAGAATAAACGGTAACAAGATCTAGAATAGAGACATGTGCTTGTAAACCTATCTCAGCAGGGGACCAAAAGGAGAGATGGTTGCATCTCAATACGGGTCCAAAAGGACATGGTCTACCAAAGAGCAATGTGTAATAAGTGCCTCTAGACTTATCTCAGTAGGGGACCAAGAGGAGAGATGGTTACATCTCAATACGGTCCAAAAGGAGATAGTCTATCAAAGAGCAACGTGCATCTAATGGAGCTTAAAATACCTTAGGGTTAGCTTGATTAAAGACCTCCAATAGCTAGTGTTAAAAGTCCTTTGACCTTAGGCAAGCTAGGGCTGAGATTGAGGTGGGAACCCAACCTAAGCTTGAGGTGCTTGTTGTGCTTGCTAACTAAGGTGCTTGAGGTGCTTGTCGTGCTTGATGACTAAGGTTCTTGAGTTTCTTGTCATGCTTAATGACTAAGGTGCTTGAGGTGCTTGTCATGCTTGATGAGGAAGGTGCTTGAGAAGCTTCCCATGCATGGGGGGTAAGGTGGTTGAGTAAAAAAGAGACCCTACAAAGGAGGGGGAAACCCCAAAGTTATGGGAATCTTTGACTTAACCTCCCACTCACCCAAAGGGCATCCCCTTTTCTAAAGGGGCACATGGACACATGCCATACTCTCCCTATGCTTAGCCACATGGTGTGCTTGAATGCGATTGGTTGGGCTAAAGAGGGGTCTAATGAGCTTCTAGTTCCATTCAGAAAATATCTAGATATTTTCAAGCTTTCTCTCTCAAAGGGATAAGGAGGACACTTGTCCAGAGACTACCCATGTGCTTGAATTGCATGCTGCATGTGATTGGCTAGGGGGAGAGGGGTCCAATGAGCTTAAGGCATGAGCAAAAAGGAGAACTCGCCCAAATCAAGAAAGGGGTCTGCTAGGAGGGTATACACCTCTCACACACTCATGTTTTTGAAACATTCTCACTTGGTGAAAGTTGAGGAACTCAAGGCTTGTTGAGAAGTGAGAGCCTACACCAACACTCTTGGCTATGGAATGCAAATCCAACCAAGAGCCATGCTTCAATGCTTAAGCTTGCCATCTTCTCCATCTTCATTACTATGCTATTATGTATGCTAGCAAGAAGAGTGATGATAAGTGAGAAAATATTTCTCTCTACTATGAAATGTTTCTTCTCCCTCTTCCCTACCCTCATTCCCCGCTAGCTCTGTCCACCTTCGAAGGTGTTTGAGGCCTTGGGACTGAGGCTTGGGATAGTTAATGCTTGTTAGGAAATAAGACGTAGCTAAATAGATAATTGAGTAGATTACTTAATGGAGAGAGACAAATTTACATACACGAGATTATAGAGTAGAGAGAGAGAGAGAGAGAGAGAGAGAGAGAGAGAGAGAGAGAGAGTTTACACATGATATACGTGGTTCACCCAATGTGGGCTACGTCCACGGGAAAGCAGCCACTCAATGGCTTTAGTACTTCAAAACAAGAAGTAGTTTACAAAGGGATTATACCCTTAATGGAGCTCCCTCCTTGCTTCACTCTCACCACCTCACACTCACCTTGTTGCATCAACTTTTACACTATGAAATGTGTGTAGAAATGGCCTCCTTTTATAGGCCAAAAGGGCTGCCCTCTCTCATGAGAGGCAGCCATGTGTAGCCGCCCTTGTGTAGATAAGTCCAAATCGGACCCTTCAATCCGCCCATGTGTGGCCCCCCTTGACAAGACAAGTCCGCTTTTGAATTCGGCCACCGGCCACCGGTCATTGACTTCCAACCACCGGCCACTGGCCACCGGCCATTAGACTACCGGCCACGGCCAACCGACCGGTTGTTTTTCGACCACTTTCCGGCTGCTGTCCGGCCATAATATTCCAGCAAAAAAGGAATATTCCAGCGAAGCAAAAAAAAAAGTCTCAGGGGCTTCCGCCCCCGAGGCCCCTAAAGTTGCCCTTGATTCTTGGCCGTGAAAATTTTGGTTTCCGATGAGTGATTTTCGTTCACGCACGATGGCTTCTCCTCATAATGGGGGCCTTACAAATGTGCGCTTTTACCATAGAAAATTACAAGGGGTAAATCAGGCTCCATACTTATGAATGCTTTCTACAAAGTTTATGTTGAGCTTGTGATGCATGAAGCTTTCCATCTTCATTGCATCACCTAGGTCACAAGGAACACAATGATTGTATTGTACCAAGTCTCTCTTGATTGGAGAAACTATAATACAAATGCGCATTGAAGGGGGGACTGGCCCCGTATGAACCCTAAACCGATTGAAGGTGCTCCTAGTTCTTTTCAACATGCAGGCAAAGTTTGGATGGAGTGACACTAGCATCACAACACTTTTCAGGTGATCCATTACAATGTGTCTACTTTAATGTTTCTCTAAATGTATAATGTACCAAATCATGTATACAAGTGTTTTGCATTTTTTATCTGTGTAGATTGCTCAAAGAGCACATATTGCCAATTGATAATGTGATCCCTGATTCCAGAGAGGAAGAAAGAAAGATCTTGCAAAGGTTGGGGATGGATTACACTCTCATTCACACTCGTCCTAATGAATGCATTTTTTTAAGAGGGGAATACATGGACATGGAGAAGTGTCCAAAACGTGATTCCGAGAGATATCGAATAGATCTCCACAGACAAAAAGTCCGGCAGGGTGTTGCAATAATTTCCTCTACTACTACCTCACATCAAGCATTTCTTTGAATGAAAGTCCATGGCCGCTCTAGCATCATGGCACAAGGAGAATAGATCTTTGGACGGTGTTCTACGGATCCCTGTAGATTGTGCGGTATGGAAGCATATAGATGACACATGGTCGGATTTTGCCAGGGAAGCTTGAAATTTGCGCCTCAGTCTGGCTATGGATGGTGTAAATCCATTTGGCTAGAGGTCAACATCTTACAATGTATGGACGCTTGTCATTGTCAATTACAACATTTCTCTGTGGTTGACGACCAAGAAGGGGTACCTATTTTTAAGCTTGATTGTGTCGGGTGGTATAAAGTGAAGAATATGGATGTGTATCCTTGTCCACTATTGGAAGAGCTAAAACAAATTTGGATTGGCATAGAAGTGGTGGATATGAGCCGACACACAGAGGTCAATGCAATACCTTGATTAGAGGCATTCTGACATGGACCATGTATGACTATCCCGCACTAATAAAATGCTCAGGTGATACTCAAATTCACACATTAAACCTTTGTTTTTCTCATGTGGATTTATTGTCATGTGTACATGCAGGGAAACATGACAGTTTTTTGGGAAGAGAACCGCCAAAGATATCTGCTCGAACATGGTTAGAGTAGAAGGAGATGTGTGATGACAGTCTGTTCCCAGGGATGAAGAGATTCTCTCTATGGTACAAGTTGCCATATTGGCCTAGATTCATGATTAATCACTTGCTCGATCCAATTCACATATTCAAGAATGTGGGTAATCTGTTGTGGGACCATCTCATCGGCAAGAAAGATACTTTGGGAGCCAAAATTGACCTTAGGAATGTGGATCGTATAAAGCAATACTGGACGACAGTACCCGATGGATCGATAAATCTCCCTCAATCACCACGGATTTTGACAGGAGGCAAGGAACACAAAGTAAAAGAGATCATTCAATCCGTGCGTACGCCCACTTGTGTAATGCACTCTCTCCAAACATGTTTCACTAAAGAAGGGAAGCTTACTAGTTTGAATTCAGACGACTGGCATAAAACGTGTCATGTATATTTGAAGTAAAATAGATCATAGTGGGAATTGTGTAGCATATCCGTGTGTGGACTTTAATACCATTGCTAGACTTGTTTTGCAATTTATTTTACCAGTGGCCATTGAGGGTTGTTTGTCCCCTAGCGTCCAGACCACAATCTACAAACTTGCAAATTTGGTGCAATGGATCTCCCATAAGGAGATTGATGTAGGCTCCATACCATCCGCCAAATTAAATGTACGGAGGTTGTTTGCATGTTTGAGAAAAACTTTCCTACTACCATGATAACCATTCAAGTGCATCTTCTTGTTCACATAGTTAATGAGGTGCAAATAGCAGGCACAATGCATTCCAAATGGATGTTCTTTTTAGAACATTTCATGAAAACGCTCACGAGATATGTGTGCCACAAGGCACATTAGAGGGTAGCATGACTGAGGGTTCGCTAGTTTCTAAGTCCCTTGTTTCAAAGTCCCTTGTTTACATTGGAGAGTGAATCTCTAGGTTTGATCGTGCCCGAGATATGCTTTGGCGCACCATAGATGATGAGAGCATATCTGGGATTGTGATGTGCAATCTTGGTGTTGAAAAGAAAATGGTGGAAGATCTAGAGGCTAAGATCAATCAATTTTGCATGCTTCACAATCTAGTGATGCAAAAGTGGATTTCACAGTATGAGGATGCAAAGCAAGAGCGACAAAGGGCACAATTTGAGTGGATACGGGGAAGAAGACAACCGATGCATTATCCGGTGGGTCTTGAGAGCCTAATAACATTCATGAGCTTAAGATGGTTGCACAACAATTGAAAAGTGCAGAACATCGTGACAAAAATGGGACTAAGGAGGAGTGGGAGTACTTATGGGGTTGCAGCCCCAAGGTATGTTTGCAATGTTCAACTCATGGCTTTCTAGATGTTAGGATGACCACTCATAATTGTTGTTGGTTGTAGTATAAGTCATACATGACAGCATGGTGTAAAGGTCGACATTTCAAGGTGAAGCAGATTGACAAAAAGCATTTTACACAAGATTGTGGAATTCTTTATGGAAAAATTTGAACAATTTAGTTGACGACGGTCCTTTGATGCAGATCTTGTGGTGGCAGAACTCACTTACTTCGGCACCCTCCAAGAAATTTTGAGGATAGACTATAAAGGATTTTATGTGGACTTATGGTTCGAAAAAGAACATGGAGGGTTGCAATGCTACTGTGTGCAAAGGAGAGTTAGGTTTTCTTGAGGTGGACTCAACCAAAAACTGGACCGACTTTTGAGACACTTTCGTACTACCCAAGCATTGTGAACAAGTAAGTTTGTAAATATTTAACATCCAAATTTAGAGAGTTTGTGGTATAGAAGCACTCATATAATTAAGTTATGTGGCTCTTGTAGGTGGTATTCCATCCTACAAAGTCTACACCAAACTGGTGGTATGTCATAGAGGTAGCCCCTCAGAGTGCATGAATGTATGAGGGCTACAATTTTCCAATCACCTTAGAATCTATGGAGAAGATTTAAGAGGATGCTGATTCAAAAGCTACTGATGTGGTGCCAGACAAGCCTGGTGCTGCTACTCTCTATGAGATGCATGCAAAGGACCTATGAAATGAAACAAAGAACATTTTCCTAGATAAAGAGCTCTATATAGAGATAAGGAGTTATGTTGAGTCATGCGAGGGTGAGAGAGAGAGACCTCTTAAAGCCATAGACATTGTATGAGAATTTTTTTTCCCTTTTGTCATATATATTGTATTCACGTGAAATTTTATCCAAATTATAACTTATTTGGATTTTCTTCTCCATTCATCATTAAGATGTGTTCTTGCATTTAATGCACGTGTGGATGATGATTAGTTTCTTGCTTCCGTAGACCCCAAGAAGAGGAGGTGGTACGAGGTCCACCATTGCTTTGGCTCATAGTCATGTCATTCTAGTCCTTTAGAGTATTCGTTTGATTGGAGCGATCAGCACGCTCCAAGAGCTCGGTGTCGATGAGACAATCTACACACTCCTCTAGGCACCGAAGCTCTAGTGGTGGCGGCAGTTGCTGTGGAGGAGGCACTGTTGATGCTTCCACACTGCCTTGTAGTTGTCAAGAATCCTTACCTCCCCCTTCTTTGCATGCCCCCACACCAGTCACAACATTGCCCTCTACTCCAGGTTTAGTGCGACTATTAATCATTCCTAGCTCACACACTAAGGTACTAGAGAATGCTTACTACAAGTCAATTTTTTGACCCCCCTACAGCTTTTTCTCCCCCCCCCCCCCCCCCCCCCCCCCCCCTGTTGGCATAATAGGGCTTCTTGCTGTATAGATATAAAAACTTGCCTTGTAATGGGACAAGGCCCTTACATAAGTAATATACATGACTTTCAAAAGCGTGAAAATCTCTTGCTATCATTATATGAGGAAGGCGGCCCCTTCCACTCTCGGGCTATGAACCTCCCCAGGCGATGGTATCCGTTGGGCGCTTGAGGAACTCATACAGTAGTGCACACCATTCTATTTAAACTGAGGTGAGGGCATACCTTGGCCCTCACTTAGCCTTGCATTAGAAATTTTTCTTCTGCTTAGTTTCATTACTGTCTGAACTTGCTAAAGAGATGGAGCTTGCAGCTCAAGCATCACAGATGTTGTGTTTTACCTTACTACCAATTCCGTTTTGGTTTGTTTTTTGTTGTAATTCTATGCATGGTTGATAAAGATTGGAGCCGTTTGTTATATACACTGTATATTGGTCTTGTTCATGAGATGAACAAACTATTGCGTCGTGGCATGGTTGGCTTGGGTCTTGAGACCTCGTTTTGCATTAAAGATGGTGATGGTCTCTATCGAACACTTGCACAGACTGGGCGTTTTTGCTACAGGTTGTTGTATTAGGCTCTGTCCTAGCCGCTGAGGGTTGTTTTTGTTTCGCTACTGGTTATTGCAATTGCCTGGTTTATAGCCGCTGCAAGTTTATTCGCTACCAGTTAAGCTCTATTTTAAACCGCTGCAAAAATCTCTTGCTTAATCTATTTTAAAAAAAAGGGGGCATGACTGGCATGTTTGGAAACTATTGGCTTCTCTCTTTGGTAAACTATTGCCACACCTGGACTTGTGTATAGTATTTGCCCTCATGATTTCATATCAGGCGAAGGTTTGGGGTGTTTTTGTAGCTCATCTAGTACCTATGGTTGTTGAAACAGTAAGGCATCTTACTCAAGCAGGGCCGGACACTACCGTTCTTTATGGGATGTTAATCACTTAATAGAAATCTTGGGATTTTGAAGGTAAGTATATGGCTGCTACTTTCAGCTTTGGCATAACTACCGAGCTATGGCTCGTGACATGAGGTTCCACTTGGTAAAGATGGAGTTTTCGATACTCTATTGATTGGTCATACTGTCATTTTACTGATTGTAAAAAGGGAGATATTCATTGCCCTCATCTAGTACCTTTAGTTAATGAACAAATGATTAGTCATCTTATACAGTTAAAGTCGTTCTTGACCTCTCTTTGCTTAAAAGGATGCCAATGATACTTTGAGATTACTACTCCTGAAGGTAAGTATATGGTTACTACTGCAAGCTTAAGCATAGCTACCACGCTATGGTTAAACAAATAAACATCACAAATGGTTTATTTTTCTAAAGAAAAACTCTTGATATTTGGGTTCTTGTTGGGCTTAACAGCTCTGAGTAAAAGGTAGAATGTAACACTCATTTTGGAAGTAATAAGTAAAGACTGCTAAATAACCTAGATTGTCCAAAGTAATTAAAATCTGTAAGATGGACATGGATAACAACTGATAGGGTCCATTGATACCTGTAAAACACATCCAAGGCTAACTGAATTGTTGTCTTGTTTGGATGGATGCAGGTAAGGACTCTATCTTATCTTGGAGGGTTTTCTTTTCTTTGGCAAGCTACCCTACTTTAATGAAGCAGTCACTGACGACCAGGGAAGTTCTTTTACTACTTGCTTACTGAAGGAGGATCTCTTTCCTACAATCATTGTACTTAAATAGTTCTAATATTGAGCTATTTTTGTACTTGTCTGTTCATTGTTCCCTGGCTAGCTATCTTTTAAATGTAAAATATCAATTATGTCTTATTAGTTAAGATTTAAACAGCTACACACACACACACACGTGTGTGTGTGTGTGTGTGTATATATATATACATATATATATATATATATATAGAGAGAGAGAGGTTTTGTTGAAGCTAAATATGGCTGTAAATGAGGAGCTGGTTGACATGGCTTTGTGCTGCACCCACAAGCACCTGAAGCGGCTATAGAGGATTGAGAGAGAGAGAGAGAGAGAGAGAGAGAGAGAGAGAGAGAGAGAGAGAGAGAGAGAGAGAGAGAGAGAGAGAGAGAGAGAGAGAGAGAGAGAGAGATATGGGAACAAGAGGCGGAGGGACCCATTGAGGTAGCAATGTGGAGAGCCGAGAGGAGTGGTGGCGAGAGGGAATTTAAATGCGCACGCAATTTTCTACTTTAAGCTTTAGTATTAAAGTGAAATGAAATTTTCACTCCCTCCTAAATTCCAACCTCTCAGCCAAAAAAGATTCTATCTTTCTTTTATATCATATGAAAATGAATAACCCACTACCCATTTCATCTCCTCCCCACTGAAAGGAGTGTCCAAGACACTCCTTTTTCGTACCACCTAAACATGCTACTGCCCGTATGGAAGAGAGGTAGTAGTTCCAATGGAGTTTGCAATTCCAATCCTTAGACTGGTAGGAGAACATGGAATGGATTTCAATCAAGATCTGAATCAGATTTTGGATGAGTTATTACTGCTGGATGAACTTAGGCAACAAGCTATGCTGAAATAAGAGGTTGTTCAGCAAATAAGGAAACACCGACATGAATGTAAAATCAAGGGAAAAGAGTTCAAGAAAGGTGATCTAGTACTACTCTATCAATCAAAGCTAGGACCGAAGAAACTAAACCTAAATTGATAGCATGGTATGGACCCTATGAGGTTGATTGGATATTCTCCAATGGCATGGTCTGGACCCTATGAGGTTGACTGGATATTCTCTAATGGCTCAGTGGAATTAAGAGACTTATTAGGATTGTTGTTGCATGGGGTGTACAATGGGGCCGAGATCAAATTATACTATGCAAGGCCACATTAATTATACTATTCTCCAATGGCATAATATGGACCCTAATATGCGGTTGATTGGCTATTCTCCAATGGCTCAGTGAGATCAAGAGACTTATAAGGATTACTGTTTCTTGGGGTGTATAGTGGGGCCAAGATCAAATTATGCTATGCAAGGTCAGATGAGATCGCATCAACATCAGTACCAAAGAAACATCTAGAATCAGAAGATGAACCTCTTGACTTATTTCATATCTAGTCAAAAGAAGAAAAATGATTAACAAAGTCAATAGATAGATTGTATGGCATTGATCTCAGTTCAGACTCAGGAACAGGCAAAGCTAGTACAGTGTGACCCTTTCAACGATCACATGTAAGACTTAGTCTAGGACCAAACAAGAGATAAACCAGTCAAACCACTTCAGACTCAAATAAGGGAAGATTTGGTAAGTATAATAGCTACCATCCAGATATAAATGCACCTATCATTAAGAGAATCTTGTCAGTAATAAAAATAAAAACTGATTAGTGTATGAACGACACGTCACAAATGGTGCACACAAAACCAAGATAGGAAAGGAGTGGAGTAGTCATGGCATGTGTTGTAGACATGTAGTAGTGTTAGTGTGTATACGCGCTTCACCAGGGGCACTTTTCTCCCACTGGGTTTTTCCCCCTGGACATCCGGTGTGAAAGGACACCTTATCTCTTAGGGTTTCATATAAGCTTTGTAGCTCTGAGTTTGTATAAATTATTATTCCAATACAGAGAGAGAGACTACAGAGATCTCGTACACAAGCTCTGTTTCTTCTCCTTCTCCATCTTCTTCCTACTCTGAGTTGCTGTCTTCCTTCTGTTTCCTGTTTCATCATCTTCAACAATTGGTATCAGAGCTTGGTGATTTCCAGAGCCTCTACTTGCGTTTTCGCGTCCGCGCGCGCATCGCAGTTTTCAGGCAGTTTTCGGAAAATTTGCTCGTGGGAGCATCCTCGACGTTCCGGGAGTATTCTGATCAGGCGACCTGGGGTTTTACCTCCCTTTCGAAGCCATTCGAGCCCTCAAAATTTTGTTCTGAGTAGCGTAGCAGAAGTTACTTTTCGGAGGCGTTTAGATAAAGAGGGTGTGCTTTTTGACAGATTTTCTTCAGGTAAACAGTTCTTTTGGGAAGCAGCTTGTCTTAGCTTTGTGCTGAGATTTTGTGTAGAGTTTTGCTTGGATTGGAGAGGAGATTTGTGAATCTCTTGGGGGTTCTTTTGCTCTCTTGTGTGCATCTACAGTATGGCTCAATCTACGGAGAAAGAGATTTTTGGTGCGTTTACATCCGAAGACAAATTGGATGGTACCAACTATTCTCTTTGGTCTTTTATGGCCAAAAATGTTTTGGTTGGTAAAGGATTGTGGGATTATGTATCTAGAGATGAAGTTCGTCCAGGTAGCATTGCACCTGCCACGCCTGGTCGTGGTGCAGCTGTTGGTGCAGGACCCTCACTAGTCACTCCAGAGCAAAAGAGATGGGATACTAAAGATGCACAGGCTATGGCTGTGATTGCCTTAACCATAAAGAGGACAATCAAACCACATATCAGATCTTGCAGAACTTCTGAGGATGCTTGGAACACTCTACAAGCTATGTTTGGAGGAAGAAACGCTGCCAGAATAGAGTTTTTGAAGAAACAACTTGACAAAATACAGATGGACGAAGGTGACGATATTGTCGAGCATCTTACAAAAATCAGGGATCTTAAAGAGCAATTTCTTAGCATTGATGAAGTGATTCCAGAGAAGGACTTGGTTTCCAAAACACTCAATTCACTACCACCATCTTATTTGACTTTTCAGACTTCTTTGACTCTGTCTTTGCGAGCTAATCCTGACCCTCTTCATTTTGAAGAGTTAGTGGCTTTGCTATTGCAGGAGGATCAATCACGTAAGAACAAGTCTTTACAGGTGGATGGTATGGATCATGCTCTTGTTGTACAGAACAAAAACAGGGGTAAAGAGAGTGCTCATCACTCCAAGTCTAGTGCAGGACAATCTTCAGAGAAGTCTAAAGGTGATTCCGACAAGTCTAAGAAGAAAGGTAAATGTCACTACTGCAAGAAACCTGGTCACTACATTAGTGAGTGTAAAAAGCGAATTGCTAAAGAAAAGAAGAAAGAGTCAAGTTTGGTTGTTTCAGCTTCTGGTGATTCTTCTACAGCTAAAGAAGAGTCTGCAAACTTTGTGCAGGATTCTTATGCTTTTGTAGTATGTTCAGATTTTTCTGCTTACAGTGTTGACAAGACACAAATGATTTGGTACTTTGATAGTGGTGCATCCAGGCATATTACTTCAAGGAAGGATTTGTTTTGTTCATTGGATGCAGCTCCAGCAGGAAAGAAGGTGACATGTGCAAATAATGCTTCTTATCCAATCCAAGGCGTTGGTAAGATTTTGATTACCATTTCAGATGGTTCAGATTTATGCTTGCCAGATGTCTTATATGTTCCAGGGATCAAGAAGAATTTGTTGTCTGTATCCTCTCTTGCAAAGAATGGTCTTCGGGTCATTTTTGAGGATGACAGATGTGTTGTACGAGATCGAGAGAATGGTTATTCTCTTATCACTACAGGTACGCTGGAAAATGGACTATTTTTGCTAGATCATTATGAAAAGCAGATTCAGGTATGTATTGCAGAAACAAAGAGTCAGGCAATGCAGGATGCTGAGTTGTGGCATGCTAGATTCGGGCATGTTGGTTATGGTAGTTTGATGACTTTACAACGTCATAATATGGTGCATGATTTGTCTTTATTGGAGATGCCACCAAGACATGTATGTGAAGGTTGCGTTCTTGGAAAGATGCACAGATTTTCATTTTCGCAGGATGGTTCAGTTAGAGCGACACGAAAGTTGCAGCTTGTACACAGTGATGTATGTGGTCCTATGAGGACGCCATCTATAGGAGACAGCCTTTATTTTGTGACCTTCATTGATGACTTTTCCAGGTTTTGTTGGGTGTATCCACTCAAAGCAAAGTCAAATGTGTTTGCAGTTTTTCAACATTATGTCGCCATGGTTGAAAATGAAACAGGTTGCAAAGTACAGACTCTTCGTACCGATCGAGGAGGTGAATACATGTCAGGTGCATTTAAGGATTTTTTGGGAAAGAAAGGCATTAAACACCAATGCACTATGCCATACACACCACAACAGAATGGTGTTGCAGAAAGGAAGAACAGGTCTTTAATGGAGACGGCTAGATGTATGCTCAAGGCTAAGAGTTTGCCTCATAAGCTATGGATGGAGGCAATTGCTTGTGCAGCACATGTTTTGAACAGGTGTCCTACTCGTGCCTTGAAGACCATTACTGCATATGAAGCTTGGTATGACAAAAAACCTTCAATCAGTTATCTTCGTGTTTTTGGTTGTCTTGCTTATGCTCACATCCCTCAGCAGTTACGTGGGAAGCTTGATGATAAGGCAGTCAAATGTATATTTGTGGGGTACAGTAGTGGAAGTAAAGGTTATAGACTTTACAATCCTGCTACAAACAAGATTTTTGAAAGTCGTGATGTAATTTTTGCAAAAACTACTGCTCAACCTATGGTTGCTTTTGATGTACCTCATATGCAGACACATGATGTATTTGAAGGTTTGCTTCCTTCTTTTGTGGAGAATCAAGAATCACAACAGGTTGATAATCTTGATCAATCTTTTGATCAGCATGTGACACCTCATGATGTAGAGGAAATTGTGCGTGAAGAGCAAGAAGTTCTCAGGGAAGAAAGAACCTTGCCTAAATGGGTTCAGAAAACTTTGCAGGATAGCAAGTTGGATGCACCGTTGCCACGAAAAACACGTGCTGGTACTACTTTTGGCACAGAGCAAGTAGATTTGGCTTGCTTTAGTACTCTTTGTGATGCAGATGAGCCTGATTCATTTGAACAAGCTTTAGAGTGTGTTCAGTGGAAAGATGCTATGCAACAAGAAATTGATTCTATTCATAAGAATCATACATGGGATCTAGTGGACTTGCCTACAGGTAAAAAGCCTATTGGTACAAAGTGGGTTTTTAAGGTAAAAAGGAAACAAGATGGTACTGTTGACAGGTACAAAGCAAGGCTCGTGGCAAAAGGCTATGCGCAACAGAAAGGCATAGATTATGATGAAACCTTTGCTCCTACTTCTCGTGCGTCCACAGTTAGATCACTAGTTACAATTGCTGCTCATCATGGTTGGAAAGTGCATCAGTTGGATATCAAAACTGCTTTTTTGAATGGTGATTTGCAGGAAGAAGTTTATGTAAGTCAACCAAGTGGTTTTGTTGTAAAAGGTCAAGAGAAAAAGGTATGTAGATTGCGTAAAGCTTTGTATGGTCTCAAACAGGCTCCAAGAGCATGGTATGAGAAGATACATACTTATTTGATTGGCCAGGGATTTCAGAATAGTCCAACAGAAAGTACTTTGTATGTCAAAAAGAGAGATGGAGTTCTTATTATGCTAACACTTTATGTGGATGATATGCTTCTTACAGGCAATAATGCAAATGAAATTGAAGCGTTTAAAGATGCTTTGAGAAAAACCTTTGAGATGTCTGATCTTGGTTTGCTACATTATTACTTGGGTATTCAGTTTGTGCAATCAGAGGATGGCATATACATGTTGCAGGAAAAATATTTGCATAAAATTTTGGACAAGTTTGGTATGCAAAATTGTAAGCCAATCTCTACACCCGTAGAAACTGGATCAAAGTTGAGCATGCATGATGCTGGAGAAACTTTTGATGTACATACTTATGCAGCAGCGGTTGGTTGCTTGATATATTTGGCAGGCAACACTCATCCAGACATTCAATTTGGGGTTTCACAAGCAAGCAGATTTATGCACAGCCCAGGTATGCATCATTGGCAGGCTGTGAAGCGCATACTTCGTTACCTTTCAGGTACCCCTAATCTTGCCATGTTCTTTCCAAGGGGGGATATGTATGGAAAGCACAGTTCTATGCAGCTTCTTGGTTACATCGATTCAGATTGGGCTGGTGATTTTGACACACGACATTCCACAAGTGGCAATTGTTTTTTCTTGGGAAATGCATGTATATCTTGGCTAAGCAAGAAGCAACCCACAGTGGCTACATCAACTTGTGAAGCTGAGTACAGGGCAGCTTTCACGGCAACAGTTGATTGTGTATGGATACGCAGGTTATTGGCAGATCTTTGTGAGTGTCAACAGGCACCCACTACCATTTTCACCGATAGTCAGAGTGCTATGGCAGTTGCAAGGAATCCAGTATTTCATGCAAGAACAAAGCACATAGAGGTTCACTACCACTATGTCAGGGAAAGGCTACATGCAGGGGAGATCACACTAACTTACTGTCCTACACAGGATAACATTGCAGATCTATTTACGAAGGCGTTATCACGAGAAAAGTTTGAAGCTTTCCGAAAAGCTTTGGGCTTATTCTCATACACATGATGATCTGCTACCTTGTACGGATTCACACTATCACTACAGGGGGGATTTGTAGACATGTAGTAGTGTTAGTGTGTATACGTGCTTCACCAGGGGCACTTTTCTCCCACTGGGTTTTTCCCCCTGGACATCCGGTGTGAAAGGACACCTTATCTCTTAGGGTTTCATATAAGCTTTGTAGCTCTGAGTTTGTATAAATTATTATTCCAATACAGAGAGAGAGACTACAGAGATCTCATACACAAGCTCTGTGTCTTCTCCTTCTCCATCTTCTTCCTACTCTGAGTTGCTGTCTTCCTTCTGTTTCCTGTTTCATCATCTTCAACATGTGTGCTTATAACAATGAATCGAGTGCGCAATCCCTCACTTTGCCCACAAAAGCTTGTGGGACTTGCGTCATGCCCTGTAGAGCTCCCTCTACCATCTTCTACGACATCAACACCACAACAACAAACCTTGGCTCCACTCATATGTGCGCCATCCATAATAGCAACATCTCTACCATACACTCATGGCTTTTCTTACTTTGACTCTCCCACCTCTACAAGTCATGAGTTCTCTCTCTCTACTACATAGGACTTTACACACAACTCATGCATGGGCAGGAAGAAATTGGACAGAAAAGATGAGAGACACCATAGATGAGATGATAGCACATAACAAAATGCTTGTGGAATCAGTTACAGAATCTATTGGCTCCTAGTCTATGCATAACAAAATAGGGAGGTATGTTTCAAAGAAAAAGAACATAAGATTATCAAGCTATTGAATTTGGAAGTAGTGGTTGAAGCCACAAAGATTCCTTGTGATCAAGAGATCATCAAACAGGTAATTGACAAAAAGAAAAAGTGAAGTAAATGGCACAATACTGGAAATCAATACAAGGGAATTGACTCATGTATATGAGTTCCCAATTACCAACAACCCCAAACCGTTATTGCTGATGAGGTAAGTCAACATTTGAATTGTTTCCAAGATCTACTTACACTTAATAATTTCTAGCCAAAGACTCAATTTTGGTTAAATGTAGCTTCTGCTCTTTTCATCTAGCCTAGGTACTGCTAAAGTATTGCCAATGCTCAATATTTTGTAGCCTAATATCCCAATGGAGCTCCATAGAGACTCCATATAGCTCGAACCAAAGGTAGATTAATATTCCCTTTAGATTTCTAGTCTCTTCGCTTAGATTTTCAATCAAAACTTAAAATTGGATCACTAGCTCTTAGCTTAAATCCTCAATCCAAACATGAAATTGAATTGCTAGCTCTTAGCTTAGATCCCCAATCCAAACATAGAATTGGATTACTAGCTCTTACATTGGATCCACTTTGTGGATCACAACTTGTCTAATCAGAAGGAATGGTTACTAGCCATGCTAAGACCTTATTCAACATATCAAGTTGTAGTTATAACTAATGTCCAAAACACTGATTATTTAAGGTGGTTAACTATTGTGAGAGATTTTTCAAAAGCATCAATGTGAGAATAGATCGAAGGAGGATATGACCTACATATTACTCTTAGCCAGGTTTCGTGTCCTGACATTACAAGTGGTCCATGCATTATCAATGATCCATAAGGCGCCCATGTTTTATACACTCTATTCTCATGTACTTAAAGGATTCTTTTAACCATTGTATCACCTATAGGGCAAAGTCACCTATTAATTGGTTAGACATCTTGACCAAGATTGGGCAAAAGATACGTTTTCATCTAGTTTTCTTGTTAGGGGTTGAGGTTCTTTTCCATGTAGAAACATTGAGGAGGCCACCTCAACTATATGATCGTATCATATTATTTCAAGAGACAAATAATTTTTTTAATTCCAAAAGTATCATTTAAGGAACTTTAAGAAAGTTATTTATCGATTGAATAGGAAAAGGGTGGATTATCATCTTGAAAAGTTCATAGATAAAGGAATTTTTAAACGCACTTCAAATGCATGTGAAATAGTAGTTTTTTTTGGAAAACTCATAATGGTGAGTGTATTGTATTATTTTAACCAAAAAATTACAAATTATGAAATAGTAGTTTTAATATAAATAGTAAATGCCCCAAGAATAGAAAGAAGTAAACATTTGTGATATTATCATTATTGTTTTGAATAGATAAGTCCATGGTAACTTATCTAGTTGTATATGAGAATCTTTGCTCTATAGAGGATTGGATTGAACATCTCAATGCAACGAGATCTGGTCCAAAAGTGGACTACAAGCAAATGGAGCCAAGTAGTTGGAAACATTTGGGAGGCCAAATTCAAAGAGCATGAATTTTTTTTCCTTTGGAAAGTCCTTTTTGGATTCATGCCAATTGGAGATAAGGCGAAAGCAAGAGGCTTAGGTGATGGCACCTGTGTCGGATGCAAACACCCTAATGAAACCCTCACGCACCTATTCTAGGGATGTCCAATAATCAAAGTCTTCACGGGCACAGACTACAGGTGGGTGTCCACACATTTAGAATCTCCCTTCTTTAGACGTGACCTTGCTATGGGCTCTAGATGCACTGACAATAAAGATCTTGTGACTAACATTTGTATAGTGAGAGCTACAATATTGAAAGCAGTTTGGCAGTCCAAAATTGAGTTACTCTTTCAAAAGAAGTATGAGTCTCTGGACACAAATTTATTTTTGGAAACGTGTTGGTGACAACTTTGGGGGGGGGAGGGGCACTATGTGTAAAACTACCATATCACGTGCGTTCAAGATATGTTTGTAAAACCCCTTATGTGTGACTTTTTTAAGGAATATAATGTACCCTTTTCTTTCAAAATCTATAAGTTCTTTTTCAAATTTGAAAAAAATATTCCTTTTGTATATATATCTCTTTAAGTTTCAAGAACTTTAAATACTCTTCTGTTGAACTGACATAATAGGTCACAATTTTCTTAGGTGACCTCGAGGTGACAACTCCATAGTAGAAAAAATAAGCATTGCAAGCTACACAACTAGCAAGAGTAGTCAGGGAGCTGGTGTGACCCCTTTGATTTTTTCTTTTTTTGTAAAGAACCCTGTGCAAAGGATATGTCAGTGATGCTTGTAACTTTCTGTAATTAGTGCAATTCAAGCTCAACTAAACATTTTTTTTATATTTTAAAGTCGGATTTGAGGACCCTAGGGAGTTTAAGAGAAAGAGGCAATTGTATTCATGAAATGTGATAACCAAAGCTCCAGTGCATTGCAAAAGCCATTTGTTCCATGCAGTAGGGGCCAAGCATATAGAGTTTTAGAATCATTATGTGCACAAATTGATGGGCGCATTGTTAGAAAAAAACCGGGGTCCAATGTATTTTAACCGCCTGAAATCCTAAATCCCAGTTAGATTTTGAGCTTGCCTTGAAGCAAACCAGGAAGTTGTCACAAATTTTAGGGTAATTATCGGCAAAAGCTTTAAATTTTGACCTAGAAATCGGGAGAATTTCAAGCTTGCCCTTATTTTCTTCGGTTAGGAAAAATGTAATTTTTCTAGCCGGGGATGGGCGATGGGGTATTATAGCTTGTGTATCATTAGACAGTATTAGAGAATTGTTCATATATTAGATAGGTATAATGAACAAGGTGCATGGCATGTTTGAGGACACAGGTAGCAGAGGAACTTTTAAGGGGTAAAACAGAGAGAAGTGACCCACCTTTAAGACGCTTAGCACAGGCAATATGGCATGTTCGACCAGAAAACAAAGAGTGCCGCGGGAAGTTACACACATGGAAAATAAGGGACTTTTTATTCTTTTTAAAAAACGAGGTCAAGTGTGAGCGACAACGATATACAGACACGTATATTTTGGAGAGGAAGGTGAACGAAGCGCAGTCACGAGAGGCTTCATTTCCACACTCTAATGCCGCAATAATATAGCGAGCATATACACTTTCACGATCTTTTTCAATAGCGGAAAAGAAAAAGACAAAAAAGCAGAAAAGCGCCAGAACGCTTGCTTTTTGCGCTCATTTTTCTTTCTACGCCATGCTGTCTGCACTCGCTTTTGAGTTTCGTTCTGCCAGCTTCACTGCAGACGCTTGCTTCTCATCTGGCCTGATTGGTTCCGCATTCCGATATATAGCATACAGCACCAGCTGAGCAATCCCTGACAAGCATCCCAGCCCATTGGGTATCTGCAGCATTCATCATAAAATTTAGAACATGGGTTTTGTGTATGAGGACCAGTGAAGGCGCAGACGGATTTGCATTCATGCACCAGCATATTGTGCATATGTCTACACATACACAATATACCATCATGACTAATTAGGAAAGCAAGACTACTCACAGCCACAAAGATATCCCGCGTGACGATGGAGTAGCCGGACCATACGGCACCGTTGAGGAAGTTGAAGAGGGAGAGCAAAAATGGCATGTACTCCACACTCCTGGTTTTAATAACCAATCCCTACACATCCAAATTCCATACTAAAGTACCCATGTGGTGATACAATACGGACGTTACAGCTAGTACATGCACACACATCCACACACTCCCTGATCTCTGTTACCTTGATAGGGACTTACCATAACCGAAAGGGGTGATGCATACATTGCAATGGCCACCACCACACACATGGAACCTGCGGCTAACTGTCGCGTAGTGAGCGAATGAAGCCCCAAGAGCACCACTAGAATGACAACAGAGTATGCCACCACCACCGCCAATATCCACTTCATCATTTGCATCTTCATTTAAACCCATACACATATGTTAAAATTCAGCATCACAAATTCTAATAGCTCTAGAACTATAAAAAACAATGTGTTAGATTGGGGCAAAAGAGGACCTTCTTTTGCTTGGCAGCATAAGTGAGGAAGATGACAATGTAGACAAGCTCAAGGGCAACCCCAAATCCATTGATGGTGAGGATGAGCATGCTATGCGGCTTGATAAATGGCAAGCCGTAGAGCACCCACAGCAAGCAATTGAAGAGAGTGCACACATATGGTAATCCGGAGAACTCTTCGGTTGACCGCTTCTTCACGATCTTGTAAAAGGTGGGCCTGTAAGAAAGCAATTGGGTGCACAATGTGTGCAAATTAGCCATGGAAAATTAGCTTTTATGCCTTGAATTAGTAATTCAAGGTTTAGTTAAGTATGTAAATTTAGGTCATTGTAATGAGCTAGGCTTTCTCTGCAATGGATTCAGTTCTAATTTATTAAGCTGATAGATAAGATTACTGGAGGATGGTATCTTGGCGATCAAGAAGTGTTGATATGTTGGTGAAGAAAGTGTATGCAATATAGATGCATAGCAAAGACCCAAGTTCAATTCCTAGCGGTGGAGGCTGCACGGTAGAATTAAAGAATTAGATCAAACTTCACAAGGACTTACAGTGGTGACAAGAATAGTGCTGTTGCAGTGGCATTCCCTGCATTTTGTTTTTAAAAGGAAAAAGAAAGAAAATGAGCTGATTGTTCTCTCTCTCTCTCTCTCTCTCTCTCTCTCTCTCTCTCTCTCTCTCTCTCTCACACACACACACACACACACACGCACGCACAAAGCAAATCATACTTTTTTTGCAGTCCAGCGAGGGCGCGCAAGGTGCGAGTACGTCGCCGCTCAACTACAACATCGTACAATAGCATTTCCGTGATGGCTATAATTTCTTTATCGCTTAATAAGATATTTAGGGCACACAATTGTCGTGGGCGTGCACGTTGGCCCTAAATCATTAGGACCTTATAACAAGGAGACTGGTGCCAAGTATTAAAATCAATGCACCTTACGACGTAACAGGTTACATTAAGCTTCTCTTAATTAAATGCCACCACAAAACACGTACAATAGTAGCAGGAAGCTTTCAACTATAAATATCAGGTCAATATCACTAATTAATTAAAATGCAATGAAATTTTAGAAAAGCTCAAAGTTTTCTTTGTGATAATTAAAGGAGCTGATTAACATTAAAATTCAGATGGAAACGATTGGCCAATTGCGACGTTCTCTGTTGGTGAATATTCATTGCTTCAGTGCTATTGGCCAGTCACAAGATCATGAGCTTACCTCAACATCATGAGCTTCTATGAGGGAGGCACTGCATACCTAGCTAGGTACGATTGGGGGCAAGGGACCGCCGGCCCGGTGGGGTGGGGGGGGGGGGGGGGGGCGGCGGTCCCTTGCCCCCAATCGTACCTAGCTAGGTATGCGGTGCCTCCCGAACAGAAGCTTATGATGTTATGGGTTGTATGAAAAACACTAAAAAAGGCTCCCTTTTCCTACATGAGCAAATTTCTAGTGTGAATATTAGCAAACTGATTCTGCAGTTGATGAAGCAAGATTTATTGGCTAATATATGTAGAATTTTGGGATTGGATGCTGCTAAATAGCCCATGCAGCATCATTAAGTCTTGGATTACTAAGAATTAATCTAGCTTTCAACTTGACTTAGAATCACTCTACTATTGTTGGCCTTCAGCGTCCTTATAGGAAAATGTAGAGTACAAAATAAATACAACAACTCTCAGAAAAAAGCAGCAGCATGTGTATGCACGCAGTACTTACCAACCATGCCAAACACAAGCTTCAAATCGAAAGGCATGGTGATTCTGCACTAAGCTTGCAGCCGCTCGCTGTGTCGGTATATGAGAGAGAGAGAGAGAGAGAGAGAGAGAGAGAGAGAGAGGTTTGCACAGCTAACACACTAGATTTATAAAGCCTGCACAAAGGAGGTGGCAACAAACGAGGGAAAGAGGAGGTGGTGCAGGCTGCTGCGAGGTAAGCAGCCCGTGTACTAACGGCCTCGCTGATCTCAAATTAATTCGCTTCAAGAGTAGTGAGTGAGTGAGTGAGTGAGTAGTGTATGTATGTGTGTGTAAGAGAAGAGTGGTTGCCTTCTTGGTTGCACCTCTTTATAAATAGGTGACACCTTATGTAGACGTAATATGTGTGTAACTCATGGAAAAAAAGGATAAGGCAGTTATTTAAATATACTGGGGGAGCTCTTCTCAAGGAAACGGATAGGAAACTGTAGAGCAATACCACAAGCCTTAGCTCAACTAGGCCATTAACACCCTCCAATTTACAAGGGAAAGGATGAGGTCTTTTTGTGATGTTATGCTCACCTCGAGGAAGTGTATGAGAGACTTGTTGCCACGTGCTAGACCTAATGAGGTGTAGCTATTGGGGCTCTCTCTCTCTCTCTCTCTCTCTCTCTCTCACACACACACACACACATATTATATCTTGAGCACAAAACCCATTCGATAGATCTACAAGGTTACTTCCACTTGCTCCTACGACACCAAAATTTCTCTTTCCATCGTTACACACGTGTGTGTCTATGTGTGGACATCATGTATACGTATACACACACACACACACATTTATATGTGTGTCTATGTGTCAACACGTATACACATGTATATATGTATGGACATGTATACATACACACACACACACACATACTTTCATATGTATATATTGTACACTCTCTCTCCCCCCTCTCTCTCTCTCTCTCTCTCTCTCTCTCTCTCTCTCTGGAAACCAAAATTAAAAGAAAAACAGAAAAAAGCCCCAAAATCCAAATCCTCCTCTCACGTGACCTCTACATTTGCAATGCTTCACTCGCCCCTCACCTAACACTCTCCTCCCTTGCACATTCCGCTCACTTTCCCTCAAAAAAAAAAGGACCGTCCTCCTTTCAATAGTGGGGGGAAGGTTAGTTGATGTGGCTCTAGGCCTAGCCTAGGCTCTAT
Source organism: Adiantum capillus-veneris (assembly GCF_014529385.1). Taxonomy (NCBI): domain Eukaryota; kingdom Viridiplantae; phylum Streptophyta; class Polypodiopsida; order Polypodiales; family Pteridaceae; genus Adiantum; species Adiantum capillus-veneris. The sequence goes on from NC_140956.1 coordinate 122,490,023, forward strand.
GAAACTCGTTACATACTCATGCTGATTACGCCACTTTGGTGTTCTCGCTTTTCCCCCCTCATTCTTGCTTTACCAACCTTCCACTTCAGTCTTCACATTAAATTGGATTAGTTTTATTAAGCTAATTATTGAAACAGCCCTTGCCTTTGGAATGTTACTTCACCTAAAGGCTAAGACCCAACCTATTTTGTTTTTAGTCCCTTAATCTATTGCTTGCTCTTTTTGACCTGTTAGCTTCTTTTAAAAAAACAAAAAACAAAAAAAACAAAACTCACAATTGTGAATTGTAAGTGAATTATATTGATCAACCTAAAAAATTACAAGGTCTTGTCACGCTCGTGTTGTAAAACTTCTTATCACGACCAAAGGAGTAGGTTTTAAGTTAAAGGAGGAGGTTCAAAGGCGGACATCTATGCCATTAAATAACAATTTCTTATTGTAGATCACTCTTAAGGCATGTACATGCGCTAGTCCCTAATCATCGGAGATAATCTTGGCGCATGTCAATGTACATTGTAGGTTCCCATGGGGATGCTAGCCACTAGTTCGTGAAGACTTGGTCCTTAGCATGCGTATACGTCTTTCTAATGTTTGCATAAATATAGCTTAATAAAGGATAGCTGACAAGGTGAGGATTCACGATGGTATGTTGAAGGTAAGAGGAGAGGAAAGATTTATCAAAAGTAAGTCTTAATCAGTGTTACAGTTGTATTGTTTTAATATAAAATTGTATTGTCCATATAGGGGTGAAATAAAAAGATCCATTTAACATTATAAAATTTAAATAACATTTAAGTTAAGTCTGAATCCTGTCAATTTTTTATTTCCTTCTAGTCGGTACCCGTTACTCGTAAATGGCTTATATATCATGAAGGGGCCCTAATAATAAGGTAAATGGTACACATTGCACATCAGTATCTTGAAACAAAATAAAACAAGAAGGAAGTAAAATAAAAAGACACATTAAAAATCAAAACAAAAGAATAATTTAATGCCTTCAAATAAACATAAAAAATAATTAAACAATTTAGTGAAGTGATTGTTTTTTTTGAAATCTTCAAATGAGAGAATCGTTTATCAATACCTGAGTGTTTGAGAAAGGTGTGACTGAGCTTAGACGTAAGCCGATTGAAAATCGATATTAGTCGCTTGCAAAAAACGACGAAGGAGAAAAAACCCGATAAAATATATTAGAGAATAGTTAGAATATTTTGCAAATTTAAATTTTTTTACTAATGTTTCCATTTTGTATTTGTATAAGAAAGAAACTTGTCGTTTAAACAAAAAGACTTTCTCGAAGATTGCATCGTAAGATCAAACTCCTATGAATATTTTATTTAATGTTTTGATCTCTAAAGTCATTTTCAAGCATGGATACAAAGTAAATGCTACCTTGGAGAATAGCTTTTTATTTCAAAGTTTAAGCTTTCTATTTAGAAGAGTTTTGAATCTCTTAACAACACTTGTCTCTCAAAAAAAAAGGAAGGTGATGTAAAGAAACAAAAGGGACAACAAATATATTTTACAAAGACCATTGCCATGTAGCACTCATGTAGTCAAAGAATCCAACGGCTTCAGTTTTGCAACAACTTTGCACAATGAATCCAGTGGCCTTCCACATGCCAACAAAAATTTACCCTTCAAATGAATGATAAGGACCACCCTAGCTTCAAAAATGAGCCTTGATCGAGTGGTTGATATCCACATCACATTTACCTTTCATGTTGGTCTTATTTTACTTGCTACCTTCGCATTAAAAAATAAACCTTGTAAGGTAGCCCCCACACTAGAAGAAACGAAAGAATTGACTAATGTGACTTGATGCAGTCAATAAGGGGTAGAAGGATAACTCATTACAATTATTTACCCACCTTTCATGTGGCCTCTCCTTAATTTTGAAGAGCATCTTTTTTTTTTTTTTTTTTTGGCCAAACTCACAAAAAAACAGGTATGTACCCATGTCTCTTTAGTAGGAATCTTCAAAGATCCTTGGGCTAAGAGAAAGAAGAAAGAAAAAGAAAAAATTTTCCATTATTGATTTGTTTAAAGAGGAAAGGGGAACAACAGGGGGGCATTTTCGCGTAGAGGTGGGACAAGGCTTGGACATTGATGTTGGCGCGTGGAGGGGTGATGAGTAGCCAGAGCCTTGGGTTTTTTTTTTGTTTTTGGGGGGGGGGGGGGGGGAACCAAAATACCCTTCTAATTTGTGGAACCCTTAAAATTTCAAAAATTCTCAAAATACCCATGTATCTATTTTGGTTGGATTGTTCCAAATTTTATAATCTTTATTCCTTTTTGAGAATTGAGATCCATTTTCAAGTGCTTGGCATAGAGAGGGAGATCGCTCAGTGAAGGGCATGTTTCTTGGTCATCCACAGAGGCACTCGCTCTCCCTCGTATGCGTTGGTCTGCAGGTCTTCTTATAAAGCTGATAAGGTGACAAGGGGGGCAGGGACCAGGCGATGAGTTCGTGCAATCTCTCTTTGTTGATGCGCAACCCATGCTCGTCTAGTGCTCATCTGCAGGGCATCGCTCGGGTGGAGGTAGAGGCTCGATATACTCTCTCTCTCTCTCTCTCTCTCTCTCTCTCTCTCATATCCATATGAGGGCTCGGGTGGAGGCGTCCTCTTGAAAATGGAGTGGAAAATGGGTAGGTCGTAGGGCGCATCGCAAGTGCAGATGGAGGAGCACGAGGAGACACGTGAGGTAGGGGGCATCTCCTACTGCAGATGGAGTCGAGATTAGTCTCGCACGCGAGTCAACTTGATGGAGGTTTATTCAAGAAAAGGCATGACAAGGAGGGTGGGAGCGGGAGCACTCTGCAAGTGAAGGGGATGCATTGGCTTCTATGCTTCTCGCATGGGCAAAGCAAGGCAAACTAAGGAGATGAGCATAGCGAGGCGCACGGGAATACCCTATAGGCGAAAGCTTTTCCTTTATTGGTTAGAAAAGTTCAGTTGGGGATTTGGGCAATTATGTCTAAAAATAATGAAGCAACTCATCTCCAAAGCCTGCATAACCACCTCAAATTCTAGTTTTAGCATCTTATATTGATAGACAATCAGTCTTATTATGAAAAGCTACAAAAAAAAAAAAATCTTTGCTGAAATTGATCTCACAACCAGGGTTATTTTGGGAATTTTGAAAAATTTAAAGGGCATTTTGGGAATTTATGACAAAATGTGGGAGATATTTTGGATTTGTTTTAAATTTGAGGGGTATTAAAGTAAAAGGAAAGAATGAGGGGGAAGAAAGGAATAGCCTTTTGTTTTAAATGGTTAAGTCCACCACAAAGCCACCACAGGCTTGTAGCCTAGTGGTTTAGCTTGACCCTTATAATCTCAACGTGATGAGTTCAAAGCTTGAAAGTAGTAATTATAAGTGGTTTTCTGTAGCCTTTGAAATGGAGAGTGGGTGTAGTATCTTATGTAGATTTTGTATAAAGAATTGAAGGGAGAGCAAGTAGTAGTAGCGAGTGGAGATGTATGAAAGAAAACCAAAAAAGTTACAATGCTAGCCATGCTCACACTAAGCCAACAACCAATTTCCTAAACACGAGATACATTGGATGATGAAGGGCGCCACCTTGAAACTAGGAAACACAAGATGACAAGCCAACTTAGGGTTGCCATCAAAGGGAAAGCCCTACCACAACAATCCCTTCACCCACCAAACCAATCCAAGGGGACACCGTGCCAACAGTTAAAGCCCTGGCATCAATAACATGAACCCATATCGGCTACAACACGAAGATATCACATTTTTTCTTTCTTCTTCTTTCTTCACAACCGATTGCAAAATGGTGGAGGCTTTTGTAGAGCATCTTACACCCTCATTCGCTAGCCAATGAATTGTTTGAACACATACAAATAGATCATATCCTTGTTTACATGGGTTAGAAGGAGTTTCTCTCCTTAGCTCCTTCACCTTCTAGAAAACACCATATGAAAACTATGAAAAGGAGTAAATCATCATATTTTGTGTTTAGGGGACATAAATATACTATATTGTGTGTGTCCAAGGACTTTTTTTACCAAAACTTTTTTTTACTAATAATCTATGAATGAAACATAATTTCTTCTTTCTTAACCGACAAACGCTAAAATTTTTCAATATTTATAAGTAAAGATTTTTGAGTTTTTTAATAAATTTTCTTTTGTCTCCGTTTTCTATGAGTATTTATAGTGTTAAGCCAATAACTCAAATTGGATGTCTTTGGAAGTTTTGAAAAAAATGACATATTTAGGAGTGTCATTTAGTATAATAATTGTTTAATATTAGGTTGGTAATGGGACACTTTTATGTCTTGAGACACTTTTATGTCCTGTTAAAAGTGACCATTTCTTTTATTTATCTAAAGAGTTTGAAACTGAATTTCTAGGTGTTGTATATCCATAAAGCTGCCTTATGAGCTGAAAAAAAATCGACTCACCATTAACCTTACTCTTGCACAACATTTCTGAATCTAAATTGTGTAGAAAAACGGGTCCTATTTTTGTTTTTTTTCAAAGTTTTTCAACTATACCACTCTAAAATTCATGTTTGTGAGCTTTAGATTGCTATGGATTAGCCTTAGTAGTCCTCAACATATTCAGATGCTTCTACGAAGGTTGAAGCAATATTTAAGTTGAAAGTTATAACCAAATTACAAGAATTACCTAATCTTATTTTTTGGCCAAATCTAACACTTTCATGAAGTTTTTGGTGGCTTCCTTGATACCCAAATTCAAATTTGATTGTGCAGGTGGCATGAATAATATAAAACTAGTCTTCCTTGAGTTTTGGGGCACCTAATAGGCTATATAGCATAGTATACGACAATGGTTGAGTTTTTCAATTGCATAAGAATACAAGACATTTTAGTGTAACAAGTATAGCTTTCTAAATATTGCGAGTTTATTAAGCCAATTGTGTGCATGTTTAGGTACTAACCGTATCTAATAATAAAAATTCAAATTTGGCTAGATATTGAGTAGTTTCTATGAGATTCTATAGGTCATAATGCTAAACCCAGTTTTTTCATGTTTGTTGTATTTAACACTTTATCATTATCTGCAAGGTTCCACTTGGTAAGAGATCTATTATTCTTTTGACATGCTCGATGGCTCCTTTTGAATCTAAAGGACCAAAGGGAACTAAGAAGATATGTATATAGTATCTGTATTGAGCGTGACTGTAGAAACTTTGATGATAGGTCTGGAGAATGACAAAAATGCAACCTTTTCGTACCCATTTTCTTTTCCCAATAGAAAACTAGTCACTCAAAAGCAACCATATCATTTGATCACCAACCCATTGAAGTTAACAAGGGATTTTATCTCATGTCCTACAAAAATCCTTAGAATCATTTATATGCAATCAACTGTAAGAAATGGCTGTTTTGGTCAAAATGGAACGGTCCATCAACTTTGGAGGCTGGTCGTGATCAAGAGATGAAAAATTCTACAAGCTTCTCATTTTTTCCATATCTAGTAGTCCTTGAACTGTAAGCTCATGAAAGGATTTTCAAAAATTCTTGGATCTACTATGGTTTTAGAAGTTTTATTCAAAACCCTGAAAGGACACTTTTATGTCCTATTAGGTTACCAAGTATATTGTCTTCATAGCCACTCACGAGTGTTCTACATATATTATATTTTGGTACCTTATCAACATAATATATCTCTAGAGCCCTCGTGAGTGGCTATGAAGACACTTTGGTGATAGAATTTGGTGTTTTAGTCATACATTGAAGCTACCATGAAGACATCAAGCTATAGCCCTTGACTGTGCTTCATTGTGCACCCCCTAGGAGAGGGAAGATGCTCTAAGCTCCTCTTCAATAACACAGTTGTGGGAATTTTGGAAGTGAAGAGATCAAAGGTTGTGGGAATTTTGGAAGTGAAGAGATCAAAGGTTGCCTGCTTGCCCCGTTACCCTTTGTAATTGGTTCACATCTACTTTTAATGTCACTTGAGAACAATTTTGCAAAAGGAGAGATTCAAGGTTTGTCAATTCTAGGGGTCAAACATTTGTTGGTAAAATTGTTTCGGATGATTTTTTACTCTTCATAAAAGCCAACTCTTGGATGCTTAGAAGAGCACTTGAGATCATCCAAATGTTTGCAATTGCATCAAGCTCTAAGTGTAGCACCAAGAAATCAAGATTGATCTCGCTCATTGAAAGCGACTCGTTTGACTCTGTAGCATGGTCGTAGGAGATTATTTCAGAAAGCAAAGTGTTCAGACACCTTGGTGAACCATTAGGGTTCCTCATGAATGCAAATAAGCTTCGAATAGGTCATGGACAAAATTAAAACTAAATTGATAACGTGGGAGTATACACTCCTCCCCTTCCATAACAAAGTGACTATGATCGAGTCCTTCATGATTCCCTACACGTTCTTTGTCTCGTTGATTTTGAAAATGGCAAAGTGTAATAGGAAAGAATTTTTGAAACCCGTCAAACGGTTTCTATGGAAAAATAGCACAAAAGACAGAACTCCATGGTAGTGGGGGAAATGGGAAAGACTAGTGTCAAAACCCAAGGATCGTAGTGGCATTGGAATAATGGGTCCAAAGTTGCACATTGGTCATGTACAAAGCTAATAGTCTCTTCAACAACTCAATATCAGGATAGGGAGGTCATTTCTTGAGATATGACTTACAAACTAAAGCTCTTCTCACAAGGTGGCCCATCGAAGAAGGCGAAAGTGCATGAAAAAATTCTTGCTCCAAGCTGGATTCTTCGAAGGCTTGGGGACTACACAGGGGAAATGAAGAGTGACAATCAAATACTTTAAGTGTTCCATCTACACTTGCCCCCTTGGCTCTCCAAGATAGGAGGAAAATCCTTGAAAGTATTTTGGACAAAAGTTACCATAGACATGTGAATATCAAAGTGATTTCTAAGCTGGCACATTTTTTGAGACGACGACAACTTATGTTGGAAAGATGTGGATTGGTTAGTGCTCAAGGTTAGTGGCACAACATAAATTTAATCCAAATTCCAAACAAAAGGCTATTGATCAGTAGAGTCTTTGCATTTCTATGCAATAGCCCAATACCTGTTGCAAGGTCAAAGCTTCATTGGGAAGCTTGGAATTGGCTCAAGGACATCATTTTTTCACTTCCAAAAACTTTACTGGGAAGATATAAAAAGATAATATATAAAGCAAATTGGTTCTCTTCGCTCATCAAATTTTGGAGAGTGAGTTGGTTTGGAGAGAAGTGGGCTAAAAAATTTAAACATCATTTAGAAGGTAAACTATTCAAGCTTAATGAAGATATTCACTGGGAGCGTGTTGTGGGGAGCTATACCAACTAGGAATAAGATTCTTGCTGAACGGATTGGTATAGATACTTGTTTTGGGTGCAAAACAGCTTCGGAGGATCCCTTGCATCTCTTTTAAGATTGCTCTTCTTCACAGGGTCTTGCTGGCAGAATATGCAAATTGGTGTAGAGGACATGGAAAGTACTCTTCTTTAGGAATGATTTGGTTTTGGGAGGAAGAAATTCTCAAAATCAAGCAATTCTTGTGTGCACACCCAAATAACCCAATACTGTTATCTGAAGCATGAATGGAAAGCCCAAAATCTTCAATTTTTTTAGGGAAACTTTGTGGTAGCTCAATCCAATGATATCGTGAGTAAAAGAATCGATAATATATACTTGGTAGGGTCATCCTCGCAAGCTGAAGTATGGAACTATGCAACACTAAGTTGTATCGGTTGTTCGAGTGATGCCCTCTAAGGAAAATCAAATTGTCAAATTGTTGATCTGCAAAACAGGAGCTTTTGGATAACAGGGTCTCTTGCCTATCAATGTACATCTTGTTTTTGGAAATGTTGTCCATTCAAGGCGCATGTAATGCATGAGGTTCATTGTACATTCTTTGTTGGGCTAATATAACGTCTCCACTCACAATTGTGAGTATGAATTTAAAAAATGGTGTCTTAATCACACACAACATCAAAGAAAGTATAAAAAAGGGCCATACTCAAATAACTAATCAAGGACCATTGCTTGGAAAAATTATTTTCATGATTTTAATTTTTAAGGTCATACTAATGAAAACCAACATTTATGGCCATGTCGCAAAAATTTACTAAGATTTATAACCAAAATGTCCAATTTTTCATCTTGAAAGTTAAGGTCCAATGAAATTACAAACAAGAAAGTTCATAATAAAATCAATAAAGTCTATAGCCAAGAGTTTTCGTGCTAAAATTAAGGAGTGTCTACTATAAAATGGCATATATATGTGAACGATTCTAAGAACATTTTTACAAAGAGTGAAAATAAGAAAATGGAAAAATTGGCTTCCACATGACGTTTACAATCTTTTAGAACTCACCGTATCTCAGGTAGCCCATACCCATGCAAACCAAAAAAGTGACTGATAAGGGAGCCACTTCATATTGAGGGTAGAGTCTAACACCTCCATAACCTTGCACGAAGACCTAGTTGAAGATGAGCCTCCGAACCAAGCATCACATCTGTCTCCAATTGAACCCCGTTAGGGCCGATGGAAAGTCTCTCTGGACAAAATTCCAGCCTTCTTCACCTCCTCGCTTTGTTGCTCCATCAAGTCGCCTTTTGCTTCAAGTCACCTTTAGACGCCGACCCATCTTGTTTTTTTGGTGGTTAGCAACTCTACTTTGTCTGCGATTTGTTTAAATCTCTCCTCGCGGTGTTTCTTCCTTCTGGGGCCTATTTTCTTGATTGTTGTTTGTACATTCTTTGTGGATACATCCCAGGCCTTAGGGCTTACCAGATCCACATCTTTAGAGAGTTTCCTTATAGCTTTTATTACTAGTCTTCTAAAGAGAGGGTCTCTGAACATATGAGCTCCTGTTGTCTATAGCTTCTTTGAGCCTTGAGGGCAGTGACCTTCTATCTTGGTTTGTTGCAACTTCATGCTTAACGGCAGGTGATCCGACAAGCATTGTGACACTACCACCTTCAAATCAAGCAATGGCGGTAGCCACTCGGCTTGATTGGAACAATAGCATCTATCCAGACGAGGTGCCAAGCCAGCATATTGCAAGTTGGTATACGTGAATCTTGGCGTGCTATTCCACGGACCCACCTCCCACAAGTCCATTAAAGCCCACTTCTCATACAATCTTTGCCATTTGGCACTCTCTAAGCCCGTAGCATGCTCGAGGAGCCTATTTTATCCTTTCTCTTCTCCACCATATTGAAGTCTCCCACCATAAGCCATTCCCCTTCCACATGTACTTCCTTCAAGCCATCCCAGAGCCTCGCTCTTTCCTTCGCTATGCAGGGACCATAGATGTTGACAATTATGAAATGTTTGTCCCCCCACTTGATCTTGACTCCCAAAGCTCTTCTCGAGATGGATGATTTAGCACCACCTTAGGTTCCAGGTCCCTATCCAAAGGCGTCAATACACCACTATACCCATCCCCACCCTCTCCATAAAAAATAAGCTTTTGTCCACTTGCTTGTTTTCGTTTACTTGCGGTATAATGCACAATTGATTGGAGTCTTGATTTTTTAAACAAACTTTAGTGATATCCAATCTATATTTGAATATCTTCATATTATTAACTTGCAACCATTCACATCACACATACGTTGACTTATATTTATGCCGTAACCACAACTTACAACAACGATTGTCAACTACTATCATTTGCAGTGTTAAGTTTTAACCAACAATTGGTCAATTCATCTCACGTCCTCAAGTTTCATCACATCAACCTTAAACAAACCTTTTTTGTGCCACTTGAATACTTATAGTTTATTTTGACTCTCATAACTATCACGTGTTTCACGTCAGTTTACTTCTTGAATCAGCATGTCTTGAATAAAATAAATCTAAAACTTTAGAGGCCTTCAACCTTCCTTGCTCGCAGTTTGACAACGCATAAATGCCCCCACCGCTCCCCCCCCCCCCCCCCCCCATCCCCCCCCCCCCCCCCCCCCCCCCCACGCCACCCAAGGGAAGTTTGAGTGAGTGAGTGACACAAAGAGAGAGAGAGAGAGAGAGAGAGAGAGAGAGAGAGAGGAAGAAGAAGAAGAAGATTTTAGTGTCGTAGGAAACTATCTCAAGAGACCTTAAAGATCTATCCGACGAGGGGAGTTCAACTCAAGACCAGTTAATCAAGAGCATAACCAATCTACCACACTTGGGTGATGGAAAAGTTATATTACTTTCCTCTTTTTGTTAACGGGCACAAACACCCCACACACACACACACACACACACACACACACACACACACACACACACACAGACTCGTTTCTCACCTCTACTAAAGGGCCAAAATAGGTAGAAATAACCAGATTGCGTGAAATTGCTTTGCTTGGTTAATAATCATAAAGAATTTTCATTTACGACCAACTTTTTTCTTAGCACATGGTGATCGCTATTGTGTTACATATTTTTTTGTGATAATATAAAACACTATCCAAAGATATTTTTGAGTACACATAATTTCTCGCATCTTGGAATTGATTATAGCATAGCTATAGATGTATTGTGAGTTCTGCACGCGCGGGGGGCGCGCCAGGGGGTGCAATCATGCCTTTCACATGTACTGTTTTGGCCATCTTGTTGCAAGCAAAGAAACATGCATGGAGATGGGATGCATGCAATCGATTTCGCATACCATGCAGTCTTTGGTGATCCTCGGCAGTACGAATGCCAATTTCCAAGGAGTGCAATCAGACACCAAACCCTCATCAGTGCCCTTAAGCATGGACCATGGTATACACCCTGCTGCATTTTGTAGCATTGAGCTTAAATTTGTCTGTTTTTTTGTGTTTCTATTATCAAGGAACCCTGTTAACTGTAGCTACTAATACAAGACTAGTAGCTAGTAGTACAATATTGGTAGCTACCACTCTCATAGTGGCAACTGTCATGCTAATCCTGGTACAGCTAGCTACCAGTATGGCTGTGGCTACCATTCTTCCATGAGCTACTATTCTCCCATGGAAGTCTTGCTGGTGGCAAGGTAACTACCATTCTTCCATTAGCTACTGTTTTACCATGGAACTCCTGCTGGTGACAAGGAAGTTCTCACTGTCAACCCTGGTAGCTACCAGTATAATAGTGGTAGCTACCATTCTTCCATGAGCTGCCATTCTTCCAAGGAAGTCCTCCAATTGACAAGGTGGCTACCAGGATTGCATTGGTATAAGCTGCCATTCTGCCATGAGCTGCCATTCTGCCAAGGAAGTCCTGCAAGTGACAAGGTGGCTACCAAGATTGCATTGATAGCTGCCATTCTGCCATGAGCTGCCATTCTGCCAAGGAAGTCCTGCAAGTGACAAGGTAGCTACCAGGATAACATTGGTAGCTACCATGATGGCAGGGGGAAAGGTAGCTACTAGGATAGCAATTGGTAGTACTGGTAGCTTATTAGTGCTTGCCTGGTAGCTTCTATTGTCATGTTGACCCTGCATGTAACTTGAAAACTTGTTCTTAATTTCTTATTGTGAAGAACAGAATTCAAGGTGTTGGTACATGCTGAGAAGGAAGATGTTTTAGATAAAGGTTGTTGCCAGGATTTTATTCGGTTAACCACCACTATTAGATTGCTTACTACTAGGATAGCATTGGTGGCCCCTATGTCATCTTGGTAGCTCTCAGTCAGCCAGCTACCAGGATGGCATTGGTAGCTACCAGGATAGTGCTGGTGGCTATCAGTGCTTGCCTGGTAGCTTCCACTATCATGCCTGGTAGCTTCCATTGTCATGCTGTAGCTACATGTAACTTGAAACAACAAGTTCTTAATTCCTTAATACTTTTCATGACTGCAGAGGCTGAGCCAGAGACTATAGTTGAGAAGGAAGGTGTGTTAAAGAACTATAGTCCTAAGAATGGAGATCAAGCAGAAAATGCTTCTTCATCAATGAAGGACAATGAAGTGTCAGCCAGAGACACCAGTCCCTCCATCCTGCAGACCATACAAATGATGCAAAGGGAAAGAAAGAGAAAGATGACAGGTGTTATTTCTGGTTTTGTTTTTTCCTAAAGGTAGATAATATTTTTGAAGGTTCATTCTTGTTGATTGTTTCTTCTCTCTTGCAGATGGAGCTCCCAAAAAGCCTACAGAGGATGCAGAAGGGAAAATAAAGACATCAAAGGACCAATTAGCTATAGAGACTGGAGAAAATAGTAACATGGAATCTGGAAGAAAAGGTGCTACAACAACTAGAGTCAGAAAAAGACTCCAAACATAGTCTCGATATTTTTGCTTTGTAGCCTATCCCCATTTTTGGCTCTTTTCCTAAATCCTGTCATCACCATTTTTGGCTTTGTAACAATTCTCCATTTCCTATGAATTAAGAAATCCAAAATCAAATTTTTTTGGTCCTATCCATCATTGTTGTTTATCTCATTATTGTTTTTATGTTCAGATGCTGCCACTAGCAACATTGACAATATTGATCACATAATAAGTATTATAGCACAGTCTACTATGAAAGACCCTCCTAATGTAGATGGTTCATTTAGAGTTGAGGGCCAAGTCCCATGTGCTAGTAGCATTGATTACCAAGAGGATAAAAACATGGAGTTTTTTTTCCTTAGTACAGGTGAGGACACGGAGATTATCATGAAAAAGTATGAACCAGGAAGGGAAAATGGTGATGCATCTGTGGGGATGCAGGTGGTGATGCAAGTTGTGCAGTTGGTGCCGTTGGTGCAGGTGGTGCAGGTGATGACACGGAGACTACAATTGATAAGTCTAAACCACCTCGGGAAGATGGTGATGCATCTGTGGATGCAGGTGGTGCAGTTGGTGCAGGCAGTGCAGGTGAAGACACAGACATTATCATTGAAAAGTCTGAATCACCTCGGGAAGATGGTGATGCATCTGCGGATGCAGGTGGTGAAGCAATTTGTGCAGGTGGGGCGGTTGGTGTAGGTGAGGACACGGAGATTACCAATGAAAATTCTGAACCACCTCAAGAAGATGGTGATGCATCTACTGATGCAGGTGGTGATGCAAGTTGTGCAGCTGGTGCAGTTGGTGCAAGTGGTACAGAATATGTAAGGCACGATGATGGGACGGTGTCTCGGCAAAGGGAGGATGGAGGAGGTGTAGGTGGTGTTGCATATTATGTTAGGAACGATGATGGGATGGTGTCTCGTCCATGGGAGGATCCTAGGAACATATTGTTTGAGAGTAAGCTAGCTATAATCCTTGATATTAATGGTGTCCGGCTGACTTCATTAGACAAGAGGTACCGTTCACGGAAGCCTGCCTATTGGAATGATCTAGAAATTGTAGAGATAGCAGGGGTGTCTGCTAGGTATAAAAGGGATGCACCTGCATTCTTGGACTGGTGCCTTGTGCAGTTTGATGTATTTGTGTGGACCTGCTGCATGAAGACTAAAGCAAAAAACCTGTTGAGTGGCTACTTTCCTGATCAATTTCCCCAATTCAAGGAAATTCTTGCACTGCAGGATTGTGTAAGAGATGCTAGAATCAAGATAACTGGTGGAAAGCCTGTATTTTACAAGAAGCTAAGTGACTTCTGGGAGAAAAGAGGTTAGTACACTGCTACGCCACAATTCTAGCGGATGACACACAGTACAAGCAGCTGTGGAATCCTCCAGGCACTTTTTGCATTGTGAAGAATATGGAAAATCAGAATCCCATTGAGATTCAAGGACATCTTACAACAACTGTAAGATCTTGGCTCATGGCTTGGCTTTGTGCAAAAGATCGCCTCAAGTATGCCGAGGATTGTGCACTGCCGAGACCGATCAATAACCTGAGCATTAGGATCTCAAAGCAGTGGCGCCTAGAGTATTACGGCTAGATATATTATCCTGACATGTAACCATGATAAGCGATGTAAACAGTCAACCATTTACTGACTTATGGAGTATTTTGCTCACTTGTAATGATGACACAATGTAGTAAAGCATCTTCCAATGCTCAATGTAGTAAAGCAGCTTTTGTTAACTTGTACACTTGTTTACTTTTTTGAATTGTTCATCATTGCACCTCCACAATTGCACAATTACAAGTACTTAACACATCTTTTGATACCAGGAAATGTTAAGGGCAGCTACCAGTCTGCATAGTAGCTACCCTTGCAGCTACTTAGCTACACTTATTTAATTTTTCTATGTCTGTTGTGGAAATGATTTATTTCTTATGGATTAATGTACACGCGGGAGTACTGGTGGGTGCTTGGGTTGGTTCTAGTGGTCATGATCATTCATGCATCACATGTATTCATCATTTACCAGAGTCACGTGTCCATTGTCTCTTAGGACTCGCACATGCAGCCTCCTCGAACGTTTGAAAAGTACTGCCATGTTTGCACACCCCTGCGCTTATTCTGAAAGGCTCCTTATCGCCCCCAACGTGATGACCCCCCCCCCCTCCCCCCCCCACGACGTTCAGCTATAACGGTGCCGATGGCGAAGGCGGGAGACAAGCAGGAGCCTGCAAAAGACTGCTAACATCTGTTGCGGGCCTGCAAAAGCTGACCTTATCCTCTGTCAGCACAACCGTTGAGCAACCGCCTGTTGTGCATGTGCGAGATCCGTCATCGGCTGGTTGTCCGATCAGGGACATCGAACCCTTGAATGGCTGGCTCCATGTGCGAGTCTCATCTAGAGTTACCCTCATCTCCTTTTTTAGGGAAAGGCTTTCAATAGTGTGTTCATGCTATCTGCCTCAGGATATCACATAGGCATTTTAGACACGATTCAAGCAATTGAAAAACAGGGTGATGCTCAGCACAAATATTACGGAGACGCCCCCAAAGAAAAAAAAAGAAAAGATGTTGAAGGGCCATCAAAAGCAGCTTAGATTAGAACTAGGAATGCTATACATCAAAAGGAGTGCTATTGTAAATAGCCTCATATCTTTCTGAGGAAAGTAAGCATTTTCTTGTACGCCCCACTTTCTGCATTGGGAACTTAATAGCTCGTACAAGGTGGGATTGCAAGGTGGCTTCAGGCTCAGAATTTAATAGCTTGAACTCATAGGGATTTTCTTTTGCTTGTTCGTACCAAACTCCTTTGACAACAAATGAGTCGGCATTGCAAACATTCCCCCATGCATCTCTTAGCAAAGCTTTAGTTTGAGTCTTTTCTATTGTACATTTAAAGACATAGAAATCCACAAGCTCCTTATTGTCATGAGGAGCTATAACAAAAAAATTGTCACCAACATGAAGTGCATCACTCAACACATCATGGTGTCCTTCATATGCAAACTCTTCAATCTCATCATCATCTTCGACATCATCTGTAGGTTCAAGGGTAACATAATTCCATGCAGAAACGTGTGATCTGTTCGCCTTGCAAACAAGCACTACAAAAGCATGAGAATTGTCGATACCTAAGAAGTTTTCCATTTGTTAAGGAGTAGACGCTGACACGATGTAACCCACGTGCATTAGGCACAGATTTACAATCCCAACGTTGTCTTCTATCCACATCACCTACTTTGACCTCCCAGAACAGTTGAGTAATTGGTCGTACTTGTGAAGAATACGTGGCTGTGCACCATTGGACATGGTTTCTCTCAAAAATGGCACCACATCTGCTGCACATTGTAATTTCACACAGTCTGGCTTTAGCTGCTCCTGAGTGATATGCCTCTTAATAACAGCACCTGCACCATCATGTTCGCCCTTCCCATGACCTGAACGTGAAAAGTGATGAGTCATTTTTAAACTTGTCAGAGTTCCATATCGAGCAACAAAATAAAAAGGCCACTTTGCTTTGAACTGCGAGGCTGCTCCATCTGACCAGACCCAATGTTCTTTGAGCGATATGCCTAGCTCTTTCAACCAACCATAATGGAGCATAAAGCAATGCTGGACAAAAAGAGTATCATGGCTTTTATCATCAGATATATAGAAATGATAGTACTTTTGGACACTACCTGCAAACCTCACATATGTAATGTGAACGAAGATTGTTACCTGGCCAGAAAACCAATGCAACGATTGGTGTTGCATTGGATCTTGTTCTTCTCTTTGAAGTGTAATCTTTAGCGAAATCCGCCATTGACACTACCACATCTTCAAGGAAGATACGTAGATAATCTTTAAACTGCTCAGCCTGCCATCTGTAAACAAAATTGTGCTTTATTAACTTACTCAGATGATCCTTGAACAGTATGAAAAGTTGCCTGCACTGCATCTCCTTGTGAGAAAGAACTTCTCTTTTCTTCTTTTTCCCTGAATCTGTTTCGCCAACTTCAAGGTCTTCAAAAATCTTAACTGCTACCATGCGTGCACCATTTAGCTCTTCAATCGGGAAAATTGGTAGCTTCTTTGAAGGCCCACACAAAGAGCATTCCGCAATCAAACACTTGATCAGTGCAAAAAAATTTGACCCGCTAGCCTTCGAGCATAAAACTGACTCCCAAATCTTTGTAAGGCTAGGGCACTGATTTGTCTGATCACTACATTTCAAATCTGCACCACAAATATCACATTGACAACTACACTCTTTCCCATGCACAGCATAAGAAATGTGCCTTATATGGTTTACAGCATCCCTCAAGAATGACCTTTGAATATGAGCTATGCAACAACAGCTATAGTGATCTTGAAGCTTGCATACAGAATAAGGTTTTAGCTTTTCAAATGTCCTTTGGTGAATTTGTACCTCTGGGTGACTCTGTTTGAAGGCAAGAAAGAATTCTACCTGCATTAAATAATGATATTCAGTACATTTATTGGCAAAATCATAACTTATTGTTGACATGCAAAACTGAGATCAATCTGGTGGGAGCTAGTATAAGAATGGTAACTAATACTTTTGTGATCAATGGAAGGAGAAAAGTTACAAGAGCCTGAGTCTAATAGTAGAAAGCACTCTAAGACCTGGTTTTTATCAGACTACCTAAGGGTAGCTACAAGGTTAACATTGGTAGCTACCAGGTTGACAGTGACAGCTACCAGGTTGACAAAGATAGCTACCAATCCACCAGGATTTCCATGGCAAACTGGTAGCTTCCACCAAGATTGCCATGGAAGACTGGTAGCTTCTACCAAGATTGCATGGCAGACTGGAAGCTATTACTCTCATAATGGTAACTAATATTTTGTGATGAGTGGAAGGAGAAAAGCTACAAGATCTTGAGTCTAATAGTAGGAAGCACTCTAAGACTTGTGGCTACCTTTACCATGAGTAGCACTGTAAGGCTGGTTGTTATCAGACTACCTAAGGGTAGCTACCAAGTTGACATTGATAGCTACCATGTTGACAGTGATAGCTACCAATCCACCAGGATTGCCATGGCAAACTGGTAGCTTCCACCAAGATTGCCATGGCAGACTGGTAGCTTCCACCAGGATTGCATGGCAGACTGGAAGCTATTACTCTCGGAGTGATAGCTCCAGCTAGCACTAGGATATTGATAGCTACCAAGTTGAAAATAATAGCTACCAGTACACCAATACTACCATGGCAATCTAGTAGAAAGCACTATCAGACTGGTGGCTACCTTATCATGACTATGAGACTGTAAACTAGCAGGTTGAACGTGGTAGCCAGCAAATTTACCAAGAACACCATGGCAGATTGGTAGCAACCCCTATCAGACTAGTAGCTACCTTTACCGAGGACAACATGGACGCTACCAAAGTTTGACAGTGGTAATTATAAGGATCACAGTAGTAGCTACCAGTCATGTATAGTAAGCTACATATTTGGCAGTGGTAGTTACTAGGTCTAAAGCAATGTGCAACAATAAGCAAACTGTACAATAGTGAACTGAATTACAACCAAACCAGTGCCATAATTGTCAATGAAAATAAGCTTGTAGTTACTCAAGAAGTCAAAACAAACCTGGGGTTGCTCAAGAAGATGCACTGGGTGTTTATCGAATACTTTGCGTGCAATACACTTTCGACACACATCCTTTTTGTTGGGCGATACGCAAGTATTGTGAGTCTAGAAGCTCACCACTGTGGCCTTCACTTCCTCTGTAATTACACTATTTGTGTATGGTTGTCGCCCACACAACTGCAATGGCAGTTCTGTAAGATTATGTTTCAATCGAGATCTAGCTGCATAGAAGTTCCTTCGATGGATACCAAGAAGCCTTGATGCAGCTGCTATATTTGGTTTCATGCTTGTGGAATTCATAACCATCATGATACTCGCCCGTTTAATAAACAACTCTACCGAGCTTTTTGGTCTCTTGATTACCTTGAGAGTGTTGTGCATTCCATAAATCAATACCCTCTGCTCATCATTGGAAACCTCACCTCCTGTAGATTGAATTTTCAGGTCTCTCAATGCTCGATGATTGAGAATGCTCCTTGTGATTTCCTCCTTTGCCTTGTTGTCAAGACCCTCTGTGCACTGCTTGAAAAACTTGATCACCTGTGCAGTAATTTTGTGGTGCTGAAATTCATTAATATCGACCTGTTTAATTCTAGCTTCCTTTTCTTTGATTCTCTCGCGATATGCGCACTTTTAGTTTGCTTCATAATCCTTGATTACACTCTGTTTGCATGAGCTGCACTTGACTGAGTCACAACAAAGGGATGTGCTACTTGTTAAACTCACAGCATCCTCAACTAGAATGATTTCCACCATCTTGTGAGTCTTTGAGAGGTGGAAAGAGGATCTCAAAGTGGGTACCCTGTCCAAAGCTAAGCCCTAAACACGAGCTAGGGATTCGCATGCAGTGTGTTTGTGTGTGTGTGTGTGTGTGTGTGTGTGTGTGTGTGTGTGTGTGTGTGTGTGTGTGTGTGTGTGTGTGTGTGTGTGTGTGTGTGTGTGTGTGTGTGAGAGAGAGAGAGAGAGAGAGAGAGAGAGAGAGAGAGCAGTAAACACCAGCTAGGGATTCGCATGCAGTGTGTGTGTGTGTGTGTGTGTGTGTGTGTGTGTGTGTGTGTGTGTGTGTGTGTGTGTGTGTGTGTGTGTGTGTGTGTGTGTGTGTGTGTGAGAGAGAGAGAGAGAGAGAGAGAGAGAGAGAGAGAGAGACAACAGTAATCGAGGAAGGCAAGCTACTCTGAGAGAGAGTGCGTGCTCAGTTATGGAGATGGGAACTGTAGAGAGAGAGAGAGAGAGAGAGAGAGAGAGAGAGAGAGAGAGAGAGAGAGAGAGAGAGAGAGAGAGAGAGAGAGAGCAGTAATCGAGGAAGGCAATCTACTCTGAGAGAGAGTGCGTGCTCAGTTATGGAGATGGGAACTGTAGCGAGAGAGAGAGAGAGAGAGAGAGAGAGAGAGAGAGAGAGAGAGAGAGAGAGAGAGAGAGAGAGAGAGAGAGAGAGAGAGAGAGCAGTAATCGAGGAAGGCAATCTACTCTGAGAGAGAGTGCGTGCTCAGTTATGGAGATGGGAACTGTAGCGAGAGAGAGAGAGAGAGAGAGAGAGAGAGAGAGAGAGAGAGAGAGAGAGAGAGAGAGAGAGAGAGAGTAACGAAAAGGCGTAACGACCTTCGATTGTGGTCTCTATCACGTTTTTTACAATATCATTATTAAATTCACTCAAAAGTTTCCCTCCACCTTTAGATTTGGGAGGTAGCCACCAGCGTGCTAGTGTGTCCAGGACACATGTAGTAAGTAAGTCCACCTATTCATGCATCCACCCTGGGAAGTTTGTCAAAGGATTTATAGATGATTTCTGTTTATATAGTTCAAGAAAAGAGCATGTTCAAAAGCTTGAAATGATTTTTGCAAGGTATGATGAACGTGGGGGTCAGCTAAACCCTAAAAAATGTCATTTAGCACAACCCCAAGTGAATCTTCTTGGACATGTGATATGAGAAAATGGAATTGAAGCGGATACAGAGAAAGTGGAGGCTTTGTTGATTCTATCATCTCCAAAAGACACCAAACAATTGGCCACTTTCATACAGAAAGTTAAATATTTGTCTCGCTTCATACCTTTGGCATCGCAACTATTATATCCCTTACAGCAGACAATCAAGAATGATCCCTTGGAATGGTCTCATGACTGTGACGATGTTTTTGATAAATTCAAGGAGATTTTGAGTACACTTCCCATTATGCAAGCTCTTGATTTGGAAAAAGAGTTTTATGTTAACCCATCAGTGGGAGATGATGCTATTGGGGCTATGTTATTGCAAAGGGGGAAGGAATCTCAATATATGAAGCATGTTCATTATGCTAGCAAAGTGAAAACTCCTCATGAAAGAGATTTTTTGAAATTGAATTGGTGATGACTAGTATGGTTTATGCTTGTAGACGATCATAGACACTACTTGCTGCAAAAGTCATTCACCTTTCTCACCAGTTATTCATTCCTTTCGCAGTTGTTCAATAATTCAAATATGAAAAAAACAGTTATGAAATGGGTTATTGAGCTTCAGGAGTTTCAGTTCATTTTTTTGGTGGAGGAAAGTACTCGAGCTACCTTGGCAGATCTTCTCACTTATAAAGACACTCTTGTTTTGGTTAAAGAAGAGGTGGTGCAAAAATTCAAAAAAGAAAGTCGAGACTCTTGCCATCCCTAATTCTTCACTATTATACTTTGATGGTTCTTATCAAAGAAGTCATGATGCTGCTTCAGGAGGCATTGTCATTTATGATGCACAAGGGAAGCTTATGAGAAAGCAAGGTCTGAAACTTGATGCGAACAGGAACAATGAAGCAGAATCCATGGATCTTGAAGGTGGTTTGCATATTTGCTTACAATTGGGAATTAGACGCTTGCAAATTAAAGGAGATGGTTTGTTGTTTGTGAAGCAAGTATTGGGAGTATGGAAGAATAAGAACCCTAAACTGAAGAATTTATGCTTCAAAGTGAAAGTGTTACTTGAAAAATTTGAAACATGGAGTTTGCAGCATATTGAAAGGTCTCAAAATGAGGAAGCTCATGATGCTACCCAAGAAATGATGATTTGTGTGTTTGTGCTAAAGGAAGATACTCCTTTATATCATGGGAGGGAAATGTTATCAAAGGAAGTGGATTTTCTATTGACAGGTATCCTATCTGAAGGTTTACCGTCTTCTAAAAAGTATGTGTTCATAAGGAAAGCCAGGAAATACAAAATGCTTGATGATGTGCTTTACTTGAAAGGAGGTGATTTGGTTCTGTGTCGTGTGCCTTGGAAAGAGGAGATTTACAAAATCCTGGAAGAAAATCATGAGGGATCTTGTGGAGGCCATTTTGTCATGAAAATCATGTTACATAAAATTTTGTAAAAAGGCTAAGTATATCCGAGCATTCAACGGGATGTTAATCATAAGTGCAAGTCATGTTTGCCTTGCCATAGGATGGGAAAGAGAATATTGAAGCCTGAATTGCAAAAGACAGTTCTAGCTTTTGATGTGTTTGAAAAATGGGGTCTTGATGCTGTTAGACCCTTACCTATGACTAGCAAGAGAAATGCTTACATCTTGATAGCAGTGGATTCTTTGTCACGATGGGCAGAAGCCAAGGCTGTCAAAGAGATCACCAGTAAGGATATGGGGAATTTTTTTATGAGCACATATGTTGCAAATTTGGTGTACCACTAGAGCTACTTTTTTATAGAGGACCATGATTTAGAGGAGATTTGTTTGATTTCTCATGCGAGAAGCTCAATATACAACATAGATACAGTTCTCCTTATTATCCACAATGCAATGATCTCAATGAGAGATTCAATGGAGAGTTGGTAAATATTTTGACAAAGATGAGCCAGACACATGGAAAGACTTGGGATTCAAAGTTGCCTTGTGCATTATGGGCCTACAGGACTACTATCAAAACGAGCACATGATTTTCTCCTTACCACTTGGTTTATGACAAGGGAGCTTTACTATCAATTGAAGTGGGAACTCTTGCACTCAAGTTGTTGTCGTTGGGAAATGAAGAGAAAACAAATGCTTGGCAAAAAAGATTGTTGGATTTACAATGTTTGCAATTGGACAAAGTTTTAGCTTTGAGCTACTATGTGGAAGTATCAAAGAAGGCTTAGCTAAAATTCAATGAATGCGTAGAAGACAAGGAAATTGAAAAGGATGACTTGGTGTTGTGATACAAGAGTAAGTTGGACAATACCTTCCAGAAGAAGTTTCAAATCAAATGGGAGGTCCTTTTACTGTTGTGAAAAAATTTGATTATGGCACATATCATTTGGCAGATTTGGGCGGTGCATAGCATAAATATCATGTTAATGGTTATAGATTAAAGAAGTATCTAGCGCATTTGATGACCATTGTGACAGATGAGATGTTATCAATGGAGGGAGACAATGTGGAGACATCTGAGGATATAGATGAGGTTTCTGGGGATGAGATGCAGCAGTTGTTCACCCTAGAAACCTTTGCTTGTCATAAATGATCAAGCAGGCTAGGGGGGGTTAGCAAGCTATGTCAAGCATTTTGTGGATGAAGATAAAGTCACTAATCCATGCTAAAAAGCCCTCCCTCTATCCTCGAGTACATAGGTGTACATAATGCTTTGAGTTTTAAGAGTGCCCTTGTAAAATTTATGTATAAAGACTTGGTCTTGCTAAGTTATTTGTTGGAGTTTTGGTTTGTTTGAACTTTCAAAAGATGGTTTTCAATGAGCATTTTCATTCGTACTTAATTGTCTGTGGATCAGACTCATACATGATGAGTTACATGCATTTGAAGTGGGCGGTCCCTTACTTAGAAAGTGGTTGCAGATGCATGTGAGGAAAGGCAAGTGGGCCGATTTGATGAATTTAATTAGAAATGATGTGGTCAAGAATTTCTAGAGATAGCCGAAGTGATAAACTCTAAACCGTGCTTTACGGCGTCGCATTTGGTGCTCGGAGTCATCCGCCATGCTTCTGCCAAGATTTCTTGATGTGGGGATCAAAATAGAAAATTTGTATGCTTAGGAGGGGAGGTGGGAGGATGGTGCCAAGTGGCAATGGAGTAGTCCCACATGGGGGGGAGCAAGTGCAAAATGGGGGGTATAAAGGGGGGAGTGGGTACCCCCTAAGGTTGAATCAAAGGGGGAAATGGAGCTCTCACTCCTTGGCTATGGGGGCTCGTGGGTGTTGGGTAGAGAGGGGGCGCCCATTTTGTGTCCCACCAGCTGTCCAGGAATCTGGACTTTTTTTTGAGCCTTTGGACACTCCACATTGCCCACTCCCCAAGTCAAAGTGACAGACATAGAGCCCCTCTTTCCCAAAAAATGGTCAAAATGAGCCAGTAAAAAGGGGAGATGAGAGAGAAATATGTCAACTAAGATAAGGAAGATAAATCCATTCCAATAAAGTAGAAAATGCCCCCATTATTTAAGCTACAATTCCCTGCACACCCTTTTTTCTTACAGAGACTTGTTTTTTTGGAGCTTTTTGAGAGACTCCCATCTTTGGAAGCTTGTAAAACTCTCATTTGTTATCGGAATCAAGCATATGGATACTCTATGGAGGTCTACACAACAATAAATTTGTCTTTATGGTCTCGGGTTTAAGCAATTTTAATCATGGTTTGGGTTAAAGCTATTTCCCACCTGACTTTACAGGTACTTGACATAGGTGTTTTTTGCAGCTTAACAGAGTTTCTTTCCAATGGTGTGGTGTGTGCAAGGCTATAGAGGTTCTCATTTTTTGTCTTGTTTGCATAATCAAATAAACAAGCTTTCCAAGGGTCTTCAATGGAGCATTTTACAACAACTTTGCAAGCATCCAACGTTCTCATCGTTACAAACCACATCGGAGACAGTTGGAAGGCTAATTTTCTCTAACATTTGTCATACGTTGTCTGAGGTGAAGACTCCTCGTTCAAACAATGATCTATTTTTGAAATGGGCTATTGTCATGGCATGCCTCAATGGAGTCAATTGGGTTGACAATGTGTTGAGCAATAATGATGTTGCGAAGGCATTAGGACTTTATTGAAGAAATATCACGGGAGCGAGTTTTCAGATGTACCTAACAATCAAAATCAAAGAAATCGTGTTTCAATTCTGGTCAATGGAAACCCGCATCTCCCCAAACAAGAAAGTTGTCATTTGAAAGAGAATCGAGAAGAGGACACATGTGGTGCATCCGGTGCATCTATGCTTTACTTAGTAATTTTGGGTGCTTGCAAAAACTTTGAAGTGCTTTGTAAGTGTCTCAAAGTGCTTCAAAGTGCATCTCTTAGAGCCTGCAAATAATTGAAAGCGCCAAAAAGTGCTTCAAAATATTTCAGAGCGCTTGCAAAGTGCACTAAAGTGCTTCTTGGTGCTTGAAAGTGCCACAAAGTACTTTAGAGTTCTTTAGAGTGCTTGAAAGTGCCACAGCGTGCCGCACAGTGCTTGAAAGTCCCATAAAGTGCCTCAAAGTGCCATAAAGTGCCTAAGAGTGCTTTGAAGTGCCACAAAGTGTTTTTAAAGTACCACCAAGTAGTTTAGAGTGCTTCCAAAGTGCACCAAAGTAGTTCAAAGTGTACCAAAGTGCTGGTACAGTGCTTCAAAGTGCTATCAAGTGCCACAAAGTGCCTCAAAGTGCTCCCAAAGTACTTTACAGTGCTGTAGAGTGCTTCAAAGGGCACCAAAGTGCATGACAGTTTTCTTGAAAGTGCCTTGTAGTGCTTGAAAGTACCCCAAAGTGCTTCAAAGTGCTTTCAAGTGCCCCAAAGTGCTTTAAAGTGCTTGCAAAGTGCTTAAAAGGGCCCCAAAGTGCTTCAGAATGTTCTCCAAGTGCACTGAAGTGCTTCACTAGTGGACATAAGTTCAACAATACAAAAATTTGAAGTAGATACTGGGAGTTTTCATAAATAGACACCAACTTCCACTCTTCAGCAACTCCCACTACTCAACCATCTCCAACTCACTTTGATTGAAAAGGTGGAGAAATGGCATACCTACACTTTTTGTGTACAAAAGGTGAATTCATACCTACTTTTGTGAAAATACACCGAGGTGGTAGTAGGTAAGTGTTGCAATTATATTTTAGTACTTTATAGTATTTTTAAATGTCTTTTGTGTGGAAGAGGGATTTGTACATGCGGTTCCAAGAGGCTCACCCTAACATTACGATGTCCCTTAGATGCTTTGAGGGTCAGAAGCCATACTTCGTATGCAAGTTAAAGGATCGCAACACCTACTGTTGTGAATACCATGTTCAGCTTGATTACTGTTGTGAATACCATGTTCAGCCATGGAAGATACCGCATACATGGAACATCATGCTTTTGCAGGTGTCTTGTGTGCAGTCCAAATGGTGGAATAGCACAGTGCATAGCATCAAAAGCCACTTTTTCATCCTTGAAAGAACTATGGGAGTCTATATTGTGTCCAAAGCCAAGTGATAGTGCTTTTCACTGTAGCAAATGTCTTTGGGAACATGCACTGATTGCAGGACTAAAAGGCTCTTGTTGTGTCCCGTCAAAGAGAGTGATGGTATCTCTAGAATGATTGTCAAGTTTTTGACAAGGTTCCTACACAGGAAAAGGATGAAGAAGGTCTAGCTAAATGTTGAAGAGACCTTGTGGTTCAGCAACTCATTCTGATGAGTTTCATTTCTATGCTTCGAGGGAAACTAGGGAGGTTCATCAAACACAACTACTTGTACAGGTGGAAAGCTCAACAGTTCAAGGAGTGTTTGGCCAATTTTCCTAATGATGCAATGGTGTCTATAGTGGACTTTGCATAGAGTTACTCCTTCAAGGTGCAGAATGAGATCCATCCAATGTATTGGTATTCATCTCAGGTCACAATCTTTTTTCACATTTCATACTTACATGATGGGCTTGGTGCTATACAAAAGATGACTCACTTCTATATCTCTGATGGCAAGACACATGACACTTTGTTTGTGCAGCACTATTTTCTTTTAAACAATAAATGGCTAAAAAGACACGGCTATAGTGTCAAGCAACATTGGGTGTGGCCGGATGGTGTTGCATCACAATTCAAAGCAAGGTGGCCATTCTATTTTGTTGCACCATTCTTCAATATGGCAGGTGTCAAAATGACGCACAATTTGTTTTCTTCAGGCCATGGAAAGGGTGAACATGACGGGGTTGGTGTAGTGGTCAAAAGAGACCTCACACACGAGCAATTGAAATCTGACGGGTGGGTGATGCATAACACTTCAAGTGTTGTTTCATTCCTCAATGCAGCTCTTAGATATCAATGCCCACAGATAGGCAAGAAAGTCGATCGTGCTTTTTGGGAGGTCAAGCTCGGTGACATTGTGAGCGGGATGGAGACACACACAATGCCTCTATAATCATCCGACACACACTCTTGGGATAATACACACACACACACACACACACACACACTATGGGACACCACTCGGCTTACACAACCGACCTAGCCAAGACGGGGAACACATCGATGGAGTGAGAGGAGAGAGACTATCCATTTGTCCACTCAACACAGAGAGACACACACACCCAAAAAACTGAGCTCAAAAGGCAATATTTTTTTATGTTTAGATACAATGGATCTTGGGCCAACACCAATGGGACAAATAGCTCACACAATATGGATGAAATATGCCAGATACAATCACAAATTTGAACAGAGGCTTCACTCACAGAAGAAACTTACACAGCCAAAACAACAGGAAAAAGTGAGAAATTTGGCAAAATGGACAGCACCGTTGCATCCGGAGCGGCCAAAAAACCCAGTCTACAATATCAAAGTGCTCAAATCCGACCCACCCTTCTTCTGTGGTGTGCAGCTGTTCTTCCTCTTCTCTCTACATTTTCCTGGTCTTTTTCTCAGGTTTTTCAGTGTCCACACTTCACTTTATCCCTTGGGCACCTTTGGCCTTTTGATTGACCTCAAACAGAGCCCGAACACGCCAAAAATTGGCCATGCAATGCATTTTTTTTACCCTTCTACATCCATCCGCACACCTGGCACTCAACTTTTTCCGATAATGCATCCCGCAACCACATGAAGTGGCCCCAAATATAGTCCTCATGATGACCTTTTTGCATAATCATCACAAGAAAACACCATTGTGTCCTCGATTACCCACATGCAAGTATTGACCCCATTCGACCTTCTGACACCACTAGATGCCATCTGACGCACCTGCTTACCTCATGTCATCGTCCTCTAGATAGCTTCCTTAAGAAGTTTTACATGCTACCAACTCCTCATTATTATAGATAAAACACATTGATATGGTGATAATGAAAATCGATGTACTATGTACACAATGTCCTACTTGTACACATGTGGACCCCACGCAACCACTTGGATCTAGAAAATGGGCAATCCTTTATTCGATGCACCATGCATGTGTATGTACATATGAGCAATCACTTCTTCCAAAAAACTCCTAACATAATTTGCCCATCCCCTAGCCTGCTAGATCATTCATGATCAGCAGCAACAAAAAGAGATATGAGACTCGCTGTGTCACAGGTCTCCTCATCCCTCACATACATCACTTGTTCTACAGATAGCTCATCTTGATCCACCATCATCAATCTAGCATGATACAATTTAAGACGCAATCCATTTACCCTTGATTTATGTAGAATCCCATCCAGGTTAGCCAACTAATATGTACCATTCAAAAAACACTCCACTACCTTGAAAGGGCCTTCCCACTTAATTTGAAACTTCTTTTGGAATGTCTTGTCCAGCTAACTATTGTAGCGCAAAACCAAGTCATGTTTCTAAAGCCTTATCTTACATCTATCCATAATGTTTCAATGCGCTCATCCTATCCAGCTGAACCTCTTGTAATTGTAAGACCTCTCTTTGAATGCATCACTGAACTGCCCAAGCAACTTTTCTAACATCTTGACCACAACTTTTCTAACATCTTGCCTGTAGGCAACTCTACTTCCACAGGCAATAGTTCTTCCTTTCTATATACCAAATGAAACGGAGTAAACCCTATCCCTGTCTTCACCGAAGTATGGTAAGCCCATAATGCACTAGGCAATTCCAAATCCCAATTCTTTCCTTGGTGCTCTGTCACTTTCGAAAGAATTTGTACCAACTCACCATTGAATCTTTTATTTAATCCATTACATTGTGGATAATAAGGAGTGGTATGCTGGTGCCTAATCTTCATCTTCGCACATTAAAAGTCTAATAGTTTAGCTCTACTCTAAATCCTGGCCCCTTGTCCGAAAGTAGCTTCAGTGGCACCCCAACCTTGCAACATATTTCATCGTACACAAATTTTTCCACATCCTTTGCAGTCATTTGTTTTATTGCTATAGCCTCTGCCCATCTAGAGAGATAGTCCACTACAATCAAAATATAGCTTTTGCCCCTGCTTGTGATCGGTAACGTACCTATTGCATCAATCCCCCACTTTTCAAACACGTCAAATGCCATAATGGTTTTTCGTAGCTCTGGCTTCAACACTCTCTTCCCAAATGCTTGACACCTATTGCAAGACCTACACCAATGGCGAACATCCTTGAGCAAACTAGGCCATACATACCCCTCTTGCAAGATCTTATGCAAGGTGATCTTTAGAGAAAAATGTCCGCCACATGCGCCTTCATGATTCTCTTCCAAAACTCTATAAAGCTCCTCCCACCAAGGTACACGTCTCAACACGAGATCAGCCCCTTTCATGTATACGCCATCACCGACCTGTTTGTACATGTACGCTCTACACACAAAACCATACTTCTTAGACTTTTGAATGTCCTTCGGAATGATTCCTATTAGAAAAAACTCCTCTTCTTGAGCCAAACTTTCCCGGACATGATAAGGAGGTAAATTGGTCCTCAACACAAATAGCTCCCCAATCATGCTTTGAGCCACTTCATGTGCCTCTCCATTTAGAGCACATTCAATGTGTCTGATGCTCCATGCTTCAAACTTTTTTAACAGGCCTTTAATTCTGAAACACATTCCCTTCAATAAGGTGTTCTTTCTCTTCCACACACCCAACACTTGCTTCACAACTAACAAGGCATCACCTTTTATGCTCAACCTTCTAATCCCATGCTTCAAACAAATGTGTAATCCAGCTTCCAACGTAGCAAATTCAGCCTCATTGTTACTATGTGCATCCAATTTGAACCCTCTCTTACATACTAGCTTCCCCTCTGGATCTTAAAGTGTTATACCCCTTGAAGCTGCATCATGGCTCTTTTTGTATGAGCCATCAAAGAACAACACATGTGCATTGCTGATCGGTGGCACTTCTTCAACTACCCTTTTTACCACCTCTTCCTTAACAAGAAGGGGATTCTCCTTGTAAGTTAACAAATCAGCTAGGGTAGCTCTTGTACTTTCTTCCACTAAAAAAGAGAACTCAAACTCTTGCAGCTCAATTACCCATTTCTTGACCACATTTGACATGTTAGTGCCATTAATTAACTGTGGAAAAAAGGTGTAACTCGTTAAGAAAACAAAAGGTCATGGTAGAAAGTAATGGCGAAATTGTCGACAAGCAAATATTACATTGGCCATCACTAGCTCTACTTCCAAGAATTTTCTCTCTGCTACCAACTTCACTCGGCTTGCACAATACACTGACCTTATATAATGGTTGCCCTTCCCCTTTGCAATAGCATGGCTCCAATGGCATCATCCCCTACTGATGGATTTACATAAAACTCTTGCTCCCAATCAGGAGCCTGCATGGCTGATAGCCCTCCTAACACCTATTTCACCTCTTGAAACACTTCTTCACACTTGTCATCCCATTGCAATGGATCATGCTTTGCCACTTGTTGTAATGGATAAAGGATTTGTGAGGACAATGGAATAAACCATGCCATGTACTTCACTTTGTGTATAAAGGTTGCCAATTGCTTCGTACTCGTAGGTGACGGAAGAAGAATAATAGACTTAACCTTGTCTGGATCAGCCTCAATGCCATTTTCTGACACAATATGGCCCAATAACGTCACCCTTGGCTGTGTTAGATGACATTTCTTTGGATTTAGTTTTCCTCCACGTTCACCATATCGAGCCAATACCATCTGCATCTTCTCATGGTGTTCAGCCCTACTGCTATAGACATAGAAGTCGTCCATAAAAGCTTTAAGGCAACTACCAATGAATGGTTCCAATACCCAATTTGCTCTCTCTTGATAGAAAGATGGTCCATTTGACAACCCAAATGGCAATACCGTGTAGCAATAACAACCCCATTGCATAAAGAAAGATGTCTTTGTTCAGTCTTTAAGAGAAATCTCCAATTGAAAATAGCCTGAAAAACCATCACACACACTGTACCTCTCATAACCTGCCACTGAATCTAAGATCTAAAACATGAATGGGAGAGGATATGGGTTCTTCTTAGTGGCTGCATTTAAGGGTTTAAAATCTACACAAATCCTCCACTTCCCATCCTTCTTTAGATTGACTACTACTAGACTCACCCATTATGTGGTCTCCACTGGGACTATGAACCCTGCCTTTAATAACTTGTCCACCTCTTCCCTCAAGGCTTCCATCTACTCTTGACCCATCCTTCTTAGCCTTTGTCGCACTGGCTTAGCACCTTCTTTCAGCTCTATATGCATCTCTTCTCCTTTGAACCCTCTAATCTCTTCATATGAAGTAATGAACAAATCAGGAAAACTAGCCAGCATGTGCAAATATATCTCCTTCTCCATAGCTGATCATGAGAGGTCTCCACTGATCATTTGTGTCATCAATTCTTGCTTCTTTGACAATTCAACCTTGGTTTGCATCAGCCCTTCAATCGCTTCATAAGGGCCTTCACTTTCATCTTCAATCTCATTTGCAAATGCAACTAAACTAGACTCCTGGATTTCTTTGTCCATCAAAAGAAATGCAACATCAACATCCTCATCACTGCTGGTAGTACTATCACTGTCCTCATCAGTCTTTGTGGAATATTCTTCATCACTAGACTCATCCTCATCTTCATAAAGCTCTTCCAATACTTTTCTTATGTCCATATTATATAGCTTTTGGGCACCTGTCTTTCCATAGAGGCTAATTGTACCACGTCTCCAATCTTGAACAGCTCCCACTGCACGTAACCATGGTATGCCTAGTATAATAGGATATGCTTCCAACCCCGCTGGCATCACATGAAAATCAACCACCACCTTTGCATCATACACCTCCACTTCTAAGCTCTTTACAATACCCAAACATTTTATTTTCTGATGGTTTGCCAATCTGATGTGAAAGCCTGACACCCCAGTCACTGTAAGACCCATCTTCTCAATGCATGAGTGTGTTATGACACATATTTGGGCTCCGCCATCAACATAACCTTGTCCCAAATTTTTTCTTTTGTGCCACACATCTACTATTGGGCAAATGTCTAGTAGCTCATCCATCGCCAACACCTTCATTGAACCTCTCTCTGGTTCAATACATGAGTGTGTTATGACACATATTTGGGCTCCGCCATCAACATAACCTTGTCCCAAATTTTTTCTTTTGTGCCACACATCTACTATTGGGCAAATGTCTAGTAGCTCATCCATCACCAACACCTTCATGGAACCTCTCTATGGTTCTTTCTCCATTGGGTTAACCATCCTCTTCTACTGTCGCTTTAGCTTAGGCACCATCTCTATAAGATGCCCAAAAATAACATATGCTTTTCTGCTTGTTAGATCGTCCATCAAGTCATAGCTTAATTTTCATCCCCTAGTGGAAAATCTGAAACATGAAACTTGCAACGAGCCCTTCTTTTCCTCTTGGCCTTGACATCCTCGTCTTCATGGATCTTTCCCATTTTCTTACTAGGACCTGGAGCACTTCTTCATTCCTTATCTTGTGTGGTCCTCTTCCCAATAGGCATCACTAATGTATCACTCCAACTTTGTTGCCTTCTCCAAGGTGACCACACTTATCACTTTTGTCTTTCCCTTTTTCTCTTGGGTTAATCCACTGGTTCCTTTTTCTCCCTTAATTTCAATGCCATAATCATTTGACCTTAGAACCTGTCTTGGCAATGGATACATGAGGCTCCCCCCATCCTTGGTGGCTTATCACATTGTGGGCTGATGTGGCCCAACTCTCCGCAATTATAACACGTGGGCGTCTGCCTCCAAACTCTACCATTTCTTTGTCCAACACCATTCCTGGGTCTTTCTTCACCTCCTGGCTGATTTGCAAACCTCTCCCGACCTCGATTATTTCCCACATTACCTAGCATGTTTAGGCTGAGATTCTTCATTAAATCTACCACTTGCCTCATGTCTTGCCTTAGCCCATCATCTTGCACTACTGTAGTGAGCCCTGCTGGCATAACCTGAGGAGTAACAGAAAACCACTAGTTCATGACGAATCCCTGGCATGCACCCTTGCAAAGAATCCATAGGCTCAAATTTAGACCTCCTGGGCAAAGACTCTACTCCTAGCTGATATTAAGTATGGAGCCTGATTTACCCTTGTAATTTTTTGTGGTTAAAACGCACATTTGTAAGGCCCCCAATATGAGGAGAAGCCATCGTGCGTGAAGATAAATCACTCATCGGAAACCAAAATTTTCACAGTCAAAAACCAGTGGCAACTTTAGGGGTCTCGGGGGCGGAAGCCCCCGAGACTTTTTTTTCCCTCGCCGGAATATTCCTTTTTGTCGGAATATTATGGCCGGCCGGCGGCCGGAAAGTGGTCGGAAAACAACCGTCGATTGGCCGGTAGTCAATGGCCGGTGGCCGGTGGTCGGAAGTCAATGGCCGGTTGGCCGATGGCCGAATTCAATGGCAGGTGGCCGAATTCAAAAGTGGACTTGTCTTCTCAAGGACGGCCACACATGGGCGGATTGGAGGGTCCGATTTGGACTTATTCGCACAAGGGCGGCTACACATGGCTGCCTCTCATAAGAGAGGGCAGCCCTTTTGGCCTATAAAAGGAGACCATTTCTACACACATTTCATAGTGTGAAGTTGATGCAATAAGGTGAGTGTGAGGAGGTGAGAGTGAAGCAAGGCAGGAGCTCCAAAAGGGTATAATCCCTTTGTAAACTACTTCTTGTTTTGAAGTACTAAAGCCATTGAGTGGCTGCTTTCCCGTGGACGTAGCCCACATTGGGTGAACCACGTATATCGTGTGTACTCTCTCTCTCTCTCTCTACTCTATAATCTCGTGTATGTAAATCTGTCTCTCTCCATTAAGTAATCTACTCAATTATCTATTGAGCTAAGTCTTATTTCCTAACAACTGGTATCAGAGCAAGGTTTGCTCGTAGCTAAAGTATCTCAAGGAAAGGATTCCTTGAATTGAGTGGGAGTTATGGCAGAGGAACGGAAGCTCAAGATTGAGAAGTTCAACGGCAAAAACTACCAACATTGGAAGATGCAGATTGAAGACTATCTCTACCAGAAGGACCTCTATTTGCCACTAGGCGGTCTTGCGAAGAAGCCCGCAACAATGGTAGATGAAGCATGGATTGTCCTTGATCGAAAGGCACTGGGAACAATCCGGTTAAGCTTGGCATCAACGGTGGCCTTCAATGTTTCAGAGATGAAGACCACGAAGGACTTGATGAAGTCACTTGACGACTTCTACGAGAAACCATCGGCATCCAATAAGGTATTTCTTATGAAACGCTTGTTCAATCTAAATATGGCAGAGAATGGTTCAGTTGCAGAACACCTAAATGACTTTAACACAAACATAAGTCAACTTCGATCGGTGAAAATCAATTTCGATGACGAACTGCGAGCTTTCCTTATACTATCATCTCTACCGGATAGTTGGGACAGCCTTGTGATGTCTGTAAGTAATTCTATCTCTGGTACAAATATTCTTAAGTTTGATGATGTTGTGGGTGTTCTCCTAAGCGAGGAAATATGAAGGAGAAGCACAGGAGAATCATCAAGTGTTGCATTCTCAGTAGAGACAAGAGGAAGGTCTAAGGAGAGGTTCAAAAACCAAAAGGGTCGTGATCGCTCAAGGCGAAGCAAGTCACGCACAAAGTCAGTTCTTCAATGTTGGAACTGCGGCAAGTAGGGCCACGTCAAGAAGGATTGCTCGTCCAAGAAGAAGAAGGAGACAGAGTCTCAAGACAACAAGCCAACATCGGAGGCCAATGTGACAGGTAAAGTAGAGCAAGATGCTCTAATTCTCTCATTAGACAATGTGTCTAATTCCTGGAGAGTAGATTCCGGGTCTTCATTCCATGCGACACCACACAAGCAACATTTCCAAGATTACACCAAAGGTAATTTTGGGTATGTATACTTGGGAGATGATGAAGCTTGTGAGATTGTTGGCAAAGGTACAGTTTCTGTCAAAACTGCTAACGGAAATGAATGGAAGTTTAAAGATGTTAGGCATGTTCCTTCTCTTCGCAAAAATTTAATCTCTACAGGAAAATTGGACGATGAAGGTCACAACATTGCATTCGAAAACAAACGGTGGAAGATCTCAAAGGGATCTTTGGTGGTTTCCAAGGGAGAAAAGGTCGGTACACTTTACTTGTGTACTGTTAGCACGCAACCTTCAGCTTGTGCAGCAACTATAAAAGTTGACAGTGCGGTGTGGCACTAC
Source organism: Adiantum capillus-veneris (assembly GCF_014529385.1). Taxonomy (NCBI): domain Eukaryota; kingdom Viridiplantae; phylum Streptophyta; class Polypodiopsida; order Polypodiales; family Pteridaceae; genus Adiantum; species Adiantum capillus-veneris. The sequence goes on from NC_140956.1 coordinate 122,524,312, forward strand.
CGGCTTGGGCATATGAGTGCCAAAGGAATGCAAATCCTTCAAACAAAGAAGCTTCTACCAGGTTTGAAAGAAGTGGACTTAGAGTTCTGTGAAGATTGTGTTTATGGTAAACAAAAGAGGGTAAACTTTCAAAAATCAGGAACTGAAAGAAAAAATAAAAAACTTGATTTGGTTTATTCTGATGTTTGGGGTCCTGCAAGTACACCATCACTTGGTGGCTCATTGTACTATGTAACATTCATAGACGATGCGACTAGAAAAACATGGGTTTATGTCATGAAGAATAAATCCGATGTATTTTCCATATTTCAAAAGTGGAAATCCTTTGTGGAGAATGAAACATGGGTTTATGTCATGAAGAATAAATCCGATGTATTTTCCATATTTCAAAGGTGGAAATCCTTTGTGGAGAATGAAACAGGTACCAAGGTTAAATGCCTCAGATCGGACAATGGAGGCAAATATTGCAGCCAAGCTTTTGAAAGCTTTTGTGCTAACAATGGCATTCGGAGGCAAAGGACAACCCCAAGGACACCTCAGCAAAATGGTATTTCGGAAAGGATGAACAGGACAATCATGGAGCGAGCACGAATCATGCGGCTACATGCAGGCCTACCGCTTGATCTTTGGGCGGAAGCTGTAAGTACGTCTGTGTACTTAATCAACCGGTCACCCTCAACGGCATTGGATAGGGGAGTTCCAGAAGAGGCATGGACAGGTAAACCGGTGAATTATGCATTTCTTGAAGTGTTTGGGTGTGAGGCTTTCATGCACATAGATAGAAGCCTAAGATCAAAGCTAGATGCAAAGTCCAAAAAGTGTTTCTTCATTCGCTATGGAGAAGGTGACTTTGGGTATCGCCTATGGAATCCTGAAGATGGTAAAATCTTAAGGAGTAGGGATGTAATTTTTAACGAGCAAAATATGTACAAAGATTACTTGGAAAGAAAACAAACAAAAGAAACAGGTGATGAGTACATGGAGCTTGAGGACGGTGAAGACTCAAGGACTGCAAACGGTGACAATGTGCAACAACGTCAACCAAATGAGGAGCCTCGATCTATTCCCAGAAGATCTACAAGAGCAAGTAGACCTCCAGAAAGGTTTGTTCCTTCCTTCAACCATCTCTTGATCTCAGATTCTGGAGAGCCGAAATCATACGAAGAAGCTATGCAACATGAATCCAAAGAAGAATGGACGAAGAGCATGCAAGTGGAGATGGACTCACTACATCGTAACCAAACATGGGAGTTGGTTGAGTTGCCTAAAGGTAAGCGGGCACTTCAAAACAAATGGGTTTACAAGCTGAAGGAAGAAGAAGGTGGGAATAAAAGGTACAAGTCTAGGCTTGTGGTAAAAGGTTTTTCTCAAAAGAAAGGTATTGACTTCAATGAAATATTTTCTCCTATTGTAAAAATGAACTCAATTAGGCTTGTCTTAAGCCTTGTGGTTGCTCATGATCTAAATCTTGAGCAAATGGATGTAAATACGGCATTCCCTCACGGTGACTTGTGGAGGAAATCTACATGCTTCAACCAAAGGGGTATGAAGTAAAAGGTAAGGAGAAAATGGTTTGCAGATTAAAGAAGAGCTTGTATGGTTTAAAGCAAGAATCAAGACAATGGTACTTGAAGTTTGATCGATGGATGTTGGATCATGGATTCACAAGATGCAACTCAGATCACTGCATCTACACAAAGAATTTGGGAGATGGGAAATTCATCATCCTAATGTTGTATGTTGATGACATGTTGATTGCAAGTGCTAACATGCAGGACATCAAAGACCTAAAAGAGGAGCTGTCTAAATCTTTTTCAATGAAAGATTTAGGTGCTGCAAAGAGGATACTTGGTATGAAAATATCAAGGGACAGGACGAAGAAGACAATAAAGCTATCTCAAGCAGATTACATCAAGAAGGTACTAGAAAGGTTTGCAATGCAAAATGCAAAACCAGTTTCTACACCTTTGGCTGGTCATTTTAAACTAACGAAGCATATGTGTCCAAAGACACAAGAGGAGATAGCCTATACGTCTAAAGTTCCATATGCTGCAGCGGTAGGTTCTCTAATGTATGCTATGGTCTGGACAAGGCCAGACATTGCACAGGGAGTTGTGAGTAGGTTCATGGACAACCGAGGTAAAGAGCATTGGCAAGCTGTGAAGTGGATACTTAGTTATCTAAAAGGGACGACAACAAATGCTTTGTGTTTTGGAGGAACTGATATTTTTCTAGAAGGGTATGCTGATGCAGATATGGCAGGTGACAAAGATACTCGAAGGAGCACTACTGGCTATGTGTTCACGGTTGGAGGCACAGCAGTAAGCTGGGCTTCAAAGCTGCATAAAGTGGTTTCACTTTCTACCACGAAAGCAGAGTATGTAGCAATGACGGAGGCAAGCAAAGAAATTTTGTGGCTTCACAGATTCTTAGAAGAGCTTGGATTCAAACAAGACAATTGTGTCTTGTACAGTGATAGCCAAAGCGCTATAAATCTTGCGAAGAACTCAGCCTTTCATTCAAGGACAAAGCGCATTGAGGTGAGATATCACTTCATATGCACTCTTTTGGAAGATGGAGAGCTAAAGCTAGGAAAGGTGCATACAAGTGAAAATCCTGCAGACATGTTTACAAAGGTGGTCAACACAGAGAAGTTGAGCTTTTGCTCATCTTCAATGGGCATTCAAGAATAAGAAGCCAGAATGGAAAGCAGTCTCACAAGTTTGGTTTGGAGATCAGTCTTCAAGTGGGAGATTATTAAGTATGGAGCCTGATTTACCCTTGTACTTTTTTGTGGTTAAAGCGCACATTTGTAAGGCCCCCATTATGAGGAGAAGCCATCGTGCGTGAAGGTAAATCACTCACCGGAAACCAAAATTTTCACATTAAAAAACCAGGGACAACTTTAGGGGCCTCGGGGGCGGAAGCCCTCGAGACTTTTTTTTCCTTCGCCGGAATATTCCTTTTCACCGGAATATTATGGCCGGACGGCGGCCGAAAAGTGGTCAGAAAACAACCGTCGGTTGGCCGGTAGTCAATGGCCGGTGGCCGGTGGTCGGAAGTCAATGGCCGGTTGGCCGGTGGCCAAATTCAATGGCAGGTGGCCGAACTCAAAAGCGGACTTGTCTTCTCAAGGACAGCCACACATGGGCGGATTGGAGGGTCCGATTTGGACTTATTCACACAAGGGCGGCTACACATGGCTGCCTCTCATAAGAGAGGGCATCCCTTTTGGCCTATAAAAGGAGACCATTTCTACACACATTTCATAGTGTGAAGTTGATGCAACAAGGTGAGTGTGAGGAGGTGAGAGTGAAGCAAGGCAGGAGCTCCAAAAGGGTATAATCCCATTATAAACTACTTCTTGTTTTGAAGTACTAAAGCCATTGAGTGGCTGCTTTCCCGTGGACGTAGCCCACATTGGGTGAACCACGTATATCGTGTATACTCTCTCTCTCTCTCTCTACTCTATAATCTTGTGTATGTAAATCTGTCTCTCTCCATTAAGTAATCTACTCAATTATCTATTCAGCTACGTCTTATTTCCTAACAGCTGACTCATTCTTCTCAGCTTCCACTCTTTGTTCCTTGCTACCTCTAGTGCATTTTCATATGTCCTAGGCTTCTTTAGCTCCACTCTCCAACGTATATTCTCCCAAAGAACAGCCAAGAAACTGTCCTTCTCCATCATGGCAGGTGGAGGTACCTGTGGTGCTCAGGCCTTGCACATCCTCTCCCATGCCATTGAGAACTTACGTATGTACACATCTACTGGCTCACCTTCCCTTTTCACCAAACCCTATACTTCTTGCCACACTTTGTCAGGATCTTCTGTCTTCACAAAATCCACTTCCAATCCATGCCTTAGATTGTCCCAACTTAATCTCACAGGTAGATCGGCCACACGCAACTCCTCTTCAAATGATTGGGACCAAACTCATGTGTCACTCTTCAAACAAATCTAGAGAAGATGTAACCCTGGATGTAACATCTGTGCAAGATCATGAATCTGATTGCTAATGTAGGCAACCTCATGTGTCACTCTTCAAACAAATCTAGAGAAGATGTAACCCCGGATGTAACATCTCTGCCAGATCATGAATCTGACTGCTAATGCAGGCAACCTCCATCTTTTCTAAAAAGTCTTCCACATCTTCATCACTTCTTCCATGAAACTCCGGATAAGAGAAATCCATGGCTACCAAAGTTTTGATGCTTTGAGAACCCCTTCTAACACCCCTTCCAGAAACTTCAATGAAGCTCATCTTTAGATAAGGAAAAACACATGCACATCAAATGAGTTTTCATAGTTAATCATCAGATTTACAACATGCAAAGGGGATTCCAGTATCTCTCTTAATCTTCTTGGCCCGAACATAAAGACTATGCGCTGCTGGAAAAAAATATTCTTGGACACATTAACATTTATCTGGATTCTTTGTGCAAAATGAAAAGGAGTGAACTGAGGTTCGTCTTGATCATCCATTAAAGCCAACCATGCAACTCCCAAGAAGGCACACCTAACCTATCCTCAGATTTTGCCAGAATTTCAGCAGCATAATAGCATAAATGGCTCAAAAGACCAAAAAAATAGCCATCACAACTTGTAAAAATTTTGGTAGAGTTTCCCCATAAGTAGAGCAGTAAGAACCCAAAATATAGACTGTATATGTATGTATAACCTGCCAAAAATAGAACCCGAGCATCAAGTAGGAATCACTAGTACATAGCCTATGGAGAGGTCACAAAAAGGGTGCTCTAGCCACCTGTATCACTGAAAAGATCTCACATATGAGAATCCCCCAGCTCAATAAAACCTCATGCTATCAACCCTCTCACGAAAGATTATGTAAATCTCATATAGTCAAGTCTCAAAAATGACTATCTTCCAGACCAAATCTCAGGAACTACCCAATAAAACCAAGTATGGCTCCACAAAGGCGTACAATGGCAGTATCCACAAGTAACATACAATACAAGACAATGCGCTCAAATAGGTGCCAATTGATGCATACCCACGGCAACTACAAGTGACTCCCACTTGCCAGTGTATCACTCTACTCCAGCTACCTGTACCTACGTGAATCACCTGTACATGTACTTGTAACATGTAACCTGTACATGTACTTGTAACATGTAACCTGTAACCTATAATGTGCAATCTGTACTCTCGAAGTTGAAAGTACTCATAGAAGATCCTCCATGGGGGCGCCAAGAGAATGTGAGCGGGACGGAAACACACACAACACCTCTATAACCACCCGACACACACTCTTGGGATAATACACACACACACTATGGGGGACCACTCGGCTTACAAAACCCACCTGGCCAAGACAGGGAACACACCAATGGAGTGAGAGGAGAGAGACTATCCATTTGTCCACTAAACACAGACACACACACACACACCCAAGTAACTCAGCTCAAAAGAGGAGGATTTCTAATGTTTAGATATAATTGAGCTTGGTTCAACACCAATGGGACAAATAGCTCACACAATACGGATGAAACATGCCTAATACAATCACAAATTTGAACAGAGGCTTAGCTCACATGAGAAACTTACACAGCCAAAATAGCATGAAAAAAGTGAGGAATTTGGCAAAATGGACAGTGCCATTGCGGCCGGAGCGGCCAAAAACCCCAGTCTTCAAGATCAAAGTGCTCAAATTCGACCTCGAATGAGCAGTTCATGGCCAGAACAGCTTCCAAAAACAGCAAAAACTGAGTTGCGGCTGTTCCTCCTCTTCTCTCCATGTTTTGCTGGCCGTTTTCTCAGTTTTTTCAGTGTCCAGACTTCACTTTATCCCTTGGGCACCTTTGGCCTTTTGATTAACCTCAAATGGACCTCGAACAGGCCAAAAATTGGCCATGCAATGCATTTTTGTCACCCTTCTACATCCATCCACACACCTTGCACTCAACTTTTTCCAATAATGCATCCCACAACCACGTGAAGTGGCCCCAAAATATAGTCCTCATGATGAACTTTCTGCATAATCATCACAAGAAAACACCCATGTTGTGTCCTCGCTTACCCACGTGCAAGTATTGACCCCATTCGACCTTCTGACGCCACTAGATGCCATCTGACGCACCTGCTTACCTCATGTCGTCGGCCTATGGATAGCTTCCTCGAGAATTTTTAGGTGCTAACAACTCCTCATTATTATAGAAAAAACACACTGGTACTGGTGATAATAAAAATCCATGTACTCTGTACACGTTGTCCTACATGTACACATGTGGGCCCCACGCAACCACCTGGCTCTAGAAAATGGGCAATCCTTTATTCGATGCACCATGCATGTGTATGTACATATGCACAATCACTTCTTCCAAAAAACTCTTAACAACATCGATAGAGTTATAGCGTGGGATTGCAAGCGGATGACAGGGTCTTGATCCTGGCACTGTGTCAAACAATACAATCAGACAAATATGCATGGACTAAGGCAAAGACTCCTCTCTTGCTTTGTGGTGTGTGCATCAAAGGTTAATGGAGGAGATCTATCAACAAAAATCATGTGTAGGGGTGGGTATACTTGTAAATGCAACCCACAATTATGGATGAAAGAGATGGAGAAGCATTGAGTGAGGATGATGATGAATACGCCCCCATGTATGTTGGCCACAAGGATGACCTGAGCAATGCCTTGATGGTTGGCTAGAACTTTGTAGTGGCTGTAGAGGAGGCGGGTGCAGACTTCTACGTCCTGAAATGCACCAACACAAAGCGTCTGACCAAAACAGAGGAAAAGGATCAATGGCACAACATCATTAAGAAAAATTTGTATGTGGTTGAGGGCGGATTCTACGACAAGGTAAATGGCCGAGATGATACTTATGTCCTTTTGGACAACAAGCCCACTGTTCTAATCTACTCCCATTTAGTGCGATGCATCAGGTTTTCCATGTCCTCGAGGGAAGGTGAGCATAATGTATATGATGTGTCAAATGACATATTTGAGCAAATCTATAATAACATGCCCCTAGAGGAGAACTTGTAAGGTTTCTCTGTAAATTTGACTGAAGGACCTGGCCAGCACTTTAAACACTAGCTAGCACTTTTTTTTTAATTATAAAAATGAGGCGGTGAACTATATTAAAGAGAGCTAGGAAGGATTACATCAAAGCTAGGGGGAGAATCACCTAACTACTTCCCTCTAGAATTACAACTAATCACCCCTGCTGAATAGCTAGCACTTTTCATATTAGAGTGATAAAAGACATCTTTTAAAACACTTGAAAGCACTTCTGAGAACTTGACCAATTGACTAGCACTTTACCAGCCCCCTGAAACACTTAAGCACTTTCGAGCACTTTACCAACCCCCTGAACCACTTGACCAGCTCTTTGGACCACTTAGGACCACCTGACCAACACTTTTGAGCACTTTATATTACTTGACAAGCACTATGAACCACTTGACCAGCCCTTGAACCACTTGGCCAACACTTTATACCACTTGACAAGCACTTTGAACCACCCGACCAACACTTTGAACCACTTGACCAACCCCCCAAACCACTTGAACAGCACTTTGTTCCACCTGACTATCATTTACCAAACTCCTAAACCACTTGACTAACTCTTTGGACCACTTAGGACCACCTGACTAGCACTTTATACCGCTTGACAAACCCCTTGAACCACTTGACCACCCCCATAAACCACTTGGCTAACACTTTATACCACTTGACAAGCACTTTGAACCACCTAACCAACACTTTGAACCACTTGACCAACCTCTTGAACCACTTGGACAGCACTTTGTACTACTTGACCACCACTTAACAACCACCTTAACCACTTGACCAGCTCTTTGGACCACTTTGGACTACCTGACCAACACTTTTAAGCACTTTGTACCACTTGGACAACACTTTGAACCACTTGACCACTTAACCAACACTTAACACCCAATCAAGTTGACAGTAGAAGAAACAACTGACTTGCAAAATTCTTCATAGTATATTCAAGTTTAGATACAAGAATACTTAGCTTTACAGGGAGTTAGCTTTTTCAAGAAGTAAAGTCAGTTAGCTAGAAGACTGCTCTGTCCATTTTTGTTGAGGTGGCCGCTTATACTTGGTTGCTAGAGGTGGCAGTCTCGGTGCAAGAATATGTTGTTGTGCCCGTACTTTTCCATGTGGCAATGCCCAATCCAATTGTGCAAGTTCATCCTTCCTGGCATCAAATGGACTTTCCCTGACAGTCTTGACTCTGTCAGGAGTCTCAGCCCACTATTTTATCAATGATGTAACATCCTCCTTGAGGAAATATTTTCCCATTGCCTCTCATTTTACTTTTATATCCCAGGAAGAATGACAAAGTTATTGGGATCATTGAAGTACATCTTATAGAGGGAATCATCCAACAGTAAAGTGTTAGACTTAATGAACTTAGGACTGAGAGGTACCAAAACGTTTCTAGTTTTTTGAAAAATATTTGCTTTGGGGGGTTTCCATATTCCCAACTGCTAACATGGCAACAGTTTTGTGCCAGCCACCCACTCAAACAAGGCTTGGCTTGAGATAGGCACTTGTCGATTCCCTTCTCAAGATTGTGGCAGGCGCACGACAACCACAAAAAAGTCTTTGCTATTTGACTCAGTCCAAGAAATAGTAATTCTGCATCGTTCCATACATAGTAGGTGACGTTATCATCCCCCTTTACTTTGTCAAAGTACAGCATGTTTAAATATGGGGTTTCCAATGCTTTGCGCTTATCATGTACACAAGCAAGCACATTGTTGAAGTCACAATGACTGCAAAATCTCTATGGATTGAGAAGCGAGACATTGGTTTGTAGCAAGGAAGCTGGAGATCAATGTGCTCTACCTCATCAGTGGGCGATGGGGGTTTTGAGCCAACCACACGAATTTTAACTACAGAGCACAAATTGACAGAAAACTAAGAGAGAATACTTATTTTATATTTCTCGGAAAAAAGATACAAAGCTGCAATCTAAAAAAGATAACATGAAAAAAAAGATAACATGTGTGTAAGAAAATAAAGCTTCTTGCATGCTCTGGTTTCACTACAAGAGGTTGTGTGCTCTTGTGATGCTGTTAGCGACGGAAATACACTGGGTTTTTATAGCCCCCGGCGTCGCTAAAACCGTCGCTACGAGCGTCGCTACGAGAGCGTCGCTATATGCGTCGCTATAGGTGTCGCTGTATAGAGACACTCATAGCGATGCTCATAGCGACGGTTATAGCGACGTTTACACAGAAGACTATAGCGACGCTCATAGCGACGCTAAGGAGCCATAAATAGCGACGGTTATAGCGACGCCCGAGAGAATTTTTTTTTGGTGGCAGGGCATTCAATGCCCTGCCACCCATCAACCATATTGTACTTGATTCACTTTTTAAAAAAAGTGCAAGGGTAGATAATAGACCCAAAATAGTCACCCGCAAGACGCATTGTTTGCAAAATTGACAAGCGTAAAATTGACAATTGTACACATCATAGGCAAAATGAATTGATTGGCAAATGTAATAATGACAATTGTACAACATCATAGGCATAAAGAATTGATTGGCAAAAGGAACTGCGGTGACAAATGTAATAATATACATGGTTCAAAAAGACGTATAAAATCCGTCTCATGATACATAAGCTATGAGAAACCCTAAACTAATGCTATCTAGCTACGGCTAAAGTGACGTCGTCTAGTCAGACGTCTCATCGCGTCCAAGCGGCGTATCTGTCGGATTCTGCAAAAAAAGACAATAAGACAGCTTTCAGTAAGTATAAACATATAACGACATTTATAAAACAATACAAAAAACTGAAAAGAGTAAACCCTAATACTAACCATGCCGCCGCGAGAACTGAGAATGTCCATCAGGGCGTTTAAGCCCTTCCTGCCTGCGTACTCGCGCTCGTACGGTGTGGGATCACGTCCTGTCATCGACCACTGTCAAAACATACAAAGATTTCATTATGTTAGAATTAAAAAACTCATAAACCCTAAACTATCGAACATAAAGATCAATGCGAAAACACTTACAAAATCGGCCTCAAATGATGCCCATCCACCGCTCCCCAAGTGGTGCGAGCTCCCTGCCTCTACTCGCGCTCTGGCTGCATCCTTTTGTTGCTTCCACTTGTCGGGATTCTCGCGCGCTGCTTTCTTCGCATTCTTCCAATCTTCTTTGGCCAGCCAATCTGGCCTGTTCCACCCATTCTTGATTGCTTTTTGCACTTCGGAACGCTTGTGTTTGCAGTATTCGCGCATTCGAATCTTCATCAGGTCTTCATTGAAGCGTTGATCCCGTGTTGGAACGGGAAACTCATCATGAAGTATGCTGATGACTCTGTTTTTTAAATCACTTGGTACTTCACTCCATTTGTTTAGTATGTAGTGTCTAAACAGCTGAGAGCAAAGACCACGCATGCGCGAGATCACCTTCTTGCCGTCATCATCCATGATGATGCCGCCGCTGATGTCGACGGAGTAAGGCAAGCCCTCTGGCCGGTGACGCGTGAACCTGGGTGTCTCAACAGGGGTCTCTAGCGGCGTGTCGATGGGGGTACAGACGTCAGGTGTCTCCACCGGCGTCTTGGCCCCGAAGCGAGGAGTGTCGAGTGCGGTGGCTCCTGGCGGAGTAGGTAGAGGTAGACAATGACGCAAAGACAGTTAAATACAATGAATAGAGTAGACAATGACGCAAACACACGAATATTTAAACTTAATATTGAATGAATAGAGTAGACAATGACGCAAAGACCATTAAATACAATGACGTAATGACGCATATAAATACAATGACGCAATGAATTGAGTGATAGAAGAGGCAAGTCGAAAACTCAGAATTTTCAATCAAAATATGTGAGCGCGAGTAGAAAAGAGCGTTATACACCATGGAAGGTACTTAGAGAGACAGAGCTTTTACAACACGGAGCAAAATTGTTCAAATATAATATTTGTGGATTTAAGAGATCTCTCTCTCATCCTCGCATAACTCAGCATAACTTCCTATATCTATATAGAGCTCTCCGTTTAAACACATATCCTCTGTTTCATTTTGTAGCTCCTCTGCATGCACCCCATATAGAGTAGTAGCATCTTGATGCTCGTCTGGCACCACCGCAGCGTCTTCTCATTGAGCATCTTCTCTGATCTCCTCCATTGATGCCGTTGTGATTGGCACATGGTAGCCTTCATACGTCCTTGGACTACGAGGGGCTACCTCTATGACGTACCACCAGTTTGATGTAGACTTTGTAGGATGAAATATTACCTGCCAGAGCCACATAACTTACATGAGAGCTTTCAAGCACATAACTTGTAAAAGGGGGATGTTAACTATTTACATACTTACTTGTTCACAATGCTCGGGTAGTACGAAAGTGTCTCTTAGGTCAGTCCATTTCTTAGTAGAATCCACCTCAAGAAAACCAGACTCTCCTCTACGCACAATAGCGTTGCGACCCTCCATGATTATCTTGAACCATTGCACGTCGAACAAGTCGACAAAAAATCCTCTGTAATCGATCCTCAAAATCTCTTGTAGCGTGCCGAAGTAAGTGAGTTCCGCCACCACAGGATCTGCATCAGAGGAACGTCGTCGACTAGACTGTTCAAATTTTGCCATGATTCCACAATCTTGAGTAAAACGCTTTTTGTCGATCCGTTCCACCCTAAAATGTCAACCTTTACACCATGCTGCTGTGTATGACTTATACTACAACGAACAAAGATTATGAGTGGCCGTTCAAACGTTTAGAAATAAAGTCACTAGCTAGTCGTACATTGCAAACTTGCCTTGGTCGCGCAACCCCGAGAGTACTCCCACTCTTCTTAGTCACTTCGTCACCGCATTGTTGTGCGCTTTTCAATTGGTTGTGCAACCATCTTAAGCTCATGAATGTTGGTAGGCTCTCCAGAACCGTCGGATAGTGCATCGGCGGTCGTCTTCCCCGTCTCCACTCGATTCGTGCCCTTTGTCGCTCTTGCTTTGCATCCTCATATTGTGAAATCCACTTTTGCGTCACTGGATTGTGAAGCATGCAAAATCGGTTGATTTTAGCCTCTAGATCTTCCGTCATCTTCTTCTCAACACCGAGATTGCACATGACAATCCCAGATATGCGCTCATTGTCTATGGTTCGCCATAGCGTGTCCCAAGCTTTATCAAATCCATCTAGCCACTCTCCAATGTACACTAGGGACTCTGATACCAACCAACCTTCTGCCATGCTGCCCTCTGGACGTGCCTTTTGACGCACATATCCCTTAAGCGTTTTCATGAAACGTTCTAAGAAGAACATCCATCTGGAATGAACTGTGCCAGCTATTTCCACCTCATCAACTATGTGAACAAGAAGATGCACCTGAATGGTTAGCATGGTAGTAGGAAAATGTTTCTCAAACATGCACACAAGCTCCGCAGCATTTAGTTTTGCGAATGGTATGGAGTCTACGTTGATCTCCTTTTGTGAGATCCATTGCACCAGCTTTGCAAGTTTGTAGATTGTGTTACGGATGTCGAGAGACAAACATCCCTCAATGGCAACCGGTAAAATAAACTGTAAAGTATGTGCAGCAATGATATTAAAGTCCACATTTTATGCAATGATATTAAAGTCCACTATGAACGTACCTGACACATTTTATGCCAATGGTTAGCATGGTAGTAGGAAAATGTTTCTCAAACATGCACACAAGCTCTGCAGCATTTAGTTTGGCGAATGGTATGGAGTCTACGTGGATCTCCTTTTGTGAGATCCATTGCACCAGCTTTGCAAGTTTGTAGATTGTGTTACGGATGTCGAGAGACAAACATCCCTCAATGGCAACCGGTAAAATAAACTGTAAAGTATGTGCATCAATGATATTAAAGTCCACATTTTATGCAATGATATTAAAGTCCACTATGAACGTACCTGACACATTTTATGCCAATCGTGTGACTTCAAACCGGTAAGCTTTCCTTCTTTAGTAAAACACGTTCGGAGCGAGTGCATTACGCCAGTGGGGGTCTGCAAAGATAGAGTGGTCTCTTTTACTTTGCGTTCTTGGGCTCCTGTGAAAATCCATGGTGCTTTAGGGAGTTTTATCGATCCATCAGACGTTGTTTGCGGCCAATATTGCTCCATACGATCCACATTTCTAAGGTCAACTCTGGCTCCCAAAGTATCTTTCTTGCTGGTCAGATGGTCCCATAGTAGATTACCCACATTCTTAAATATGTGCATTGGATCGAGCAAGTGATTGATCATGAGTCGGGGCCAGTATGGTAACTCGTACCATAGAGATAGTCTCTTCATCCCTAGAGGCAATCCGTCATCGCACATCTCCTTCTGCTCTAACCATGCTTGTGCAGACATCCTTGGTGGCTCTCTTCCCAAAAAGCCGTTGCGTAACACATGATTCTCTGGAAGATACGCTTGATGACCTTCGTAGATTTGCTTCTTCAGTGAGGGCGCCATACGTGCATTCAGTCTAGGTCCACATGTGACACATGCTCTGTATCCGCTTGTTTGAAGCCCTGCATGTATACACATTATAATAGATCAACTATGGGAAAAAACAAGATTTACAGTGTCTGAGTGAGGAGTGTCAATAGATCACCTGAGCATTCTGCTAGCCCGGGATAGTCATGCATGGTCCACATTAGAATGCCTCTGATCAAAGCATTCCGTCATCCTGTGTGTCGGCTCATATCCACCACCTCTATGCCAATCCACAATTGTTGTAGCTCTTCTAATAGTGGACGAAGATACACATCCATATTCTCCACTTTATATCGCCCTGGCACAATCAAGCTTAGCCATAGGTGCCCCTTCTTCGTAGTCAACCACGGGCGAATGTTGTAGTTGACGATGACAACGGGCCATACACTGTAAGATGTTGATCTTTGACCAAATGGATTTACGCCATCCATAGCTAGGCCTAAGCGCAAATTTCGAGCTTCCCTGGCAAAATCCGACCATGTTCCATCTATATGTTTCCAGGCTGCGCAATCTGCAGGAATTCGTAGCACACCATCCGAAGATTTATTCTCCTCATGCCATGATGCTAGGGCGGCCATGGACTTACATTCGAAGAAATGCTTGATGCGAGGAAGCAGAGAAAAATTTCGCAAAACCTTTTGTGGAATTTTTGTCCCGTGGAGATCTACTCGATATCTTTCGGAATCACATTTCGGACACTTCTCCATGTCTATGTATTCCCCTCTGAAAAGAATGCAGTCATTAGGACAAGCGTGGATAGAATTGTAATCCATCCCCAAGTTTCGCAAAATCTTTCTTGCTTCATCTCGGGAATCTGGCATCACATTGTCAGCTGGTAGTATGTGCTCTTTAAGCAATCTACACAACATAAAAATACGATACAGTCGTGTAAAAATCTATCAGATCATTATACATTTAGAGTTTTATTAAAGTAAACTAATTGTAATAGATCACCTGAAAAGCGCTATGACGCTAGTGTCACTCCATCCAAACTTTGCCTGCATGTTGAGAAGAACCAGGAGTGCTTTCAATCTAGACATACGTGCTCCATTATACAATGGCGTATCGGCTTCACTTTTCATATCATCATAGATAAGCCTTTCTGAATCCATGATCATCTCGATCATTTCATCAATCTCGGGCTCAAACATTGCCTCGTTGGGAATGTGCTCTGCATGATCATCCCCCGAGCTGTCAGAGGCTACATCTTGTGGCCTCACATATGCTGCTTGACCAAAGCGCCTGCGAACACGTCTATTGGGTTGCAAGATTGCTGCTTGTTGGCCAGCGTCAGAGTCCGACGAGTTATAATTGGCAACAACTCGATCTATAATAATTGGATCGAACTCGCCAAATTGGCGAACGTGCTGCAAAGAAACACGTCTTGTCCGTCGCACAGCATGCTTGCATTGATTACAAGGACATAAGACCCTCGTTGAGAGATAGGTGTTTCGGTTGGATGGTCCCACATCCTCGTCACTACTCATAATGAGGATAAAAATCTTATAACCTGGACAACAAATTTAATATTCTATTGGCATTCTTCGTCTTATCTCTCTCTCTCTCTCTCTCTCTCTCTCTCTCTCTCTCTCTCTCTCTCTCTCTCTCTCTCTCTCTCTCTCTCTCTCTTTACCTCACATTCTCTAGTCATGTCCAATCCCGGCACACCTCGGTCTAGAGGTGCACGGAGATCAGAACCACTGGGTTATAATCTCGTCTTTATTGGTCAATACCTATATTTGTGGGTACAAGAAATCTATAGACCCACGTCTAGATGATACTGCATGTAGTGGACAAAACCCCTTTGCCTCTTCTCTAGCTGTAGCACTTCACAGCATCTTAACATCTTTTCACAGTAGATCTTTTCACTGTTCGTCTAACTCTAAACCCTAAACCGTAAGTAATTCTTGTGTGGACTCGATCTAACGTAAATAAGCGTAAATCTAAATAAACGTAAATCTAACTAAAAATAAACCTAAATCTAATTTAACGTAAGTCTACATCTAACCTAATCTTTAACGTCTTTTGGGATAGTTTCTTACGACGTTAAAACTCTCTTCTTCTTGTGTGTGTGTGTGTGTGTGGGTAAACCTAAATAAACCTAAGTCTAATCTAATATAACATAAATCTAAATCTAACGTAAATTATGTTATATTAAAAACAAAGAACTAAACTAACAGGGATTATAAGAACCTTAAAACTGATTTAACACATAATTTTTCACATAACTCGGCAAGAGTTGGCATTCTCATCACTAAAGATATGAGAGTTAACTTTTGGCGGTGATGCTGCCTCATCTCCATCCACATCTGACGACAGCAATTGGCCCTTTAGACCGTTCTTGCTCTTGTTACTAACTTTGAAGTTGCTGTTGAATGACTAGAGGTTGTCTAGATGGTCATTGTGTCGGGGATGTAGTGGATGTAGTGACTCTTGCCGCCCTGAAGATCCACCTTCTTCCCTATCGTCTGAAGACATTTCACCAGTACTTTTGGATCGACGGAGCCCACCATGAGTGAAGGCAGCAATACCCTATATTCCATTGAGGGCTTTCTTCACCCGCTTCATGCAGGCATCGCAGTCTATGGAGACCTAAATCTAATCTAATATAACGTAAATCTAAATCTAGCGTAAATAAACGTAAATCTAATTAAAAATAAACCTAAATCTAATCTAATTTAACTTAAATAAACCTAAATCTAATTTAACGTAAGTCTACATCTAACCTAATCTTTAACGTCTTTTAGGATAGTTTCCTACGACGTTATAACTCTCTTCTTCTTGTGTGTGTGTGTGCATGTGTGGATGTGTGTGCCAATAAAAAGAGATAAATGGTATAACCTTTCTATCACCCATGCCAAGTATGATAGATTGGTTATGCCATTTCCCTCTTGAATAATAGGTCTTGAGTTCAACTCCTCGTCGGCTAGATCTTTAGGTCTTTTAATTTTAATTATTTTCCTACGACGTTAAATTAGTTTCTCTCTCTTTCTCTCTCAATGTGTGTGCATTTTTTTGGATCGTATGCATGTTTTCTCTCTCTTTTCCTCTCTCAATGTGTGTGTTTTTTGTTTATGCATGTTCTCTCTCTCTTTTCCTCTCTCAATGCGTGCGTTTTTTGTTTATGCATGCTCTCTCTCTCTTTTCCTCTCTCAATGTGTGTGTGCATTCTTTGTTTATGTATGTGTGTGTGCATTTTTGTTTATGTTTGTACTCTCTCTCTCTCTCTCTCTCTCTCTCTCTCTCTCTCTCTCTCTCTCTCTCAAAAACACTATGTGCGTGTGTGTGTATGTGTGTGTGTGAGAGAGAGAGAGAGGGAGAGAGAGAGAAAGAGGGGAAGGGAACATAAGAGTGAGGAGAGGGAAGGAGCATACATGGCTCTCCTTCCTCTCCTCGTGTGTGTGTGTGTGTTTGTGTGTGTGTGTGTGTGGAGAAGAAAGAGAGAGAGAGAGAGAGAGGGAGGGAGAGCGTTACCTGCTCCTTGCTTGAGGGCGCCGAAAAACTCAGATCTGAGATCTGAGTTTTTGGGCGCGCTCTGTTATTTTTTTAGCCCAATCGGCGTCGCTATGAGCGTCGCAAATTTCTTTGGAAATTTGCGACGCTCATAGCGACGCCGGGATTTTTTTTTTTGAGCGTTGCTGTGTGAGCGTCGCTAATATGAATAGCCTCTTGTAGTGTTTTTGGGGGGAGTATGCCAGTACTCTTTTTGGGGTCTTGGGACACCTCGTCCTCCACCTGGTTGTTTCTCTTCTTCCGCATCTCCATCACTACAAATTGCAAGGTTGATTCCATTTTAGGATCCTCTGCCTCAGCTACACTGTCCTCTTTATAGGAATCAGTACAGCATATTGTGACCACAATGAACACGGTGACCATGATTTAGACATGGGAGATGACAGATATATGAAACTGAAATTGGATGGAGTTCTCTCCTTCAGAATGTCTTCTCACCACCCATAAAAATTTTCCCACCCTCAAAGTTCTTGTACTTCAGCAGCATGGTGTCAAGGTCAAGGACCTCGTCCACATCGTGCATGGACGATGTGGAAGCTTCTTTCTCAGCCACTGGCTCAACTAAACCAATGCACACAATTAGTCTCCACAATAGATTAGCATAAGTTCTGTTGTCTAAAATGACCAACCTACCTTCAAGTTCCTCATAAGAATTCCCAATTAATGCTCAGCATCTCGTTATATGGGGTATCTCCAATTTATAGTTTGGTACAACACACTTGGGCTCAGTCGCATTGACCATCGAAAAGCAGAATGGATGGTATCTGTGGGCACATAGCAGCTCAAAGACATCAGCCACATAATTGCCCGACAGTTCTTGACCAAGCTCCTTGTCCATTCCTGAACTATTTTCTATACAAAATAAAAACAAAGGAAGATTATTGCACAACCAACCATGATGGGGGACATGCAGGCCATAGCAGCAGGCACTTGCAAGCACCTTGGAGCACTTGATGGAATTTTCAAGTACTTGTAGACACTTGCAAGTGTATGCAAGTGCTCTATCTATCCACTTGCAGCACTTTGAAAGGCACTTTCTAGCAATTGAACTCTCTTTTTAGCACTTTGAAGCACTTTCAACCACCTGCAAACTCTTGCAAATGCTTGCAGGGTGGTTAAAAGTTCTTAAAAGTGCTCCGAAGTGATTGCAAAATAATTTTTTACTCACTTTGAAAGCATTTTGAAGCAATTTTAACCACTTTGAAGCACCTTCAAGCACTTGCAAAACGCAGGTCGTTGAAAGTGCTTGCAAGTGCATAAACGTTAGGTACTTTTTAGCACTTGCAAGCATCTGTAGGTGTTTAAAAGTGCTTGGAAGTGCTTGCAAGTGCTCTACCTATCCACTTTCAGCACTTTGAAAGGCACTTGCTAGCACTTGGAAGCTCTTTCTGGCACTTTGAATCACTTTCAACCACCTGCAAACACCTGCAAGTGACTGCAGGGTCTTAAAAGTGCTTAAAAGTGCTTTTAAGTGATTGTAAAAAGCGCTTTAAACACTTCAAAACCATTTTGAAGCAATTTTAACCACTTTGAAGCACCTTCAAGCATTTGCATGAGTTTGCAAGTGGTTGAAAGTGCTTCAAAGTGCTTGCAAGTGCATAAAAGTTAGGCACTTTTTAGCACTTGTTGCAGGCATTTTTAGGTGTTTAAAAGTTCTTGGAAGTTCTTGCAGGTGGCTAAAAGTGTTTGCAAGTGCTAAATAGTCAATCATTTTTTAGCACTTTTAACCACTTTTAAGCACCTACAAGCACTTGCATGCATTTCTAGGTGTTTGGAAGTGCTTGCATGTGCTTGAAAGAGCACGTAGGTGGCTGAAAGTTCTTGCAAGTGTTTAAAAGGTGAGAACTTTCAACCACTTTTAGCACTTTATATACTTTAAATACAGAGAAGACTGGAGTACTTGCATGGCTGACATCTCCTTCTTCATCCTTGTAGCATCATTGAATCCAAAGGACTTGGAGAGTACCCGTGTAAGGGCTCCGATTTTAGCCTCCTTTTTGGCAATCGCAGCTACATTTTCTATTAGAGAGGCTTTCAATTTCTCCACCTCCTCTCTGATGCTCTCCACGTCTACAATGATGGGTGCACAAGCTGAGGAGGTACCTTCGTTGCACAACCATAAGTCTTGCTTTGCAGCGAGGACTGTCTTTGCAGACTTCACCTTCTCTTCTGCCTTCACTGGCTGCTACTCAAGGTCATCATCAAGATAATCCACCCATGCTGTGTAGAGGGGTTATGAGGCTGTCCACATGTGTAGTAGAGGGAGGTTGGATGCCACAGGACCGTCCACAGCATTCTCTTTCAGTCCTTCAAATGTGGGGGCTTCCTTCACACCGTAATCGGACATGAACTTCTGTATTTTCCGATTGAGCCTCCCTTTCTGGCTCTTGACATTCTCTAATACTTGATCCTTGACCAAAGCCCATGCAATCTTATGGTTGTCGGCTGCTTTGGAAGCATCACAGTATTCATATCCAAAGCCCCTCGCAAACCTTGTAATGAGCTCGCCATTGGAGGTAGCAGCCTGCATGCATCGTAAAGGTGGTCATGCACCTGGTAGAGGAAGATCTTAGTCTTCTTCTTCTTTGGCACCTTGAACATTGTTTACCATTGTTCAGGTGGCAGGTCCTTGTCTGTTAAATCCTTGGGTAGCTTGCCCTCCATGCTCATTCCATATTCCTAATGCAACTGCAATGCAGAATAGCAAAACTTGGAAAGTATTGGATACTCCACCGATGCTGCAAGCAAAGCCATGGAGAAAAATGATTTGCAGCCAATGCTGAAAAATAGAATTTTTTGCCATGCATTGCCATGAGGCACATAGACACGACCAAAATGCAATGTAGAACTCACCTTTCCAAGCAGAACTTTCATCCGACTACCCACATTTGGAGAGGAAAGTTTTGACGGTCGTATATGTTGTTGGGGTTTGCAGCGTCCTGTTGCTTGTACGGGACTGTTGTGTCATGGTTGTTGAAGGCGTCTGCTGTGTCGCATGTGTTGTGGGGGCCTACTGTGTGGTGGCTATTGTGGGGGTCTGTTGTGTTGTGGTGTTTGTTGTCGAGGCCACCTACTGTGTCACCTCCGTGCTTTGAGTCGAGTTTTTGTGCTTCTTGGAGGGAGTGTTCTTCTTGGGACTCATCTCTGCAGAGGGTGCTGCTGAAGCCTTTATGCTTCCATGCCAGAGGCAATGGGGGCAGAGCTCCACCAGGGCTATGGCAGAGCATGACGAGTGCAATAGGGGATAGAGTGCAACGGCTACAACATGCAATGGGGGGAGCACGAGAAATTGGGGGAGCACAAGCTATGGGAGAAGAGCGAGCACACAGGTACAGGTGGGCGTCCGAGTGACAAGCTAGTTGCATGAGAGGAAAGGATAAAGAGGACAAGGAGTGTATGCCATGATGGTTGTAAGCTCAAAAAAAAGGGACCCACTCCAACCCATAATGGCTTGCATGCATCTAGATTATAGGTACATAAATTACATTGCATGCAAATTTAGAATTTCCCTTTCCCTCTTTTCCCAAATTTGAAAACCGTTGAATTTCCCTCCCCCTAGGTGTTATTGGTGGTTCCACCAAAAGGTGCAAAAAGTGGTACCACCTAAACATGCTTTCACCCATACACCATTATGAAGGGTGGCATACCAGTGGTAACCTTACAGGTAGTCTTGTAAGTGCACAATGCATTCTAAAGTTTGGCATCCCACTAATGTGATTCTTTCTAAACTATAATAGTCAAAATGGTCTTGATAGTCTTGCTGCTGCTTTTTGCCTGACCATGGCTCCTAGGATAATAAGGTGTAGATTTTTTCCATTTAGTTGAAAAGATCTCAGTTAGTATCTGAATTGTTTCATGTATGAAGTGTGTGCCCTTATCTGAGACAATCTCAATCGAACACCCATATCAGTAGATGATGTTCTCATATAAGAAAGCAGTTATTGATCTAGTAGTGTTATCTAGTAGGGCTTTAGATTTCACCCACTTGCTCACATAACAAGTAGCCATTATGATATACCTATTCTTTCAAGGAGTAACTTTCTTAAATGGCCCCATAAAATATGAGCCCCATTTCATAAATACTCTGAGTGGTTGAATTGAAGTTAGAGGTGTCATGTCACCTGCTTTTGGCCTACCCATATGCTAATAAATGTCACAAGTCTTGCAAAATGTCCCTTCCCCTCTTTCTCTCTCTTCCTCTCCACACACACACACACATTGTATGTGTGTGTGTGTGTGTGTGTGTGTGTGTGTGTGTGTGTGTGTGTGTGTGTGTGTGTGTGAGAGAGAGAGAGAGAGAGAGAGAGAGAGAGAGAGAGAGAGAAAGCAAAGAGTGTACACACACATGCATAAACAAAGAACGCATACACACACACATTGAGAGAGGAAGAGAGAGAGAGAGAGAGAGAGAGAGAGAGAGAGAGAATGGGAGACATAAGGGGAGAAAACAAAGAGACACAGAGAGAGAGGGAGAGAGAGAAAGGCAAATATGAAATGAAATGTTATATTAAACGTCTTTAAAGTTTCAAAATGATTTGTGACACCAATCCGATAAACTCATTGTGGATCTAATATAATGTATGTGTTGTCTAAGAAAATGGTGCATCTATCGGTGAAGAGCTTCATCAATGTCTGTCTTTGTAAATAGACGTACTACGACATATATAAATAAAGAGAGAGAGAGAGAGAGATAGAGAGAGAGAATATAGCTGACATAGTGATAGCCGTTTTTTGGCTCTTCGTAATTGCCATAGTGAGTTACCCACCCTACCAAAATCATCTAAACACTGTGGCTATTCTTACCTTTTCATTGTATATAGGCGTGTGTGAGTTACGGGGCTTTTCCCAAATCTTCTAAAAACCCTCAGCTAGCTAGTCACTGGGCTAGTTGAGCCAAAAAAATAAATGAAATCAAAAAAATAAAATATCTTATGGCCCATTTGTGTGTATATATTTCATTGTACATAGGGCCTAAATATAGGGAATTTTCATAATTATTTTGGTATTTATTTAAATATTTCTACTTAGGTGTGCGTTATTTTCCTATATATGCTATGTACATTTACTCACCATTACCATAATTTTTCTTACCTATGTATTCTATAAAAAATCATTTCATGCAAGCTTCTCTTATTTTTGGGCGAGAATCCACTCCAAGGAAAAACCTCAAAAACACCTTTCACCATCAGTCATTGCCTTTCACTAAATTCCTATTTCCTAGAGGTATTTTTTCTTATCTCTTGTAAGTAAATATACTTCAATAAAAACAAATGAGGGTCCCCTCATTTGATTCCTTATATTTTCATATATCTCTTTTTTCCATTTTATATTTATATATAGCTGACACTATTCTAGATTCCATGAATAGTTTATATACTAGCCTGTTTTTTCCCATCATATCCATGTATTATATTTATGCATAATCCACAACCATGCATATTTTAATACCCCTAAGAATAAATTAGGTCATGCTCTCATGCAAGGAGGGGCTCACCTTTGGAGCCATATGCAAATTCAACAAAAGGGGGGCCACTGAAGACTTTTTTGTGAAGAAAAACATGTATTTTGGTAGGATTTTTAATATCCATCTCCACTCCGAATTTGAAGCGCTGATCAAAAGCTAAAATGTGGAAAAAAAGTTGAATAATCACCTCAAAAATTTTGGTGATTTTTGGAGCAACCACCGGTGAGCTATGATTTTTTGAGTGGACCCCAGTCTGTCCACTTTTCCCACAAGTAGCCCATAGTTTTCTCTCACCTCTTTCCACACTTCTACACACACACACTCATTCCTCTCAATCCCTCACTCAAACCTGCACCTTTCATGGTTTCTCTCACCTTCTTCACCATTAACCTCCCCTCTTGCTTCCATAGCTCTCATACGAGCTCTACATGTACATACACCATCTCTGTGCTTCTCTCTATTACTTCCAAAGTACAATTCCATCTTACCCCTTCTCTATGTACATAAAATTCAGCATGTAAACCATGCTTAACCTTTGCAAATTGAGATATCTCATCAAAGGAATTTCCATTTTCATCGCGATAATCAACCTTGGCCGGCGGTGGCGTAAAGAAGAGAAGACAAAGAAGAGGATTAATAGTCATTTTGGGAACCTACACAAGTAAGTCCTTCTTCAAGCTTCACCATCACAAGATTTCCTCACTTCATTCAACCATCTTACTTCAACCATCCACCTCATTCTCCCCATTGTAAATACATCATTAACTTTCTAGTGATTACTAACACTAACCACTAACACAAAATAGCATTGACCTAACCATAAAAGACACCTCACCTCAAGACATGTGCATAGTAACTCTCTCTCTCTCTCTCTCCCTCTCTCTCCCCTTCCTTAAAACTCTACTTTCACCTTATCTACCATCAATAATGCTCTCTTTTGAACCCACATCCATGACTCAAGCAGACAAAGAAGGCCCGCAATGTCTTGAAAATTAGTATTTCCAATAATCTTAATGAGGGGTCTCCAACCTATAAATAGGCCCCTCTCCTTCTTGTAAAACAACCTCCAATATCTCACATAGCACCCCAACACTCTATGCGTGAGGAGAGACTTAGGCGTAGCAACCACTTTGTGAGCTTCACTTTTGGTGTGAGAGAGGCTTTCAAGCTACACATTGCAAGTGAGAGAGCGTGAGTTCCAAAAATCTCAAAACCACTATTGTATATGCTCCTTCACCATCAATAAATTGAGGTTTGATGCATCAAAGGCGTGATTCAACGTTCAAATCTTCGTCCTTCCATTTGTGCAATACGGTTTGGTGAATTCAAGGTGACTTGTGTATTTTGAGTTTCTATCGGTTGATCTTGATTCTAGAAAGTGTTTTAGTGTGTTTTTCATTGTCAATTTTGTGTCCATTGTAAGAGGGTATTTTGGTGAGAGGTCTCCCACACCCTAAGACAGTGTGTGTGTTTTGGCAATGTTTAGCAATCACTAAGCATTGAGTGAGTTTTGTACAAGCTCTACGATAGCATCATAACAAACCATCTCCATTTGCAAGTCACAAATAAGGTATTACGCAAGATCCATTCCTCTCCCTCTTCCCTTGCTCTAGATCTCTCTGGTCCATTTTGTGTGTGTTTTGGTGTGAGGTTGCTTGTGTGTGTTGTGTGGTGCATCTTCTTGGTTGTGCCAAAATCTCTCTTGCATCCTAGTTCGCATACCATAACTAGGTGGTGCCCTTTCACTTGTTTGGTTGTGGGTTTGTTGTTGTTGTTTCTTGCTTGTGGTTGCCCCAGCCCCAATTGAGCAGCACGGAAGCCTTGAGGGGTGTTTAGAGGTCGCCTCTCTTGTTGCCCACCCCGGACCGCCTCAATAGGTTTGGGATTTAGTTTTTATATTTATGTTATAGTTTAGGTTTAGATTTAATTAGATCTTTGGGGTTAGTTCTAGGATTTAACCCAAGATTTATGGTCTAGAGCCGAAGAAGAGGCCCAATCATCTCTCTTTTTTGTAGAGCTACAAGGTGTTTGAAGCTAGTTAGCTTTGGAATGTTCAAAGTGTAGCTAGCAACACTAACTACGGAAAGCTTTCTCCCTTTGTTGATCTTGAGTGATGTAAGAGGAAAGTAGATAACTCAGGACTTTCAAAACGCATCAAGTTGGCTTGTGTGTGTGTGTGTGTGTGTGTGTGTGTGTGTGTGTGTGTGTGTGTGTGTGTGTGTGTGTGTGTGTGTGTGTGTGAGAGAGAGAGAGAGGGGAGGGGGGGGGGGGGGGGGGGGGGGGGGGGGGAGCACTCGCGGTGCTGAGTAGGAATTAGAGCAGCTAAAGCGGACGATGTAGCAAGAGCAATTTTCATTTGAAAAATCTACATTTTTGTTCTATGTGTATGCATGCATGTTTGAGAGATAGAGATATTAGGTTGGATTTAAGATTAGATTTTGGATTTAATTTTTATGTTAATGTTTAGGTTCAAGATTATGGTTTAGGATTTAGGGTTAGGTTTATGGTAATCCCTCTCTTCCTCTCCATGGATGCGACATTAAGTTGGAAAGCTTTCAACGGCATAATACTCAGATTGGAGGCAGACATGCATTAGGAAAAAAATGGACTCTCCATGGGCCTTGTAAGAATCCTTAATTTAAAGGAAGCCTGCCAAGATTAAGGGGGACAAAGGCTTTGAATGGGGCTAGTTTGGTAGGGTCTCCTCCACCTTTGACCCCTAAAAAGGTAGGGGGAAGGGGGGGGGCGGGGGGGGGTAACCATTTAAAAAGTAGGGAAGGGGGGGCTAAACCATTTGAAAAGTAGGGGGGTAGGGGGTCTTCTCTCTCTACCTTTTTGGCCAACTTGTAAGTGGCCTCTTAACTCTCCCATGCCACCTAAGCAAATCCGTGGGTCAAAGAGGTCAAAAAAATGACTTTTTTCAAAAACTTTCAAAAAAACTCTATTCCCCCCTAAAAAGTACCCCCAACATATACACATAATAAAAAAAAGTTTTTTAAGTTAAATTACTCAAAATTCAACATTTTTTGACTCCCTCCAAACTTTTAAAAAATTCCCCCCAAAATTGAAAACTCTCTCTCCTAATCTAAGCTCCTCTCCTACACCCATCCCCCTTGCACCTGCACCTGCTGTTGCACCTACGCACCCATATCTCCATCCTTCAAGCTCCATCTCTCCATCCTACAAGCTCTATCTCTCCATCCTTCAAGCTCCATCTCTCCATCCTACAATGCCTCTTGACGACGTGACCAATGTCCCAGCAAGCTCTTCACGCGGTAGGTCTCCAGGGCTTTTCCTACGCCTACCTCAAGAGTATGTTTCGACAAAGAAAACATGCTTCGGTACATTACCTTCAGCCAACGAATGCCGCGCTCAAGGGGAGAAGAATGTGGATCTCTGGACAGACGGATGCTTGTATCCAAAGGATCCTTCTCTCAATGTTCATCCATCTTTTACAAACATTCCATCACTGTTGCAATACATTGGAAATGGAGAGCAAGGTTTGTTGGGCTACTGCAAGAGACTCAACAAACACGAGATTGCGCGGTCCGAAATCTATTTGTGTCATTGGCATTTGCTCAATGTGAGTTTCCACAATCTTCAAGCTCAGATGCAAACAGCTACTAGTGCGCTTGAGGAGGCAAAGAGCACCATCACAACCAAGGAAAATGTAATTAAAAAGCTTGAGGATACTCTTTCACACATGAAGAGTACTACCATGGGAGGTAGGGTGAGGAAACGAGAGTTGTCTGAAATTCATACTCTTGCACCACGTGGAGGTGCAAGAAAATGAAGGGTGACAGCTATGAGGTAACATGTTCTATCCCTCATGTTGTTTAAGTTTAATACGGCTCATCATTGTTGTTTTGGGCAATAGGAACTTCGTCCAAGAAACGTGCGGCGGCGAGAATGCGTCAGCTAGGGCTACTTTACTTCGTTCTTGTTTCAACAAAGAGGATTTTATTGGGATGCTTGATGCTCCAGAGGCAAAACACTTGAAAGACGCAATCACTAAGAGAGTTCTTAGAGATTTTTCTAATATTGTCACTGATCTAGATGTTCAGGATATTTGTGATGCTGTTGGGATTAGTACC
Organism: Adiantum capillus-veneris; assembly: GCF_014529385.1. Taxonomy (NCBI): domain Eukaryota; kingdom Viridiplantae; phylum Streptophyta; class Polypodiopsida; order Polypodiales; family Pteridaceae; genus Adiantum; species Adiantum capillus-veneris. The sequence continues at coordinate 122,550,855 of NC_140956.1, forward strand.
AAGGGCTATCAAGCAATACATCAAGTGTTAAAAGATGCATTAAGAAGTCGAGGAGTCACGGAAAACCTATTCCCACTTCCTCACAGAGTGAAGATTTCCAAGAAGGTGTCAAATGAAGATGTTGTTCACCGATTAGGGGACTACTTGTATATTGAAGACACGATGCCTCTTTAGCCGCTCTGTAGCAAATCACAAGGAAGGAAGGGCTGCGGGAAGGGAAGCGGTGCTGTTTCTAACAGTGTGTTGCGGACCGAAGGGTTTGTTTACACCAAATTCAACAATATCTTTGTGGACTTGATATGATTGCAGCAGTCCATGGCTGTTTTCTACAATTTGAGTGATGCAGGTTAGTTTAGAGTTTCCTACATGCTCTATGATGTGTCATAACATGCATTCTGAGGCTTTATGTTGTTGGCAGTTCTTGAAGGCAAGCTTGTGTTCGTGCTGAAGTTGGATGAGTGTGTAACTGTTAAAGGGAGAAAGTTGGAGAGAATGAGCATCACGCTTATGAATGAAGCCCTAGCTTATGCCAAGCAATCTTGCAGTTCGAGTGAAGCGACAAAGCCCTCTTTTATTGTGCAATCAGAGAAGGATATATGGTGGCTTGGTGCAATTGAAGTTCCGAAAGAGACACATGAAGTCCTTGCATGGATTTTCAGTAGAATCCCATGGGTCACAGAGGTCATTAAAGCTCAAATAAATGGTGAGAAGCTCATGGTTCCAGGACGTGGGGAGTTTGATGTTGAATGGCATTTAGGTGGTGATCTAAAGACCATAAAGTGCATGCTTGGATGCAAACAAGGTGCAAATTCTTTACTTCCCTGTCCATTCTGTACGAAAGGGCACAAGACAAGTCGAGCAACTCAAGTGGAAGGTCAGGACGATGATAATGATGACCATATAAATAGGGAGTGGCAAAGTTCGGTTCTTTCATGTGATATGCTGCAGGTGCCCAATAGGGATAGCAAAAATCCTGGGTGGAACCCCATAATTCCCTTCTCCCTCAACAATGTTCACTTTTGCACATTGCATGCGTTTATGCGAATATTTGATAGGATCTTAAAGCATCACATTGATTATGCTTTCACAATGAAGCCCCTTCAACGGTCAAAAGACTCCTTGCAGGGGGTGGAGACGCTCCTTAATGAGATTGGATGTCACCGATCAAGGGTGAACATTGTAGCAGAGACTTGTAGGGAGAATACATATGAGGTGGCATAGAAGGTTTCCATGAATGGAGCCAAAGCACGTCGATTTTTCAAGAAGATGTCAAAGTCTCCAATGCAGGTATCCAAGGCAAGTGTCGATCTAGCAAGTGAGAAGCGGTGGGAGTTGTGGAAAGATTTGTGTTCATGCACGACGGACAAAGATCCCAATGTGGAGGTTGCTAACCAACGCAAGCTAGTATGGTCATCCTTTCAAAAGGTTGTGCAATTGATGAATCTTTCAAGCACCGCCGTTGAGCAGCGAGAGGAGTTCAAGAAGGTGCTTTATGAATTCACAAACGTAGCTAAGGACGGATGGTCTGAAAGCAAGATTACACACTACATGGTTTGTTTTAACGGACTTAATACATATGCAATGTTTGAAAATGTAACTTTTCTATTCGCTTATCTCCTTTTTGGTTGTTTTAGCACATTCTCTATGCGCATGGTGCATACTTCATGGACCGCTATGGTTCGCTTGATGTATGGAGTACACAAGGCATGGAGAAGTCCCACTATCGAGCAAAAGGAGTCTACTTCAAGAATACTCGGCATGGTGGTGGTAGTTCACACTCCAACTACCTCCAAGAGATGTTTAATTGGTTTTTTAGGCACACCTTTGGGAGAACTCGTACTATTGAGAAATCAAGAGAATCGATGTTAGCAAAGCAGTTACGCAACGCTTCCCGTACTGCAGCATCCGAGAAGTGGAAACGCTCGCGAGCGTCCCTCGGCCACGAAGCTTGGCGTGCAACTAAATATCGAAAAGGCAGCGTTTGGGCGTTGCGTCAGCCATCCGCATGATCCTGGTTTAGTTGTTCAATTCAATTGCTTTATTTGAGTTTCACTCAATTGGCCGCATAGTGTGAAAGGGCCCAAATCTCAAAAAAACCTATTTAAAGGTTGAAGGGGCTCATTTTGTCATCTTCCCTACTAGGTGCAACCATGGCACGAACAAAACAAACGGCTAGGATTGCATATCCAGAGGGGCCGGATGGCCAACGACTCAAAGGTACAACAACAGAAGCTGGAACTTCACAAGCTCAAGGTGAAGTCCACACAGAAGAAGCTGGAGCTTCAAATCAGCATGGCCAGTCCTCTACAGCAGCAAAAGAGAGACGGAAGCATCGTCTTGTTGTCTATTCATCGGACTCCAACGATTCTGATGGCAACAGGGAGGATGAGAGCGACCAGGGCAAAGAAACAAACAGCCAAAAGCAGTCGTCAGAAGGCTCCGAAGAGACACAAACGGATGAAGATGCCCCATGGGTTGGCGTCCAAATACAAACTTATCAGGCTCACATGTCTATTGGGGGTAAGACACTTCCTAAAGGGAGTGGACCTACACCATCACATCCGGTCGATAGTGAAGAGCACGAATCAGATGGAGAGTGGGTGGAATCCGATTATGAGGTGTTGGAAGTGCCTGTGCAGAAAAAAAAGAGAAAGAGCATTGTCTACAAGAAGAGGAAGCAAGATGCCCCGACTCGTGCCAAAAATGCACCTCCATGTCGACCTCAGAAGGTACGAAAGCGCAGCCGTGCTTTTGCGGAGATTCGACACTATCAAAAGAGCACCGAGCTCTTGATTCGGAGGGCCCCTTTTGCAAGGCTATGCAGGGAAGTTTTGCAATTGTACAACACTCAGTTTCGGATGGGCGCCGTGGCCATAGAGGCAGTCCAAGAGGTAGCAGAGCAATATTTAACTGGCATATTCGAGGATTCTAACCTCTGTGCCATCCATGCAAAGCGTGTAACCATTATGCCCAAGGATATGCAGCTTGCTCGCCGTTTGCGCCATGAGGAGTAGCTTGTAATTAGGCATCAACCTTTTTGTATTTACGGAACTCCAAGATTGGGAAGAATTTGAATACAAGCGTCTTTTGGTTCAATATCCCACTCTGTGCATTGTACTGGGAAGAATTTGAATATAAGCGTCTTTTATTGTATACCCCAGTGCGCAATGTATTGTTTTAATTCTGCACCATGCAATGTAGCAGTGGTTCAAGTTTTGTCTACCTTCTATTGTATGTATGTAGCCATTAGCTTGTTATTGTGAAAAATTGCCTACGTTTAGCACCTTGGCTAAGTGGGGCAGGCACTTCCTAATGTATCCATGCTATGTGACTCACTATTGCATGGCAAAAACATCTACAAAGTGTTCAAAATGGCTTGGAATGCCCCCAAGTTGGCTGCCACAAGGGCGCGCATTTGGGGCATCCAGAGGCCTATGGATGGACATAATGCGCGCCCTTGTGGCAGCCTCTCCTAGTGCTTTGCTGACACTCTCCAGTGGTTTCCAGACAATTTTGACAAGCAAAAAGTATGTTTTTTTTGCTTCAATGCTTCAATTAGCATAGATGCTGCTGGAATTCTTCCCCCCTTAGTCCATGTCAGTCCTAAACTCCAGAAAGGGCTTAGATATTGCCACAAAGTTTACTCTTGTGGTTTGTTAATACAACTTTAGGTATATGGGGCAAGATGGGCTTAAGGTTACCTGGGTATCCATGTCTTCCTAATTTGCAGCTGGGTATTATTGTCTTCTCACTCTGTTTTGTAACTGGATATGCTCCTATTCTCCAAGAAGGATTCAGATATTGCCACAGTTTTGTGGTTTGTTAATACATCTTTAGGTATCTGGGGCAAGATGGGCTTTAGGTTACCTGGGTATCCATGTGTTTCTCTTTTGCAACTGGGTATTAATGCCTTGAAACTCTATTTTGTACTTGGGTATGCTCTTAGATGTGTCCAAATTCATCTGCCACAAGGGCGCGCATTTGCACACTTCATCTACTGATGGAAAGCCCTAATGCGCGCCCTTGTGGCAGCATTGTTTAGGCACTTCCAAGCCCTTTACTAGGCACATACATAACTTTGGAAGCCTAGAAATAACAAAGTATACATTTTTTAAATTTTAATGCCTGCCAAACCCTTTAGTAGTCATAGCAAAAATTATGGTGCTTCTCATACACAATGGAAGACCAACATATGAGAAATTCAAAACCTTGCAAGAAAGAGAGTCATAGACAACAAAAAGTAGTTTCATTAAAGAAATCAATGCTTTACATGATATCCGGCTTTTGATTTAGGATCATTCTAATTACAATTTTCTGGCGCTTGGCCTTTTGGGGTGGCTCCCTGTTAAGTAAAGTGGTTGTGATTTCTTGGGTGTCATTAACCCCTACAGCTTGGTTCATGCCGACATGGGCAATAAGGCGCCCACAAAAGTTTACACCGAAAGTGGATATTGCAAAATATTTCTTTACAAGCACTACAAGGTTGGCCGTTTGGGCAAGTGTTGTTAAACACAACGCCTTGGAGAGTGAACGGAGAGCAAAAATGTTGTAGCGACCATTGGGAGAGTAGTCGGCATGGACAAACACCACGACACCAGTGGGAAGTGTGCCGAGGTAGTGAGCAAGTGCCGCTTGAGGTCCGAACGGCGTCCTCCTCCCCCCTGACCGTTGCGCCCAGGCTTCAGCCTCCAGAACATCCTGCAGAACATAGGTTTTCTGAGATATGGCACAGAATTATGATATAACATTAACAAAATCATTTGTAACAATCAAATGTAAGTGAGCATCTATACCTCTTGTCTACGATCCTCCTCATCGGCATCCGGGTGCAAGTAAAGATCCACGCTTGACTTTCCCTTTGGATCAAGCAAAACAGGTGTTGCAGCAGGTGGTGGTGAATCCACTCTTGCGCGTTTAGCCAAACACATGGCTTGCACGGCCACAAACTCCTCCTCAGAGATCTTGGCCTGCTCGGCCGCTGCTACCTCGGCTTGTGCGATCGCTACTATGTCCGCCAAAGTATTCCCCATGGGCAGTAGGAGATCATCGTCATGGGAGGTGGTGGTATCAAGCTCAAACTTTCCATGGGCATCGAGGATGGCGAAACACTCATCCATGTGAAGCTCAAAGAATTTCTCCAGATCGTGCATAAACACAAACTCCTCCCCACCCACCACAATGGAGGAGAAGCGGGTAATCTCTACCTCAGGGATGGCATCCCGAGTGGTGGTTCCTTCTGCCGGTCCCGAGGATGAACCGACTGATGGAGAGGCCTCCAAGAGGCCTTGAATCCCTACAGGGTAGGTCAAGGCAAGCGTCCTCTCCTCTGCGGATGAGTCAATGGCCGCGGGCTTGGGGTCCTTCACATCAGCCAATACCCCGCCGATCTGCAAGTGAGGTAGCACTACTTCAGGGCCTGCTGGGCACTCGTGAAGGAGGAAGATCATTATGGCCTGAATAGAAAAAAAGTGTTTCCGATCCTTCCCTTACGCATTGCTCGCACATCATCAGCTTTAAGCCGCACATATTGTCCGACGGGTTGTGCTATGGTGGCAAAGCGTGCAAGCTGCTGATGAAATGGCCTGTCCCCTTGGTAGATGTGGTGGAGAAGGCCTTCAAGGACCCATTGCCCTGGTCGGTTTGGTAACTCAACAATGAATCTCCCCATGCACGTGGAAATGTATGAAGTAATGTGCTCAAGAGATTGAGAGTGGAGGGTCAAGGTGGTTTCCAAATCGGGTTGGGTTGTGAAAAATTCTTGAAGCTCAGGGCAATTTGCATGCCCAACCTTAGTAAGGAATGCATCTAAAGCACTATTAGCTGCCATGTCTTCTCTTTGCGTGATTGGGTATGCTAGGTCTCTCTGCAATGCTGGGATGAAAATGGTGAAATGAGGAGGTGGTCCTCCTTATATAGACATATTCTATCTCGAAAAAAATAAAAAATATGGATTTAAAAAATAAATTTACACCACCTTAAAACTCAAGTACAAAATCAAGTACAACACCTTAAAACTTTTCAAAATCCTTAATAAAATATCCAATATATAAACGATTAAAGTTACAAGCCAATTCACTTAGACAAGATGATTTCGTCTGTAGCCCAATCTTTGTAAACAAGCATAGTGGCCTCCATCCGCCTTCCAATCTATACAACCAAAAATGGGCAATCAAAATACAAAAACCCACAGAAAATAAGAAAAGGTAGCTAAGGAAGCACAAAGCAGACCTTGCGTTGTTCTAGTTTGAAACTTGCATTACCGACATCCTCGAATCCCATTATAACAAAGTGTTCCCGAAGATTGGCAAGAGTCCAATGCGGATTCACTGCAACCACCTCCACCTCGTTATTGGGCATGCGGACACGAATTTCAAAGGATTGAATCTCTTCGGCTGTCAGCTGCAAGGGTATCCATTTGCCACGTTTGTGCATCCACCTCTCATAGCTAAACCATGCATACAAGGTGCACCTTGCTTTCAAATACCGAAGGCAAAGCTGTGTGGGGGACACATTGCACTTATAACGGTCACCATCATGCAAACCGTCAACATAGCCCCAATTGACACTTAGAATGGTGTCCATTGCATCTATGTCAACTTCTTTGCAAACAAACATTGTTGGTGTTTCTACAATCGGTAGAGAGCGGAATGCATGCACAAACAAATGAATGGGACAATGCCAACTAAGACCCACCGATCTGGTTGCCTTACCAAACTTTAGGGACCCTTGGAAATCTTGCAGCACCTTGCGCTTGAAAAAAAGCAAAGCCCAATGGTCTGGAGTTGGCCATTCTGCACTCTGCAATGAGGGTGTCTCCACGGCTTCTAACCTACCATAGCTTTGGCTTGACTTCGGCACCACGTACTTGTGGGAGTTCATGAATATTCGCTGCTCGGTAAGTTTTTTCGATGAAACATTAGGAAACATAAGCTCCCCAATGTGAGCATGCACAACCATGAACGTGCCTAGACACTCAAGCGGCTGCTCCTCAACTAAGCTGGATGGAAAAACATCTTTACAAATGTCCTTAGTTAAACATAATGATCACATAAACGTAAACATGACATATGCATGGGATAGCTAAACCATGAAAACTTACAATGAGGTGCAAATTGAGTAGAAGCTCTCTTGAGGTGGAGCTCAGTTGCACTGTAGACGTGTTGCACGATGGCCACCATTCCGGACTTTGTTTCTTTGAATGTCAATAGCCGGCCCTTCCAATGACGTTCCAATACGCCTCGACACCGTACGCGATGACGTCCAACACGTGACGGTTGCATGTAGATCCATGCACCCTTCTTGAACACTTGTGGGATCCATACCCCCCCTGAGTCTTTTGTGTTGTGCAACACAATCTCCTCTATCTCTGGTTTGGGCCGTCTATGCGTGGACATGCTTGGGAAGTTGGGCTTAGGAAGGGATTTGAAAGAGTTGAGTACTGTGGAGAGAGAATGAGGAGCTGAGGGGAGGGTGAGGTGAGCTGCCTATGGTGGCTATGGTGGCTATGGTGGCTTTGACAGTGGAGATAGAGAAAGAGAGGAGTGAGAGGTAGAGAGGTAGAGAGGATAGTGGAGTTGTGGGCTATGGAGTGTGGGACTGTAGAGGGTTGATGGAGGTGTGAGAGAAGGGGGAGCTATGGAGAGAGAGGAAGAGAGTGGTGGAAAGCTTTTGGCTATGGCTGCCTTGACTATAGAGAGAGAATGGAAGGAGGGAGAAGAGGGAGAGTGTGGGAGAGAAAAGTAATGAGGGAGAGAGAGAAAAGTGGATTTTGGGGGGAAAATTTGACTTTTTTAAGTTAGTTTATGTTTTGGGGCAGTTTTGGAGGCAAATGGGTCAACTTTGGAACTTTTGAAAAATTTTCAATTTTTTGAGTTTTTAAGCATACGCGTTTTTTTTTGGGGGGTCCCTCCCTCTTTTATGACACTTCTCTCCTCCTATTTACCCCCCCCCCCCCAGCCTACCTCCCACCTCTCTCTAAGAACCAAGCATTGAAGAGGGAGACAATTAGGCTGCACCCCTACCATTCCTCCCCCTCTAGGTGATATCCCAAGAGCCTTCTCATTGGTTCTCCCTTAAGCCTTCACTAATCAAAAAGGCTCAAGGAGAGTCCATATTTTTCCTAATGGTAATGTGCATAGTAATCCCTCGAACAAGGAGCTATTGTGAAGAGATGTTAAACTGCTGTGAATTGCTACAATTGAACAAGAGACAAAGGGGTTTTGTACATTACATGCATTGTCATGTAGACGTGGGTGTGTAGATTTCTCGTACCCACAAATATAGGCATTGACCAATAAAGACGAGATTATAACCCGCTAGTTTTGATCTCCGTGCACCTGTACACCAAGGTGTGCAGGGATCGAACATGGCTAGAGAATGGATGGTAGTTTACAGTGTGATCTATGGTTTCTTGATTGTGAGGGAGATTGAGAGAGAGAGAGAGAGAGAGAGAGAGAGAAGAGAGATAGAGGATGTCAATAGATGATTAAATTTATATTCAGGTTATAAGGTTATTACATTCATTATGAGTAGTGACGACGTGTGGGGTCGTCCAACCAAAACGCCTATCTCTCAACAAGGATCTTATGTCCTTGTAATCAATCCAAACATGTTGTGCGACGGACAAGACGTGTTTCTTTGCAGCACGTTCGTGAATTTGACAAGTTTGACCCATCTATTATAGATTGAGTTGTTGCCAATTACAACTTGTCGGACTTTGACGCTGGCCAACAGGTAGCAATCTTGCATCCCAATAGACGTGTTTGCAGGAGCTTCGGTCACAAGCATCATATGTGAGGCCACAAGGTGCAACCTCTGATATCTCGGAGGGTGGTCATGCATACCACACTCCCAACGAGGCTATGTTTGAGCCAGAGATTGATAAAATGATCAAGACAATCATGGATGCAATCAATATAATTTTGAAACTGCAGATGAGGGTGAATAAACTGATTGTCATGGACACAATTGATGAAAAAATCAAGGAGAAGTCAACCACTAGGAAACAAAAATTAGAAAGCCAATTCTTGATTAGCTGATAAAAGGTATACAAGAAAAAATTAAATTTAATAACAGTTAAACTTGAAAGATTAAGCACAAAGGGTTCCACTTTAGATCCAAGGCAACGCTCTCCACACGCAGAGATTGGGATAACCACTGCATGTGGTTCAATAGTAAAGATGATGAGTGCAAAATTTGAGAAAATTTTAATGAAGCTTACAGGAAATTTGTGGGTTTTTGGAAAGAGAGGAACATTCATCTCAAGGAAACAGGTGATCCACTCCACTTGAATTTTGGAAGGGGTGGTATGAAAAAGTTAGTGGAGGAAATACAATATAATGTTTCTCTTGTAGAAGCATCTACATATGGGTTGCACGTATATAGTAAGGTAGATGATGAAGGTGCAAGAGATAAGGGTGATTTATGGCCTTTGAAGACTTAAAAGCAGGCAAGGTAACACATGGAAAACTACACCAAGTTGAGAATTGCATTCGGGAAACTACAAGGTGGACTGATCCTTTGGATTCTCTTTTAGTATATGCATTTATTACTAATTCTCAGGCTAATGAAGCCATAGTATAAGGAAGAGAACTGTAAAAGAGATGATGATATTGCAGGAACGTCCCAAAAAGGGCTACCAAATTTAACAGTAAGAAAGATGAGGGGCTTGCTCCCAAAGTGGTCGTGGAGAGAAACCAAAAGATAAGAAGCAAGGTAATCCCAAGGGACCTTCTTATAAATTGAAATTTGACATTGAATTGGCTAAAAATTTAAAGAAGATTTTTGAAGAGTGCACTCTAAATAGCAATGTGGAGCTCATATTGGGTGACATCTTGGGAAGTTCCAAGCATGAGTTTCATAAGGAGATTATTGATATTATCAAGAGGAAACTCCAAATACCAAGTGAGTAGGAACCTGATGTAGTTAAGAGCCAAATGCTTCAACACACTAAATCAGTTTTGGCTGCATATGAAGAGGCATTTGAAGATGAGGATTCAAAGCTTGTGGTGTTTTCAAATCCAATTATACTTGAGGTAAGACATGTTCATTTAAATGAAGATAGAGATGAATAAATTGTACCCAATTTTCACTTTTCTAGGACTCATTGGACTAGAGCAACGACATAAACTATTGTGAAGCTTGGAAACATTGAAGAGTCAGTCTTAGCACTTATGGACCATGGGTTAGAAATGAATCTTATGGCAAAGAGCTTGCATCAAAAGGGGAAGTGGCCTATTGATGTGGACCATTGTTGAAAAATTTGCGTTTCCAACATACTTTTAGGTGATATTTGTGGTGCATGTGCAAATGTTAAAGTAACTATTGGGGATGTTTATGATGAATATTTTTTTCTAATATAAGATCATTTCTCCTATCCACTCATATTAGAACAACCATACATTACGGTTGTGCACATGGAAACAAAGGTGTTAGATGATGGCTCAACTTATGCAAAGATTTTCAACAAGGGCTGTAAAAGGGTTGTTCATTTTTTTACTATGTGTGATGATCATGCCACAAACAAAGATATCCTATGTGATCATCCATTGGCAAATATACACAAAGAGTTGAAAGAACACATGTTTTCATAGAATTTTCTTGGTATACCACTATAGAACGGGATTATGGTGGTATCCAGGAAGGGAAGTTTTTGCAAAGAGAGACTTTATTTGTGGGGTTTTTAGAATTAAGGATTCAATGTCATACATGAAGTTTATTAAGGTACCTAAATGGGAAAATAAACATGTTTCAAGTTCAAAAGAAAATGATTGGGTTTTACTTAAATTTCCCAAGTCTTGATAAAGGCACACGATGGGCAAGAATCCTACGTGACACCAAAAGTACTATGCTAAGCTAGCAAAAAAGTACTATGGTCCCTTCTAGATTCTTAGACCAATCAATGAGATGGCCTATCAACTCAATTTGCCCAGTCATTGGCTCATACAAAATGCTTTCCATGCAAGCCTACTAAAGTCTTACAAAGGAGAGCCACCTCAAGAACCAACTATTGAAGACCCACCGAAGATTGAGGACCAAGAAGAGGTGCTACAACCCGAGTCCATTCTCCGACATGAAGACAAGGTATTAAGAAGCAATGAGACTATCCGACGATATGTTATTAAGTTTAAGAATTATCCTTTTGAAGATGCTAGATGGATCAAAGGCATAAATTTAAAGGATAACCTAAACCTTGTCAATTCTTACAATGCTTCCCTAGAGTAAGCAAATGTACAAATGTTTACTAAATGAACAAAGTTTTTGTTTTATAAGGCTCTCTTTTTCTTTATTGTGCACAAATGTGAAGTAGTATGTATGCTTAGAATCAAGCTTGTCACTATACTATGGAAGATAGATAGGACTAATGTGCAGACATGCTTGCGAAGCTTAAGCTCTCAAGCGCCAAATGGATTAGTCATCCATTCTGGAATGATGTCGTAGGGTAAGATAGGGATCCTCTACCCTCTAAAAAAAGGACTAATGAATAGGCTTTATCTTCTCTACCCCATAGTCGAGGATGACTATGATTTCAAGAGAGAGGTAATGTCATAATAACTAATATCTAATTCTCCTAAATGATTTATCATTTTATATTGATCATTTAAAATGGGGAAGTGCCCGGGGACAAAAAGCTAGAATATTCGTTAAGTTGGCAGACTGGCCACAGTAGGGATCCAAAGGACGGAAAATAGGGATCCAAAGAGGGGGCCATCTACAAAAGAGCAATGTGCAACAATGGGCTTTAAAGACCCTAAGGTTCAGCCCATTAAGACTTCCAAAATGCTAAGGTTCTAAAAAATCAAAGGTTGTGTCCAATTGTCAAGCTTAGTAAACTTGAATGCTTTGTGAGTGTGCCAAAAAAGTCTTCAAGGCTCCTACATAGGAGGGGCAAGCCCTCTAAGTAGGGGATGAGAGAGAAAAAAACACACAGGCTCCCTTTACACAAAGCAAATAAGGGACACATGTCAGCTCCCTAGCCCAATTGCCCACAAGGTGCACTCAAATCCTATTGGATGGCCATAGAGGTGGACCAATGAGAATTTGGCTAGACTAAATCTAGTTTAATTCATTTAAAAACACTTAATAAAAGAACCAATAAGAATTAAGCTCTCTAGAAGACTATTGGACAGTCTCCCAAGGGGTCCAATGAGCATTCAACAGCCCAATGGCTTGCCTGATTCTTATTGGCGAGAAGACAAAGGGGTCCAATGAGAGTTTAGTTGCATTATTTAATTACCTAAAGCTCTCACAAAACGGGAAAGGGGGAAACGTGTCACAAGACTATCACTTATGCTTCTTAAATCCTATTAGCTAAGCGTGGAGGGGTCCAGTGGGAAGCCTGCAAGGGAATTAGCAAGAGGGGTCGACCAAGAGAGAGAGGGGGCTGATTTTTTAAAGGCATTATTTCACACACACTCACACTAGCTCAGGTGTGAAGCAAGAAGACTCTCTCTCTCCTTCTCAAGCTTTAATGGAAAGCTCATCATCTACTCCAAGCTTGTGAGAAGGTAGTCCTACACCAACAACTCTTGGCTTTGTGATGAAAATCCAACCAAGATCCAAGCTTCAATGCATGCTCATCTTCTCTACAATGATAATTACTAAGCTAAGTTAAGCTATTATGAGTGATTATGTGAGGAGATGTACTTATTTCTCGTAAGACTACTCCTTCCTCTCAATCTACTCTCATACCCCGGTAGCTCTCACCATCTTCGAAGGTGTGTGAGGTCTTGGGTCTTAGACCGTGAGGGAATTGATGTTGTGTTTTATAAGTGGTTGCTTAGTGCTTGAAGCTTCCATCTTCATTGCACTAGCTAGTTATTGAAGGAACACAAAGAATTGTTTTGTAAAATGTCTCCCTTCATGGGACAAACCTATAATACAAAGCCTTTTGGAGGGGGGGACCGGCTCCATGTAAATCCGGTCCTCAACTGTTGTCAATAGCTTAATTTCTCTCTCTTTTGAAGTATTGTTCATGCCTATCTAACTAGCGGTTATGCTTTTTGTTGCTCTCTCCACCCAAGTACTCTTCTTATGCTCATTAGGAATCTATTCTAATGAAATGCTCACTGTGTTCATGCTATTTTCCCCTACACACAAGTTACTAGGCCATTAAATGCTACAATTTTATTTTACATTTTCTCCCATTTCGCATACAGAAGGGTGCAGAAAAAATGATCTTGAATTTTTTTTAACAGATTAAATAAAATAGGGTCCCTTTTATTGATGGAAAATTCATAGCGAAGGGGTTTTATAAATATTCCTTGAACATACGTGGTGATATATAGGTTTTACATATAGTGACCGACCGACCCCCCCCCCCCCCCAAGAATCTGAGTAGGGGTGATATGTCAATGATTCACATTTCGACATAGCTAAATGTCTAATAATACTACCCCTTGAGTAATTGGGAGTTAGTGTCTAGCAACCCTTTGCCATAAAAGAAAATAACAATTTTGTAAGTGTATCCACTTGTGATTTGATAGTAAATAGATACATATTTCCAACTTATGGAAATGGGATGCAAAAGCCTGAAACTCGTGTAAAGTAAGATTTCTTTTGCTTCAACCAAATAGATGTCATCCTCCAAAGTATTCAACACACTTGAGGAAGGAGGAGAGGACATCCATGTGTTAATTTGAAAATCAAAACAATTATCCCTGAGGAGATCGTTAAGTTTGGTTATCCTTGTTATTATTATTGACCTATGGGCCGGAATTGTTGGCTCCACACATGTATCCATGGGTGATCTCCATGGATGATAGGCGCACACCACATTAGCACGTGCGCGCGCACACTCACACACACACACAAGGAGAAGAGGAGAGAGAGAGAGAGAGAGAGAGCATACTAACTATCGGCCAAGTGTAGGCGCCCAAGTGTGGTGGGAAAGACTCACATAAGGGCTTGTAGCCCTAATTTTTATCTTATTCTTGCATGTATGGTTTGCTTGCTCTAATTCTCTGCAGTGTAGACTCATGTTGTGTGTCAGTGTTTGTGTGCGTGTGTGTGCGAGCGAGGGTGAGCAAGCGACTTGCAAACAACAAGGCGGTTGAGCAGTGGCGACAGCGGGTCCATCTTCATGGTGGTGCAACATTCCTGCAATGACAGAAATACTGAGGTGAGTGACACACCCTTTGCATTCGTGAGATTCCCTGCACCTAGGTTGTGTGTTTGTAGCCTTATTGGCTCACACACAACGCACAGTAACTCCTCAATGATACGACGTTTTTGGCGTTGTTTTCGCGAAGGTGCTATGCATTTAGCCTAGGATACACCTTTTTTTTTTGTTCTTCTTGCAGTTTCCAAATTTTGGAAGCTTTCAGGAGATATGTTATTTGTTTAAGGAAAGATTTAGAGTTAGGACAAATGTTGTGTTTCTGCATTCTTTTATTTTTCGGAAGTAATTTCAAGTGTTTTTTGCAATGTTTTGCACTCTACATTAATTTTTGCTTTTTTGCAAGTCCTGCAATTGTTGAATTTTTGGTTCAAAATCTACATTTTTGTATTTTACATTAATTTCCTGCATTTTTTGCACAAAAGCGGCATCCTACAAAAAAAAACCTTTGAAAAAACAAAAATAAAAAAATTTGTTGTGTCGGAAGTGAGTTATAGGACTGTTTTGAGTTGGAAAATTATACCAATTCTACCCAAGGTACATAAGGTCGTGCACCAGATGAGTGTTTCATAAAGGATAGCGAGGATTATATGCAAGCTTGAGGCCCTAGAGGGCTGAAGTTTGGAGGAAGTTTTCCACAAGTTGGCGCATCACATTTGTGGCCGTTTACATCTCGCTCAACCCCTCCCACTTGCCCTATTATGCCTCAGAGAAATTGAGTTGATTTTTGGATGTGGTTGGTTGATGCAATGCACCTAGGATTTTATGGATCTCAAATCAAAGTCCGGAAGGCTGGGGGGCTACGGCAATGGGAGGCATCGCGGAGAACTAGTAAAATGCACAACGGGAGCCCAAATTCAAGGTGGCGTGTGCATAGGGGCTAGGAGGTGGCCTAACAGTGAAGGGAGCCACTTCAAAAGAGAGATAAGGTCAAAATTAGCAAAAACAAGGCCAAAAAGCAGGGGAGGCTGGTCCTCGTCACTATCTCACATGGGGTTAGCCACGAGGGATCTAGGGTCCAAATTTGGGCATGCAGAACGGCTTTGATCTTAGTCGTCCGATCACGCGGTGAACAAGGGGGTGAACTCGGGGCCAGGAATTTCATTGGCGTGATCATGATCGTGTGATGACGTTAATGGCTCTAGTAATTACACAAGAAAAACACGTGATCACAGTAATTGTTAACGTGACTTTGATGATGACATGCAAAAAGCCCATAGAGCCGGTTAGCCCACCGAGTAAGAGCATATTCCCTGAAGGTCCCGCCGGGTTTCTTTATTTTCCTGTCGGGCGTAATTATGTAAAGTAAACCTCGTGCTTATCGTGGTGCTTTAACTAAGCAAATCCCTGGAAAGTGTATCTAAGTGCACACGTACAGTCATCTCCTTGTGAATGGACCTAAGGTTACGGAGTCACAGGTCCTTTTTTGGGCCAATTGTAATTCTTAATTCGGTAACCACTTCTAAAAATATTTAATTCCTTCACCGAACATAAAGGTACAAAACCAAAACAATTGGAAGTTTGGAGAGTCGTGCTCTTTGCAACGAAGCCATTGGTCCAAATGAGGGTTGTAATTGGTTTTAGAACATGAGCATATGCAAATGACGAGTCGATAGTCAAGGGTTGGATGTCTTGTACTAGTATACTAGGCATATAAAGATCCTTGAAGTCTTTCATTTTTCCCCATCATAGATTTGAGTTTATATACATTGTCACTGAACAATATAAGAGCTATATTCCTTAATTGGATGAAAATAGCTTTTATATATTGGATTGGTTGCATAAGAGGACTACAATCCTTGACCGGGTACAAGTAGTCCTCAACTGTGTGATTACATTGAAGATTTCTATGCGTTATCTCATGCATTGGTTTATATTGAGAGTGCATTATGTATAATGAAAGATTATTAGTGCATGACATGACCAATCATAGATATTATTTCTTTCATGTTGTTTTTTGCAAATAATTGATATTGTTCAGTGTAGAAGTTGATTATTCTTTGTAGCATTTGAAATTAGATGTATCTTATTGTTTGCAAATCAAAGAGGACGTATAAATAATCGTCATAATAATAATTGCATTGAGAAATTCATAGCAGTGTTGTATTTATTATTCCATGCGGAGTGTGCATTGCAATGTGTATGTTTGCTCACAACATAGGTGATCGATATGCGGATTAACAAAAGTGCATTGCAAATCTCATATTGTGCAAATTTGATTACTTTCTTAGTGATTGGTTTTCTAATATTTATTGAAAAGAAGAAAATTTTTTAAAACCTGAACATCTAGTTCTTTTGTCTTTAGTTTTAATTTAAAAGCAATAGAGAAAAATGTTGGCACAAGTGGTACAAAGAAGCCAAAGAATGAAAAAACTCCTGGCAAAGAGTGGGATTATGCTCACAACATATGCGGCCGATATATAGAGTGCCAATGTAAATTTTGCTTCACAACAAAATCAGGCAGTGCACCATGTATTAGGGACCATTTTCTGGGTAGCGTTAAAAACTAAAATGTGAACATCCTCAGGCACCTGCAATTGCAAAGTGTTTGAGAGAAGAGCTCGCCAAAAAGGGTAGCAAGAGACAACAGATATATAGCTCTATTATGGATGCAAGTCAAGAGCAGTCAGAGCCAAATATTAACTCTGCTGATCTTGTGGTGACACCAACTAACTTTGGAGAACGGCCTGCAAAGGGGGAGGAAATGTCAAGCAGCATTCTTTTTAAGCGTCACAATGAAGGTGGACTTGGTCAAATACGTCAAAAATCATTACATCAAATCTTTTGGATGCAGTCTCTAGAAGAAGCACAAACTGCACTTTGTACAAAATGTTCTCTTGGACAAATGGTACATCAAATTCAAAGAGCGTGTTGGAAAAATAATACTTAGGAATATTTCACTTTCAAGATGCACAATTGTAAGTGATGGTTGGTCAAATGTTCAAAGAAGACCATTGATCAATGTAATGCTGGTTTGTCCAAGGTCAGAAACGTTCATAAATTGATTGACAATTCTGGTGCAATTAAAAGTGACAAATACATTTTTGAGTTTTTGATTAATATAATTAAAGAAATTGGTGTTGAACATGTAGTTCAAGTAGTCATGGATAAGGTAAAGAATTATAAAAATGCTAGTATATTAATACATAAGTACTTTCCACACATTTTTGTCAATGGTTGTAACACGCACAGATTAAACTTGGTGTTGAAGGCTTGGTACACTAGTGAAGAAACCACATGGTTCGCCAAAATAATTGACACACCATGTCAAGTTGTGAAAGAGTGCTCGATTTGTAGAGAACACACATGTCAGTGATGTTAAAACTTCCTGCTAAAACACAATTTTGCACGCATTTTTATACATTGGAATCACTTCTCCATAATAAGTGCATTGTGACTGACACTTTCAATTGCACGGCCTTTGATGAATAAGACAGATAAAGTGATAGTAATGACCACATGTCAATGTATAGTATCCACTCCATCCATCAAAATTCTTATAGAAAACTAGACATTGGGAGGATAAAATGCATCCAAAGTAGACGAGGGGACCAAATCTGGATGCAGGACAAGGTGAGTGATTTGTGTCCCTTGTACAGATGGAGGATTCACTCGCTGTGTCCGATTTTCAACATCTTGGCTTAGGCGGTGAATACTTTTCTCCATCCGGATCTGTGAGGGATGGAGTGTTCTAGTGGCTATAGAAATCCGTGTTATCTCTACATCTTTCTCTGCCAGCTGTGTCGTGTAAATATCTTTCTCTCTCTTTAACTGTAGGTCGGCGCCTTCCTCATCTCAGGTGAAAGTGACACAACTCTTCCTAATACCACGGGTAGCAACAGTTGTCTCCTTTGACAAAAAGTCTACTGGTTGTTGTTGCAAAAAATGAACATATAACATTTTTGCAAAATATAACGCACAATTTGCATTGTGTAGTGGATGGCCATAAACTTCCAAGTAAATCCTCTCAGTATTTTCTTTGATCGCTTCGTGGAGGCTCTTCGATGTCTTCCACCTTCCTTTCTTTTATCTTCGTGTCCTCATATGGCCATATTGTTTGATCATGTCCTTGGTCACTTCTTTATTGATCTCTTTCCATTGCATGTGGTTTGGGTTTTCCCATTTTGAAAGTTGTCAAGCAGTGCACGCCGCTTGCTGTGCCGACATACAGTGCACTAGAGACTTCATGCACTAAAATGCATTAATAGCCGCTTGTTGTTGATCATCAGGCACTGATTGGGTACCACAAACTTGTTCTTCATTGACCATTTCATCTTAGAGCTGCAATGGACAAATAGACAAATATTCAATATCATTGACAAAAATATATTCTCACGATTCAATAGTCTCACAGATACACAAAGTAGATCTGTCTCCTCCACTACATAAGACATCGTAGGCCAACTAAATCAAATCATAATTGATGCAACTAAACAAAATCACAACTAACGGCAATTGAACCACAAGACAAATTTGAAATACCCCGGAAAACACAAGAAATTTGAAATGACTAAAGATAATTGATTCGATTAAAATACAAGACATTTGATCCGATTGAAATACAAGACATGACTCATTGAGCTGAACCACCCCAAACGAGGTAATACACTTCAATACAAATGAAATGCCCCGGATAATAGACTTCAATACAAATGTATGTCACAAAAATGTTTATGCGGGGTAAAAAGATGACGCAAGTTCAACGAGCGATCGTTGGACAAGATTAAGATCTGTCTGTTGAAAAATATCAAAACATAAGATGCATTTCTTCTATTTTTCCGCTCTCTTAACTTCATCCAACAGTCTACTTTTATATGAATGGCCCTCATAACATCTTGGTTGGGGTGGTAAAATACTCCTTTTGGAAAATAAACTTTCCTGGCTGCACTCCAAAAATTTATCACATGTCAAATAGATAACATAATGCATAAATGTCACTCGATTTTGTGTACGAATCTGCACACCGTGGATCGTATAGTTCATGAGCAATCCATGGTCGCTTTGCAATCTCTCCTTCCCGTGCTTTATGTGCCTCCAAAACTGTAGGGTTCGATTGTCCACTTGGATGCAGATAATTATTTGACACGTACTTAGCTGGCGTTCTAAGCATCATTCCCCAATCAATGATGCCAACACGGGGTTTATTTGTGTGAGTAAAGTTCAACATTATATTGAAAGGGTGCAGGTTATTGTGCACTATACCAGTCGAGTGAGTAGCCTCGCAACGCCATCATCAATTAAAGCGTGACAGATTGTTGGCATCTGCTCAATCACTGCTTTGATCTGTGTTTTCTATCTTTGGTAAGTGTTTATTTTTTGGTGGCAATGACCTCCAGCTGTGTTGTAGTGTGTGCATGTGGCATCTGAACGCTCCGTGGAAGAATGGCAAGTGGCACATCATGTCCCCCAAGTGCCCCCATTGTAGTATGGAAATATTGTGATCCAGGGAGCTTTGGTGTTAAATCCAATGCATCTTAAAATGGAGGGGTGAAGTGTTTGCATTCCTTACTCTGTCTAGAAGCTATCAAATTTTTCCTCACTCTCTCCCTTGTAGCATTTTTCCACATGTGTAATGTGCTCTAGAAAGAAAGAGGTGCCTTTGATGGTGTACAATGTGTACACACCAAAAGATTCTTCTCCAACCCTTGTACCTTCTACCAAGACCTCGTGGGGAATGCCAATTAGATGAGCACACTTGGCATTCAATGTCGTGCGCATGATTGTGTCAGAGCCGTCGGCATCTGATCGACCACCCACAGCTGCTTGCGCATCTTGGGTAATCTTCAATCTCTTGGGTAACAAAGCTTGGTCTTGAGATTTCACCTGCTTCATCTTGACCTTCTGTTCCTCCGATAATTTATCCCAAAGCTTAATATTGTCATATCCTAGGCAGGAGGGATATCTTCCTTTAAGTCTCTAGAATACACTTTCATATTGCCCAACACTGTCCTAACCTTGTGGTGGGGTCAAATTCTTGAATCATTGCTAGAATCCGCAACTCATATTGACCTTCACCTCACACCCTACGCTCTGTGTTCTCCCATATAGTGCTAGTGAGGTCTTTAATGAAGACGTTGCTTTCACTAATCTGCTGTATGCGACCATCTGCACATGATGATGTTGCCAAATACATTCTTCTTGAATGGTACGCATAATAATTTTCTTTTGATATGGCATCATTTTAGCACTGGACAATAAAAAACAACTTATCAAATATAAATTCATGGTTGCACACTGCACTAACACTCTCACACTAGTTCAGACAAACCATAACCATGACTTGAAGACTTTAAGAAATGTGCACGAATATATGGATAAACATTGGAAACAATTTTCACTTTAAAATGCAATATTTATACGTGTAAAATGCAGAGCAAACAAGTAGTTTGTAAGAACTTCATCCATATCAAACAATACATGTTAAAAATTTGAAACATTTCAGCATATTGTGAATTTTTAACTTATATTTCTCAACATGCACTCTCACACTAGTTCAAACAAAACATACAACCACTTAAAGACTTCAAAAAAATGTGCAAGATTAATTTGTTCAAGTTTATAATCATTTTGACTTTAAAATGGTATGTTTACTCGTGTAAAATACAATAAACTTAAGTCACTCCTCATAAAATTGTCCCGATCTAACAAAACATGTTAAAAACCCAAAATAATTCACAATTTTTTGATAGAACAAAATACATGAGTTTGTATTTTGCATGTTATCACGATTCGCTTCAAAAATAAAGCCTCTTGGAAGATACATGCATCGTGATGTACATATTGTCAATTTTATTTTAGCTAATTTAAAACATTGAAAGTATACAAACCGGGTTAGGAAATTTCAAAGAACATCTTGCTCTTTAAAAAGATAAATATGAATATTTAACATGCAAATTGTGTGCATATACTTTTTTACATAGACTTTATGTAAATGTAGCATTTATAATAGCGATGATGATTGATAAATAAAGCATTCTTTTGAAAATGATTAGCTAGTATATATTTTCATAAGAACACTTAAAAACAACAAGATCAAACAATTCAAACATTTATATATGAAATACTCTTCACGGCCGCGTTATAGACCAAGTATTTCATATACTTAATACTTAGAAAATGAACTGCACATGCACATATAAATTATGGCTTTCTACGGCCGGATTAACGACCTGAATGATGCCACATTTATGCAAAAACAGATGCTTCTAATAAATGACACTCAATTAGCTACGTTACCGATCGAGTGTCGTCCGAATCTAAGAAAAATAATGGCTTGCAAGCATCATATAGCCGCGTTAGCGACCAATGCCCATATGTTTTTTTGGAAAGGGGAAGGGAAGTTGACTCACCATAAGGCTACTAGAATCGCCACGTTATCGACGTAGTACCCAGATAATGAGCCAATACTTACCACAAGGACACCATATTCCCCGAGTCACCGAGGTGATGTCCCCGTGGTAAGCATTGTTCCGTAGAACAGCTTACGCACACACTCCCATTATGTGGTAAAGTACCGACCCGCAAGGAAAACTTAAAAGCCCGACGGGTCCGCAGGAAAAACTAAAATTCCCGACGGGCTTTTTGTGGGTTTCCAAGTTGCTCTTAACTGGCTTCTTTGTGATCATGTTAAGTGTGATTATGTAAATGTGTCAATAAGACCTTGTGATCACACAAAATTTGTGATAATTATGTAAATATTAAATCCCTGCTTGAGGCAAAAATGGCGCCTCAAGTTCACCCCTAGTTCACTCGCCTCACGGGATGTGGGTCGAGACTCCAACCCAAGACCTCCCGGTTGCTACACGAATGCCCTTCCATCACGCTAGCGCGTGTCGCTGCCCATGGTGGCATGGCACATGATCACAACCTAGTTTACCCGCCCCTACCCCCAGTTCACCCCTAGTTCACTGCGTGATCCGATGGCTGAGATTAAAGCCACCTCGCCCCTCAAATTTGGGCCCTAGATCCCCTCTGAGCCATATGGCCGTGTCATATAGTGACGAGGGAGGCTGGCCTAAAAGCAGGTAAGGGTGTGTGTGAGTGTGTGTGAGGGCTTAAAATAGCCCAACAGCTTTTTTTCACATGGAAAAACAAGGGGGGGCGCATGGGGGATCGATTGGGGCTGAGGGCACATATATATGTCTCCTCCCCTCTCTCTCTCTCTCTCCCTCTCTCTCTCTCTCTCTCTCTCCCCCGATGAAGACATAGTGAGCTCTCTTCTCCGTCATCTTCATCATCACGGAGCTCTCATTGCATGGAGACTCGAGTTGCTGATTTGTGTTTATGTTGACTCCATGCGCAAGTAGAAGCTCATATGTCATCGTCTTTGGCTAGACTATGTATGTGGTAGTGACCTTGTTTTCGCCCTAAATCACATACGGTAGGGAATTTGGTTGAACCCTTTGGATCAGAGGTGCATCTTGTTGTTTAGAGCATTATATGGCCGTTATCATCAATTTACAGCCTGTTGTTTTTAAAACTTTGTCACAATTTTGACCCTTCCGTGCATAGGTGGGTTACCGTACAGTGATGCCCAATGGATGAGACCTTTTAGTCACTCAATAGAGTCCTCTCAACAGTATAAATACGTCATGTTGGACCTCCGAAACAACTGTGTTTGATAGGGTTATTGGAGCCCCAAAGTCCTAAAAATTCACTTATAAGAGGATGGCTACCTTGAAGGGGTACCATGTAGACTTGTTGAATTGATATGGTTTTCAAGTATGTTTTATGGTTTAGTGAGTTAGAAAGGATATGGTTTGACATAGTTATGCGTGATGCATGTGGTATGGTTTACATGCGATGTGGCTATCTCATGGTGAACGCCGTGATGATTTTGCATGTTTGTTTCAGCTTTCTAAGATGATTTATGATGGCTAGTCGTGAGTCATGTTATGTGCATAAGTTGGTTTCAGGACTTGGCACAGTGTTGTGCGGTATGTGAGACATGTACAAGATGAAACCCAAGTGTGGGAGTATGTTGGTTGTGATTTCAAGGATTGAGGATTCCCTCACGGTTTGCTGATTTGAGATATGGTTTTGTTAGCTGTTGTATGGCTTGGTTGATTTTTCCTGAGTATGGCTATACTACCGAATGCTACCGAAATTTTCCCATAGATTGGGCGATTGTTTGATGGTTTGATTTCTTGAGTTAGTTTGATTGTTGGGTAGAGACACCGCATGGATGCCTTATCAACGGACTGACTTGGTTGTGCATTTGAACTTGTTTGTCATATATGGTGCTCATGTTTATGGTTGTCATTGCAGCTTCGCTTCGAGAGGGGTGACCTAGACAGCTAGTTGGTCGGGGGCCCGAGGCCTACACCTTTAGTTCGTAGAAGGTCATCGTCGGTTCTTGTTTGAATAAGGGCTCACTGGTGGTGTAGTTTGTAGGGGGTCAAGTATGACCTACACGACTACCCATGATCTTGCCTTGGATTAAGTGCATAGGGGGTCATGCATGACCTACATGGCTTGCCTAGAATACCCTATCCGTTTTGACCGAAGGAGAAGTGATTCTTCTCAAAGTGGAACAGTTTGTGTTGATTTCCTACCACTTACTAGCATTTGGAATCTAGTTGGAGCTCAGGCTCATGGAGGACCGCCAACGGTTCGCAGTGGTTGGGCCGAACGTCAAGTTGGACCGTGTAGAAGTGAAATTCTCTCCAATCTGTAGTAGGAGTGGATAGGATGGATGAACCCGGAGAGAGCCCACACCGGGTCCAGGTGCTTCTATGCTTAAGTTGTTTTGGTTTGATTTCAGGTTATAATGTAAAGTTTTGTAGCGGCATAAATCATGAATTGGCATGACTCATTTGCCAGGCTTATCATTTTCTCTCTTCTTTTGTACTTTATGGACACTCTTATGATTCACCAACATCTTCTTACTCTTGACACTTATATTCACCATTTCACTTGTCATTTCTTGGGTCCTCTTTCACGCATCAACCATTCAGGGGTGGCACTAATCTCGAGGCGCCTTTGGGTGCAGTCCGGCTCATGGTTTTAACTCCATGTTATGTTGAGTGCGAGTCTTCCTCTCCAGTTATTTCGTTTCCTCACTCTGATGAAATTATAAATGTATAGGTAAGGGATGCAAATGCTATGAAAGTGTATTTTTCCGTGTAGACCCCTAGGGAGGGGACCTCTCACCTTCAGTTTGTGCCATTTTGATGTGATTTGAGTCCATTTTTAGCCCATATAGTGTCATAGAATGCATAGAAGATTTTGGCGTTTAGGTTGTGTAGAGATCAACTTTGTGAGACTATTGAGGGGTAATATTGTCTTGCTTAGATTTGACAGACCTATAGACTGCCTCCATGCCCTTGTCAAGTCAGTTATGTACATGGAATGACACTATATTTTGGTTTGTATTCTGGCTATATGCGTCATCCAATCGTGGCGTATCCACCAACATTGGCACCATTATTGAGGACGAAGCACCTAGTCCATAGTTTCTCTAGATACACTTTAAAATATGAATATCCATTAGCAGGGGTGTGTCTTGCCAAGCACCCTTGATTTCGGGTTAGTGTATGACATGTAGGTGTCATTGATGTTTTAGATATGGTTTAAGGTCGTAGGATAGTGTTAGTTTTGTGTAAATGAGAAAAAAACCCACAAAAGCGAACAAAGTCAGATTTCAGTTGCCTTCTTGTTTGTTTTTGTTTTTTGCTTTATTTCGGAAGTAGATAGGTAGAGTAAAATCTAATGTTGATCTAGAGCACGCTTCGATTGCAAAATAATCCGTCATCCATGACTATTATTGAAAGTGCTCCGTTGGAGGATCACTCATCACGGCCACGACCCAAAATCATACATCGGGAGGAAGTCCCTTTGGAGTATGAATCAGACACAAAAGGAAGTGATGACACCAAAGGAAACACTGAGCTAGCAAGTTTGCGGATCAATTGATCCTTCCTTATCAATCCTTCCTTATCCAAGTAAGTGAATCACTTGAACACACTAGCTTCCTACATTTTGACCCCTGACTACCACAATTCACCATGTTTGATTAGATCTTGGAATCTAGAGAACCTCTGTAATGCTTCCCTCCCCGTGCGAGATCTTTGTCTAGAAACTGTAGCACAAGTTCATACAATCCTTTCCAAAATCCTTCAAGCCCTTCAGGCCAAAAATTTTGAGCAACATGATAGGCTTTCCAAATACCCTTGCACCTCTTCCATATAACTGACACCTATTCCAGCCTGAAAAGTTAGATATTGATCTCCATCGCGAACTCACTCATCTCTCAATCTCATCAATACTCAAGTAAAAAATATTTCATATTTCATGTTCTTTAGAGACCCTCTCTATAACATCAAGATATCTTGTCAAAAGTCCTCTATGTTGTGTGATACACTCTACTACTGTACTACATGGTGCACAATATACCATTTGGGTTTCATCAGCTCATGGATCCCTTTTTGCACACACTATGCAGGCAAATATTGCAATAACATCTGCCAAAAAAAAAAAAACCTTAGTGTTTCTCCACCCCCTTCACCACTCACACTTTTTTTTTTGTAAATCATTGGAGACACACACACACACACACACACACACACAGAAGTACAAATTCACTAGAAACGTGGCAACACAAGAGGCCCATGAAGAGAAAAATGCTATGAAGGCATGGAACGAGGTGGATATGAAGAGAAAGAGGTCTCTAGCACTAGAGAGACTTATATTCGAGGAAGGGAAGCAAGGGCAATGGAGTCCTATTTATGTAAGAAGGACGTGAGCATGGATTGGATCCAGAAGCATCTTCCAAAAGGTTATGATAAGCTGTAAGTTTTGGTTATGGTGATTCAATGGGTTTTTCTTCTATTCTTGGCTTTCTCTTTCTAAACAATTGTGCACATATCTCATTTTCTAATATATGTTTGTAAGAAACGTCCACCTTTGAAGGAGAGAGGAGAAGGAGAAGCTTATAATGAAGATTGTGACTCGGGTGGTGAGGACAACAATGGAGATTTCACTCTGGTACGTCTTGGAGATTAATACATGTTTTTTATTTGTGACGAATACACTTTTTCATGGTGTTTGTATTATGCATGCATTTAGCATTCCCTTGCAGGCATGCCTCAGATGACAAGGGGATCTTGTTGGCACCACAAAGGTGGAAGAAACATAGAAACTTCTCAATGCCATTCGTACAGGGCTTGCTATGGAGTCTCCCAAGAGAAAAACACGCCATTTCTCAAAGAAGGAACTCTCACCAAAGGTAATATGAGCAACTCTTAGTATGCCTCCACAATTTCACTCACATACATGGGCTAGAGCAAGTGATGTTTGCATTTTTGGCTTCTTTAGGTGCATTGGTATCATGTGAAAAATCCTACCAGACATTGTCATGACTCGCTTGATTGTCAAGCTCGATTGTCAAGTAGTAGCCTGCCTAACTATTATGATCACCAATAAAGAAGCACTTCAAGTCATTTTCTAGTGGAACAAAAAAGCTTTTGAAAGAAAGGTTTGAAGCCTTGAATTGAATTTTCTCTTTATGTGAGGGTCAAGTGTTGTGGATCTCTACATTCTAACATAATAGCACAAAGAGACTCATGTAGATTTGAAGGCTAAGGAGATAATGGATTTCTCAACAATCCAACTTGGTTGTGGACATCGACATGGAGCTTATGGACTCAATTTCTACACACAAAGCTTCCACTAGAACTATGAATTTGTTCTAGAGGTGAGGACTTTGATGGTTTGTTTATGACATTGAATTGTATATTGTTGCTATGATATGAGATTTTATGGATGTCTTATTGCTTGAAAATGTAGGTGGTTGGAAAATACTTTAGACATTGGAAGGTTTAGTTTGTTGATAGCTTGTGGTTTGAATTTCTTGACTCGAATATCCATGTGGACAAGACAAAGGCCCTCAATGGCACGGACAAATTAGTATACATCATCATGCAAGTCTAGGGTATGGCCTTCACAACGAGCCATATATGAGATAATGGCACTCTGTCTCATGATCAAGACATACTCTTACTTCAAATGGGAAACCACATCTCTTGGACCTCCTTAACCTCTTTTGTTTCCTCTCCTTTGTGGTTCTCCACCTCTATGGCAAGCGTACTCAATAAATGTCTTTCTTCTATTGTGAAAACTCCTTGAACCAACCATTACAAGTCTCTCAATCATAATGTCATTCAGGGCTACATTGACAAGAGATTTATATGTACTCCTATTCTCTTCAGTAGTAGGAGTATCCCTAATTTTTCTTGGCCTTTGATTAGCAGGGTCTTGGTTGCTACCAAAAACACATGTAACTAGAGCAAATCTTTCACATAAGCTAGGGTATGCCATGCCTTTTAAGATCTATAGACCAAGTCTACTTTATGATTTGACCATTCTTCACGATGTTCCCATGTGTATTGTTTTCACGCACATGACATTCTTGGGCAATGCACAACTATTGAAGAGATCCTTCACATAAGCTAGGGTATGCCACGCCTTTGAATATCTATAGACTAGGTATGCTTTATGATTTGACGAGTCTCCACAATGTCCCCATGTTTCTTGTCCTGTTCATGCACATAGCATTGTTGGATAATGTCCTTCCACTCACCTATATGCAAAATCCTTAATAGGGTGGGAAATTTAAGCATAGGTTGAATGGACCGTCTCCATCCATCACTAAGGATAGGCTAGCTTTCGTCTTCCTCCATCTTGACAAATCAAGCATACCGTTATGGTCACATGCCTTCAACCTCTTCAAAGTTACTGTTTCACCAATTTGTGTATCCTTGATAAGATTGTGAGTGGTCTCATTAAATGAATAGAATGCCCCTAAGACATGGGGTGGATCAATCGGAGAGAACATCCCTGGACTGCTTGGTTTCTCGAAAGCCTCACGATCCTGACTTGATGGGATTGTGTTTGGGAGGTTATTGTTGTCCTCATTACTTGGGGAGGCATAATTCATGTTCGTGTTATTGTAGTCGGTATAATATTCATGTGAATTGCCATCTGAAGATATGAAGTGCCCCTCTTCTTCTTCTTCTTCAATACCCATTAACTCCATAAAACCTACACAACGTATGAAAAATACCATTATGAAGTCAATGTTCAAAGGTCTGCCTAGTGAAAAGATAGTCCTTTTAGTTTACACAAAGTTCCCAAAAAAAAAACATTCATTTCAGTGTTCATATTTACCCAATGATCACACAAAAGCCAAGAATTTAATGGTTTACACTAAGTTTACACAATGTTAACCCTGATCACACAAAAGCCAGGCATTTAATGGTTTACACCAAGTTTACACAATATTCACACTATGTTTACATCAAGTTCACCAATGATCGTAGTTTACACTATGTTCACAACAAAGCCAATGTTAAATTGGTTTGCACCAAGTTTACATGAAGACCACTCCCCTCTAGGAGCTGCATAATTTACAATAAGTTCTCAAAAAATGAATGTATCTACTATAATCTCCATGCTGGAGCTCACAAGGAATTGCTCTCACCACCCATCCAAGTTGAAATTGAATGGAGGGAAAAGAAAAGAATTCCTCATGAATGCTTGATGAACCCCCTTTTAGTTTACTTGAAGTTCACCCATAGCTCACACCAAGTTCACAACTCGAGCCGATTGTCCTCATTGCATCCGCTCGTGACGCCGCTTTACATCCACTGATCCCCTCTAAAAAAGAGGTGTCAATTAGTGACAAATCCTCTATGACCCTAGCAAACTGGCCTGTTGCAGGCACGTGCGCGTGCACACACACACACACACACACACACACACACACACACACACACACACACACACACACACATATATATATATATATATATATATATATATATATATATAGAGAGAGAGAGAGAGAGAGGCTTGAACATCATGGAATGGGTTGTATCACTCACACAATCACACCCCTACAAAGGCCTTACACTGCTTGCTCTCTCTCTCTCTCTCTCTCTCTCTCTCTCTCTCTCTCTCTGCGCTTTAGCTACCACCCTCAAGACTAAGTAACACGGGGTCTTAGATGAAGACCCCGTGATGGTATAATGGCCTAGAGGTAGGGACACGGGATGCGAGGTAGACTTGGCCATCCAATTTTAAAAGGGACATGTTCGAGTTTACTTTTTTGTCTTGGTTTACTTTTGCCAGGTTTCATAATGGGCCCTAGATGGACATGTTTCCTCCTTAAGATTCAAAATAGAAGTTTTGATAAAATTTTCCAAATTTGCAAGATTTTTGAACTATTTCCTTGTATTTTTTTTCCTACCGGCTATAGGCTAAGCTTAGGCAAACTTTCCCGAACACTACATGATGATCATGGGGCCTTCATTAAAGACCCCGTGTTATTTAGTCCGGTTGCATTGCCTACAAAGGCCTTACACTGCTCTCTCTCTCTCTCTCTCTCTCTCTCTCTCTCTCTCTCTACTCTTTCGCTACCACCCTCAAGACTAAGTTACACGGGGTCTTAGATGAAGACCCCGTGATGGTATAACGGCTAAGAGGTAGGTACACGAGATGCGAGGTAGACTCGGCCGTTCAATTTTAAAAGGGACGTGTTCGAGTTTACTTTTTTTGTCCTAGTTTATTTTTGTCAGGTTTCATAATGGGGCCCTAGATGGACATGTTTCCTCCTCAAGATTCAAATAGAAGTTTTTTGATACTATTTCCTTGTATTTTTTTTACTACCGGCTATAGGCTAAGCTTAGGCAAACCTTTCTTGAACACTGCATGATGATCATAGGGCCTTCATTAAAGACCCCATGTTATTTAGTCCGGTTGCGCTGCCATGACTCTAGAAGAAAGTGCGAAGAAGAAGCGGCACGCCAAAAGCACCTGCTGTAGGATATTAAGGTGATCGCACTGCATCAAAGGCCAAGGCAAGAGGAGCATCGGCCAAAGGGAGCCCCTTGCATGGAGGCACAGCACTAGAACATGATATTCGCGCAGCAGTGTGAAGGTGACGGGCGGCAAAAACTGTAGCATCAAGCGGTTCAGTGACGCTGCTAACATGGAATGGGCAGGAGCAACCAACCTTGGTGGCTGGGAGTGCTGCAGCAGTGGCACAAAACTGACAAAACTATTAAGAGGAGTCCTGCTAGAGGCCACACTATCAAGCTTTGTAGGAAATAAAGGTGGAACCGGAGAGTTACAGTTGCGGAACCCATGCATCTATATATCTGTTTATAGCTCATTGTTAACAAATTCTGCTTGAATCAATGGAAAAATGTCATGTTTGCTCTGGACGACCTTTGCTGATTATTACAGATGAGGAGGCACAACGAAAGATGAGGCTCATCCATCTTTCTTGCTTTCTACTGTTCCTTCCTATTACTGCGATGCCACACAAAGGAATGTGACGGCTCATACAAAGGAGCAAGAAAATTACATGACTGATTTTTGAAAACATGATGAACCATTTACCAGCAGTGAGTCGCACTTGACCGCACCTGCCATGAGATAATAGATAATCTAAAAGGTGAAAATAATCTAGCTTTTCTAGCATGTAAAGCTCTAGTGGCAGCCACAGACTTCTTGTACTCACAATCAATGTGGCACGACAATGCATGTGACAAAATCAGGATGTGTAAAATGCTGCTTCTTATACATAATACGATCAAACTGTTACAATTGTTATGGTTCACAAAAAATGAGTTCCAATGATAGTCATTTTCACAATGGAACCTCGAGTATACATTCATTGATGGATTTTCCATTTTCTGCGGTCAAAAAAAAAACCGTCTTGCTTGGAAAAATGCCATTTCAGCAATTCTAAAATTGTAACCAAGGGAATCAAACTGTTGCCCAATAGACTGAACAAAACTCAAGTTTGAAAAGAAGGGACAGTCATGTATGTATCACTCCCGTCCTTCCCTTCAAAAGAGACAATATAGCAGAAACTTGTAACTATGTAATGTGAATCAATTCAAAAAAACCTTTACATGGATGCATAATTTCCAAATAAGATCTGCTCCTTTTATGGCACTCTTCCAAAAAAATAATTTGGCCCAAACATCGTTCCCACACGACCAGTTGGACTAGAGCCTTGAACATCCCCTCCACCTTTGTTGCATGTCTTTGAAACTGTTCATTAACAGTTCCAAAATATTAAGTCACAAGACAGAACCGCAACCTGACAAGATGCAGCCCCAAGGAGAGAATCAGATGTTTCCAGAAATCTCACGAAGTGTCTCTCCTAATGAATGTAAAATCTTGAGTTTGTCTTGTTCAAACTGTCTTGTGGTTTGCAGTATTTCTTTACCTAAAACAACCAGCTCAGAAACCATGGCGTGTAATGACTCAGGGTCCTCTGTAGAACCTTTACACAAAGCAATTCGCTTCAATCGCTTGCGCGGTTTTCTTACAACAGCCTCTTGCCCATCTGCACCTTCATTGCCATCAAAAGCCTCACTTTTAACAGAAACCATTTCATCTTTTACAAGAAGGCCATAACCGCCAGGAGGCTCACTTACACCATCTGTCCTTTCCCCCATGTAGTACTCTAGAAGATCATAAAATCTGCTTCTTTGAGACGCATCACCTGCAGCATGTAACGTCATCTCATCTCGGTATTCCTTGTAAACTCTCCGCCACTTCTTCCTACAAGCTTCAGAGTCCTTGTCAAATCCAGAGCAGGTCCTTGCCATCTGATTCTTGATAACCTGCCACAAGTCTACCCTTTGCTTCTGAGGACCAGAAAAGGATGACTGCATTCTCCCTCTTACATGAATAAGCTGGGCAACCCATACATCCTTCCACCTCATTATGGCTTGTCTTTCATTTGCTACATCTCCTTCATGAACATCTGTGTCATCTGAAGCTGATTTGAGCCGCTTTCTTACTTTACATTTCTCCAAAGGCATATCCATTTGTCCCAAAGCCAATTTTGTGTTCTCCAAATCTGAATGCATGGCACCATTGTTATTAGCATTGGCAAAAGGATAACCATCTGGCTCAAGTTTGGGAACTACTTCTTTAGGTTTGGGGACAATCGGCCACACGATCTGTCCAGATGCTATCTGCATAGCTATCCGTGATGAATCTAAAACCACTATCTGATCACACTTCTCCACCGGAGATTGAGAGGTCAACGGTAAAAGTGCACCAGGCATGTGAGATATTATCTCCTCATGATGTTGCCCCAACTGAGATAATAATGAGCTGGGATCTTGCTCTGGGCATGGGTAGTCACAGACCTCCATAGTTGTATATAATCACCTGCCAAGAGTCTCTCTCTCTCTCTCTCTCTCTCTCTCTCTCTCTCTCTCTCTCATATACCTAGATGAATCCAATATAAGCCCAAATTCACGCGTAAAGGAAATTGCAAGGTATAGACTCATGGTAATCACCCTCTGTCACCCTTAAAGTGAGGTATATAACACAAATCAGCCCTGAATGTGGGACGCCCTTCTTTTTATAAGCCAAAGGATTTGACAATCGAAAAGCCAAAGGTCGCACAAATGAAAAGCCAAAGGTCGGACAAATATAAAGCCAAAGGTCTAATAAATAACAAGCCAAAGGTTAGACAATCGAAAAAGCCAAAGATCGGACAATTGAAAATCCAAGGGTCAAGGGCACCAAAAGGCTAGGCTAGTACCTATATTAAGACCTCTTGGGGCATTTGTACTCGTCATCACTTTTTAGACGATTTCTCTCTTTGAGCATTTGTGAAGACAACAGAGAGTAAAAGTAATATGGATACTAAGTAATATACTCTCTATTGTGTGCCTAAAGCTTCCTTCGTCATCTCCAAGCTGCGTGGATTTTCTTGCAACCCTAATTCCAACAATTGGTATCAAAGCACGTTGCGTCCTCTCAGGCTTAGTCGCCAGCAGCTCCAGCACACACCTGCTCACTTTCTCCGATTTCTATGAGCTTTGGCGAGCGTCAGCAGGTCGACAAATACTTTAGGTCCGCTCATAGAGCTCGGTCTGCTCAAATTTTTTATTTGGGCTCATTTCGGCCTCCGTTTCCACTACAAGCAGTACTACGCAAGCTAATTCGTCATTTTGTGCAAAAATTCTATCAATGTCGTTTTCTGCATAACAAGTCCCTTACAATCGCTATGAAGCACGTGTTGGTCCCGCCTCGTTTCTCTTCTTTTCGGGCAATTTTCACATCAAGTGCAGGCATTCGCCGTGGCTGACAACAACACAGATGTGTTCAAGATGTTTGCTATTGAGGATAGATTGGATGGGGACAATAACCCTATGTGGACTTACATGATGCAACATGTCCTTGTGTCAAAGGATGTCTGGAATATTGTGCGCGGCATTGATGTACGTCCTGATTCTAAGGATGTAGAGGATGTTGAGGATGTTGCAGGTTTTGGTGGCAGGATTACTGCTGCTAGAGCAGTTTTGCCTACGGCTGAGCAAGCTCGTTGGGATGTAAAAGATACGCAGGATCATGCTTTGATTACGTTGTCTGTGAAGCGCACTATTACTCCTCATATTCGTTCAACAAAATCTGCAAAACAGGCTTGGGATATTCTGGCTAGTCTTTATGCAACTCGCAATGAGACAAAAATTGCATTGCTGCGTAAAGAGCTGGAGTCGAAGATTATGCACAAGGAAGATGAGATGGACACTATCCTTGCTAGTGTCAAGAATATCACTGAGCAACTTATTCAAAGTTGTCAAGTTTGATGCATTATGCACATTGTTGTTGCAAGAGTCACTTTCTAGAAAAAAACAGAACTAGACAGCGTGCAATTGAACACGCCGTTATTGTTGCTCAAAGAAAAGGTGGTAACAGCAATGTAGCCTCTTCTCATGGTTCTTCTGCAAATAGCAAATCACCTGTTTCTAATGCTTCTGCTAGCACCAATTCGTGCTAGCAATTCGTCTGGGAATTCTAGCATTGGGGCAAAAAGAAGATGCGTTGCCATTATTGTAAAGATAATGATGTAACAAACTGCTGACCTGTCAAAGCCTATAGAATGAAGTCAGCTTACAAATGTGGCCGAGGGACCTAAACCCTAATTTCTGCTAGAAACCCTAACTGCTGAAACCCTAATTCTGAAAACCCTAACCCTAAAACCTGCAAATAACCCTAATTCTGGAAACCCTAACCCTAAAACTGCAGAAACCCTAACCCTAACCCTAAGGACAGCAGACAGATTTCCAAAAATTGCGTTGGCTGATGACATGGCAAGCTGTATAGATTTCCGTGATTTACGTTGGCAGCTTTTGGCTTTGCTTTTGGACCAGAAGTTATTAGGCCAAGGGCCTTTAAATATGAGGTTAGGGCTCATTCTCTGGCATGCTTCCTGGCGAAGGTGCAGAGTCTCGAGGAGTGCAACTTCTGGTAGAGTGGGGTATCCTGAAATGCTTGCCATGGAAACCCAAGCAGATTATAACTTGAAATTTCTCGACATCTCTCAGTAGATGTCTCTTCACGAGCAGATGACCTTGGAGGTTCGGTGTGATTGTTATCTCTTGGGACTACCATCGCCGCCAAAGAAACACTGTCTGTCCAAGAGTTGATGGACCATGCTGTGCTCGGCTACGACCTTATGGAATGAACCTAACCCTAATTTTGGTGCAGGTTTAAGGATGGAAAGTCAGTCGACTTTTCGAGCTCGACTGATGTCGAGATTGCTTTTTAAGTTTGAAATCTGTTTGAGAACTTGTTTGGTGATCCTGTTTGGAATTTGTTTGAAATGGATGCTATCTGTTTTGAACCTGTTTTTGGTGCCGATTTGAAATGTTTTGACTCTAGTTTTAATACTGGTTTCATTGATTGGTGATTTTACTCCCGAGTGGAGAAGTGAGAAATATTGTTTTGGTATTGTTTGAACCTCGGAACGACGCAGGCCGATGCCTGGGGAGCGTTCCGTTGTATGCTAGAAAACCTCCGAACGACGCAGGCCGATGTCTGGGAGCGTTTGGTTGTATGCTTGTAAAATAATTGTTGTTGTGACTCCCAGCCCGGACCTGGATGGTTATGCGGGAGGAGTATTAAGAAGTCTGAGCAGTGGTTACTCTCAGCACCTCCAAATGACGCAGGCTGCGGTCTAGGGGGTGTTTGGTTGTAAAAGGCCTCTATATCTCTCGGCCTGGACCTTTTTAGGTTATGCGGGAGGAGTGATGAGGGAGTCGTTGAATATCTCCTAGCCCGGACCTTGCTAGGTTATGCGGGAGGAGTGTTCATCGCTGGTGCTATGTTTCTATGTCTTGTAACTGCATATGTGAGCATTTGTGTTGCATTGTGATGTGCCAACCACTGAATATTCCTAATTGGATGAGATTGCCTAGGTATGTAATTTTAGTGCATCAAGACACCCGTGGAAGATCAGTACAGTCTGGCTGTGATGGCTAATTTTACTACGACGGAATATCAAGAGTTCCGATCTGGAGAAAGGAGAAGCTAACTCCTTGATCAAAACAGCCGAAAGGAGAAGCTAACTCCTTGATCAAAAGAGCCGAAAGGAGAAGCTAACTCCTTAATAAAAAGAGCAAACTGATTGTCCCTCGAATGACCCTCGGAAATTTTTGAACTAACTTGAGTTGTTTTGCAGATATGTTGTAATTGCGGACAATTACTCTCTTTCAAGAAGGGGAGATGTAACAAACTGCTGACGTGTCAAAGCCTAAAGAATGGAGTCAACTTACAGATGTGGCCGAGGGGCCTAGACCCTAATTTCTGCCAGAAACCCTAACTGCTGAAACCCTAATTCTGGAAACCCTAACCCTAAAACTTGCAAACCCTAATTTTGGAAACCCTAACCCTAAAACCTGCAAACCCTAATTCTGGAAACCCTAACCCTAAACTGCAAAAACCCTAACCCTAACCGTAAGGGCAACAGACAGATTTTCAAAAATTGCGCTGGTTGATGACGTGGCAGGCTGTACGGATTTCCGTGATTTACGCTGGCAGCTTTTGGCTTTGCTTTTGGACCAGAAGCTTTTGAGTTTTGAAGGCTTTTCACTGTAATTGCTTTTTAGGCCAAGGGCCTTTAAATATGAGGTTAGGGCTCATTCTCTATCATGCTTCCTGGCGAAGGTGCAGAGTCTCGAGTACCGACTTGTACTGTATTGATGCAATATAAAGAAATACCGAAAGGGGCGCCAAGGTTTGGGGCCAATACTCTCTGGGGTGGAATTTCGTCACTCCGTGTCGCGTATCATCTCTCTCTTTCAGTTCAGTTGTTATTGAAGTGCTAAAAGTTTGTTCTTTTCTATTGGCACGTCACGTGGTGCCCGTCTTGTGACAAATGATCACTTGATCAAATAGTGTCCAAAATTGAAGGCAAAAGAGGCTAAGAAGAAAGAGGTTGGATCGACTACAGGGTCCAATATAAGTGCAGCTATTGTGGAGTCTTGTGTGAAAGGAGATTGTGATGCTAATTCAGTCACTCGTGCCAACAACGCCTCTTATCCGGTTCAGGGAGTTCGAGAGATTGTGCTTACTGTTACAAATGGCAGTTCTTTCACACTTGTTGATGCATTGTATGTACATGGATCAAGAAGAATCTTTTGTCAAGCGGCATCGACTCTCCTCTAGCTTGCATCCGTTCTTGTTTGTGGATGATAGATGTACAATACATGATCTCAGTTTTGGTGATGAAATTGTTGCATCTGGCATTTTATGCCGTGGGCTGTATAAGCTCACTTTGTATGAGAAGTATGGGCAAAATCTCGCAAATGTTGTTGTAGATTCAAAGGCTATTTCAAATGCAAAACTTTGGCATGCTCGTTTTGGACATCTTTTGCCAGTTTGCTACGTTTGCAGAAATCTGATATAGTTGCTTCGTTGCCTCTTGAAGCACCTGTCAAACATGTTTGTGAAGGCTGTATTTTGGGTAGGATGCAGCATTCGAAGTTTCCAAAAGATGGTTCAATTAAGGCTACATGCAGATTACAGCTTGTGCATAGTGATGTTTGCAAACTCCGTCCTTGGGCAATAATTTTTACTTCGTGACTTTCATTGATGATTACTCCAGGCATGCATGGATGCGTCTGCTTAAAGCGAAGTCCGAAGTGTTTCTGAGCTTCAAACAATTTTTGGCTATGGCTGAAAATGTCTCAAAATGTACTATGGGCACCCTCCGTTCTGATCGAGGGGGGGAGTATATGTCTCATGAATTTAATGCATTTCTGGCAAGTCCGAATAAAACACAACGTACAATGCCGTATACATAAAAAAATGGTGTTGCTGAGAAGAAAAACAGGTCTCTCACGGAAATGGCACGATGTATGGTCAAAACTCGAGCTTTACCACATTCATTTTGGCTTGAGGCTATTATGTGTGCCACTTATGTACTTAACAAGTGTCCTACAAAAGCTTTACAATCTATGGCTCCTCGTGAAGCATGGCATGATAGAAATCCTTCTATTGAGCACATGCGTGTTTTTGGATGTTTGGCATATGCTTTGGTGCCACAAACGCAGTGCAGAAAATTAAATGATAAGGTTGTCAAATGTATTTTTGTTGGTTATAGTGTTGAAAGCAAAGGTTACAAGTTGTATCATCCGCAAACAAAGCGTATCTTGGTCTCACGGGATTTGTTTGTGGAAGATTCTGATTAGCCCTTGCTGGCATGTACTAGAGACACTAATGTAAGCTCACAGGACATTTATGACACTTTGTTGCCTCTTTTCAATGGTGGAAGTTCGAACGTAAATTCAAATGCTATCGTATGGTCCTCATGCCTCTCCGGTGGCAATTGTGACGATAATGAATCAGAAAAACAGTCATTAAACTCTCGCAAAAATGTTGACCTTTCTTTATCTAACACATAAATTTGACTAAAAATTATCTGAAACATCACGTGCAAAAATCAAGTACACAAAAAGATGATTCTTAATTACAGAAGTGATAGCCGAAGCAGATATAGGGACAGACTCCCTTTTGAGCTTTACATCCAAAACATTTGTTTTGCCCCTATGTTGAAGGGTGATCTTTTTGTCAAAGACATCCAACACGCCATGTGTTCGGAACATCCACGGAATTCCCAACAACGCATCGCACCCTTCTAATGGCATGATACAAAACTCTTTTGTGTCCACATACGATTGAATATGCACACGCAGCTTTCCAATAATGGGAGTAACAAACTCTTGAGTTGCCAGGACATGCCAACCCTACCTCTGCCGTGTACCCCATCTCTTCAGCTCTGATGCCCAGCTTCATAGCTAACTCTGGTGAGATAAAGTTCGCTTTGGCACCTTGATCAAAGAAAATAAATGCCGTCTGGTCTCTGACTTTACCCCATGCTCTGCATAACTCGCTGGCATCCGTGGTTGGTCTGTCACCCCACCATGTCTGGCATTAAACCTGTCGTGGGTTTGGGCTTCTTTCCTTTCTTGTCCTCTTTATCACCAGAGTCAGCTTGTATTTTCCTTTGAGGACAATCTGTAGCAAAGTGACCAAGTTGCTTGCATATAAAGCATTTATTCTCAGTCATCAAGACTTTCTTTTCCTCGAGCGACTTACGAACAAAAGGCTTCTTTTTTTGTTTCTTTGCCTGTGCTCCAAAAGTCCCGGCTGAGTCCTTGTCCTTGTTGACCTTTTTTGACCCTTGTGACGCTTCAAGAGTCATTTTCACAAAGGGCTTCCTTGCTAAATTTTTCTTTTGTTGCCCCCCTTTCACGTTACCTGGAAACCCATTGTCCTCTCCCTTCAACAAGGCAAGACCAGTGTTGGCAACTTCCATAAGCCGAGTGAGGGTAGCCACTCTGTTCTTTGTTTAGTAATCTTGAAGCCCTTTAGGCAGCCCACTACAATACTTCTCAATTTGCTCTGTGAGTGGCACAAACCTGTAGGAGGTTACTGAGAGCAACGCTTTACAAAACCTCCGATTGTACTCCTATAGGCTCTTGCAAGTAGCTGCAATGAGTTGGTGCCAATCCGTCATGACATCGGCTTCAAATTCATTTGACAGCTACACAGATGCAAACATTTTCTTGAAGTATACCCATGTGGAGGGCGTCTATCCTTGCATCAACAATGTCGTCCACCATGTAAGCGCATTGTCTTTCAAGAAAGTGGCAGCTTTCCTGACCTTAGAGGCCTCTGTAAAATTCCCTTTTGCATAAGCTGTATCAAACTGCTGGAGGAAAGTAAGAGCTCCTGCCTTATCCTCAAAGCCGCTGAAAGTGATGAACTTTACAGCAGCACCACCTTCTTTATAAGCTTTTGGCTTTTCCAGCACCCCTAAATTGTTGGGAGAGTCTCCCCATCAGGATTGTTGTAGCCCTCTCTTGTAGAGGTGGTTGTAGCCCTATGGGCAGTTTCATTAACTAATAGAAGGATCGTTTTCTCGGGCGGGAAAAAAAAAAGATCTCTCTAGAGCTGTCTCTGCACTTCTCATCATACCAACTATTCTGGGGCGTGCTCCCAAATGTCGCCTCCGACCCGGTTGAGTGTGTGGGTATGTTTCTGATGTTGCACCATGTAGTGTCTTAGTCAGTAAAGTGGTACACTCCTCCACAGAGAGGCCACGACCAGCTGTGCATAGACGGCTACAGATCTCCTCTATATACACCGAGTTAGTCTATGGTGTAAATGTATAGCGGGTATGTGCCCTGCCTCCTCATTTCTGTGTTGTACTAAACTGAAATGAAACAGACAATGTCTCATCTGGCTCCCACTATGAAATCCTGAATACAAGGAATAAAGCTCGGTTGTGCCATAACATAGTCCACTGTACTGGCCCCATGTCTGTGTGGAAAGCATGTGAAACCGGTTGCTCCAGAAAATCGTTGTAAGCCATTAAGTATGGCTAACCCATGTGTGGTAGTCATCTCCGTGAGGTATCTTCCATACTCCGTCTGCTCTCTATCATGTGAACATCTTTCAAGCCCCAAGTCACCCACATCCAACTCGCTAAGCATCTTATCTGAAGTGTCGTAGAAGACTGTCTAAGAGTTTCCCGTTCGGGCATTAAAGTCCCTAGGAGGATGATATCACCATCCCTAGAAACTCCCCATATATCATCATCTAGTATAGAGAAAGGCGACTGTCCTCTGGGTGCAGCATGTACTGACGTACAGGGGGAAAGTAACATATGGCAATGTATAGAAACCGGCCTGTGTCAGCTCTCAGTCTCTCACCCACATGTATCTAGCATGATCATCTCTCCGTACATATGTAGTAGTGGTTGTAGCTCCTCCCTAAATAGCACTACTACTCCTCTTGAACCTCTACTTCCATGCTCGGATCTCGCGATTGTCCTGTGGGCTGTCTCCCATCTGTATCCCACTACATGTGGCATAAGTTGTCTACGGGCCTGATGAGTCTCAGAGAAGAAAACAGTCCCTGTCTCTGAAACTGTCCTCAAAGGTACCAACATCCAACCTCATAGATCCATTACAATTCCAAGTAGCCATCTTCAATGTGGTCCCATAGGTCTCACACCGTCATGTAGAGTGCCGCTCTACAATTACCACCCGACCATCTCTATAAAAGGCCATCTTTCCCTTCTCCCTTGCCGCCGTAATCTCTGGCATTACCTCTCTCATGTGAGCAAGCTATGAGAGAGTGAGATCATCACCGAGGAAAATACCTGTCTTCTTGAGAGTAGGCCTCTTTTTGAGGAATTTCTTCTTCTCTTCCAAGGAAAGAAGCGTAGTATGAGAGCTCTCTTTTTTGAAGATTCTCCCAAACCATAACACTTCTTGCCCACTCTCCATGCCTTTGTGTGTGAAGGCTTGTCCACCCCCATCATGGATGTGAGGATTGTGACCTCTTTTTCCACATTGTTTATGTCCTTGAGACAAGTTACCCTCACATGTAGAGCCCGCATCCTTCTCCTTTGTTCCTCTTCAAGGGTCATGTTAATAAGAGTGGGTGTATAAGGAGCTTCCTTACCTTTCCCATTTTTCGGCCTCCTCTACTCTCTTTTGTGTTGCCGAGATGAGCGCGGCCCATGACTTCTTCTCCGCATCCTCCTTGATAACCCATATTTGTTCTCTCATGATATTCAATTCTTCCATCATGGATGGCTGAATTTCGCCTTCTTCAAGCCGCCCAATTTTTGCTACAAGAAGTTCACCTTGGAGAGTTCGGATTGTGGCTTCTTGTGAAGCCGCTTCGATGCGAAAAATCCTTTCGCATAGGTTCTTCTTCTCCTCTTT
The DNA here is from genome assembly GCF_014529385.1 of Adiantum capillus-veneris. Classification (NCBI taxonomy): domain Eukaryota; kingdom Viridiplantae; phylum Streptophyta; class Polypodiopsida; order Polypodiales; family Pteridaceae; genus Adiantum; species Adiantum capillus-veneris. The sequence goes on from NC_140956.1 coordinate 122,592,030, forward strand.
CCATTCCTCAATCTTTTGAAGAAAGGTTGCCTCCATCTCTTTCTTCCACTCCTTCACTTCAACCGCAAGTGTTGATATTCACTTGTCGGTGATCGAGAACTTCATGTTGAGAGGGAGGCGCGGGCTATAGCCACTGGGGAGGCCATGTGAAAGGGAGTCAATGGGTAGCCCAATGGAGGGCCATGTAATGGGCAGCCTAAAGTACCTAAACCATGGCGTGGAAGCCACGCAGGTGGCCTGAAGGGAAGAACTAGCAGCAACACGAAGAGGGGGTGGGGCTGGCAACAATGCAGAGAGAGAGAGAGAGAGAGAGAGAGAGAGAGAGAGAGAGAGATGTAGCGCTCAGTACAGGCAGCGCGCAGGCAGGCAGACAGCGCTCAAGCTACGCAGCATGCAGACAGGCATGGGCCAAGCAGCACACAAGACAACCAAGAGAGAGAGAGAGAGAGAGAGAGAGAGAGAGAGAGAGAGAGAGAGAGAGAGAGAGAGAGATGAGATGAGATGAGATGAGATGAAATGAAATGAAATGGAGAGAGAGAGAGAGAGAGAGAGGCAGTCCCAAGCTGAATTTTGCACCAATTCTTGGCTGAGGTTGCTTGGTTTGACCTTCTGAGGCTTGTGGTGTTGCCAAGTGTCCACTATGCCTCTTTTGAGTTAATTTCCTAGTACCCACCGACTTATAAGTGTAGCGAGGGGACCTAGATGACTTTAAACTGAGTCGACAATCTCGTGGTGACCTGCCCTTCCCGACTGCGAGTGAAACTCTTGGTCGTCAACCATTTCACACTGGCCATACAATGTCCAACCATTTGCAACTTCAAAAAGAGGGTCCCCAAAAATTAAATAAAAATCATCGGAAAGAAACCAACAACTAAGGTTAGTAATTGCCACATCCTCGTGACAGTGAGGGTTGCTTTGTGGTTGTGCCTGGCCAGTGTGAGGTAAGTTTCTCATGTAGGGTTGGTCTAGCCATATTTAGCTCATGTTTTGGCTCTGTTCCATGGCCATTTGTGCTCCTACACGCTGGGAATATTATTCCTCAGTCTTGTGATATTTTTCTTCCAGTGTCCCTTGGGCATCTGATGCCCTTCCCCATTTTCCCACATTTTTCCTCCTATTTCTAGGTCGTGAGAATTGAGGGCTGGGTCGGGTGTCACAAATTGCTGACGTGTCAAGCCCTGAAGAATGGAGCCAACTTGCAGATCACGGCCGAAGGGCCTAAACCCTAAGAAGAACAAGCAACAACAGAAGAAGAAGTCCTACCAACTTATGGGACTCCATCCGATGGGGCCCAAGTGACAAAGGATTAGAATAAAGGAGGACCCACACACACACAAAGAAGAATTTGCGTAGCAATCAATGATGTGGCAGTTTTTTGGATTTTCCGCTGACAATGCTGATGTGGCAAATTTCCGCAAAACGCTCTGACAATGCTGGACGTCGCAATTGTACCGAATTCCGCAAAATGCACTAGCAGTTTTTTGGCATTGCTTTTGGACCAGATGCTTTTGAGTTTGAAAGCTTTTCATGTAAACTGCTTTTGGGACCTAGGGCCTTTAAATATGAGGCCTGGGCTCATTCTCTGGCATGCTTCCTGGAGAGGGGCAGAGTCTGGGGTACTGGCTTGTACTGTGTTGATGCAATGTAAAGAAATACCGAAAGGGGCGCCAAATATTCTCTAGGGTGGAATTTCGCCACTCCGTGTCGCGTGTCATCTCTTTCTCAGTTCAGTTGTTATAGAAGTGCTAAAGGTTTGTTCAATCCATTCTTTTCTATTGGCACGTGAAACCGGCCTGTTAACTTCAAAAACGGCGGTAGACCTTAGACTTGTTCCTTATTTGCTTTCACCCATTTAATTTGTCGCCCACTTTACCTGTACTTTCAAGACACAACAATGGGGAAAGGGATACAGGCTGCTAAAATGCACCTGTATGAGAAGACCGACACTAGATTGGCCCCTAACTTAGGCGCCCCTTTCGGTATTTCTTTATTGTTTAAAAGAGGGAATAAACGTTGTGCTTCCCTACAAGCTGCCCCGCACAAGCTTGGCTGAATTTCAACTGTTCCGGCCCGATTTCAGCAACATAATTGTACTAGGACCCTTCACAGTCAGTATTCCCACGCATTGAATGACTTTCCCGACGCATACGGGCACTTTGCAAAACCTGGCGAGAATCTGCAGCACGCTGAATTCTCTGTTTTCAGCCCCGAAAATGCGCCAGATCACCTGTACAGCGGTCCCCTTGCGTCCCCGAACCGCCTGGGGGTATTAGGGTCCGTTTAGGGCCAAAACCCTAAACCTGCAAAAATACACAGCAGGCTGTAATTTACTGTTTCGGGCTCCGTTTCGCGTGCCGGTCGCATCCGTAGCAAGTCCTCGAGCTCCCGCACCTGTAGGGCTACTTGCCCTTTGAATCGTACGAGATTTCTGGCGTGAAACCTCTCCGAATTCACCTGTACCTGCGGGGGATTAGCCGCTAGCTAATCCAGTACCTATGCGAGAGGCTCTTGCCTCGGCAATCGCGCATGAACCCACACAACTGTACATTGGTCAATTGAAAAGCCCACTAGAGGGGCATAACATACTGCCATAGGGGAGAGAGAGGGCAGTGCGTAGCGTGCAGGGCATCACTCCTGGCACCGCACTGTACATAAGAGGGAAAGGAAGCACTCCATAGCTCTTAACGTGTGACAAGAACTTGCAAAATGAGGCTCCCAGCTATAAATTCAACGCCACTTCTTCTTGCATGAGGAAAGTGCACAGAAATGTGCCACTTGGCACATTTACAAGCTATTTCCCGTTTCGGGGTTGTCGCCTAAAAATCTCCCGACCGGTTGCCCGGTTGACTTCACTGTAGAGTAATAAAATGTTCCCCTTGTCATTCCGGAGGTAATGACGTGGACACATTTTCAGGTCCCAAAATAGCAGTTCCCTAAATTTTAGGAGATGCTGCCATAGTATCTTTCTAGGTCATCTGACCCCCTTTGTACACTGCAACCACACCCAGAATTGAAATGTAGCCTCTATAGCAAAGGATTCCATTTTGGCTAGTCAATGACCCCACTTTGGCTAACCATAGTCCTTGTCCAACCTTAGTGCTCTCTTGCCCTCAGGCCTGGACTCCCTCTGGACAGTTCCACACTAGCTATGCAATGCAGGGCAGTTAGATTTCCCGAGGGGTGTTTCCAAAAAGTAAAAGTAAATAAGAAATCAACAAAAAGGAAGATAGTAGTCACACGCTGGTGACATACCCCCCCTCTTGAAATCTCAAACGTCCTCGTTTGCATCTATGTCGTACATGCTCACAGTCAACATGATGTATTCAACACCTGTCGACACATGTACGACACATACATTCTCATTGTCAACCCTGGTGTATTCAACACCTCGTCGACACATGTATTGCCTGCGTGTGAACCCTGTCCCAATGACATAGTGGTAGCTTCGCACTCTGCCATTACTTTGAGTCACTAACTTTCCAATGACAAAATGGTAGGCACACATTTTGCCACTGTCTTATAGTACACGTTGGGCCCAGTAACACTTTCGAGCATACCCAAACCGACAGTTTAAGAATGCAGTTACACATGTACCCTTTAATAGAAGCAATTACTGTATCCTTGACAAACTGACAAGAAATACTCACTTCTATAGCACTAACCAAACTTTTGGACATTCCATAAGAGCAATTGCCAAACTGACAATCTGTACAGCTCTAACATTCATGTAAGATGTACTTGATTTGAGCTCACTTTAAATACCATGTACATCATTTGTTTCAAAAGCCATTGTCACACTAACAATCCATGTAGCTTTGAAACTCAAGGGGTCAAGGTAGGTTGCGGCTTCAAGGTAAAGTGATAACACAGTTGGTGACTCTGCAAGTTCACCTTCTTCCATTCACTTAGAATCCATTGGTGGATAGTTTCTGAACTTTACCAAGTAACGCCTAGCAACCTTGCCTTTCACTTTTCTTTCTTTATGTGCCAAAATCTGTTCCGGGACCAAGATCTCGTCAAGTTCCTCGACTTCCGGCTGATCTTTAGCTGGCATATCTTCTGGCACATCACCCACACAAGGTCTGAGAAGACTCACATGAAACGCATTGTGAATCTTCCAACTCTCAGGCAATTTCAGCCTATATGCAACATCATTGATTATGTCGCATACTTGAAAAGGCCCATAGTAACGCATGCTGAGCTTTGGAAACAGTCTTTCTTTGCCCTTCATCTTCTTTAACCTTGCCTTTTCAAAGCGTAGAAGCACCCAATCACCAAGTGAAAATACCACTTCACGACGGTGACGATCAGCTGCTTTCTTTTGCTTTGCCTGAGTCTTTTCCAAGGCCACTTTGACCTTCTTGTACATTTCATCCATGTCCTGAATATACTTATCTGCTTCAAATATCTTGTCCTTTGTATGCAGTATGGGAGGAACTTTCTTGCCACCTTCAACTATCTCAAAAGGTGCCTTGCCAGTTAATGAATTCACTGTATTATTGTATGCATACTCCACCAATGGCAAATACTGCTCCCACTTTCCTTTATGCTCTGACACGTAGCACTTTAGCAAATCTAGGACAGTAGAATTTGCCTCTTCTGATTGCCCATCTGTTTGAGGATGAAATGATGAAGAGAATTTGAGCATGCTGCCCATATTCTCAAACAAGCCTCTCCAGAACAAACTTGTCATGCGTGGATCACGGTCGCTAACAATCGACTGTGGTATGCCATGATACTTGAAAATATTGCTCATAAACAAGCGTGCCATCTGATCTGGCTTTATCTTCTTCCTGACAGGAATAAAATGAGCCTGCTTGCTGAATCTGCAAATGCTGAATCTGCAAATGATGGTCCAAATACCATCGTTTCCTGTCTGCGTTCTCGGAAGATCAAAGATAAAATCCATAGCAATACTTTCCCATGGTTTATCTGGAATAGGTAGTGGTTGCAATAACCCTGGTGCCTTTTGCTTGTCAAACTTGACCTTCTGGCAAATTAGGCATTCTCGCACAAAGGCATCCACATCTCTTCTCAATGTAGGCCAGTAGAAGAATGTCTCAACCACTTTAATTGTAGCATCGATACCACGATGCCCTGCATATGGTGGGACATGACTCTCTTCCATAACTTTGCGTCGCAATGGCTTTGTGACACAATCTGCCATGCATCATCATGAACCCATCTTTGAGAAGATAGTGTTCATGACGTTGTCCATCCATTAGCTACTCGAAGACCCTTGCAAAATCTTCATCATTTGCATATTGTTCCCTCATATCATCAAGTTCATGATGATAAGGAATTGACACAACTGAAATTTGTGGCTTCTTTGACAAGGCATCAGCCACAACGTTCTTCTTGTCTTCCACATGCACAATCTGAAAGTGGAACATGGACAGCCCATCGCATATGCTTCTCAGATAACTTTGCCTGTGTCAAGAAGTATCGCAAGGTCTGATGGTCCGTTTGGACAACAAAGTCTGCACCTAGCAGGTAGTGTTTCCAACTTAAGAGCGCATGAATCACGCGTGGCCTGCAGTTCTTTTTCATAGACTTGCATAGTCTTTTCTGGCCCTTGCAAGATTCTACTCTCATAGGCTACTACCCTGCCATCTTGCATTAGCACTGCACCAATGCTACTACCGCAAGCGTCACACTGGACCACAAATGACTTCCTAAGATCTAGCAACACAATGACTGGATCTAAAGTCATCTTTTCCTTTAAGAGATTAAAAGCTGAAATCTCTTTCTGTGTCCATCTAAAGGTGACTGCCTTCTTTTGAAGAGCATGTAAAGGTGAAGCAATCTCAGCAAAATTTCGGATAAACCTTTTGTAATAGGAGCATAGTCCCAAGAAACTTCGGACATCGTGCACCGTCTTCAAATCTGGCCATGACTTGATCGCTTCAACTTTAGCAGGATCCATTCTGACACCATCCTTTGAGACAATGTGTCCGAGAAAATGAATCTCTTCCAGAAAAAATTCACTTTTCTTTGCATTGATGAGCAACCTATGACTGCGTAGCTCTTTGAACACAATGGCCTCATTCTTTGAGTAGACTATCATGTCATCAAAGAATGTACCAACAAACTGCTGGTGTGGACGGAAAATTCTGTCCATCATCCTATTGAACGTAGCAGGAGCATTTGTGAGACCAAAGGGCATCACTAAAAATTCGTAAAGGCCAAACGTCATTCTAAAAGCAGTCTTGTGCACATCCTCTGACCTAATGCGGATCTGATGGTACCCACTCTTTAGATCTATCTTGCTAAACATAGCTGCTCCTTCTAATTTGTCCAGAATATCATCAATTCTAGGTATAGGGAACCTATTCTTGATGGTATTCTTGTTCAATGGACGGTAGTCGATGCACATACGCCATGAGCCATCGAGCCATCCTTTTTTTGCACCAACAACACTGGAGAACAGAATGGGGATGAACTGGGCTGAATCAGCCCCTTTTCTAACAGCTCCTATACTTGGCCCATTATCTCTTTCTGCTGAGCCGCACTAACCCTGTACGGAGGCTTATTTGGTGGGCTACTGCCTGGCACCGAATCTATCGCATGGTCCTCCGGTCTCTCTGGCAGTAATTGAGACAGTAATGAATCGGAAAAACAGTCACTATACTGTTGTAAAAACATTGACCTTTCTTTATCTAGCACAGATAAATTTGATTCATCACAATTTGACACTTCACGTGCAAAAACCAAGTACGCAGAAAGATGCTTTTTCATTACAGAAGTAATAGCAGAAGCTGATACATTGGGAATAGACTCCCCTTTAAGCTTTACATCCAGAATGTGAGTCTTTCCCCTGCTCTGTACAGTGATCTTTTTGTTGTAGGCATCCATGATTCCCTGTACACGTAATAACTAAGGAATACCTAACAACACATCACATCCGTCCAGTGGTATGATGTAAAATTCTTCAGCATCTACATAGGACTGGATATGTAGGCGCAACTTTCCGATGATGGGTGTCACAACCTCTGTATGGCCAGGACATGCCAAACCTGCCTCTGCTGTATACCCCATCTCTTCGGGTCTGATTCCCAACTTTGAAGCCAATTCTGGGGAAATGAAGTTGGCTTTGGCACCTGGATCAAAGAAGATAAGCACTATTTGATCCCTGACCTTTCCCCATGCTCTGCAAAGCTCACTTGCATCTGAATTTGGCTCGTCGCCCACCATATCTGGCACTAGACCAGCCATGGGCTTCTTTCCTTTCCTCCTCCTTGTCTTCAGAATCAGCTGGCCTTTTCTTTGTAGGACAATTGTAAGCAATGTAGCCAGGCTGCTCACAGATGAAGCATTTGTTCTCTGACCTCAGGACCTTCTTTTGCTCTTCCGACTTGCGAGGAAAACGTCTTTTCCATTTCTTCGCTGGTCCCTTTTCTGATTCAGCCATAGCTTTGTCTTTCCCTGCGTTGGCTGGCTCCTGAATCACTTTAGGAACCTCCTTGGGAACATACTTCTTAGCTGAATTTTTCTTGGCTGATCCTTCCTTGACGCCAGTATTAAATTCACAATCTTCTCCCTTGAGCAAACCATTGCCAGTGTTTGCTACCTCGATGAGCTGCGTCAAAGTAATGACTTTGGTCTTCGTGCAGTACTTTCTCAATCCTTTGGGTAGGCCACAACAGTATTTTTCAATCTGTTCTGTCAATGGCACAAACCTATAGGAAGTTACTGGAAGTAGAGCTTTCCAAAACTTCCGATTGTAGTCATCGAGATTCTTGCAAGTGGCAGCATTAAGCTGGTGCCATTCTGTCATGACATCTGCTTCAAATTCATCAGATAACCATGCTGTTGCAAAAATCTGCTTGAAGTAAATCCATGTGGACGAAGCTTGCCCTTGCAGCAATAAAGTTGTCCACCATTGTCCCGCATTCCCTGTCAAGAAAGTGGCTGCTTTGCGGACCTTTGAAGCCTCTGTAAAGTTTCCCCTTGCATAGGCCTTGTCAAACTGCTGGAGGAATGAGAGAGCCTTTTTCCTGTCATCAAACCTTGTAAAGGTCGTGAATGCACACCTTTGCCACCTTCTTTGTACGGAGTTGGCCTCTCCAGTGGCGTTAAGTTGTCATATGGAAGTGACTGAAACATGGGAACATTGTTAGGGTTCATTTGTGTTCCCTGACCGCAGTTAAGTTGACCTGGAAATGCCATATTTGGCTGCTGATTTGTAATTCCAGCCATACCAAAATTTGCCGGTGGCATCCCAAATTGGCCCTAAGTACTTTGAAACCCTGGTAGCATGCCCGTGACACCATACATGGGGTTAGGCATCATCGTTTGAGCACCCCCGAACACTGTTCCTGGCGTGTAAAACTGATTTCCAGGTGCATGACCAGCCATGCTCTGGAATACCGATCCACCTCCAAAATAGCCAGGGTGTACTGAAGGTGGTGGGAAGACTTGTTGCATAGCCTGTAGGTTACTTCCCTGCCCATTAGAACCAGCTATAGGCTGCTGAAAAGTGGCTGGCTGAACTGGTACAGCTTGAAAGACTGGCATCTTAGCCACCTATTCTTGCACCTTAGGCACAGGTATTGGAAACTGCATGTTCTCCGTTAAGTGTACAGGTGTTTCCATTGACTCTGCAGTATGAATCACCTGTGCTCGAGCCTTAACAGGCTTTTGAATATGATCCAATGACCCAACTTGCTGAGACGGAAGAGAAGGTTGCAGAAAGGCTAAAAACCTCGGGTTCTGCATTACTTGTGTGAACATAGCCACAGCAGTAGCCAATTGGGTCCTGAATATATCATCATCCGTCTATGGTGGTTTTGAAGACTCACCCACTTCATGAATCTGTTGACCCTGTGAAGAGGAAACCTCTTCAGTCACATCATCTGGTCTGTCAGCCATAATTGCAATTCCCTATGTCTGGTCTATGATCCCCTGTGTCTTCAAGCCCAAACTGACCAAGGCTCACTTCTATGGGAAAAAGTGATTTAATCCCGGCGTTAACTTCAAAAAGGGCGGTAGACCTTAGACTTAATCCTTATTTGCTTTCACCCATTTAATTTGTCGCCCACTTTACCTGTACTTTCAAGACACAACAAAGGGGAAAGGGATACACGCTGCTAAAATGCACTTGTATGACAAGACCGACACCAGATTGGCCCTAACTTAGGCACCCCTTTTGGTATTTCTTTATTGTTTAAAAGAGGGAATAAACGTTGTGGTTCCCTACAAGCTGCCCCGCACAAGTTTGGCTGAACTTCAACTGTTCCGGCCCGATTTCGGCAACATAACTGTACTAGGACCTTTCACAGTCAGTATTCCCACGCATTGAATGACTTTCCCGACGCATACGGGCACTTTGCAAAACCTGGCGAGAATCTGCAGCACGCTGAATTCTCTATTTTCAGCCCCGAAAATGCACCAGATCACCTGTACAACGGTCCCTTCGCGTCCCCGAACCTCCTGGGGGTATTAGGGTCTGTTTAGGGCCAAAACCCTAAACCTGCAAAAATACACAGCAGGCTGTAATTTACTGTTTCGGGCTACGTTTCGCGTGCCGGTCGCATCCGTAGCAAGTCCTCGAGCTCCCGCACCTGTAGGGCTACTTGCCCGTTGAATCGAACGAGATTTCTGGCGTGAAACCTCTCCGAATTCACCTGTACCTACGGGGGATTAGCCGTTAGCTAATCCAATACCTGTGCAAGAGACTCTTGCCTCGGCAATCGCGCATGAACCCACACAACTGTACATTGGTCAATTGAAAAGCCCACTAGAGGGGCATAACATACTGCCATAGGGGAGAGAGAGGGCAGTGGGTAGCGTGCAAGGCATCACTCCTGGCACCGCACTGTACATAAGAGGGAAAGGAAGCGCTCCATAGCTCTTAACTCTTAACCTGTGGTGACAGGAACTTGCAAAATGAGGCTCCCAGCTATAAATTCAGCGCCACTTCTTCTTGCATGAGGAAAGTGCACAGAAATGTGCCACTTGGCACATTTACAAGCTATTTCCCGTTTCGGAGTTGCCGCCTAAAAATCTACCGACCGGTTGTCCGGTTGACTTCACTGCAGAGTAATAAAATGTTCCCCTTGTCAATCCGGAGGTAATGACGCGGACACATTTTCAGGTCCCAAAATAGCAGTTCCCTAAATTTTAGGAGATGTTCCCATAGTATCTTTCTAGGTCATCTGACCCCCTTTGTACACTGCAGCCACACCCAGAATTGAAATGTAGCCTCTGTAGCAAAGGATTCCACTCTGGCTAGTCAATGACCCCACTTTGGCTAACCATAGTCCTTGTCCAACCTTAGTGCTCTCTTGCCCTCAGGCCTGGACTCCCTCTGGACAGTTCCACACTAGCTATGCAATGCAGGGCAGTTAGATTTCCCGAGGGGTGTTTCCAAAAAGTGAAAGTAATAAATAATAAGAAAGAAATCAACAAAAAGGATAGATAGTAGTCACACGCTGGTGACAGCACGTGGTGCCCGTCTTGTGATAGTGGTATTAGTGTCACAAACTGCTATGGAGCCAACTTACAGATGCGGGCCAAGGGGCCTAAACCCTGAGAAGAACAAGTAACAGAAGAAGTCCTACCAACTTATGGGGACCCCGTCCGATGGGGCCCCAAGTGACATAAAGGAAATAAAGCAGGACCCACACACACACACACACAAATTGCGTAGCTGCTGATGACCAGTGGCAGATTTCCGAAAAATACGTTGGCTGATGACGTGGGAAACTGTACGGATTTCCGCGTTTTGCGTTGATTGCTAATGCGGCAGCTATACGGATTTCCATAATTACACTGACAGCTTTTTGGCATTGCTTTTGAACCAGGAGCTTTTGAGTTTGAAGGCTTTTCATGTAAACTGCTTTTCATAGGCCAAGGGCCTTTAAATATGTGCTAAGGGCTCATTCTCTGGCATGCTTCTTGGAGAAGGTGCAGAGTTTGGAGTACCGGCTTGTATCGTGTTGATGCTATATAAAGAAATACCGAAAGGGGCGCCATGGTTTGGGGCCAATACTCTCTGGGGTGGAATTCCACCACTCCATGTCGCGTGTCGTCTCTCTCTCTCAATTCAGTTGTTATTGAAGTGCTAAAAGTTTGTTCAGTCTGTTCTTTTCTATTGGCACGTGGTGCCCGTCTTGTGACAGTGGTATTAGAGCATCAAGCATGTGCTTTTCTGAAAGCATATCGATCCTACAAAAGAGCAGACAGAACTAGTGGAATTTTATTTGAAGTATTTTCGGCCTCCGCTCACGGGCTTATTAGCCACTCCTACCCTTACTTCATCGCGCATCGGGCGCGCTTCCGTCTTCACCGCTCGTCTTATAGGGCATAAGCCATAAAGATCACTTGCAAGAGAAGGATCCAAGATTTGTTTCGAGTCACTGTTTTTCTCAAAAGCAGTGTCATGCAAATGTTGATGTCTATAGCTACCAAGCAACACACTCAAAGGACTTAACAAGCTTTCAAGAAAATTTTTGCCCGAAGTTATATATGGTTTCTGACATCTTCTTTCGGAGTGCAACTTCTAGTAGAGTGGGGTATCCTGAAATGCTCGCCATGGAAACCCTAGCAGATTATAACTTGAAATTTCTCGACATCTCTCAGTAGATGTCTCTTCACGAGCACATGACCTTGGAGGTCTAGTGCGATTGCTATCTTGGGACTACCATCGCCGCCAAAGAAACACTGTCTGTCCAAGAGCTCATGTACCATGCTGTGCTCGGCTACGACCTTATGCAATGAACCTAACCCTAATTTTTGGTGCAGGTTTCAGGATGGAAAGTCAGTCGAGCTCGAATGATGTCAAGACTGCTTTTTAAGTTTGAAATCTTTTTGAGAACTTGTTTGGTGATCTTGTTTGGAATTTGTTTGAAATGGATGGTATCTGTTTTGAACATGTTTTGGTGCCGATTTGAAATGTTTGACTCAGGTTTTAATATTGGTTTCATTGATTGGTGATTTTACTCTCGGGTGGAGTAGTGACAAATGATGTTTGAGAATGCTTGCTCATTCATACTTTTCATACTCATGGCCCGGACCCTTGTGGTTATTTGCGGGGGGGTGTATTGAATGATTTAAAAGTGTTTTTTTTACGCATGGCCCGGACCTTTGTGGTTATTTACGAGGGGAGTATTGTTGTTGTTTACTCATAGCCCGGACCTGCATGGTTATTTACGGGGAGCCAAACGATGTAGACTGCGGTCTGGGGGCGTGTGGTTGTAAAAGGCCTCTATTTTTCATGGCCCAGACCTTTTTAGGTTATTTGCGGGAGGAGTGATAAGGGAGTCGTTGAACAGCGCATGGCCTGGACCTGGATGGTTATTTGCGGGGGGGGTGTTCATCGGCGGCTTTATGTTTCTATGCCTTGTAGCATGCACATGTGAGCATTTGTGTTGCATTGTGATGTGCCAACTACTGAATATTCTTAACTGGATGAGATTGCCTGGGTATGTAATTTTAGTGCATCAAGACACCCGTGGAAGATCAGTATGATCTCAGTGTGATGGCTAATTTTACTACGCCAGCATATCAAGAGTTCCGAACTAAACGAAAGGAGAAGCCAACTCCTTGATCAAAAGAGCCGAAAGGAGAAGCCAACTCCTTGATCAAAAGAGCAAAAAGGAGAAGCCAACTCCTTAACAAAAAAACATAGCAAACTAATTGTCCCTCGGAATGACCCTCCGAAATTTTTGAGCTAACTTGAGTTGTTTTGCAGATATGCTGTAATCGTGGACAATTACTTTCTTTCAAGAAGGGGGGGATGTCACAAATTGTTGACGTGTCAAGCCCTGAAGAATGAAGCCAACTTTGCAGATCACGGTTTAAACCCTAAGAAGAACAAGCAACAACAATCCTACCAGCTTATGGGACCGCGTTCGATGGGGCCCAAGTGACATAAAGGATTAAAATAAAGCAGGACCCACACACACACAAACAAGGATTTGCGTAGCAGCTGATGACGTGGCAGTTTTTTGGATTTTCCACTGACAATGTTGACGTGGCAGTTGTACGGAATTCCACAAGAGCGTTGGCAGTTTTTTGGCATTGCTTTTGGACCAGATGCTTTTGAGTTTAAACTTTGAAAGCTTTTCATGTAAAGTGCTTCTGGGGCCTAGGGCCTTTAAATATGAGGCCATGGGCTCATTCTCTGGCATGCTTCCTGGAGAAGGTGCAGAGTGTGAAGTACCGGCTTGTACTGTATTGATGCAATATAAAGAAATACCGAAAGGAGCACCGAGGTTTGGGGCCAATACTCTTTGGGGTGGAATTCCGCCACTCCGTGTCGCGTGTCGTCTCTCTCTTTCAGTTCGGTTGTTATTGAAGTGATAAAGGTCTGTTCAGTCTGTTCTTTTCTATTGGCACGTGGTGCCGGTCTTGTGACATCGGGCAGCTGGTGGATGTTCCTATATATGGACATGGGGGGAGGTACTCTCAGACATAGCATTCAGCCCAGCAGGGGGGCGCATGCCAGCATTTTTCTATCTTCTGGCAACCCTTGCGCTTTTGGTAGAGCAACGCAGCTTGCATTTTTGTCAAAGCAGGGCAGCTTGCGTTTTTTGTCACCAGCAGTTTTTTCCTCCATTCTTCCTTCCTCAAGGCAGCCCAGTCGACGGGCGCACGGTGCAGAGGCAGAGCACTACTCTTGGTGCAGGCCTAGGAGAACAGAGACCTACATATGTCCCTCTCTTTTTCTCCATTTCCCTATTGTTGCCAAGAGGGGGATTAGTCCAGGAGAGATAGCCCATGTGGAGACCGAGCCTGTGGTCTCGTGTGCACGAGCAATTGGCAGTGTCAGTAGCAGTCGCAATTGTGTGTACCTCGGGTCTATCTATTGGGTATGTCAGTTCTATGCCAGACCACCCTTGGTCACTTGTATAAGCAAATTGTTATCAGCATGGAGAGCCTTTCCCAGATCTCTCTCTCTCTCTCTCTCTCTCTCTCTCTCTCTCTCTCTCTCTCTCTCTCTCTCTCTCTCTCGAAAAGTCAGGATTGTATATTACTGAGTACAATATAATCCCCAGCGGATGCCAAAATAGCCTCACGTGGGGTGTATAAGCTGAATGTAAGGATGAGAGCCACTATAGTGACAACTCGACTAGAACAATCTCATGGTGGTCGGTGTGATGAGTGGAGGAGAAACAACCGAGGGGGGGCATAATGCCATGTAATCTGGCCGCTTGTAAGTGTGAAGAAGAGTGGGGATCGGGCCCAACGCCGAAGGAAGGCAAATCGACGAGCCTCGGCTGCTCGAGATGTACCTGAGGAAGAATCCCACTGCCAAATCAGGGTGTGAATGATGTCCAACCAAATGGCAATGAGGGTATCCTGGAGGAGCTATGGAGCCACACTGAGAATGTGAAGACAACGAGCTCTCCAAACATTCCATAGTGTAATGCTAGTGATGACTGAAAAAACTTACTTCATCACGTGTCTGATGATCCCCTTGCCAAGCAATCTGTGGTAACATAGCCAAAGTCCCTCGCCGATAACCAGTCGAGGTAAGCATAAGAGCTAGATCTGTGTCTGAGCCCTCGTAGAAAAGATGCGGTCCGGGCATCGGCATCAACCATGAGACAGATCCCCAAGTGAGGAATCCATGCTGAACACCCGCTCTGCTAAGTAAAAAGCAAACTGCTAGCCACACTACATGAGAAGGTGAGCATGACCAAAGACAGTGTGCAGGTGACTCAAGTAGTTGCAAAGGACAGCGAGTTCTCTCTCTCTCTCTCTCTCTCTCTCTCTCTCTCTCTCTCTCTCTCTCTCTCTCTCTCTCTCTCTCTCTCTCTCTCTCTTTCTCTCTCTCTCTCTCAGATATCCTATCGCTTTCTACCTCAGTGATCTCTCTTCTCTACAAGTGTGCCTTGTTCATGTGTTTGGCATTACAAGTGTTCTAGATCGGACTTGAGGTGCCCACCAGATTACGAGCCAGTTCTTGTCTTCACTTCATCTTTCGTTGTCACCTTTGACATGGTATCAGAGCCCTATGGTGATACGACCACCTGGATGCGGATGTGGCTGATCCGGTGCAGTTTTGGACATGATTGAGAGAGAAGAAGCTTGCTGTTTTTTTTTTTTTCCTCCAAATTTAGAGCAGATTTTGGTATGTGGAGGCCTTGGATCCTCGTCTACGACTTCAAGTTCTCGGTCTTTACTCTTGATTAACCCGACCTCTCCTCATCGAGGGGAACCCGATGGAAGCTGGTTTCTTCTTCAAAGAGAAGTGTTTGGACAGCAGTAGAATCTTCTTCATAACTTTTGGAGGAGTTTTCTATTTGTGTTTTCTTTGAGAAGATGGATTGGCAGATTTTCTATGCCTTTTGCAAATGCACATCTTTCTTGGAATTGTCGATGGAGCTACATATCCGATGGGTAGCAGGTTGATGATTCAACTACACTTTTGTACCAAATTGTGGATTATGGATGACAGAGGGGGATCACTTCCCTTCTTGAAGCAGAGGATGCTTTTTGATTTTCCCTTGTCAATCTAAGAATGAAAGTTCCAATTCCGTCTTCAAGTTACTCTTGCTCATCCGGTATGCAGCAATTTAGGTGCATGTTACAGTGCATGTGTTGGAGTTGGCTTTTGACACGCAGAGGGAACTTCTTGTTTGATCATCCGACTTCCTTGGATGAGGTTTAGAGGTGGAGCATGTGGTGCGAGACCCTTAGCCAACAATGACAACACTTCGAGGAGGTCTTGATGAAGTGTGGACTTCTCCTATCTCCAGATTTTCCCCTTCCCCAGTGGTAGTGTGGCCCTACAGAGTTGGTCACTTCTTTGCCCTCTTGTGAGCTAGTCTACATCAGTTTTAGGTCAGGTTTGCAACCTTCTATGGGCAGTTTTCTTGATGATCGACGGCAGATTTGTAGAGATCCTTTGGATGACAGGTTTGCACATAGTGTCGACAGTTGGTGGGGACATCCAGTTCCTAATCCCGCAGTCAGCAACACTTGGATGCTTCTTCCATACATCCCTTCGGAGAGCTCCAACCTTGGGTTGCCCCTTTTTGGGTGCAGATTTGGCCACGACTGACTAGTATACAGGTTCTTCGCTTGCAGTCTTTTGCCTAGTTTTCTTCCCTTACAAATCAGCCCGAGTGTTCTTCACGGGCTTGTTTCCCGAGCCGGCTCCTTTACTCTCCTTGAGTATTGGAGTCATGTTGTGTATTGAATATTGATTGCACGGTTCAACTGTGGGTATGTTCTCTTTAGCACAAGTGCAAAGGACGGTTCTGTTGCAGATTTTAAGGAAGCAAGTTACAACGGTGAGAGTATATGTGCTCTGCCAAGTCTATATGCAGTTTGGCATTTTGTATTGGATTGTACCAACAGGTTTGATCTTGGCAGATGCAAAGAGGTGACAGACATTTGGTTTGATCTTAGAAAGTTTTGCTTAAGTAGCTCACTTCTTATTGGACCGCGATGGCTTCTCTGGCAACATGATCCTCAGGTGACGGCCTTTCAGATCTTCCTATTCTTAGGAGTCCGAGTTTACCGATGGTGGGATTCTCCTTGAGTCTCGACTTTCATGAGATTCACGCTTTGCTATTCAGTTACAAAGGAAGCAGTTTACTCCAAGTTGTCTCAAATTTCTTTTTGGTGGCCAAGAGAAGAATGCACACTGCACATGTTGAGTGCTAATAAACAAAGGCAATACCCAACTCCTCTGTCTAAGGTTCAGAGTTTGTGAAGAGAAACGTAATTGGCAAAGGACTCCTTCGGCTCCCTAATTGTAAGGTGCAGCGGAATGAATGTTGTATTTTCTCAAGATTAGTGATCTATATTTGCTCAAGGATCCTTTTAGTTCTTAGGGAAGGAGAGAGCCTTCCGTCTTTATGGAGAGTGCTATGATCACGAACAAAGTGAGTGGATATTGTGCGTGCAAGTGTATGAGACTGAGAGAAAGAGAGAAGAGAGATACGACACCCGAGAATTTGTAAAACCCTCCTCCGAAGGCCCCACTCTCGTCGGCGAGAGTGGTCTACTTTTGATTGCACAAAGGTGTACAATGATGATGCATGGGCTGATGCAAACGGGGACTATGCCGATGATGACTTTAAGGTTGAATTCGATGCTCTTCTATCTGCTGTCCACAAAGGGGTAATGGCTGATAATCTGGACCACTTTGGGGAGCTGAAAATGACTGGTTTGCTGCTGTTTTTATGGCTGAAAATCCCTGGTTTTGTCGAGGCTCATATGGTGATAAAAACGCTGAGGATCTGGCTTGATCAAGCTGCGTTTTAGGGCTTCTGTCGTAGGCTGAAAACGCTGAAGGTTTGCAGGTATTAGGCTGCGTTTCCAGTGCTGAAAAACGCTGTCTCTTGCAGGTTTGCTAGGGTTAGTAAAATGCTGAAGTTGGGCTGCCTGTGGTAGGGAAAAACGCCAAGATGGAGAGCTTGTGGGCGATGGTTTGTTGGGGGAGAAAACGCCAACGATGGAGGCTTGCTGGCGATGCTAAAACGCTGGGGATGATGGTGGAGGTCTCACCAAGGCATGCTTGACGAGGTTCTTGTTGAGAGAGGGAGGGAGTACCTGTTGCCTGGAAAGCCTGCTGTGCTCCTTGCTCATCTGCCCAATTGTGCTAACTTGGGTTTGCTTATATATTAACTTACCCAATTTGCCCTACTTAGTTCCCAACAAAAGTCACTTAATAAATAAGTGAAAAATGTTAAAAATAGAGAAAAATAGGATAAAGCCACTTGAAAAATCCCCAAACTGACTCTGATGGAATCTGATGGAAATGCTTATGCTTATGCGGTGTGCAACCAGAGGATATGCATCTACACTAAGTGACTGGGCATGCACGGTCTACGAATAGACTCACAAAAGTGCCAGATCACTTCTAATCTAGACCGACTGGACTGACGGGAACCCTGTATGGTGTAGCTTGTCCACAGACACGTAGGGTTGGATGTGTCACGTGACACTAATAGTGTTTGTCCCTTCCACAAATGGCAGATGCACAATGAGGGGACAAAGGGAATCTCCACTATACTTTTCCCAAGTGAAATGCCATGATAGGCTACAATGGCTCTGGACACTAGATGTGGCTAAGGGGGAAGGAGAAGGTGAATGATGGGGTGGATGGAGTGCCTATCATCATGGGAAAGTACATGAGCTGTAAATAAAATAAAATAAATCATAATTACAGGGGACGGGGCCTAGGGCCACCTAACGGCCGAAACCAGGCCAGGGACGGAGGGGAACGGTAGGAAATTCATCCGACCGGGGGGGTCGCAAGGGGACGGACGGGGACTGCCGAGAACAGGCAGAAAATTCAAAATTGAAAAAAAGGACCGTTTTTAACGGTTGCTTGCAACCAACGTTCAGTTTTTTGGGGGGCTTTGGCCCTTGGGAGGCTATAAAAGCACCCTTGGGCCTCATCTTCTCTCAAGCCTCTCCTCTCTATGCGGTACGGTCTACCGTCTACTCTCTAGTCTATACACTCTACGCCATCTACGGTCTACCTACAACTTACAAGCGCTCAAGCTCTACCTGTCACGTGACACATCCAACCTTATGTGTCCGTGGACAAGCTACAACACGACAAGGGTTCAGTCAGTCAATTTAGTCTAGAATAGGAAGTGATCTGGAACTTTTGTGAGTCTGTTCGCAGACCGTGAATGCCCAAGCACTTAGTGTAGATGCATATCCTCCGGCTGCACACAGCATGATCATAAGCATTCCCATCAGAATCTATCAGAATCCTTCAGGGAAATTTTCCAATGCATTTAGCCTATTTTACCTATTTTTGACATTTTTCACTTATTATTTTTAAGTGATTTTTGTTGGAAAGTAGGTAGGGCAAATTGAGTAAGTTTGTATATAAGCAAACCTAGACTAGCACTATTTGGCAGAAAAGGCAGCAGGAGCTCCACCGCTCAACAGGCAACTTCTCAAGCAAGAACCCCTTGGGGGTGATTTTCCCTCCAAGCAAAGATCCCCCATGCTAGCGTTTTCCCTCCACATCAGCCCTAGCGTTTTCATCCTAGCCTCATCGCCAAGAAGTTCCCATCATATAGCGTTTTCCAAAATTGCAGCCCTAGCGTTTTTGGAGCCAGATCGCCCTCCCTTGTGCATGGCGTTTTCAACATTAGCATCAGCAGATAAGAACCATCAGATTTCAGCCCAAATACTCGCAGGTTTTCACCCATAAAGACCAGCAAGGGCAGCGTTTTCCATAGCTTTTTCAGCCGCAGCAAAATTCAGCCATTAGCATTTTTGGACAAGAGTAGAAGGACAACAGATTTCAGTCATAGCGTCGGTCTCGCCATCCCCGACATAGCCTAGGCTTGCATCAGTCACATGCATTCCCATTGTACCAGTTTGTGCAATCAATAGTAGACCACTCTCGCCGACGAGAGTGGGGCCTTCGGAGGAGGGTTTTACAACGTCTCTAGTATCGTATTTCTCTTCTCTCTCTATCTCTCAGTCTCATACACTTGCACGCACAGTGTCCATTCACTTTGTTTGTGATCATAGCACTCTCATTAAGAACGGAAGGCTCTCCCTTCCATAAGAACAAAAGGAACCTTGAGCACAATTCGGAGCACTCATCTTGAGCAAAATTCAAACATTCATTCCGTTGCACCTAACATTGGTATCAGAGCTTTGGTAGTGTTCTGTATCACTCAAGGAAAGAACCACAAGAATCACAAGATTTTTTTTTGCTTGTTGCGGTCGCACGAACCCCAGTTCACTTGGGCGTGTCGATTCCTAATCGTGTTTTTGAAGAGTGACAGGAATCCCAGGAAAGAAGGGCTTGTCCAGCCTCTCCTTGTGCCTCTTTTCACTCATTGAGAGTGGACCGTGCACTTAGCGGCCTGCATTCCGTTGCACCTAACATTGGTATCAGAGCTTTGGTAGTGTTCTATATCACTCAAGGAAAGAACCACAAGAATCACAAGATTTTTTTTTGCTTGTTGCGGTCGCACGAACCCCAGTTTGCTTGGGCGTGTCGATTCCTAATCGTGTTTTTGAAGAGTGACAGGAATCCCAGGAAAGAAGGGCTTGTCCAGCCTCTCCTTGTGCCTCTTTTCACTCATTGAGAGTGGACCGTGCACTTAGCGGCCGGCCAATCGACGTGAGGTGGGAAAAAGAAACCTTGGTGTGAGCGCAAGGCCGCCAAGGGGTGCGCCCGCGGAAAAGAGTAGAACTCGGGTGAAGAGAAGATCCTTCTAAAACACAGATTGCAAGCAAAAGAAAACCCTCAAGAACCTCAAGACCCTCGAGAATCCAAGTTCCTCGTGAACTTCAGAACCAAAGATCATAGTGCATGGTCATCACCCGAAGCAGAATGGATACTTCGCATACAAGTGATGAGCATAAGAGAGGCGACGAAGAGTTCTCTCCACCAAGAGATTTTTCCGACCCTTCCCCTCCTCCATCTACGCCACGAGTTGTACCAACTTCCATGGATGCGATGGTCAAGTCAATGTTGGACACGATGACCCCGAATCGCGAAGCGACTCGCCTTGCGCTGGCACAACAAGAAGCGAATCGAATTGCACTGGCACAACAAGAAGTGACTCGCATTGCTTTGGAACGCAAGCGCGAAGAACGAAATGAAAGAAATGCAATACAACAAGAAGCGACTCGCATTGCTTTAGAACGCGAGCACGATGAACGAAACGAAAGAAAAGCACAAAGAAAGGAGGAACGAAGCTCAAAAAGCGGCCTTGGAGGCCGAGCGTGAAGCTCAAAAAGACCTCCGCACTCAAGAATTGGTTCGATAAGTACTTGCCTCGAAGTACGAACCAGCCAAAGATCGTGGGAGTTCATCAAGTGACGCAAGCCACGATGCCGATTCCAACAACCCAGTCACAGAAAAGTTGACTTTCAATAAGTATGATGGTAAGATGGATGCCACAGTGATTCATTCTTGGTTGCATCAATTTAATGCTTATTTTGCGACAACTAAGAAGACAGGGAATAGCAAGGTTTTGATGGCAGCTATGTACCTTGCCAGTGATGCCATCAATTGGTACCACACATGGCAAGAGGCACAGTTAGCCGCGCACCTAGAGGAAGCCGACAAATTCACGCCCCTTTCCTTCAATTGGGTTCATTTCCAAGAAAAGCTCAAGACGCGGTTTATGCCACCTCAGTACCTCGCACGATTAAAGGACGATTGGCGCGCTCTCAAGCAAAATGGTATGCCGGTTATGTCTTTCTCTGATCGTGTTTTGCAGCTAGGTACCCAATTACACAAGTCAGATGATGAACGCAAAGAGGCATTCCTTTTTGGATTAGACGACTATATCAAGTTTGATGTAGAAGTCTTCGACCCAATCGATCTCAACAAGGCGGTAGCGATTGCTCTCGCACAGGAGATGAAGCACAACAAGGGAAAGCCTAAGGAGAACAAGACTTCCACAAGTACCTCTCAGACTTCTCAAAACCCTCAGAACGGTAAGAACGGTAAGAATGGTAAGAACGGTAACTCTTCTAACCAATCTTCCAACAGTCTCTCAGAAAAGAATTCTTCCAATGAACCTAAGGGTAAGGCTAACACAATTGCTAAACCTAAGCTCACTCCAGATAAAAAAGTAGCACAAGGAATTTTAGGAGGATACATCACATCGGAAGAGCAAAGCACTTATTCTAAGGAAGGTCGTTGTTTTCATTGTCACATTAAGGGTCACATAAAAAGAGCATGTCCTAAGCTTGAATCGAATGAATCTAAAGAATCCACAGAACCCACTTCCTTTGTCAATGCAATTACTGATAACACGAGGGTGCCCCAAGTTTCTCCTGACCCTCCCATTGATGATTCTCTCATTAAATGTTATGGTCATATGACGGGGCAGCGTTTTGTCATATTGTTTGACCCAGGTAGTATGCATGATGTGATCAGTCCCTCTCTTGATGAGAGAGCCCACCTAGAGGTTAGTCAAAAATATCCTCTCGAGGTCTCTGGCTTTGTTCCCGGTATGGACTCTCATCACGCAAGAGTGTCTTGGTGTGTTGTTTACAATTCCACAAACTACTTTCCGTAGAAGATTTTTTGTCTCTCCTCTCTCAGGATGTGATATGATTTTTGGGCATTCGATGGTTTCGGGAGCTTAACCCTCTCATTGATTGGGAGGCTAACACTTTCACTCTACATGCCAAAAGTGACTCTTCCATTGTCATTCGTGGAGAGGAAGTTGTTCATTCTCCCACTCTCATTGCTAATGTACAGGCGAAGATTGAACGGATTTAGGAGAAGGAGACTCTTTCAGTCTCTTCTTCTCCAAAGCATGACACACAGGATTTGCATGATTATGAAAAAGCATGATGAATTGAATGACAATGATTTGCATGATGATTTAGTTGACAATGACAAGCATGATGATTTCCATGATGATCAAGATGTGATTTATCACAAGCATGAGGATTTTCATGAAGATGATGTGATTGTTCACAAGGATGATGTGTTAGTGGATGCTTTTCCTAGTGGATAATGTGATTGTTCACAAGGATGATGTGTTAGTGGATGCTTTTCCTAGCGAAGCTAACCTCGTTGCAGATATCTTCATGAACCCGGTCACGAGGTGAAGTCTAGCCCTCGAGTATCTCTCGAGAAGAGGTTGGAGCTTCTTGAGAAGCTCACGGTGTATGAGGTCGCGGAAGCGGCCAAGAGGGGCCGTTTTGTTGCCATTGATCCCTCCACCACGGTGACACCGCGAGAGCAAAGGGAAGCCAACCTTGACGACACCTCTCAAGCGTTCAAGACAAATGCATCTACACCGTCCTCTTCCATTGCGCATCACCAAAGCACCCTCAACAAAATTGGAATCCTAAATTGAAGGAAGAGGTGGATAGGTCGGTTGCCCGATTCTTCTTCCACGACCACATTGCCTTCCATGCTTCACGGTGAGTTTCCCTTGGCATATGCACATTGCAATCTCCCATTTTATATTCATTATGGGGTCTCGACTCTCGACTCTCCATACTCACACAACACGCTCTATTTTGTGTGGATAGGTCTCCATACTTTCGAACAATGGTTACGAAAATAGGGGAATATGGCTCCTCTTATGTGTCACCTTCATCGGAGAGGCTTCGCACCACCCTCCTTGACAAAGAGAAGCTTGTCGTGGAGCAAGCGGCCCAAGCAACGAAGGATTTGTGGGAGACCAATGGCGTCTCTCTCCTTGTAGATGGATGGAGCGACACCCGCAAGCGGTCCATCCACGGAGTGGTGGCCTACTCTCGGGGGGAGATGTACTTTGTGGAGTCACATGATGCATCCAACAGTGGCAAGGCCACGGAGATACTTGCTGCGGAGTGGACAAGCACCATAGAGATCACCGGCCCGGAGAATGTCCTTTCTATGATTGCATATGGAGAAGCGTCAAATAGGTGTCACGTGCATAGTTCATAGTTACATGGGACGGTGGGTCGGGGTCGAGAACGGGGACAGGACGGCAAAAGTCAGAAAACGGGGACGGGGTCGGAACGGCCAAAAGAAAGAGTTTTTTTGTCATTTTTTGACCTACACACATAGAGCATCACTTTGACCATAAATTTACACTAAATAGACCAAAGAACACGAGTCATATAGGCGGAAATGTGCTAATAAAACATCGATGATCGATGGATACAAAATGAGAAGTGCATGCCACAAGGGCTCAAGAGTCAAAAAGCCTAAAGGACTTAGGACAAGCCTGAGGCCTCAAGGATAACAAAAAGTACAAAGGGCTATGTAGTAGGTAGAGTCATAGACTCAAGAGTCTAGACTCGAGAGTCGAGTGATCAATGATCATCAAACTCAAGAAGTGCTCGCCTGCTGAATCTCCATATCGTCGTCGTAGTCGAGGTCGTCAGCGACGTATGAGGGCTCGGGAGGCTCGCATTGAGGCTCGAAGTCCTCCTCTAGCTCCTCCAAAAGAGTATCGGCCATAGATGGATTCTCCTGTGCCATCTCCCACTCAGTGAAGGGATCTGCCTTGTGTGTGACGCTCTTGGCAAGCATGCGCAAGTTAGCGCTCACAAACACCAAATCCTTGGCCCTCTGAACCCCAAGGCGATTCCTCTTCTTAGAGGCAATGTGGCTGTACACACTCCATAGTTACTCCAAGCAACTAGTGGTACATGCTTGGCTAAGGACACGAACAGCCAAGCGCTGCAAATGTGGGCCATCTCCTCCATAGTCCTCCCACCGCAAAACCGAGCCAATCTTGTTGCGATCAAGCTGTGCATCTACACATCCATAGGAGCCCTTCTTTTGCCTGTAGTTGAGTAGCATGTCTCTAATCTTGCGCCTAATGTCACTGCTAGGCTCAAGGCGCTCCAATGCAAGCCGCCATCCTTCGCTCACCTCCTTGTAGGTCTCTTGACGCCTTCCCTGAAACTCAGGGTCAAGCACATAAGCTACCGCATGAAGTGGAGAGTTGTAACCGGCCTGTTAAATCCAAAAAAGGGTGGTAGACTTTACTTCAAACCTTGATTTAGCTTTCACCCATTATTAGTCGTCTATTCTACCTGTGCTATAATGACACAAGAGAGGGGAATGGGATATAGATGCTAGAATGCATCTATATGTGAGTCAGACACCAGACTGGCCCCTAAATTAGGCACCCCTTTCGGTATTTCTTTATTCTTTAACAGAGGGAATAAAAGCTGTGGTTCCCTACAAGCTGCCCCGCACAATCTTGGCTGAATTTCAACTGTTCTGGCCTGATTTCGGTAGCATAACTGTACTAGGACCCTTCACAGTCAGTATTCCCACGCATTGGCTGACTTTCCTGACGCATACGGACACTTTGCAAAACCTGGCGAGAATCTGCAGCACGCTGAATTCTCTGTTTCTGGCCCGAAAATGCGCCAGATCACCTGTACAGCGGTCCCCTTGCATCCCCGAACCTCCTGGGGGTATTAGGGTCCATTTAGGGCCAAAACCCTAAACCTGCAAAAACACACAGCAGACTGTAATTCACTATTTCGGGCTCCATTTCGCGTGCCGGTCGCATTCGTAGCAAGTCCTCGAGCTCCCGCACCTGTAGGGCTACTTGCCCTTTGAATCGGACGAGATTTCGCACGTGAAACCTCTCCGAATCACCTGTACCTGCGGGGGATTAGCCGCTAGCTAATCCAGTACCTGTGCAAGAGGCTCTTGCCTCGGCAATCGCCCATGAACCCACACAATTGTACATTGGTCAATTGAAAAGCCCACGAGTGGGGCATAGCATACTGCCATAGGGGAGAGAGAGAGCTGAGAGGTGTGTAGGTCATGACATCCTGCACCTCACTGTACATAGAGGGTAAGCCAGCACTCCATTGAAGCTCTCCCACCTTTGACAGCACTCAAAAACGAGCTCACAGCTGAAAATCACGTTTTTGCCTTCTCTTTAAGTAGTAAATTGGTCTCAGAGTGCCAAGTGTCACTCATTTGTGCATTTTCCCGCTTTATACCCTTGAGTCTAAAAATATCTCACCTGCAGCCTCTGTTGACTTGGCCACAGAGTAACAAAATGATCCCCATGTCAAACTGCACGTAATGACGCGAAGACATTTTGCCGTCCAAAAATAGCAGTCCCTAAAATTTAGGAGTTTCTGCCATAACATTCTTCTAGGTCATCTGACCCTCTTTGTACACTGCAGCCACACCCAGAACTGAAATGTAGCCTATGTAGCAAAGGATTCCGCTTTGGCTAGCCAATGACCCCACTTTGGCTAACCATAGTCCTTGTCCAACCTTAGTGCTCTTTAGCCCTCAGGCCTGGACTCTCTCTGAACAGTTCCACATTGGCTATGCAATGCAGGGCAGTTAGATTTCCAGAGGGTATTTCCAAAAGGTAAGACAAACGAAATTCCCCAAAGAAAGAGAAAATAAACAAAAATGGAATTGCCACTGGCTGGTGACATACCCCCTCCTTGAAATCTCAAACATCCTCGTTTGCACCTATGTCGTACATGCTTACAGTCAGCACTCGGGTGTATTCAACACCTGTCGACACATGTACGACACATACATGCTCATTGTCAACCCTGGTGTATTCAACACCTCGTCGACACATGTATTACCTGCGTGTGAACCCTGTCCCAATGACATAGTGGAAGCGTCACACTCTGCCATTGCTTTGAGTCCATAACTTTCCAATGACAAAATGGAAGCGTCACATTTTGCCACTGTCTTTTAGTACACGTTGGATCGAGTAACACTTTCGAGTATACCCAAACCGACAGTTTAAGAATGCAGTTACACATGTACCCTTTAATAGAAGCAATTACTGTATCCTTGACAAACTGACAAGAAATACTCACTTCTATAGCACTAAGCACACTTTTGGACATTCCGTAAGAGCAATTGCCAAACTGACAATCTGTATAGCTTTAACATTCATGTAACATGTACTTCATTTAAGCTCACTGTAAGTAACATGTACATCATTTCTTTCAGAAGCCATTGTCACACTGACAATCCATGCAACTCTAAATCTCAAGGGGTCAAGGTAGGTTGCAAACCAAGGTTTAAGTTCCCATACTTTTAGTGACTCTGTAAGTTCACTTTTTTTTCCATCCACTTGACATCCAGAGGTGAATAGCTTTTTGAACTTTACCAAACAACACCTTGCAACCTTGCCTTTTCTTTTCTTTCTTTATGTGCCAAAATATGTTCCGGGACCAAGATTTCGTCAAGTTCCTCGACTTCTGGCTGATCTTCAGCTCGCATATCTTCTTGCACATCACCCACATAGGGTCTGAGAAGACTCACGTGAAACGCATTGTGAATCTTCCAACTCTCAGGCAATTTCAGCCTTTATGCAATATCATTGATTTGCATACTGAGCATCGAAAACAATCTTTCTCTGCTCTTCTTGATCTTTGGAGATTAACCTGTGATCTACCCTTATGCTGTCACTTTTATTGGGCTGAGAATTCTCTTTTTGACTCAATTTTGGCAACATAACTGTAGTAGAAACCTTCACAACCAAAAATCCACATATCCAAGTGATTATCCACACATAATAGAGAACTTTGGCAAGCCTTCCTGGAAATTCAGCACGCTGAATTCTCTACTTTTAGCTCCTAAAATGCTCCAGATCACTTGTATTACTGTCCTCTAGCTTCCCCGAAGCTCTTGGGACAAAAAGGCATCAAATAGGGTCAAAACCCTAAATCTGCAGAAAAATACAGCAAGCTGTATTTTCTTCTTTTGGGCTCTGTTTTGCGTGCCAATCGCACCAATTCGTAGCCTTTGATCTTCTGCATCAGTAGGACTACTTGCCCTTTGTTTTACACGAGATTTCTCGCAAGAAATCTTGTTAAATCATCCTGTACTTGTTTTGAATTAGCATTTAGCTAATTCGGTACCTGTATGAAAGTGGAAGGAGTCTGTCCTTGTAACAACAATGTATTCCACCACTGACTTGCATTTTTTTTCAGAAAAGTGGCAACTTTCCTAACTTTAAATGCTCCTTCCAACAATTGCTTTGTCAAACTGTTCGAGGAAAGAGAAAACCTTTGTCCTCTCATCAAAGCCATTGAATGTGTCAATGGACTCACTGATCATCTTCTTTGTATGGCTTTAGCTTATCCATTGACTCCAAATTGTCAAAAGAGACGGTTTGCATAATGGGTACACCTGTGGGAGCCATCTGTACTCCCTGGCCAGTAACATGTTGATGTCCAAGTGTCATATTCACTGATGGGATTGAAAAACCAGCCATACCCAAGTTGCCTTGTGACACCCCAAACTGACCTTGTGTGCCCTGAAATCCTGGGTGCAAACCAATGTTTGCATACATGGGTTGGGCACCATGCCTTGCATACCCCTAAACACTGTTCCTGGCATGTCAAAACTACCTTGAACTTGATGTGCTATTGATGAAGATTGTATGAACTCCATAAATCTTGGATTCTCCATCAATTGCTTGAACATGGTCACAGCAGTAACAACCTACAAAGCTTTCTCTGCTTGGCCTGAACTCTCGCCAATTTCATGTGCAGTTGGAATAGGCTGTCTATCCTCCGAAGAGGAACCCTCTTCCTCGTTGCCATCCATCCTGTATCCAAAGAAAGACTCGTAGCCTTTCTCACCTGTATCCAAAGAAAGACTCTCATAGCCTTTCTCACCTGTAAATCCAAAGAAAGACTCGTAGCCTTTCTCACCTGTATCCAAAGAAAGACTCTCGTAGCCTTTCTCACCTGTAAATCCACTCGATCTACTTTCAAACTCTCTGTGTTTTCAAGGTCATCCCAAACTCTCTGTGTCTTTAACCCAAACTGACCAAGGCTCGCTTTTTGAGGAAAAAGTGATTTAATCCCGTCGATGGAACCATGTAACCGGCCTGTTAAATGCAAAAAAGGGTGGTAGACTTTACTTCAAACCTTGATTTAGCTTTCACCCATTATTAGTCGTCTATTCTACCTGTGCTATAATGACACAAGAGAGGGGAATGGGATACAGATGCTAGAATGCATCTGTATGTGAGTCAGACACCAGACTGGCCCCTAAATTAGGCGCCCCTTTCGGTATTTCTTTATTCTTTAACAGAGGGAATAAAAGTTGTGGTTCCCTACAAGCTGCCCCGCACAATCTTGGCTGAATTTCAACTGTTCTGGCCTGATTTCGACAGCATAACCGGACTAGGACCCTTCACAGTCAGTATTCCCACGCATTGGCTGACTTTCCCGACGCATACGGACACTTTGCAAAACCTGGCGAGAATCTGCAGCACGCTGAATTCTCTGTTTTCTGCCCCGAAAATGCGCCAGATCACCTGTACAGCGGTCCCCTTGCGTCCCCGAACCTCCTGGGGGTATTAGGGTCCGTTTAGGGCCAAAACCCTAAACCTGCAAAAATACACAGCAGGCTGTAATTCACTATTTCGGGCTCCGTTTCGCGTGTCAGTCGCATCCGTAGCAAGTCCTCGAGCTCCCGCACCTGTAAGGCTACTTGCCCTTTGAATCGGACGAGATTTCGCACATGAAACTTCTCCGAATCACCTGTACCTATGGGGGATTAGCCGCTAGCTAATCCAATACCTGTGCAAGAGGCTCTTGCCTCGGCAATCGCCCATGAACCCACACAACTGTACATTGGTCAATTGAAAAGCCCACTAGTGGGGCATAACATACTGCCATAGGGGAGAGAGAGAGCAGTGAGAGATGTGCAGGTCATGACATCCTGCACCTCAGTGTACATAGAGGGTAAGCCAGCACTCCATTGAAGCTCTCCCACCTGTGATAGCACTCAAAAACGAGCTCACAACTGAAAATCACGTTTTTGCCTTCTCTTTAAGTAGTAAACTAGTCTCAGAGTGCCAAGTGTCACTCATATGTGCATTTTCCCGCTTTATACCCTTGGGTCTAAAAATATCTCACCTGCAGCCTCTGTTGACTTGGCCACAGAGTAACAAAATGATCCCCATGTCAAACTGCACGTAATGACGCGAAGACATTTTGCCGTCCAAAAATAGCAGTCCCTAAAATTTAGGAGTTTCTCCAATAACATTCTTCTAGGTCATCTGACCCTCTTGTACACTGCAGCCACACCCAGAACTGAAATGTAGCCTATGTAGCAAAGGATTCCGCTTTGGCTGGCCAATGACCCCACTTTGGCTAACAATAGTCCTTGTCCAACCTTAGTGCTCTTTAGCCCTCACGCCTGGACTCTCTCTGAACAGTTCCACACTGGCTATGCAATGCAGGGCAGTTAGATTTCCAGAGGGGTGTTTCCAAAAGGTAAGACAAACGAAATTCCCCAAAGAAAGAGAAAATAAACAAAAATGGAATTGCCACTGGCTGGTGACAAGAGTAGTATCCATTCCACCTCGACTCACACAAGCCATGAATCTCCGCATACTGAACAGGGTCAGGCACAAGCTTCTCAAGTGCCTCTATCATCCGATCCATGGCTTCGTAGACTTTGCAAATGCATGGCTGCAAGCCATCCACCACTCGAAGTAGGTGTAGAATAGTCTTGACCATGGCATCAAGAGTCTTCACCTCCTCCCACCAAGCGGCATCGTCGGCCCATTCTCAGCATTTCAATCCTGTTTGCTGATGTAGACTCTAGCATGGCCTGGAACTCATCACTGAGAAAGAGGCCCCTTAAGGCTCCGCCACATATAGACAAGCGGCCTAGCATAAGCCAATTGAATGCAAATCTTGTCTCTGAATATTTGAGCAAGGACAAGTGGCCCCTCTTTGAGAATTCATGGCGCACTTTTTGATGGTTAAGCACAAAGGAGACAATTCGAGAGGCGTCACCAATGGTGGGTGAAATCCATGAAAAGTTCCCTATGTCCTTGAGGAGGTTATTGAGGCAATGCGCCATGCAAAATGTGACATGCATGCTGGGATACATGCCCTCAATGATAGCTCCGGCTGCCCTATTTGACGCCTCTCCATCTGCAACCATACAAAGGACATTCTCTGGGCCGGTGATCTCTATGGTGCTTGTCCACTCCGCACCAAGCATCTCGGCGGCCTTGCCACTATCGGATGCATCATGTGACTCCACAAAGTACATCTCCCCCCGAGAGTAGGCCACCACCCCATGGATGGACCGCTTGCGGGTGTCGCTCCATCCATCTACAAGGAGAGAGACGCCATTGGTCTCCCACAAATCCTTTGTTGCTTGGGCCGCTTGCTCCACGGCAAGCTTCTCTTTGTCAAGGAGGGTGGTGCCAAGCCTCTCCAATGAAGGTGGCACATAAGAGGAGCCATATTTCTCTATTTTCATAACCATGGTTCGAAAGTATGGAGACCTATCCACACAAAATAGAGCATGTTGTGTTAGTATGGAGAGTCGAGAGTCGAGAAGTTATAACCCATTATGAATACAAAATGGAAGATTGCAATGTGCATATGCCAAGGGAAACTCACCGCGAAGCATGGAAGGCAATGTGGTCGTGGAAGAAGAATCGGGCAACCGACCTATCCACCTCTTCCTTCAATTTAGGATTCCAATTTTCGTTGAGAGTGCTTTGGCGATGCGGAACAGAAGAGGACGGTGTAGATGCATGGCTCTTGAAGCTTCGAGAGATGTCGTCAAGGTTGGCTTCCCTTTGCTCTCGCGGTGTCGCCGTGGTAGAGGGATCAACAGCAACAAAACGGCCCCTCTTGGCCGCTTCCGCAACCTCATACACCGTGAGCTTCTCAAGAAGATCCAACCTCTTCTCGGGAGCTACATGAGGGCAAAACTTCACCTCGTGACCGGGTTCATAAAGAAGATGGGCTCGCACTTTGTTTGCACCACCCGTTCTCTTGTATGGGCATAGCTTGCATGTCCATGGTCTTGCACCACCACCTTTGCCACGCGTGCTAAAGTCCACTTCATCCCACCACGACCACGTTTGCACGGCGGGCCTCCTTCGAGAAGAACCGGCTTGAGAAGTGGAGTTGGCTTGAGATGACATGATGGTGGAGAGACTCGAGAGAGTAGAGCTTAGAAGTTAGAGGAGTTAGAGGAGAGCTTGTGTGGAGAGAGAGTAGAGGAGTGCGTCAAAGTGGGTAGAAGAGGGAGAGGAGAGCTTCAAAGTGGGTAGAAGAGGGAGAGAGTGGAGACTCAAGCGTTCAGTGTAGAGCGTACGGGCCACGGCTTAGTCATGCTTGAGCCTTGAGCAACGAGGCTATGAGTACAGAGGAGAGCTTGAGCCTTGAGGGAATAAGACTTGAGTATTAAGAGACCCAAGGGGGCTTTTATAGCCTCCCAAGGGCCAAGCCTCCCCAAAATATGGCAGTTTGGCTGCAAATAGCCATTTAAAACGGTCAAAAACAGTCCCAAACGGCTATTTTTTTTGCCCTGAAAACTGTCGTTCCGAGTCGTTCCATCCGTCCCCGGTCCGTCCCCCCCTGCGACCCGCCCGTCCGGCACCTCTTCCGACCGTCCCAAGGCGTCCCCGGCCCGGTTACGACCGTCCCCTGGCCCTAGGGCCCGTCCCCCCCGTCCCCTGTAACTATAGTCACGTGACACATCCAACCCTATGTGTCCGTGGACAAGCTACACCATGACCAGGGTTCGGTTCAGTCAAGTCAGTCAAGTAATCTGGCACTTTTGTGAGTGTTCGCAGACGTGCATGTCCAGACACTTAAGAGTAGATGCATATCCTCTGGTTGCACACAAAATGATCATCAGATTTCCATCAGAACCCATCAGGAGCATTTTTACAGTGCATAGACCTACTTTCCCTATTTTTGACATTTTTCACTTATTATTTTTAAGTGACTTTTGTTGGAAACTAGGTAGGGCAAATTTACTAAGTTTGTATATATAGAAACCTAGCGCTAGCACTTTCTGGTAGAAGAGGCAGCAGGAACTTCACATTCAACAGGCACCTTCTCAACAAGACCCCCCACCGGCGGTAAACCTTGCGTTTTCAGCCACAGACCCAAGATCAACCCAGCATTTTTCATCAAGGACAGCCTGGAGTTAGCAGAGACAGTAGATCAGCCCAGGGCGTTAGCAGTTTGCAAAACCAGGAGGCTAGCGTTTTGCAGCAGAACACAATTTCAGCCTAGCGTTTTTTGATCAGCATAGCAATTCAGCGTTTTGCAGTTCCATCACGACAAGATCCACAATAGCATCAGCGTTTTTAGTTTTCAGCAGTCAAACATCGCAGAACAAGTCCCGAACCTCGCAGATCTCACCTTCCCACAATAGATCCTCGCCGCACGGTTAAATTCCGCGAAGTTTGCAGATTCAACCCGGAAAACGCAGATTTCAGCATCTGCGTTTTCAACGCGTCATCGTCGCATCGTTGCCATTGACATCGTCGTCGACATAAAGTCGGAATTCAGCAGATAAAGATTTGCAGATTTCAGCCCTTAGCATTCTCAGATTACAGCCCGTCTCATCGTCATCCTCATCGTCGTTGACATCATCGGCAAGTCCAAAGCATTGTAGAGATTTGTGCAATCATAAGTAGACCGCTCTCCCCATAGAGAGTGGGCCCTTCGGGGGAGGGTTTTGACAACATTCTGGTGTCGTATTCTTCTCTCTCTATCTCTCAGTCTCATGTACCTTCATTCACAGTGTCCATTGCACTTTGTTTGTGTCCATTGCACTCTCTCACTAAAGGAACGGAAGGCTCTCCCTTCCGTAAGTAAAAGGAACCCTTGAGCACAGTTCGGAGCACTCATCTTGAGCAAAGTTCAACATTCATTCCGCTACACCTTACATTGGTATCAGAGCTTTGGCAATGTTCTGTATCACTCAAGGAACAGAAATTTTTTTTGCTTGTTGAGGTCACACAAACCCAAGTTCACTTGGGCGTGTCGATTCCTAATCGTGTTTTTGAAGAGTGACAGGAAACCCAAGAAACAAGGGCTTGTCCAGCCACCCCTTGTGCCTCTTTTCACTCATTAAGAGCGGACCGTGCACTTAGCGGCCGGCCAATCGACGTGAGGTGGGAAAAAGCAACCTTGGTGTGAGCGCAAGGCCGCCAAGGGGTGCGCCCGCAAAAAGAAGCACAACTCAGGTGAAAAGACGATCCTTCTCTAACACAGATTGCAAGCGAAAGAAGAACCGCAAGAACCTCAAGAACCTCAAGACCCTCAAGAACCCAAGAACCAAGACCCACAAGAACCCAAGTTCCTCGTGAACTTAAGAACCCAAGACCACAAGAACCCAAGACTTCAGTGGATGGTCATCACTCGAAGCGGAATGGATACTTCGCTTGGAGGTGATGAGCATGAGAGAGGCGAAGAAGAATTTTCCCCACCAGGAGGTTTTTCTGACCCTCCCCCTTCCCCATCTACGACAAGGATTTCCCTAACTCCTATGGAGGCTTTCGACAAGAGGATGATAGGAAGGAGTTCGCAGAAAGAATGGCAGCCATAGATCATGAATCCGCAGACAGAAGGGCAGCCATAGATCGTGAATACAAAGAAAGAATGGCAATCATAGAGCGTGAGCACGAGCGCGAGAACAAAGAAAGACAAGCAAGATTTGATCGCGAAAACAAAGCATGAATGCAAGAGATGTTGCGACTCTTTTCTCAAGTTCAGACACAGATGCAAGAGATTCGGGAAAAGGAGACTCTCTCAGTCTCTTCTTCTTCAAAGCAAGACTCACATGATTTGCATGATGAATTGCATGATAATGATGAGCATGATGATTTGAATGATAATGACAAGCATGATGATTTGCATGAAGATAACGTGATTGTTCACAAGGATGATGGTTTAGTTGATGCTTTTTCTAGCAAAGCTAACCTCGTTGCAGATTCGATCAATCACGAAGCACCGATCTTGGCTTTTGAGTCGAGGTTCGATCAATCATGAAGAACCGATCTTGGCTCTCGAGCTTAGGTCCAAAGAACCCCCACAGGAAGTACTATGTGTTCGAATGATTAGTCAGTACGCATTGTTCGAGTGTTTCATTTGTGATGCTTTCGTGTATTTTAGTCACCGTCCTTATGTGATCCCTTTTCATAGGCATGACATATTGTACGTTGAGCACGATTCACTCATGAATCAGCACGGATGTATGCGGATCTCTCATGAAAAGTATGCATTCAAGGAAGTCACATTCCATATCTCTTCCTTGGCATGACACAATCTTAGAAAAAGCACAAGAAGGATTGAGCATCAAGCATAGGCATTTCCATTGTGTTTTGCCACAATTGATTGATTTAGATCGAAAAGTCACGATTCGACCCCATTGTTTGCGTGTGTTTGATGAACGGTTTGGCACTCTGTCTATATGTTCATCTACATTGCATGCACAGTCTTTAGAGAAGCCTAGAATTTTTCCAGTCACTTTACATGGAATGGGTATGTTCATGTTTTTGTGTTGGAAGTGGTTTCAGGAATTTTCAGCCTCAGAGATTCTTGACGAAGGTAGCATGATGGACAAAGATGAAGCATTGAAGGAGCCACAGATGACTTTGTGTCACTTTCAGCGCGGCCCAAAGAAGAAGACTTTGCAGACCTTTATGAAGTTTAAGTATCGCGTGACCCACACATCAGAGTGGACCGGCGAAGAGTTCTTTCCAGGATTCCAGATGTTGGTGGTGATCTCCCTCGACGCCATACAGGTCAATACCAGTACCTCACTTTGAAAAGAAGGGGATGTCACGTGACACATCCAACCCTATGTGTCCGTGGACAAGCTACACCGTGACCACGGTTCAGTTCAATCAAGTCAATCAAGTGATCTGGCACTTTTGTGAGTGTTCGCAGACCGTGCATGTCCAGGCACTTAGAGTAGATGCATATCCTCTAGTTGCACACAAAATGATCATCAGATTTCCATCAGGAGCATTTTTACATTGCATAGACCTAGTTTTGTTACCATATACATGTGGTAGTGATGTGTGTGAACACACTAGGACCGCCGGGGCATTTTTTCCCTCTTTAGGAGTTTTTTTCCCCCGTGCATTGTATATACGCCCATCACTCTAGGGCTATCTATCACACAAAGTAATACTCTCTATTGTGTGCCTTGAGCTTCCTTCGTCTTCTCCAAGCTGTGTGCGTTTCTCTGCAACCCTAATTCCAACAATTGGTATCAGAGCAGGTTGCATCCTCCCGGGCTTAGTCGCAAGCTGCTCCAGTACATGCCTGCTCACTTTCTCCGATTTCAGTGAGCTTTGGTGAGCGTTCGCAGGTCGACAAATATTTCGGGACAGCTCGTAGAGCTTGGTCTGCTCAGATTTTTTATTTGGGCTCATTTCGGCCTCCGTTTCCACTACAGACAGTACTGCACAGGCTATTTCGTCATTTTGTGCAGAATTTCTGTCAATGCCGTTTTCTACATAACAAGTGCCTTACAGTCTTCTACGGTTTGTGCTATACAGCACGTGTTGTTCCCGCTCCGTTTCTCCTATTTTCGGACAGTTTTCACATCAGGTGCAGCATTTACCATGGCTGACAACAACAACACAGATGTGTTCAAGATGTTTGCTGCTGAGGACAGGTTGGATGGGGACAACTACCCTATGTGGGCTTATATGATGCAACATGTTCTTGTGTCAAAGGGCGTCTGGAACATTGTGCAGGGCATTGATGTACGTCTTGGTTCTGGCGATGTTGAGGATATTGCAGGTCTTGCTGCAAGGATTGCTGCTGTAAGAGTTGTTTTGCCTACGGTAGAACAAGCTCGTGGGGATGTTAAGGATGCGCAGGCTCATGCATTGATTGCGTTGTCTGTGAAGCGCACCATTGTTCCTCACATCCGTTCAACGAAATCTGCAAAACAGGCTTGGGATATTCTAGCTGGTCTTTATGCGAGTCGCAATGAGGCTAAAATTGCTTTGCTGCGTAAAGAGCTGGAGTCGAAGATTATGCATGAGGAAGATGATATGGACAATTTCCTTGCTAGTGTCAAGGATATCAATGAGCAGCTTATCTCTGCAGGTGAAGTCATTTTAGACAGTTCCCTTGTGCAGACTGTTCTTAATGCCTTACCAGATTCCTACCAGACTTTTGCTAGTACTTGGAGACTTATGATCCAAGGAAATCCAGAAGTTGTCAAGTTTGATGCATTATGCACATTGTTGTTGCAAGAGTCACTTTCCAAAAAAAACAGGACTAGACAGCGTGCAGTTGAACAGGCTTTTATTACTTCTCAAAGAAAGGGTGGTAACAGTAATGCAGCCACTTCTTATTGTTCTGCTGCGAGTGGCAAAAATTCTGTTCCTAATGCTTCTGCTGGCAACACTTCGTCTGGCAATTCTGGTGATAAGGGCAAAAAGAAGATGCGTTGCCATTATTGTGAAGCTAATGATCACTTGATCAAGACGTGTCCTAAGTTGAAGGCCAAAGAGGCTAAGAAGAAAGAGGATGGTTCCACTGCAAATGGTGGTTCCACTACAAATGCAACCATTGTTGAGTCTTCTGTGAAAGGAGACTGTGATGCTGATGTTGATGCAGAATGGCGCAGAGTGCACTTACAATCCTGTTGTCCATGATGCATGCTTGTCAGTTGCTGCAGATTCGCATGTGTGGTATTTTGACAGTGGTGCTACAAAGCACATTACCTCACATCATGAATTGTTTACCTCTCTCGAGTCTGTCCCTCATGGGAATTCTGTCACTTGTGCCAAGAATGCCTCTTATCCAGTTCAGGGAGTTCGAAAGATTGTGCTTACTGCTGCAAATGGCAGTTCCTTCACACTTGTTGATGCACTTTATGTACCTGGGATCAAGAAGAATCTCTTGTCTATATCCGCACTTGCTAGACTTGGACTTGTAGTCAAATTTGTGGATGACAGATGTACAGTTCATGATCTCAGTTTTGGTGATGAAATTGTTGCATCTGGCCTTTTGTGCCGTGGGCTGTATAAGCTCACTTTGTATGACAAGTGTGGACAAAATTTTACAAATGCTGTTGCAGATTCAAGGGCTATTTCAGATGCAAAACTTTGGCATGCACGTTTTGGTCATCTGAATTTTATCAGTTTGCTACGTTTGCAAAAATCTGATATGGTTGCTTCTTTGCCGCCTCTTGAAGCACCTGTCAAACATGTTTGTGAAGGCTGTATTTTGGGTAAGATGCAGCGTTCTAAGTTTCCAAAGGATGGTTCAGTTCGGGCCACATGCAAGTTGCAGCTTGTGCATAGTGATGTTTGTGGGCCCATGCAAACTCCGTCCTTGGGCAATTACCTGTACTTTGTGACTTTCATTAATGATTACTCCAGGCATGGATGAGTATTTCCGCTTAAAGCGAAGTCCGAAGTTTTTATGTGCTTCAAACAATTTCTGGTTATGGCTGAAAATGTCTCGAAATGTACTATGGGCACCCTCCGTTCCGATCGAGGGGGGGAGTATATGTCTCATGAATTTAATGCATTTCTAGCTAGTCGTGAGATAAAACACCAATGTACAGTGCCTTATACACCTCAGCAAAATGGTGTTGCTGAGAGGAAAAACAGGTCACTTACGGAAATGGCACAATGTATGGTCAAAAGTCAAGCTTTGCCGCATTCTTTTTGGCTTGAGGCCATCATGTGTGCCACTTATGTACTTAACAGGTGTCCTACGAAAGCTTTGCAGTCTATTACTCCATATGAAGCATGGCATGATAGAAAGCCTTCTATTGAGCTCATGCGTGTTTTCGGTTGTTTTGCATATGCTTTGATGCCACAAGTGCAGCGCAGAAAATTGGATGTTAAGGCTGTCAAATGTATTTTTGTTGGTTATAGTGCTGAAAGCAAAGGTTACAGGTTGTATCATCCGCAAACAAAACATATTTTGGTTTCAAGGGATGTAGTGTTTGTGGAAGATTCTGTTCAGCCCTTGCTGTCATGTACTAGAGACAGTAATGTAAGCTCACAGGACATTTATGACACTTTGTTGCCTCTTTTCAGTGGTGGAAATACGAATGTATGTTCCAATGAGGCAAATGTACAGCCTATGGGGGTTTCTGAAAATGTTTTAGATCAGTCTATTACTGATGCAGATGTACATGATGTACTTCATGAGGAAAGGGCTGAAAATGAGCAGGCTAGAGGTATGTCAAAATGCCTGGTGCACACTTTGCGTGACAGTAAATTGGATGCACCTTTGTCTAGTCGTACTCATTCAGGCTCTCGCCATGCATCTTATGCATCTGATTGTTATGCTTTGGCTGTGTCTAGCTTACATGATGTTGAGGAGCCTCTATCTTTTGATGAAGCACAGAATTCAGAAAATTGGATGGCTGCCATGCAATCAGAATATGATGCACTTATAGAAAATGACACATAGACTTTATGTGATTTGCCTCTTGGCAAAAAGGCCATTGGTACTTATAGAAAATGACACATGGACTTTATGTGGTTTGCCTCCTGGCAAAAAGGCCATTGGTACGAAGTGGGTTTACAAGTTGAAACGCAAGCCGGATGGTGAGATCGATCGCCATAAAGCTCGACGTGTTGCAAAGGGTTATGCACAGCAAAAGGGCATTGATTATGAAGAAACTTTTGCTCCCACTTGTCATATGACTACTGTGCGTTTTCTATGTGCATTGGCAGCTCATTTTGGTTGGGATGTACATCAATCAGACATTGTTATTTCTTTCTTGAATGGTGACATATTTGAGGAAGTTTATGTAACGCAGCCTCGCGGTTTTGTCATAAAAGGACAAGAGGACAAAGTGTGCAGATGTAAGAAAGCTTTGTATGGGTTGAAGCAATCTCCTCGTGCTTGGTATGAGAAAGCTAACACTCATTTGGTTAAACGAGGCTTTCGTAACAGTCCAACAGAAAGCACATTGTATGTAAAGCGTGAGGATGATGTACTTCTCATTGTGGTTCTTTATGTCGATGATTTGCTAATCACTGGACCAAATGAGAGACATATTGCTGAATTTAAGGCTGATTTGAATGCTACTTTCAAGATGAAAGATTTGGGGCTGTTGCATCATTACTTGGGTATACAGTTTAAGCAATGTGATGGTGGTATTGCCTTGTGTCAGAAAAGTTACATAGAGATGTAAGTTTGGACTTGAGGATTGCAAACCTATTGCCACTCCCATGGAAACAGGTTTGAAGTTGAGTCTACATGATGCTGGCGATCCTGCTGATGTCACTCTTTACCAAACTGTTGTTGGCTGCCTCATTTATGTATGCAACACGAGGCCGGATATTCAGTTTGCAGTCTCACAGGTCAGCAGATTTATGCATAGCCCAGGGTCTAAGCATTGGCAGGCTGTCAAGAGGATTTTCCGCTACCTTACTGGCACTTTACATCTTGGCTTGTTTTATCCCAAAGGGGGATCATTGCCACCAAACTTACATGCTTTTTCGGACTCAGATTGGGCTGGTTGTTTTGACACGCGAGTGTCCACAAGTGGTTTTTGTTTCATGCTTGGCAGTTCAAGTATATCATGGTCGAGCAAGAAGCAACCTACTGTGGCCACTTCGAGTTGTGAGGCTGAGTACAAGGCAGTCTTCATAGCTACGGTTGAGTGTGTATGGCTCAGACGCCTTATGGCTGATTTGGGTGTTGGACAGGACACTGCCAACACTATCTACACTGACAGTCAGAGAGCATTGGCAGTTACGAGGAACCCAGTTTTTCATGCTCGTACAAAGCAGCATTACCACTATGTTAGGGAGAGGCTCTCAGCAAGAGAGATCAGCTTGGCTTATGTGCCAACACGGGACAACCTTGCAGATCTTTTCACAAAGGCATTGTCTCATGAGAAGCTTGAAGCTTTCCACAAAGCTTTGGGCTTACTCCCCTTTGTGGATTGATCCTGTCCTCAGGGCATGGCACTTCCTTTTACTCATGTGCCAGCTCTCGTTCACCGCATCACTCCAAGGGGGATTTGTTACCATATACATGTGGTAGTGATGTGTGTGAACACACTAGGACCGCCGGGGCATTTTTTCCCTCTTTAGGAGTTTTTTTCCCCCGTGCATTGTATATACGCCCATCACTCTAGGGCTATCTATCTTTCCATTGCACACAAAGTAATACACTCTCTATTGTGTGCCTTGAGCTTCCTTCATCTTCTCCAAGCTATGTGCATTTCTCTGCAACCCTAATTCCAACAACTTTCCCTATTTTTGACATTTTTCACTTATTATTTTAAGTGACTTTTGTTGGAAACTAGGTAGGGCAAATTGACTATGTTTGTACATATAGAAACCTAGCGCTAGTACTTTCTGGCAAAAGAGGCGGCAGGAACTTCGCTTTCAACCGGCACCTTCTCAACAAGCCCCCCCACCGGCGGTAAACCTTGCGTTTTCAGCCACAAACCCAAGATCAGCCCAACATTTTTCATCAAGGACAGCCTGGAGTTAGCAGAGACAACAGATCAGCCCTAGTGTTAGCAGTTTGCAACAACAGGAGGCTAGCGTTTTGCAACATAACACAGTTTCAGCCTAGCGTTTTTGGATCAGCATAGCAATTCAGCGTTTTGCAGTTCATCGCGACAAGATTCACAGTAGCATCAGCGTTTTTAGTTTTCAGCAGTCAGACATTGCGGAACAAGTCCCGAACCTCGCAGATCTCACCTTCCCGCAGCAGATCCTCGCCGCACGGTTAGATTCCGCGAAGTTTGCAGATTCAGCTTGGAAAACGCAGATTTCAGCATCTGTGTTTTGAGCGCGTCGTTGTCGCATCGTCGCCATCGACATCATAACCGACATAGAGTCAGAATTCAGCATATAAATATTTGCAAATTTCAGCCCTTAGCATTCTCAGATTTCAGCCCGTCTCGTCGTCGTCCTCATCGTCGTTGACATCATCGGCAAGTCCAAAGCATTGTAGAGATTTGTGCAATCATAAGTAGACCGCTCTCACCATAGAGAGTGGGTCCTTCGGGAGAGGGTTTGGACAACATTCTGGTGTCGTATTCTTCTCTCTCTATCTCTCAGTCTCATGTACCTTCATTCACAGTGTCCATTGCACTTTGTTTGTGTCCATTGCACTCTCTCACTAAAGAAACTCCCTTCCATAAGTAAAAGGAACCCTTGAGCACAGTTCGGAGCACTTACCTTGAGCAGAGTTCAACATTCATTCCGCTGCACCTTACAATAGGGCAATCGGGGCTATCATTGAGGGCATGTATCACAACATCCATGTCACATTTTGCATGGCGCATTGCCTCAATAACCTCCTCAAGGACATAGGGAGCTTGTCATGGATTTCACCCACCATTCGTGACACCTCTCAAATTGTCTCCTTTGTGCTCAACCATTGAAAAGTGCGCCATGAGTTCTTAAAGAGGAGCCACTTGTCCTTGCTCAAATATTCAGAGACAAGATTTGCATTCAATTGGCTTATGCTAGGCTGCTTGTCTACATGTGGCGGAGCCTTAAGGGGCCTCTTTCTCAGTCATGAGTTCCAGGCCATGCCGGAGTCTACATCAACAACAGAATTGAAATGCCGAGAATGGGCTGACGACGCCGCTTTGTGGGAGGAGGTGAAGACTCTTGACGCCATGGTCAAGCCTATTCTACACCTACTTCGAATTGTGGATGGCTTGCAGCCATGTATCGGCAAAGTCTATGAAGCCATGGATCGGATGATAGAGACACTTGAGAAGCTTGTGCCTGACCCTGTTCAGTATGCAGAGATTCATGGCTTGTGTGAGTCGAGGTGGAATGGATACTACTCTCCACTTCATGTGGCAACTTATGTGCTTGACCCTGAGTTTCAGGGAAGGCGTCGAGAGACCAACAAGGAGGGTGAGCAAAGGATGGCGTCTTGCATTGGAGCGCCTTGAGCCTAGCAGTGACACTAGGCGCAAGATTAAAGACGAGCTGCTCAACTACAGGCAAAAGAATGTCTCCTATGGATGTGTAGATGCACAGGTTGATCGCAACAAGATTGGCTCGGTTTTGTGGTGGGATGACTATGGAGGAGATAGCTCACATTTGCAACGCTTGGCTGTTCGTGTCCTTAGCCAAGCATGTACCACTAGTTGCTTGGAGCAACTATGGAGTGTGTACAGCCACATTGCCTATAAGAAGAGGAATCGCCTTGGGGTCCACAGGGCCAATGGTTTGGTGTTTGTGAGCGCTAACTTGTGCATGCTTGCCAAGAGCGTCACACACAAGGCAGATCCCTTCACTGAGTGGGAGATGGCACAAGAGAATCCATCTATGGCCGAGACACTTTTGGAGGAGCTAGAGGAGGACTTAGACCCTCAATGCGAGCCTCGCGAGGCCTCATATGTCGCTGACGACCTCGACTACGATGAAAATATGAAGATTCAGCAAGCGA
Organism: Adiantum capillus-veneris; assembly: GCF_014529385.1. NCBI lineage: Eukaryota > Viridiplantae > Streptophyta > Polypodiopsida > Polypodiales > Pteridaceae > Adiantum > Adiantum capillus-veneris. The sequence continues at coordinate 122,634,603 of NC_140956.1, forward strand.
GCACTTCTTGAGTTTGATGATCATTGATCACTCTCGAGTCTAGAGTCTACTCCTGTAGAGTCTACCTACTACCTAGCCCTTTGTACTTTTTGTTATCCTTGAGGCTTGTCCTAAATCCTTTTTGAACCCTTGTGGCGTGCACTTTTCATTTCGTATCCATCGATGTTTTATTAGCACATTTGCGGCTATATGACTCATGCTCTTTGGTCTATTTAGTGTAAATTGTAGTCAAAGTGATGCTCTATGTGTGTGGCATGTGTGTAGGTCAAAAAATGCCAAAAAAAACTCTCTTTTTTTTTGCCGTTCCGACCCCGTCCCCGTTTCTTGACTTTTGCCGTCCCGTCCCCGTCCTCGACCCACTGACCCATGTAACTATGAAATAAATAGATGTACATCAAATTGGTATCTGAAATGAATGAAGGATAACCCATAGAGAGGGACATAGTGCCATGTAAGCCTACCTTGTGCAAGGGTGAAGAACACGGGGGTGTGTGACTTAAAAGGAATGGCAACGCTCTTTTGCTGTCCTAGAAGATCCAATTGATGCGTCCTAGCAACAGGCATTCGACACCATCTACAAGTTCATGCAGCGCGGTGGAGAATACAAGCTCAAATCGTATCTGGAAGCATGTCTACAGTGCCTTAGCTTCTGCAAGTATAAGAGCCCAATCCCAAGCCGCCCCTTCAAAAATCATATGACAACCAGGGAAAAATAATAGCCATGAGACTACACCCAAGTCACCAAAACCTTGATGAAGGCCCAAAAAAGATAGGAGAACCCAGACTGGCTGTTGTCTACCTTTGCGAGAGACGGGGTACTCAGTTTGCCACTAATCTTCTGCTGCCATTTTTACATAGCAATCACATTCTACTGACAGTTCAGCAACCTGATAATGCTTCATCAATGTTGACGTTTCTAGCTCCGGGACATCCATAGTCATGACAAAGAATGTACATGAGCATGCGTCTGATATGTGTCAACTCATAATGGTCCATCAGACAAAGAATGTACATGAGTATGCCACCATGTAAGGTAAGACGGACACAACAAGGTATGGAGGGACATATTTGAAGTGTTATTTCTCAAAGTAACAGTTGAAGAGCCTCTATGGCCAAAAACTCCTATTTATTGCTCTGTGTCTCCACAAAATAGCAATAACACGGTTGTAGCCTCTGTCTGCCCCTCCCTCTCTCCCTCTCTCTCTCTCACACACACACAAATTCTCCTCTTCTTCTTTCTTCTTCTCCTTCTCCTTCTCCTTCTCCTCCTGTGTAAGGAAAGAAACGCACCTTGAGAGGGCTACGTCATCCGCGATGACGTTGAACAAGAACAGATGAACTGTGCGCTTGGATTTTGCTTCAACGCCAATTGATCCAAGGAGTTCTGAAAGTATGATGTAAAAACGCAAGGTAGAATTACAACAATAATAATTAGGAGGATGAGTTCCAGCACTGGAACTCACCGAGCAAACCTAGGAGAAGATTTGCATCCCTTGTCTTTCAAACCCATTTTTAGAGGTTGTGCATCTACCTTTGCATTTAAACCTCATAGCATGCATGTTTAGAGGTCTGTCTTTCTCTTTCTCTTGTGCGTGATTCCGCGAACGCCTCCTTCCCTGCAGAAAGCCTCACAAATGGAAGCGCATGTCAACGAGTTGTGAACGCAAGGTGAACGCTTTAGTTTTCCAGGCCTGACTATAAAAGTGAATATGTAAACGTCGTCATAGTACCTATTATAAAAGGTGGAGGGATTCCGGCTCCTTCCCCTCAAAACACGTGACAGAAGCTCCTACCTCTGGCGAGTGCATTCTGTAGAAGTCGGACGACACAAAGAGAGAGAGAGAGAGAGAGAGAGAGAGAGAGAGAGAGGTGCTCCTAGTGCACGTAGGCTGCGGCTCTACCCTCTAATCTAATTATCTGACCTCTGTTTCAATGCAGTAAGTAACTACAGTCTACCTACCACTGCTTTTCTCGCGGGTTGCGACATAGGAGAAGAGTCCATAAATGAAGGCGGCTTGAATTCAAGGCCTCTTCAGCTAATGTGACCGAACAAGCGAAGGAAAAGCACAGTCGTTGGCAAGGGCCTACTGAGAGCATCCCGTCGAGCAATGAAGAGTTTAGAAGAAGCGATGGCAGTTGATGAAGCAACCCAGCAGTGCTACCAACGGAAGACGCGGCATCCCTCCTAGAGTGGAGTGCTATGTCGGCACGACGAGAGAAAAGGGAGGAGAGGAGAGAAGAATAAGATGACGCTAAGTGCAATCTCCCCCCGTGCAAGAGTGAGCATTTTTTTCTTGCACGTATTTATTTATAGATTTTTTGAATGCTCAAAATGAGTACAAATTGACCGGTCGGACATAAATGGCCAAAGCTCATAAAGAGCACTTGAATAATCAAACATACATAAAATGTACTATCCTTCTGCATAATCCATTATCTCCTAATACTTTTTCCACCTGTCAGTTATAATAAATGAGTAAATATCAATTCCATACCATACCTCTCCGTTAGAAAGCAATTATCCTCAGTTGCAAAGATGAGAAATCTGCAAACGATACTTGTTAAAAACAGTGATTAGAAATCTATGTCAAAAAAAATACCATATAGTAAAAACAATGAAACTAAACAACATTGCTTATGCATGCCGTCATCCACATACTACCTATTCTAGTGTCCCATACCAGTAGAATAAACAGTATATGTCATACCCTGATGAACCGGGATATCATTGGTCACACTCATTATTCAATAATCTATTCTCATCAATCTCAAGTTCACTTTCATAAATACTGTCACCATAGAAAACTCTCCAAGCGTCAATTAGCGAAGCAGGATTCGAGTTGTCATCATACTTGCCGCCTTTTCTGCCTACAACCTTTTCTTCCCAGTTTGGCCAGATCGGGTGTGAGCTGAGCTCTGCTGGAAATGTGTTTGTGTGTGTGTATTTTTGTTCATCGTTCATCTCTCTCTTCATCATCAGCTCATGGTTTTGCACTCATTTTTCTTCTCCCTTTGTTGATGCTACATACGTATATTATGTACTCGTGATACTCCCTCTCATCACTCTCATCTACTTTACACGTGAGGAACTCATTTGAGATTTAGTCCTTCCATTGTTTCTGTCTTCTTGATCTGCTTCCATTATTTCTTATGCTGATGCGCTCCTCTATATCCATTATTCTCTCTCTCTCTCTCTCTCTCTCTCTCTCTCTCTCTCTCTCTCTCTCTCTATTTTTGTGCTTGCATACAATCCTCTTGTTGCGCTGGTTATGGCTATAGTATGTGGAGGCCGAAAGCAAGGGTGATGATAAACAAGATTGAAATACGTAGAGTCGGATGCTTACAAGAATGAGAAGAGAGCAAGGCCCAATAGCCATTGTACTAAGTTTCTTCAAACTTTTCACATATGCAGCTGCCTACGTCTATGTGCTGATGACATTGGGGAGATTGGGAGCATTTGGACAAGGCCTCACCTTCCTAGTGTTCTTCCTTTTCTTTGGCAAGCTAGTTAATAGTTTTATTTCTACCCGAGCTACTCTCGAGAAAGACTGCACAAGCAGTAGGCAAACATCTGTTAGATTTGGTCTACCTCAAACTCGTCATTTTTGGCTCTCCATGGGCAAAGGCGGCTTATTGGATGCATATTGGCCAAAGAAAAACTATCAAGATCGATCAAACCATTCTCAGCCAAGAGGAGGGTTTCCTTGACGTGAATGCTTTCTTTGGCATGCTAGTCAATAGCATTGCCAAGGGAAAAATGTTGCTGTAAGAGGCTATGAGTGAAAAGGGCCCTCTGTCCTCTCGGCTATAAATGACAACCGAAAGAGCTGTATCTAGGTTTCCCCACTTGAGGGTGAACGGTTGTAATTTCAAATCTCATGTCTCTTTCTTACGTGACTTGAGCTCAACACCCGTTATCACCATCCTCAGGCAGATTCCAATTGAGGTTCCTATGATGTCATTTTGGTTTTGAAAGTATACCTTGTATATATATTGTAACTTTCCCACACTCTCTTTCTATATCTCTCTCTTGCATGCTTGAGTAATGGACTCACAATCATCGTATCTCCTCAAGCTCATAACCAACACTAAGATTTGTAGCTAGCAACAACCGTTGTGGGTCACTAGCACGGCTCAAGTTGTTAGGAGCGATTGAATGTCTCTACGAGCTTCTACTCTTGAGAATCAAGTATTGTCAAAACGGGTTAAATTACCTCCTTCAATCTCATAATTACTCAACAAAGATATATGTTTGATAAGGATCACACCTCCTCTACTTCAAAGAGATTGGCCGAGCTCCCTACTCCTTGGCACTCTTCAGATTGTCTTTTCTTTAAACACTGAGGAGAGTGCAATTGCAAAGGGTCCTACCATTTTAGTCCAAGTATGTAGCACTCAAATCTGGCAAACATAGGTCTAAAGTTATATTGACAACACCTAATATTGTAATTCTGATAATAATATTTTGTTCTTACATTTATGACATGCTTGATGAGGTCGGTATCTCACTAGGGCCTACCACTACGGAGATAAAAGGTCTAGCTGTCGGAATGACTATACCAATATAAATAGTTTTTCGCATTTTGGCAAGGTTAACCTTCTCTATTTTCAACTCCAACTTTACATAAATTTTATCGTTAACAACTTTTAAAGTTAATACATCTAGTGTACTATTAAACTAGTCTTGACTCTAACCACAATATATATATATATATATATATATATTACTTTTATGCTTTGTCTTTGAGAAATACTTTTGCAAATAAAACCAACTACAATGCTATCTTATCAGAGAACCTCGAGATATTTTCACATCCCTATACCCAAGCACCTTCGCAACAAGCAACAATGCCATCATACACTTTTATATGCTAAGTCACACTACTATTCTTTTTACGTATTGTAATTGACATGTTTTAATTAACCTTAAACAGGATGGCACGTCCTTTTATTTCATGCTCAATTATTTACACAAACTTAACACATTTTGGAAATGTTTACTATACTTTGGTGCGAGATTGATAATTGCATGTCTCTCCTACTTGTACCTCTCTGCCCACGCACCCACTGGTATATATATTTTCAAAAGAAGTACATCGTCGAGGTATGTACATCTAATACCTCCTTGTTTTTTTTTTTTTTTTTCATGTTATCTTTTGAGCTACTAATCTAGACACCTCTCATATTATGGCTTCACCTCTCATATTATGGCTTGAGCGTTGAACTAAATGGAGTTTTTATTGAGAGCATTTGCTATTAAGTTATCTAGATACTCACAAGAGCTGAGCTACTTTGCATTAACCAACAACAGTTTGTAAGTACTTTGATATACTCCAAAGTGGTATCTAACACATAGTATATTTTTTTCTCCTTTATGTCTTGTCTAGTCCATTGGTCACAAGCACACAGATTCACCGATTTAGGCAATGTGTACACGCTCATCCTGGTGTAGATTCATCGATTTAGGCAACACCAATTGTCTGTGCAGATCCACCAATTTAAGCAGGACACCGATAAAATACAAATTCATTATTTTAAACAAATCTAAATGCAAATCTGCCGATTTAGGCAGCATTAGTACAAATTCGCAGATTTAGACAGTACGTCATATTGGTGTAGACTCGCCGATCTAGGCAACACCGATCACAAAATCATGCTGCAGTGGCTAGCCACCACTGTAACTGGTATAATTTTGTTACCCGGGTATACAAAATGAAGGATATTTGGATTTTTGGATTTGAAATGGGTATATGTTGGCAGATACTTGGATTTGGATTTGAACTTGGATTGGGAATTGGTATATGATGGAGAAGGGTTACTGGACGGTCCCTGTAGTGAGAGGGGGAGAGAGAGTCAAGCAGTCGATTTCTAGAGAGAGAGAGAGAGAGATTTGGAGCCTCTTGTGTGGATTTCGTGATTTGCAGCTCCATAAACAAGAGGCGACCCACTAATGGTTAGGTTATGAGAAAAAGACCGCTCCATGAGTGGTCACATGGATTCATGATGTAGGGGCATCCCAGGCAAAGAGGCAACAAAAGAGGCATAGACAATCGTGACTGCTCCTCTGTTTCCCTTATAATAAAACCAGGAGTCACCTTTGTCAAAAAGGGTAATTAATCTCTTGGAGATGGTGCCTATTGCAAGAGTTAGAAGAAAGAAAAATCATATTGTACCTCTCCCTATTCAGCAATTCCACTTCTCCATCTACTTCTAATAATCTCTTTAAAGCTTCTCTTCTCTAGCTAAACTCTCTAGATAGAAATCATGTATTATAATGTTCTATATCTATGCTAGTAACTTGGAGACGTTTACTACTGTGGGTAGATGAAAAAGTGAGACTTTTTTTTTAATTCTCCTTCCTCCTTCTTCTATAATTTTGTTCTTCATTATATGCTAATTTATCTTTATTAAACCCTTGAAAAGCTTAAACTTATTGTAATTGAATTACATAACAATTCTATAAACTATAAAAATAAATAAAAATCAAATCAAGCATCATTAATAAGTAATGCAGACTTAGCTGTGGAGTTTGATTGATTAGGAATGTCATTGTTGCTACATTTCCAACACTACCAGGAATGTTTTTGTTGGCTCTGATATCATTGCTACCAATGGAAGATGCGGCGTCCCTCCTACAGCGGAGTGCTACGCCAGCATGGCGAAAGAGAAGGGAGGAGAGGAGAGAAGAATAAGACGACGCTGGGTGCAATCTCCCCCCGTGCAAGAGTGAGCATTTTCCTCTTGCGCGTAATTATTTATAGATTTCTTGAATGCCCAAAAATGAGTACAAATTGGCCGACCGGACATAAATGGCCAAAGCTCATAAAGAGCACTTGAATAATCAGATATACATAAAATGTACTATCCTTCTGCATAATCCATTATTAGCTGATGCTTTTGCCACCTGTCAGCTATCAGCTGTAATAAATGGGTAAATATCAATTCCATAAACAAGCAGTGTTTTGAGGAGGAGGTAGCCCTCTGCAAAGGAAAGGGAGGGCCGGCTTGCAGAGGAACTAACAAGAGTTGGGACCAGACCGAGAAGGATTGCAGAGTTGATGGACTCATCTGTTGTAATGGTGCTACAAACGGAAGCACGGAGAGCCCTGCAAAATAGCAAAAACAACATACTGTAAGCCATAATCGACAAAACTGTATACCTGACAAAAAACTTGTGCACCATAATCGTTGTCATACACGAGTAGAGAGGGAAAGAGAGCATAATCGTTGTCATACACGAGCAGAGAGGGAAAGAGAGCCGGAGAGAGAGTAAGAGAGCACGTGCATACGCACCTCCTAGAGCATAGAGCTACACCCGACACGGCGAGAGAGAGAAGAGGAGAGGAGAAGAATAACACAAACGCTGGGTGCAATCTCCCCCTGTGCAAGAGTGACCATTTTCCTCTTGCACGTATTTGATTTTTAAATTTCTTGAATGGTCAAAGTGAGTACAAACTGGTTGGCTGGTCATAAATGGCCAAAGCTCATAAAAGAGCACTTGAATAATAAAATGTACATATAATATATATCCGTTGCATACGCCTAGATCGATCAAGTCTTTTCCACATGTTAGTTGCACTAGATAATAAAATATCAATCCCATTACATACCTCTTGTAATGGGAATGGCCTATAAACTTTGAAAGTAGTGGAATCAAGAAATTAGATAAAGCACTTTTATGAGATGACTTTGTGAGCATAGCGGGTGAACTTAATTGATGGTAGCAACATAAACGTGGTACTTAGTTAACTTTGCATGAACAATACTTTTGCAAGAGAGAGAGTTTAGAGAACATGACAACAATTGAGGACCGGATTCATACGGAGCCGATCCCCCCTCCAATAGGCATTTGTATTATAGTTTCTCCCATCAAGAGAGACTTGGTACAATACAATCTTTGTGCTCCTTGTGACCTAGGTGATGCAATGAAGATGGAAAGCTTCATGCATCACAAGCATAACATAAACTTTGTAGAAAGCGTTAACTATCCCAAGCCTCAGTCCCAAGACCTCAAACACCTTCGAAGGTGGAGAGAGCTAGCGGGGAATGAGGGTAGGGAATAGGAAGAAGAAACATTCCATAGGAGAAAGAAATAGTTCCTGACTTATCATCACTCTTCTTGCTAGCATACATAATAGCATAGTAATGAAGATGGAGAAGATGGCAAGCTTAAGCATTGAAGCATGGCTCTTGGTTGGATTTGCATTCCATAGCCAAGAGTGTTGGTGTAGGCTCTCACTTCTCACTAGCTTGGAGAAGGAGGTGGAGTTTCTCAACTTTCACCCAGTGAGAATCATCCACAAAATGAGTGTGTGTGTGTGTGGTGTATACCCCCCCAACACCCCCCTTGCTTGCTTGGGGCGAGTTCTAGCTTTTACACATGTTTCAAGCTCATTGGACCCCTCTCCCCCCTAGCCAATCACATGCAACATGCATTCAAGTACATGGGTAGTCTTTGGACAAGCATCCTCCTTACCCCTTAGAGAGAGAGAGCTTGAAAATATCTAGATACTTGTTGGATTGAACTAGAAGCTCATTGGACCCCTCTTTAGCCCAACCAATAGCATTCAAGCACACCATGTGGTTAAGTATAGGAAGAGTCTGACATGTGTCCATGGGCCCTTTGAGAAAAGGGGTGCCCTTTGGCTGAGTGGAAGGTTAAGTCAAAGATTCCCCTAACTTTGGGACTTTCATGCATAGGAAGCTTCTCAAGCACCTTCCTCATTAAGTTTGTAGAGTCTCTTTTTGACTCAAGCACCTTACCCCCCCATGCATGGGAATCTTCTCAATCACCTTCCTCATTAAGTTTGTAGGGTCTCTTTTTGACTCAAGCACCTTACCTCCCATGCATGGGAATCTTCTCAATCACCTTCCTCATTAAGTTTGTAGGGTCTCTTTTTGACTCAAGCACCTTACCTCCCATGCATGGGAAGCTTCTCAAGCACCTTCCTCATTAAGTATGACAAGCACCTCAAGTACCTTAGTCATCAAGCATGACAAGCATCTCAAGCACCTTAGTCATCAAGCACCTCAAGCACCTTAGTCATCAAGCATGACAAGCACCTCAAGTTTAGGTCGAATTCCCACCTCAAGCTCAACCCTAGCTTGCCTAAGGTCAAAGGACTTTTAACACTAACCATTGGAGGTCTTTAATGAAGCTAACCCTAAGTTCTTTTGAGCTCCATTAGATGCACGTTGCTCTTTGATAGACTACCTCCTTTTGGACCCGTATTGAGATGCAACCATCTCTCCTTTTGGTCCCCTACTGAGATAAGTCTAGAAGCACTTATTGCACATTGCTCTTGGGTAGACCATCTCCTTTTGGACCCGTATTGAGATGCAACCATCTCTCCTTTTGGTCCCCTGTTGAGATAGGTCTAGAAGCACATGTCTCTATTCTAACTCTTGTTCCCATTTATCCTCCCACATAAAATGATCAGTTTAATATGAGAAAATCATTTGGGTAAGCTAGATATTAGGTTTTATAACATTGCCTCTCTCTTGAAATCATAGTCTTCCTCGACTATGAGGTAGAGAAGATAAAGCCTAGTCATTAGTCCATGTTTCTTAGTGGATAGAGGATCCCTTTTTACCCTACGACATCATTCCAAGATGGATGACTAATCCATTTGGTGCTTGGGAGACGGAGCTTCTGCAAGCATGTCTGCTCTAGTCCATATCATACTTCCAAAGTAGAGTGACAAGTTCTACTTGGTGTTTGGGAGACGTTGTCGTGCAGCTTCACTGCCATGAAGAGAAAAAGAGCAAAGAAATGCAAGCTAAGCTTCTTTGAAGGCTACACAGTTAATGGTCAGTGACCAGGGCTTGTTAACAGGCCAAGTTTAATGGTTAATGTATGTCAACAGATGCGGCTTAAAAGGGCCAACAGATGTCTTAATGATGCCAAAAATGAGAATGCTTGAAGTGAGCATAGATGGAAGATTATGATCTAGAACTGCATTGCTTGAAGTGCTCTACTAGACTGTCTTTACGGCTCGTCGATTGGAGCTACGGTGAAGAAGTTATGGCATATTGAAATATGAGTCGATTGCAGATCCATACAAGATTGGGCAACTGCAGCTGAGGTGACAGAAATGAAATGAATGCACGGGCCTGAAGTGCTCACTTTGTGGAGCATGTCGGTCTTTTCAGTTCAGCGATTGGAGTTCCGGTTGCCAAGATATTAGCCGTTAAAGATTCACCGAGGGTCGGTTCCGTGCCAGTCTATTCGGCTCAGCCGGAGTGCCATCTGGGAATTTTTGAGCTTTATTCAGGTTTTGATATGCGGGAGTAGCAAGTGCTTTAGGAGCCATCAAGGCTAAGAAACGAGCGAAGCCCACCTTGCGTGGAAGGAGGATCGGGTAAAAGCAGATTGAAGTACGGAGGGACAACTGAAGACCTTCGAGCTCTTTTCGACATTATCAAGTCTTGTAGTAAACAAAAGGACCTACAGATGTGCACCAAAATACATGCTGACATTCTTGATAGGGGGTTGCTTGAAGAGGAAATTTCGCTTGGAAATGCATTACTTACCATGTATGCAAAATGTGGTGCCCTCACAAAATCCAGAAAATTGTTTGATGAGCTCCCAGCAAGGAATGTTGTCACACGGAATGCACTTATTGGTGCATATGCTCAGAGTGGGCTTGGTCATGAAGCATTGAGCTATTTTGGATGGATGCAAAAAGAGGGGATTTCTACCTACGTTTGCATCCTAAAAGCCTGTGGGAGCATTGGAGCAGTTGAGAAAGGTGAAGAGATACATGCAGAGATTGGGAGAAGTGGACTATTACAAGAAGATATCGTTCTTGGGACGGCTTTAGTGGACATGTATGCTAAGTGTGGTGCCCAAGGGCCAATGACCGCCCAAGCCAACTTAAGTGGCCGCCCACATGAGGTTCAATGGCCACCCTATTTTAAAAGGGTGGTGTGAACAAAATAATGGGAGGCCATGGTGTTCAGCAGAAAGCGAGGACGAGCGCAGTCAAAGAAAAAATAGCCCGCGTCGGATCTCAGAAGCCTCGGATGAGCGTGTCCAAGGAACGAAATTTGCTTAGAATCTCCTTGCGCAGAGGTTCGGCACCAGTTGCATCGGATTTCGCGCTGGTCAAATTCGAAACTTGCCATGTCACAGCTCTTGCTCCCATGCCACGTCAGTCACAGCACCGTGACTGCGTGGTGGGGCAAGAAACTTGGAGTTTTTTTTTTTTTGAGAACGATAGAGGGTAACAAGCGAGGAACCAGAAAGTAACGAAGGAAGGAAAAGGGAATGAGAGGAGAGGGGAGAGCATAAGGGTTTTGGAAGGGAGCTCGACAAGAGAAAGGAAGCAAAGATTTCTCTTCCTCTCTCGTCCTCGACAAGACAAAGGAATGCTCTCTCTTCCTCTTCCTCTCTCGTCCTCAAAGCAAGCAAAGCAAGGCGAGCTCTCTCGATCTCCAATCCAATCAAGGAGTTTCCTCTCCCTCTCTTGGCCAGAAGCAGCAGGGCCACACGAATCAACGAGTGGAGGAGGCCATAAACAAGGAGAACTTGAATCGGGGGAAAGGAGAGCAAGCAAGTGCTTGAGAAGCAAGAGCAAGAGGGGATTCCAAGTGAGGCTAGAGCAAGCCAAAGAGGAGAAGGTAGATCGAGGTCGAGGCTTGAGAAGGTAAAGGCAAGAAGAAGGGATTTACAAGAAAATGGGAAGCTTGAAGTAAGCAAGCAGGCTTGAGATGGCGATCTGGGTCTTGAACCAAAGCAAGAGAAGAAAGCAACAGAAGGTATGCACGGCAAACGAAGCAAGGAAAGAAGTAGGAGGAAGTTCAAACTAGAGAATGGTAATCAAGCCGGTCCAAAGCATTGATGATCGAGGCAATGAACTAAATTGAAGACTACAGAATCCACAAGCAATCGAAGCAGATGAAGCGACATGAGGGAGTTACCATCATCGTCATCGACTAAAGATTGATTAAATAATTGTTAAGCCTCGTTGTCGTTAATGGCCCGGTTAATTCTGTAAAGCTGGAGCTTAAACTCCTAGTTAGCAGATGATCCAAGTGACGACGCTGTTAACAGTCCGCCTTGGCTAAGGAATAAATTATACTCAAAGTAATATTCAATTAATTGATGATTGCGGTGATTGGCAGAGTTGTTAGTGTCTCTTGTTCTCTCTCTTTAACACCTCCCACAGCCAGAGGCCTGGCGTCTGCCCGGCTCACGTAGCGAACACATATCCCCCGACAACATCGTCACCACAAACATGATCCTAAGCATGCATACTTCTTAAATTTGTGCACAATAAAAAGAGAACTAGTCCTATAAGACAAAAACATTGTTCATTTAAAATGCATTTTCATATGCTTACTCTAGTGCAACATTGTAAGCATTGACAAGGTTCATATTATGCTTAAGCTAGGTTTTTTGCATCCATCTAGCATCTATAAAATTAATAATTCTTAAACTTAGTAAGACATCGTCAGATAATCTTACCATTTCTTAATACCTTGTCTTCATGTCATAGGATGAACTGAGATTGAAGTACTTCTTCTTGATCTTTGATTTTTTTCTGGAGGATCTGCACAACAACTATTGCTTCTTTTGGTGGCGCTCCTTTGTCAGGCTTATGTAGGTTCTCATGGAAAACATTGTGCATGAGCCAATGGTTGGGAGAATTTGATTGATAAGCCATCTCATTGATTGGCTTAAGAACTTAAAAAGGACCATAGTATCTTTTTGCTAGTTTAGCATAATACTCTTGGTGGTCCGTAGGACTCTTGCCCATAGTATGCCTTAGATGAGCCTTGAGAAACTTTAGCAAGACTCAATCATTTTTCTTAAAGACTAAGGCTCTCCTATGCGTATTAGCAGTAGCCCTTTTTGCATTTGCTTTGAGATGGATATAACCTCTTTAATCTTTGGAAAAGATTCTTGTGAGTCTCGGCTATATTCATTAGCAGTGAAGATCTTCCCATGTAATTTAAGTAGTAAGGGACTTTTGGATCTTCCCTCGTTAACCTCAAAAGGTGCTTTCCCCATAGAAGTATGTACAATGTCATTGTACGCATATACCATAAGAGGTAGGTACTTCTCTCATTGAGAACGTTGATCCACTTCCATGACATAGGCTTTTAGTAGATCAAGAATCGTTAGATTAGTTATCTCACTTTGGTTATCCGTTTGTGGATGATAGGCCAAAAGAGAAATTTAATCTACTTCCTAGATTCCAAAAGAGACCCTTCTAGAAATTACTGGCCATTCTGGGATCTTTGTCTGACACTATGGATGTTGGAAATCCATGATGTTTGAAAATTTGAGATCTGAAGAGGGTTGCCATTTGATGTTCCTTAATAGTCTTTTTGACAGGCATAGAGTGTGTTTTCTTGTTAAGCTTGTCGACTGAAACAATCCAAGTTGCTTCCCTCGATCAAATCTCAACTTTTGGTATACCACGCATTTTGAAACATACACTTGTATGTTTACTTTTCATGACAGACCAGTAGAAATACATTTCTACTCCTCGAAGAGCAGACTATGGAATCCCTCTTTGCCCTGCATAAGGAAAAGAATGGGATTCATACATGACATTCTTATTGTATGGGTGATTAGCACATAGATTATTGCCATTTGGAAGATAACCATCCTTCAAGGTGAATGGTTCTCTTTTCTTCCCTATTGCAAAGGCTATAATTATGTACTTAAGTTCTTGGTTAGTAGCAGACTCATCTATCATAAAAGATAGATGAGTTAGTAGCAAACTCATTTATCATAAAAGATAGGCTATAATTACGTACTTAAAGTCTTGGTCAGTAGCAGACTCATCTATCATAAAAAATAGATGATTGTGAGTTGCCATAGACACCACATTTACCCTTGGTCGTTGTGAAAGTGCATCGACCACTTGATTGTGCTTCCCAACAAGGTGAGCAATATGAAATTTAAATTGCAAAAGGAGTTTGGCTACCTCATTTGTTTGTCGGAGAGCTTGGTTTGCATTATGAAGTTCTTGAGGCTTTGTGATCCATTCGTAGGATGAATGGAGTCCCCAAGAGATAGTGTTTCCACATGTTTAGGGCATATAGAATAGCTAGTAGCTCTTTTTCGTATTTGCCCAATACTCACTTATTGAAGTTGAGTCTTTAACTCTCATATGCTATGGCATGCCCTTCTTGAAGAAAAATAGCTCCAGGGCAATCACCACAAACATCACATTGGACCTCAAATGGCTTTGAGAGATCTAGTAGTGTGAGCACACGTTGAGAAATAAGATTCTCCTTAAGCTTCTTCGAAAGCTTCTTGCACTTTTGCAGTCCATGAATACTTAACGTTCTTTTTTGTTAAGCCATGTAATGGGCTTGCTATTAGTGATAATTTTTTTTAATGAAGCATCTATAGTATGCACACATACCTATGAAGCTTCGTATCTCCTGTAGATTCCTTGGATTAGGCCATCCTTTTATTATCTCTAATTTTGTTGCATCCATATGGGTGCCATGTTTAGCGATAATGTGACCTAAATATTGAATCTCTTGTAGGAAAAATTCTCTTTTCTTTTGATTAATGAAAAGATTATTCTCTCTCACAACTTGAAAGATTAACTGGAGGTGTCGCTTATAGTCCTCAAGAGAATTTGAATGGCCTAAAGACTTTTGTCCATCATGAGTTTGAATGTGTCTGGAGCATGTGTCAGGCCAAAACTTGTAACTTATCAAATAGATCTTCTACCCGCATTACGAGAAATCTATTTTTGATGGTGATCTTATTTAGTGCTCTATAGTCGACACACATGTGATATGTGTCGTATTTCTTTTGCACTAAACGTAATGGTGAAAAAAATGGATAAGAGCTAGACCTCACCGTCCCTTTTTCTACCAATTCATGCACTTGTCTCATGATCTCCTCTTGTTGAGCTTGTGAAACACAATAAGGAGGCTTGTTAGGCGGTGAGCTTCCTGGTAGGAGCTCAATTGCATGGTCATCATCCCTCATTTTAGAGGTAGCTCACTAGGGGTGTCATCAATGAAAACATCTTGGAATCCATTTAGGAAATTAGACAATTCTAATTCCTCTTGATCCCCTTTATTACAGGGATATGGTGTTCCCCGACTCATGAGCATCTATGTACATGCTCTTTTCCTTGCAGGTAAAGTAGATTCTCCTTTCAAGGAAATTCATGTTGGAAGCCATGCGGTTAAACCATGGTGCCCCAACGATAACATTCTCATGTTTGAGAGGGGAGATGAAGAAATCCTTTTTGGCCACATAGATTTGGACATGAAGCCTTAATTTTCCAATTAAGGAAGTAACTCAGACGTCTTGTCCCTTGATAGCTCCATTGGCTTTCAATGCATCTCCCATCTGGTGGGCTTGTATGCCTAGCTTGGTGGTCAACTCCGTGGATATGAAGTTGTGAGTTGAACTAGGGTCAAACAAAATAAAGGAATCATGCTCTTGCATCTTTCCCCAAGCATAGGAAATGAGAAATCCTTGGCAGTGAGCATCCTCTTTTGGAGCTTCAAACATAGAGGCTCTAGGAGTCTCATTGGGGGCAATTCTCTTGGGGCAAGGGCGATAACCATGGCCTTGCTCCCCACACTTAAAACATTTGTGGTCCTTACGAAAAACTTCAAGCCCTTTAGGAGAGAGTTTATTTTTACCTTTGTAAACTCCTTTCTCCTTGGACCGATTGTTGTTGTTGTTGGAATAGCCTTGGGAAGAATTTTGGGCATTAATTTTTCCCTTTGCATCACTTTTGTCTTTATTTTCCATGGGCTTGACATTCCATCTAGCCCCTTGTTGGAAATTGATGCGAGAAGCAACCATGGTGTGGTGAATTACTTTGGTGATAGAACCAGGCCGTTGAGAGTTGACATACTCGGCCATCTCTTTGGGTAATCCCGCATAGAATTGTTGCTTTTTCTCGGCAAAGTCTATCTTTTGAAAGATAGTAGCCTTGAGATGTAAATCCCAAAACTTGTCCACATATTTATGGATAGACTCATGAGAGAGAATCTTTAAACGTCACCATTTGGTAAGCACTTTGTCCTTTGCATCACTTGCAAGGAATTGATTCATGATGGAAACTCGTAGAGTTTTCCATGTCGTTGGGGCTTCAGCGTTGCCACGAAGGCTAGCCCACCATTGACGAGACGATTTTTGGAAGTGCATAGCTACATGGCATAGCTTGGAGGACTCTGTGAAGCCCTTGTCTCCAAAGGCCGCATCAAATTATTGGATGAAGGCCAATACTTTGTCAGTAGCACCAAAGGTGCCCTCATAGGTGAGAAAAGAGATACTATTTCCTCCCTCTTTGAACTTCTTTAGCTTTTGTGACCTCTGCCATGCAGGGTAATATTTGCGATGTCCTCCCCCCTTGTATTCTCTAGGAGAATAGGGCCATATCTTTCATCGGTAGAGAAGGAAGGTGAAGAAGAAGGAGAAGAGGGTGACCTCTTTCTTGCCCTTTTCTTCCTTTGTTTCCTCTCTTCCATTTTGGAGTGATGAGGAGAAGGACTATGGGTTAACGTTTCCTCTTGGGAGGAGATGGCGGTCGTTTAGTTCGCCTTCTTTGTGGAGCCACATCTTCGGAGAAATTTAGGGATTCATTACTTTCTTGATCTTTGGATTCCTCCTCTTGTATCGGAGAGAGTCTTCTTTTGGGGGTCTCATCAAGAGGCCTCCTAAGCTCTCTCTCCTCTTGGAGAGGAAAGGAAATCCCATAAGCACGAAGTTGTTGAGGGATAGGCCTATTTGCCAAAACCTTAGTTGCTTTGGCACTTAAGGCCTATCGGGTAAGGGATTACATGTAGACACCAAAGGCCTGTATCTGAAATTGAATATTTGGGACACATTGTATCGGGTAAGGGAATACATGTAGACACCAAGAAAATTGAAGCCATTCAATCATGGCCTAGACCCAAAAACTTGAATGAGCTACTTTCTTTCATCGGTCTTTGTAGCTATTACAAAACATTTATTCGTAACTTTGCTTACAAATTGCATTATTTGACTCTCTTGTTGAAGTAAAACACACCTTATCAATGGACCGAGTTACAAGAAAGCTCCTTTAATGCACTTAAACATGCTTTGACTAATGCACATGTATTGCAACTGCTTGATTTTGAAAGACCATTCTTTGTGGTAGTCACTGATGATAGTGGAAAAGGTATCGGTGCAGTCCTTATATTGCAAGATAACCATCCACTTGCTTTTGAAAGTCGTAAATTCAAACCTTTTGAAACAAAGTTCAGTACTTATGATAAAGAGTTGACTATTGTGGTATATGCATTGAAAATGTGGAAACACTATGTAATGGGTACTGACTTGATCATTAAAACTGATCAACAAAGTATCAAATGTGTACTTTCTCAGCCCTTAATTGATGATAGACATATTAAGTGGGCCGCTTTTATTTAAAGTTTTCAGCCCAACTTTCAATACCAGCCTGGTAAATAAAACGTTGTAGCTGATGCTTTGAGTAGAAGATCATCACTTAATAATCTATCAACCATTACGGGAACTTCATTTGACACTATGCCTGACACTTATGCACATGATGATGACTTCAAAACAACATGGTTGCATATGCTTGACAATTTTGTGCACACATTTCTCAAATACACTATTCAATAAAACTTCCTTTACTTCAAGCAAAAATTGTGTGTGACTAAACCTTTCCGTACATTAATTATTAAAGAATTACAGAAACCACCCTATGCTGGATAGAGAGGATTTGTTGCAACTTTTCAAAATTTATGTCGTGATTTCTGTTGGCCTACTATGAGAATTGGCAAGTGTGCATTCTACCATTAAACACTCACAAGAACTTTACATTAAGCATGCTAACAAGCACCGCAAGGGACACCAATTCAAAGAAGGTGATTATGTTTTACTTCGCATTGAAAAATGAAGGATCAAAAGTGTTGATACCAATGTCTTTATTAAACTTGCTCCTCATTTTTATGGACATTTTAAAATTTCAGCTATCATTAATGATGTTTCTTTCCGTTTAGACCTACCTACACATTAGCACATTCACAATGCATTTCACATCATGCGTGTGAATGTGCCTGGTGCATTTGTGAAACCAAATGGCATGACAAGAAACTCATAGTGTCCAGTTTGTGTTCTGAAAGAAGTTTTGTAGACATCATGTTCAAACGTTTTAACTTGGTGATACCCTGATTTAAGGTCAATTTTGCTAAAGATGTTTGCCCCTTTCAGTTTGTCTAACAGATCGCCCACTCTAGGAATGGTGATCTTGTCTAAAGCCCTGTAGTTGATACACATACTAAAGGTTCCATTTTTCTTCTTGAAGTACTGGAGCTCCGTATGGTGAACTACAAGGTTGGATTAGGCCTCAGTCAAGTAAATCAGTGATTTGAGTTTGTATCTCCCTGTGTGCGCTTGGATCTACACAATAAGGTGCTCTACAAGGAGGTTCATTACCCGATATGATATCTATTTTGTGATCTTCTGGGCATGATGGTGGAATTCCAGGTGGCAGATCATGCATGAAACAATCTTTAAATTGTGAGATAAATTCATTGTGTGTAGAGTTGTGTGAAGTTTCAGTTTCAATAGAAATTTAATTTACCAACACAAGATATGTTTTCCCCTGTTTGCGAATTGCTCTTTTGGCTTGAATGTGAGAGAGGAGTGGAATTTTTTGATGTGCTAGTGTTTCTTGGATGGATAATTTTTCATTATTATAAGTGAGAGACATAGTACGTGTAACATTTAATGGCCTAGTAACTTGTGCGTAGCGGAAAATAGCATGAACATAGTGAGCATTTCATTAGAATAGATTCATAATGAGAATAACAAGAGTGCTTGGGTGGAGAGAACAACAAAAAGTATAACACCTAGTTAGATAGCATGCACAATACTTCAAAAGAGAGAGAATTTAAGCTATTGAAAATAGTTGAGGACTAGATTTTCATGGAGCCGGTCCCCCCTTCAAAAGGCTTTGTATTATAGGTTTCTCCCATCAAGAGAGACATTTTACAATACAATTCTTTGTGTTCCTTCAATACTAGCTAGTCCAATGAAGATGGAAGCTTCAAGCACTAAGCAAAACACTTATAAAACACAACATCAATTCCCTCATGGTCTCAGACCCACGGTCTCAGACCCAAGACCTCACACACCTTCAAAGATGGTGAGAGCTAGCGGGGTATGAGAGTAGATTGAGAGGAAGAAGGAGTAGTCTTACGAGAAAGATGTACATCTCCTCACATAATCACTCATATTAGTATAGATTAGCTTAGTAATTAGCATGGTAGAGGAGATGAGCATGCATTGAAGCTTGGCTCTTGGTTGGATTTGCATCACAAAGCCAAGAGTTGTTGGTGTAGGCCTCCCTTCTCACAAGCTTGGAGTAGGTGATAAGCTTTCATTAAAGCTTGAGAAGGATAGAGAGAGTCTTCTTGCTTCACACATGAACTAGTGTGAGTGTGTATGTCATAATGCCTTTGAAAATTCAGCCCCCTCTCTCTCTTGGTCGACCCCTCTTGCTATTTGCTCATGCTACCACCCCATTGGACCTCTCCAGGCTTAGCCAATAGGATTTGATGAGCATAAGTGATAGCATTCTGACATGTGTCCCCCTTTCCCCTTTTGTGAGAGCTTTAGGTAATGAATTAATGCAACTCAATTTTTATTGGACCCCTTTGTCTCCTGGCCAATAGGAATCAAGCAAGCCATTGGGTTGCTAAATGCTCATTGGACCCCGGAGACTGTCCAATAGTCTTCTAGAGAGCTTAATTATTATTGGTTCTTTTATTAAGTGTTTTTAAATTAATTAAACTAGATTTACTCTAGCCTAATTGTCATTGGTCCACCTCCATGGCCATCCAATAGGATTTGAGTACACCTTGTGGGCATTTGGGCTAGGGAGCTGACATGTGTCCCTCATTCCTTTTGTGTAAAGGGAGCTTGTGTGGGTGTGTTTTTTTTTTTCTCTCTCATCCCCTACTTGCAAGGCTCGCCCCCTCCTTTGTAGGAGTTGTGAAGACTTTTTTGGTACACATACAAAGCATCCAATTTCCCTAGTGTTTGACCTTTGGACACAACCTTTGAATTTTGGAACCTTAGCATTTTGGAAGTCTTAATGGGCTGAACCTTAGGGTCTTAAAAGCCCATTGTTGCACCTTGCTCTTTTGCAGATGGCCCCCCCTTTGGATCCCTATTGTGACCGGTCTGCCAGCTTAACCAATATTCTAACCTTTTCTCCCCTGGCACTTCCCCATATTAAATGACCAGTTTAACACAAGAAAATCATTTAGGAGAATTAGATATTAGTTGTTATGACATTACCTCTCTCTTGAAATCATAGTCGTCCTCGACTATGGAGTAGAGAAGATAAAGCCTATTCATTAGTCATTTTTCTAGTTGGTAGAGGATCCCTATGTTACACTACGACATCGTTTTAGAATGGATGACTAGTCCATTTGGCGCTTGAGAGCCTAAGCTGCCGCAAGCATGTTTGCACGTTAGTCCTGTCAATCTTCCATAGTAGAATGACAAGCTCTACTCAGTGTTTGGGAGACGTGGTCTCCGCAAACTTGATCTAAGCATTCATACTACTTCACATTTGTGCACAATAAAGAAGGGAAGCATTATAAGCATTGACTAGGTTTAGGTTATCCTTTAATTGTATGCCTTGCATCCATCTAGAATCTTCAAAAGGGTAATTCTTAAACTTAATAAGATATAATCGGATAGTATTACCATCTCTTAGTACCTTGTCTTCATGTCGGAGAATGGACTCGGGCTGCAGCACCTCTTCTTGGTCCTCGATCTCTGGTGGGTCTTCAATAGTTGGTTCTTGCGGTGGCTCTCCTTTGTAAGGCTTTAGTAGGCTCACATGGAAAGCATTGTGTATGAGCCAATGGCTGGGCAACTTGAGTTCAAATAGGGCATCTCATTGATTGGCCTAAGAATCTGGAAGGGACCATAGTACCTTTTTGCTAACTTAGCATAGTACTTTTGGTGTCCCGTAGGATTCTTGCCCGTCGTGTGCCTCAATCGAGCCTTGGGAAATTTGAGTAAGACCTAATTATTTTCTTTAAAGCCTTGGGCTCTGCTGTGCTTGTTAGCAACAGCCTTTTGCCTTTGCTGTGAGATAGAGATAGCATCCTTAATCTTTTGGGAAGATTCTTGTAGGTGTCGGCTATACTCATCTGTAGCGAAGATCTTCCCGTGTACTTTAAGTAGCAGGGGACTTTTTGATCTTCCTTCAATTACCTTTAAAGGCGCTTTTCCCATGGAAGTATGTACAGTGTTATTGTAGGCATACTCCACTAAAGCTAAGTACTTCTCCCATTGGGATCTTTGATCTACTTCCGTTACATAGGCCTTTAGTAGATCGAGAATTGTTAGGTTAGCTATTTCACTTTGGCCATCCGTTTGCAGGGGATATGCCAAAGAAAAATTTAGCCTTGTTCCTAAATTCTCAAAGAGATCCTTCCAAAAATTACTGGTTATTCTTGGATCTCTATCCGACACTATGGACATTGGCAAGCCATGGTACTTGAAGATTTGTGAAATGAAGAGGGTTGCAATTTGATGGGCTTTGATAGTATTTTTGACAATATAAAATGAGCTTGTTTACTGAACCTGTCTACTATCGTCCATATTCTTGTATTCCCATGGATAGACCTAGGCAATCCAAAGATAAAATCCATGGATATGCTCTCCCATGGTGGATTAGGGATTGGCAAAGGTTGAAGAAATCCAGGTTGCTTCCCTCTATCAAACTTCGTCTTTTGGCATACCACACATTTAGAAACATACTCTTGTACATTTGCTTTCATGGTAGGCCAATAGAAATATGTTTCTATACCTTTTTGGGTAGATTGAATCCCTCTATGCCCCGCACAAGGAGGAGCTTGAGATCCATACATTACTTTCTCACGTAGTGAGCTAGTAACGCATAGTCTATTTCCATAGAGAAGGTAACCATCTTGTAAGGTAAATGGTTCCTCTTTCTTTCCTAGTGCAAGGACTGAAATCACATCTCTAAAATCGGGATCAATAGCGTACTCATCTATCATAGAAGAAAGATCATTATGAGTTGCTATGGAAACCGCATTTACTCTTGTCTGTCTTGAGAGTGCATCGGCTACTTGATTATGCTTGCTAGCAATGTGAGAAATATGAAAATGAAATTGCAAAAGGAAATTTGCCTACCTCATTTGTTTGTCGGAGGGCTTGGTCTGCATCATGAAGTACTTAAGGCTTTGATGGTCCGTCCACAGAATGAAAGGAGATTCGAATAAATAGTGCTTCCACGAGTCTAAGGCATGTAGAACTGCGAGGAGCTCCTTTTCATATATGCCTAGAGCTTGCTCAACAGGGTCGAGCCTTCGACTTTCATAGGCTATGGCCTGCCCTTCTTGGAGCAAAACAGCTCCAAGGCAATCACCACAAGCATCACATTGGACCTCAAATGGCTTTGAGAGATCCAGAAGTCTAAGCACAGGTCGAGAGATAAGCTTTTCTTTAAGCTTTTCAACAGCATTGTTCTCCTTGGCAAACCATGTATACCTAGCGTTTTTCTTTGTTAGGTCATGTAATGGTCCTGCAATTTGTGAGAACTTTTCTATGAAGCGTCTATAGTATGCACACATACCTATAAAGCTTCTTAGTTCATGAAGATTCCTTGGTTTAGGCCATCCTTTTATTATCTCTAACTTTGTTGGATCCATTTGGATGCCATCTTGAGAGATAATGTGACCTAAATACTGAATCTCTTGCAAGAAAAATTCACTTTTTTTCGATTAACATAAAGTTTATTCTCTCTTAGAATTGAAATATTACATGGAGGTGTTGCTTGTGTTCATCTGGTGAATTAAAGTAGATGATAATATCATCAAAGAACACCTCAGTAAAGGTTCAGTGAGGCCTGAATAGCTTCTCCATCAAGCGGTTTGATGATAGCCACTTTTTAGGTCAATCCTATTGAAGTAGGTGGAACCTTGTAGCTTATCAAATAGGTCTTCTACCCATGGAAGGGGAAACCTATTCTTGATAGTGATCCTATTTAGTGCTCTATAGTCGACACACATATGATACGTGCCATATTTCTTTTGCACTAATAGCACAAGTGAGCAAAATGGAGATGAGCTAGGCCTAACCATGCCCTTCTCAACTAACTCATGCACTTGCCGCATAATCTCCTCTTGTTGAGCTTGGGGAACTCTATAAGGAGGTTTATTAGGCGATGAACTTCCTGGAAGAAGTTCAATTGCATGGTCATCATTGCCTTGTTTAGGAGGTAGTTCACAAGGGATGTTGTGAATAAAGACATCTTGAAACCCCTTGAAAAAATTGGATAACTCTAATTCCTTGTGAGTGTGAATATTTTCTTTTGCTAAAACATTAGGTTCATTTTGAGAATATTGAACAAAAATCATGTACACGGAAATAGAGCTTTTTATTGACTTATTGAAAGCTTGCGTATGTACAATGGGTATGGTGTTACCCATTTCCTTAGCATCTATGTACATATTTTTTTCCTTGAACCTAAAGTAGATTTTTCTTTTAGGGAATTTAACATTGGCAGCCATGGTGATCAAACCATGGTGCCCTAGGATTACATGCTCATGCTTGAGAGGAGAGATAAAGAAGTCCTCTTTGTCCACATAGCTTTGGACATGGAGCCTCAATTTCTCGATTAAGGGAGTGACTCAAGCTTCTTGCCCCTTGAAGCACCATCTGCAGGTAGAACATCTCCATCTCATAGGCTTGTATGCCTAGCTTGGTGGCCAACTCTGTGCATATGAAATTGTGAGTAGAACCAGGGTCAAAGAGAATAAAAGCATCATGTTCTCTTACCTTTCCCCAAGCATGGCATAGAGGAGATTCTTTGTGGTGAGTTTCCTCCTCTTGGATTTCAACCAAGGTAGCTCTAGGAGATTCATGGCGGGTGTTCTTTTGGGGATAAGCGCAGTACGCATGCCCTTGCTCGCCGCACTTGAAACAACGGTTATCCTTGTGATAACGCTCAACCTCTTCAGGAGAGAGTTTATTTTGTCTTTGTAAACTCCCTTCTCCTTAGCTTTGTTGGAATTGCCATTAGGAGACTTTTGGACATTGTCCTTCCCCTTAGGCTCATTGGAACCCTTGTTTTCCATGGGCTTAGTATTTCTTTCAGCCCCTGTTTGGAAATTGATTTGAGAAGCCACCATAATATGGTGTATAACCGCCGATATGGTGCGTGGCCTTTGGAGTTAACATACTCCACTATTTCTTCAGTTAAGCCCGCAAAAAATTGTTGTTTTTGCTCTCCAAAATCCATCTTTAAAGATAATGGCTTTGAGATGTAAATCCCAAAACTTGTCTACATATTTATGAATGGATTCGTAGGGAGAGAGCTTCAAGCTTTGCCATTTGGTGAGTACTTTGTTTTTGGCATCGGTGGCCAAAAATTGCTTCATAATGGAAGCTCTTAAAACTTTCCATGTTCGTGGAGCTTCTTTGTTGGCCTGCAGGCTAGACCACCATTGCCTGGAGGATTTTTGAAAGTGCATAGCTACATGGTGTAGCTTAGAGGACTCCGTGAAGCCCTCATCTCCAAACACCGCATTGAATTGTTGGATAAAGGCCAAGACTTTGTTCGTAGCACCAAAGGTGCCATTGTAGGTAACGAAAGAGATGCTCTTTCCTCCCTCTTTGAACTTCTTGAGCTTGGACGACCTCTTCCACGCGGCATAGGATTTCCTATGGCCTCTTCTTTTTGATGGTTCTTGAGCTTGGATGACCTCTTCCACGCGGCATAGGATTTCCTATGGCCTCTTCTTTTTGATGGTTCAAAAGTTACACCATTGCTTTCTTCAGAGGATGAAGAATTTGAGGATGATGGAGAAGAGGGTGACCTCTTTCTTGCCTTTTTCTTGCCTTGATCTTCTTTGTCCGCACCATCACTTTCATAAGAGGAAGAGGATGAAGGAGATGGAGAAGAGGGTGTCCTCTTTCTTGCCTTTTTCTTCTCTTGATTTTTGCATCCCTCTTTGAATTATGGAAGTGTGTGATGGTCTTCTCCATTTTGGAGGTGATGGAGAGCGTTTAGCTCGCCGTCTTCGTGGAGCCATCTCCACCGAGGTGGCAGGAGACTCAATTCTTTCTCGTTCCTTTGGTGGGGGCTCTTGAATTCTCTTCTGGGAAGGAGATGCATCATCAAGAAGAAAATTTTTGAGCCCTTCATATGGATCCTCTTCTTCTTCCCGAATCGGAGAGAGGCCTCTTTTGGGAGTCTTGCAAGGAGGCTTCCTAGATACTCTCTTGTCATGGTGGGGAGCTTGGAGAATCCCATGAGCACAAAGCTGACGTTGCACTTCACTTTGGAGGGATGGATTACCCATGGCTTGTTGAAGCCTAGAAACAAGGTAGTTAACAAGAATAGGGGCATCATTAGTAGCCTGCTCATCAAAAAAATCGAAGTTATCAACATTAATTTCACTCTCTTTACTATTGTCAGCCATTCTAACAACTTTCAGGTGTACTTTGGCACTTCAAGCCCTAGTTTCT
This sequence comes from Adiantum capillus-veneris, assembly GCF_014529385.1. Taxonomy (NCBI): domain Eukaryota; kingdom Viridiplantae; phylum Streptophyta; class Polypodiopsida; order Polypodiales; family Pteridaceae; genus Adiantum; species Adiantum capillus-veneris. Next base: position 122,660,110 of record NC_140956.1, read on the forward strand.
ACTCCTCTTTACCCCTTTAGAAAAGCACTCCAGCTATTGTACCCGTGGCTTGAATACCATTAATTGCAAGGAATAGAAGAGAGGGTCGTTCAACACCAAAAAAGCATCGGCTCCTGTCAAGCTTCTAATAGCTCAATAGTGGTTAAGCCGTAGGCAAGCCCCGTAGGACTCCACTATTAAGACCATAGCTCTCGACGATGATGCCCCGTTATCTGCATGAAGGCAGGCGCACTGCAAGGTTGAAAAATCCCTATTCTACTTACTCAAATGCAATTAATAGTACCAACCATTTATAGATATCTTGAGGACCTCCCTTCTTGAGCAAGAAAAGAGAAACCTTGTGCTCTGATACCAATGTAACATTTAATGGCCTAGTAACTTGTGTGTAGTGAAAAATAGCATGAACATAGTGAGCATTTCATTAGAATAGATTCCTAATGAGAATAACAAGAGTGCTTGGGTGGAGAGAACAACAAAAACTATAACACCTAGTTAGATAGCATGAACAATACTTCAAAAGAGAGAGAAACTAAGCTATTGACAACAGTTGAGGACCGGATTTTCATGGAGCATGTCCCCCCCCCCCCCAAGGCTTTGTATTATAGGTTTCTCCCATCAAGAGAGACATTTTATAATACAATTCTTTGTGTTCCTTCAATACTAGCTAGTGCAATGAAGATGGAAGCTTCAAGCACTAAGCAAAACACTTAGAAAACATAACATCAATTCCCTCACGGCCTCAGACCCAAGACCTCACACGCCTTTGAAGATGGTGAGAGCTAGCGGGATATGAGAGTATATTGAGAGGAAGAAGGAGTAGTCTTACAAGAAAGATGTACATCTCCTCACATAATCACTCATATTAGCATAGCTTAGCTTAGTAATTAGCATGGTAGAGGAGATGAGCATGCATTGAAGCTTGGATCTTGGTTGGATTTGCATCACAAAGCCAAGAGTTGTCGGTATAGGCCTCCCTTCTCACAAGCTTGGAGTAGGTGATAAGATTTCCATTAAAGCTTGAGAAGGATAGAGAGAGTCTTATTGCTTCACACATGAACTAGGGTAGAGGAGCCAATAGGGGGACGGGTAACTTGGGGAGCTTGAATCTCCCTCCTCCGAGCTCAATTTTTTGCGTTGAGTAGCTCAATTTAATCGCCTTTTCACAAGATTTTAGGAAAAATAATTTGGGATTGGTCGGGTTTGAAAGTCGATAGTCGTGGCGCGATTTGCGAAATCAAGTGTATCAAAAATGGGCATGAATAAGAACACCAATGGGGGCCAAAAGAGGTAAAATGCAGCCACAACATCTTGAACCCACGCCCTGACCAATGAGAAGGCTTAATTTCAAATGAACTAGCCATTTCAACTCCACTTTTTTGTGCTTCTTTTGGTCCCCAAACATTTAAAAATTAGGGGTTCATGTGTCTTTTCTTTGGGGGCCGTACCACAATTGGTCCCTCTACCCTAGTGTGAGTGTGTATGCCATAATGCCTTTGAAACTTCAGCCCCCTCTCTCTCTTGGTCAACCCCTCTTGCTATTTGCTCATGCTACCACCACATTGGACCTCTCCAGGCTTAGCCAATAGGATTTGATGAGCATAAGTGATAGCCTTCTGACATCTGTCCCCCTTTCCCCTTTTGTGAGAGCTTTAGGTAATTAATTAATGCAACTAGACTCTCATTGGACCCCTTTGTATCCTGGCCAATAGGAATCAAGCAAGCCATTGGGCTGCTGAATGCTCATTGGACCCCTTGGGAGACTATCCAATAGTCTTCTAGAGAGCTTAATTACTATTGGTTATTTATTAAGTGTTTTTAAATTAATTAAACTAGATTTAATCTAGCCTAATTTTGATTGGTTCACCTCCATGGCCATCCAATAGGATTTGAGTACATCTTGTGGGCATCTGGGCTAGGGAGCTGACATGTGTCCCTCATTTCCTTTGTGTAAAGCGAGCTTGTGTGTGTGTGTGTGTGTGTTTCTCTCTCATCCCCTACTTACAAGGCTTGCCCCCTCCTTTGGGAAGTTGTGAAGACTTTTTTGGTACACACACAAAGCATCCAATTTCCCTAGTGTTTGACCTCTGGACACAACCTTTGAATTTTGGAACCTTAGCATTTTGGAAGTCTTAATGGGCTGAACCTTAGCGACTCTAAAGACCATTGTTGCACCTTGCTGTTTTGCAGATGGCCCCCCCCCCCCCCCCCCCTTTGGATCCCTATTTTCCCTCCTTTGGATCCCTATTGTGGCTGGTCTGCCAGCTTAACCAATATTCTAGCTTTTTCTCATGTTACCATATACATGTGGTAGTGATGTGTGTGAACACACTAGGACCGCCGGGGCATTTTTTCCCTCTTTAGGAGGTTTTTTCCCCCGTACATTGTATATACGCCCATCACTCTAGGGCTATCTATCTTTCCATTGCACACTAAGTAAAACACTCTCTATTGTGTGCCTTGAGCTTCCTTCGTCTTCTCCAAGCTGTGCGTGTTTCTCTGCAACCCTAATTCCAACATCTCCATTGGCAGTTTCCCATATTAAATGATCAGTTAACATGAGAAAATCATTTATGAGAATTAGATATTAGTTATTTTGACATTACGTGTTTTATAATTAATCAACGGGTCAAATTCATGACGAAATGGCATTCCCAAAATTATATCAAGACCATGCAATGGTGCTACCAGAAATGTACGTGATTGTGTAAATTCACCAATGAAAACTTCAACAGTGACTTGGGTTTTACAGTTAAAACATTGATTATTAAAAACAGGTTTGACTTTGTGAGGTGATGAGATTTCAGAGAGAGATAGTTGCTGTGCTAAGCGTGTAGAAATGAAATCATGACTACTACCATAATCTAACAGAATGGTTACACTTTCACACTTAACAGTGTCTTGCAATTTAAGTATGAGGAGATATAAGAGTACTTGAAGATGGGTTGTCATCGTTATCATACTCAGGATCATATCCCTCACCGTAATTAGCTTCCACTCATTGTCATCGGGAGTAGAATCTTTGATGAGGTTAACAGTAGCTCCATTGGGGCGGTTGTTGTTGAAGGGTTTTTTATTTGAATTTCTGTTGACTCTGTTGGAGTGGCCATTGGATTGACCATTGCCCTTAGCAGGACCATTTGGGCACTTATCTGCATAGTGACCATACTGAAAACACTTAAAACACTTTAGCTTTTTGTTACCATTAGAGTTTGGAGCAGGACGTTGGTTGAAAGAATTTTGGTTGCCTCGTTGTTGTGTATTTTTGTTATTGTTGCTTTGAGGTTGAGCAGTTGTAGGAGAATTATCAAATCTGCGTCTCTTGAAAAAGGTACGGCTTTGATGTTTGGTTATATCACAGTTAGTAGAGAAAGGGGTCTTTTATTACAGTTAGCGTTAGCAGTTTGATCAGTGTGAGAGGGTTGTCCACCTTTCTTCTTCTCTGCATTGAGAGCCAACTTAATAGCTTTTGACAAAGAATCTGGTTCAAACATATCTACCTCAGCACCAATTTGTAGTGCTAAGCCTGATATATACTAACACTTTAATTTTCTGTTGCGACTAACATGTTCAATAGCTTGCAATTGAATTAAACAGTTCCAAGAACGATCAGTGTAACCCTGTACATCTTCATTTTGACCCTGTCGAATTAAATCCCATTGACTTCGTGCTTTAGCTTTGTACTGTGTGGGCAAAAATTGAGGTAAAAACACTTTTTTTAAATTCATGCCAGATACATGGTCTTTTCCCATACTGTTTGGTGGCGTTCCACCACAGTGCAGTGCTGCTAGTGAGATGATTTGATGCACATTTTACCATTTCACGTTCAAGGAAGTCGTCATCATGAAAATAGTCATCTAGGTGACTAACCCATGCTAGCACCGTGCTAGCATCTTTAGTGCCATCAAAACCCTTGAAAGTGAAGGCTTTTATACTAATTTTGTTTTGCTTGGGTGCCAATGCAGATTCTGTGTGTGCAGAATGCAATAATTTATTTTCAAGCTCTTGCCTTTGCATTCCTTCATACGTGAGGGATTGTTGCAAATTGGCAATCTGTTCAGCAATTGTAGGTGCTTGTGGAAAGTGTGCCATGATTGCTTGCTTTTTTTTTAATTTAAAAAAATTATGCTTAAAAGGGTTATATGGTGATATTTACAGATGCAATATGCGGAATAAGTAAAAGAGAGTAAAATAAATAGTAGAAATAAACTGTACTTACCTAAAAAATTGCGTGGGCATCAAGTTCGGAATGGCGATGCGCTAAGAAATTACTGAAAGAATGAGCTGTCAGATGGTTCGTCTGCAAGTTGGTCAAGTTTTGCGGTGTCTGATCTCCCTTGTCCCAAAAATAATGGCAATACAATCGACAATTTTGTGTTATTGGTCATCGTCAATTTGAATTGAATGTTACTTCCAAGCTCCACGCTGCTCTAGAGGATAGTCGTTAATGGTGCTCGCTCTTTGATGGTTTCCAATTAATCACTGTTGAGCTTATATGTGAAGCTACTCAATATATGGCTTCTCTATATATGGCACCCAGGTCCCCTCTATATATACATCATCTCATGTGTGTATTCTACACACTTTGGGGTTCTACTTCTGTGCTCTCTCCTTCTCTCTCAACATGGTATCAGAGCAGTACGTTTTTGTTTTCGATTTTTCTCCTGATAAAAATCGATTTTGCAGAAACTGCCTGAAAGGGGGATCGGAATCGATGTGGTCTACAACTTTGCAGAAGGAAGTTTTTTCAAATTCTGCACCGATTTTGAGTTATCGTTCACGGACTGCGTACATACCTGAAAAACAGCTTTCGCGTTTTGTTTTTGATTTTTGTGCTAATTAGAAACGATTTTGCAGAAACTACTCTCGAGAGAGACCGGAATCGATGTGGTCTACAACTTTGCAGAAGGAAGTTTTTTCAAATTCTGCACCGATTTTGAGTTATCGTTCGCGGACTGCGTACATACCTGAAAAACAACTTCCGCTTTTTGTTTTTGATTTTTGTGCTAATTGGAAACGATTTTGCAGAAACTACCCGCTAGAGAGACCGTAATCGATGTGGTCTACAACTTTGCAGAAGGAAGTGTTTTCAAATTCTGCACCAATTTTGAGTTATCGTTCGCGGACTGCGTATATACCTGAAAAGCAGCTTTTGCTTTTTGTTTTTTGATTCTTTTTGCTAATTGAAAACGATTTTGCAGAAACTACCCGCGGAAGAGATCGGAATCGATGTGGTCTACAACTTTGCAGAAGGAAGTTTTTTCAAATTCTGCACCGATTTTGAGTTATCGTTCGCGGACTGCGTACATACCTGAAAAGCAATTTTCGTTTTTTGTTTTTGATTTTTCTGCTTGTTGAAAACGATTTTGCAGAAACTACCCGTCAAAGAGACCGGAATCGATGTGGTCTACAACTTTGTAGAAGAAAGTGTTTTCAAATTCTGCACCAATTTTGAGTTATCGTTCGCGGACTGCGTATATACCTAAAAAGCAATTTCCGTTTTTTGTTTTTTATTTTTCTGCTTATTGAAAACGATTTTGCAGAAACTACCCGCGTGAGAGACCGGAATCGATGTGTTCTACAACTTTGCAGAAGAAACTACCCGCGACGGGGATTGGAATCGATGTGGTCTATAACTTTGCAGAAGAAAGTTTCTCTAAATTCTGCACCGATTTTGGGTTATCGTCTCGGACTGCGAATATGTTTGAAAATCAAAATTTTACTTTTTGCTTTTGATTTTTCTCATAATTGAAAACTTCTCAATTATATTTTTCTTCATCAATCATATATTTGTTACTGACGTAACTTTGCTGCAGAAGCCAGTTACACATCGTTCCGATTCAGTCGAGCCGTTGATGATCGTCCAAATTCTATCGAGCTACTGTTGGTACATGATCTTTTGTTATATGATATACTCGTTCATTGATTCTCATATAATTATTCTTTTAAAAATATAGTTTACGTCGTTTTATTGATAATTTCTCATTGATACCATAGTGATTTTGATGGTACCATGATGATGTTTTGTTAATACTTTGGTCATGGTGATTTTCGTTGATACCATGATGATATGTCATTGATACCATGGTTATTCTCGGTGATTCCATGATGATATTTCGTTGATTCCATGGTGATTTTTGTTGATACCATGATGATGTTTTGTTGATACCATGGTTATTCTCGGTGATACCATGATATTGTTTCGTTGATACCATGGTTATTCTCGGTGATGCCATGATGATGTTTCGTTGATACCATGGTTATTCTTGGTGATGCCATGATGATGTTTCGTTGATACCATGGTTATTCTCGGTGATGTCATGATGTTGTTTCGTTGATACAATGATTATTCTCGGTGATATCATGATGCTTTTCGTTGATACCATGATCATTTATTCATTTTTATTGATATAATGATGATATTTTGTTAATACTTTGATGGTATTCATTGATCACTACATTGATAAATGTTGTTTTATGTAGTATATACACATATCATTTGTATCACGTAATCACACATTTTGTACTTTTACGTTTATACTTTATGTACCATATGTTGTCGTGCGTATATATGTCGTCAAAAGAGTGGCGTCGCGAACCATCTCTTATGGCATTGTGAACGTAATTATTTCATTAACGATGCTAATAATTTTCATGACATGTTTTTTTTTTGAGTCTATGATCTATGTAGGATTGATCAAAGAATTGATTTTATGAAAACAAACTTGGTGACAATAAAAGATTTATGAAGATATGTTTGGTGATGCCATATTGATGACAACATGAAGACATGTTTGGTGATGCGATATTGATGACAAGCTACACAGCAGATTCACGGAGACACTTTTGATTACAATCTAATCGATAGCTTTTACACCTCTTTATTGAACCTTTGTATTCATTATTGTATTGATAGGATAGGAGTAATGTAACTCCTCATAAAACATTCATTGTAAAAGGAGTGATGTAGCTCCTCGTAAACATTTGTATATTCAATGATTTTTATAATATAACGGTGGGTGTATATAGAGCTGTGGGTTTTTCCCTTGATCCCCCAAGGGTTTTTTCATCCACAGTTAGGGACCCTTATTTGAGCGGGGGTGTTGAGCTTATATGTGAAGCTACTCAATATATGGCTTCTCTATATATGGCACCCAGGTCCCCTCTATATATACATCATCTCATGTGTGTATTCTACACACTTTGGGGTTCTACTTCTGTGCTCTCTCCTTCTCTCTCAACAATCACCACCTGCTTCAATCTCTTGATGTGAGTCCTGGAAGAATGTGGAATAAAAGCGACCAAAAATAATCGACGTAATTTATGGCGGCTGGGCGGTATCGAGTGTTGCTAGTAGATCAATCAAAGAATAAATTATTTATTTATTATCGACCTTCGAATTTGCGACGCCTGACCTTTGGGGGGGGGGGGGACATGACCACCCTCTTCAAATATAAGTGAAGGTTAAGTTTAAAGTGGAACTTAGACTTCAATGGGCATTTTTCACCCTCTTAAAGTATAAGTAAAAGCTATGTTATAAGTGAAAGTTAAGCTTCAAAGGACGGCCTACCGTTTGAGAGTTACGGTGACATGCTATCTTTAGATGAAAGTGTAGGGAAAAGATGAAAAAGAACAAGTGATAAAATCACAAGGCTTGCCAAATCAAGGAAACTAATAAAGAACATGAAAGTGAAACAAAAAACTACTAGGATGGTAATCATATTGATCCATAGAGAAAGTGATTTACAGATAACATCATAAATGTTGACCGCAATGAAGGATTGAAGAGTATCAAAGTGGTGTTTTGATAGGATAAACACAAACATAATGCATGGAATCATGCCAGGCCTGATAAAATTTTCTTCTTGCGATGCAATTTTTCAAGTACCCTTTCATATGCTTTGTGTAATGCAATCAATTTATATAATTTTCCATATATATCATTAACTTAAAAATATAAACACAAAAAATGATAGGCAATTTTGAGATTCTAGCATGTCAAATGACATGAGTTTTTTTTAAAGCACATGTTTTGATAGGCAAAATAGCCATTGACAAAAAAAAGCGTCAATTTTAGGCCTTGATCTAAGGTTAGATCCCACTTTAAAATCTCTACGACTCTAAGCTTTAAAAAAAAACATAAGCATAGTGAATTGAATTAAAAAAGCACCCCCTTAAGCTCTACACCCTAAGCTTTAGATCCCTATGCTCTACACCCCACTTAAAAAATTCTACATTTTTAAGCTCTAGAGCGCCTTTTACAAATTAAAACTGTAGATCCCTAAGTTGTAAATCCCATTAAAAGCTTTAAAGTTCTAAGTTAGTAAGTCCTAAAACTCTAACGTCTTGGGGTGACCCTCCCCCTACCTGTGGATCCATGTAACATTTTCACTTTCTTTAATTCAAATTTTTACCTTCTAATTAAAAAAAATTCTAGTTCCTCATTGGATTAGCTTTAAAATCTCAAAAAAAAAAACTTTAAAGATTAAAGCTGATCTAAAAGATAAATTCCTTCCATAAAGTTTTAACCAATAAAAATGACAATAATAGTTATTACCTAACCCTTGACAAAAAAGAAGCGTCAATTTTAGGCCTTGATCTGATGCTAGATCCCACTTTAAAATCTCTACATCTCTAAGCTTTAAAAAAAAACATAAGCATAGTGAATTGAATTAAAAAAGCACCCTTAAGCTCTACACCCTAAGCTTTAGATCCCTAAGCTCTACACCCCACTTTAAAAATTCTACATTTTTAAGCTCTAAAGCGCTTTTTACAAATTAAAACTATAGATCCCTAAGTTGTAAATCCCACTTTAAAAGCTTTAAAGTTCTAAGTTAGTAAGCCCTAAAACTCTAACGTCTCGGGGTGACCCTCCCCCTACTTGTGGATCCATGTAACATTTTCACTTTCTTTAATTCAAATTTTTACCTTCTAATAATAATAATAAAAAGTTCCTCATTGGATTAGCTTTAAAATCTCAAAAAAAAAATCTTTAAAGATTAAAGCTCTAAAGGATAAATTCCTTCCATAAAGTTTTAACCAACAAAAATGACAACTTTAGTTATTACCTCAAGTTTCAACCGTGAATGAAATTCTCAAAATGAAAAGATCGGTAAAAGAACTTCTCAAATTTCAAAATGAAAAAGTGACTCTTGGGATTTGTGGAGCCTCTAAGCTTTATCATTTAACATATAAGGCTGTCAACTTTTCATGCTTTCTAAGGCATTGGGCAACACAAAATCTTTTCTTTGATATATGAGAGTTCATTTCATTTTTCAAAACTCAAGACATGTCCATCATTAGATTTACACACTCTTCATTTCAATGAGTATCCACTATCTTATTTCAACCAATCAACATTTTAAGTCTATCAAAAAATACTTGAAAATACAACTCAATTTTATTCCTATTTTAGTAAGCAAAAAGAGAAGTGATCTCTATAGCCTTTGCCCTTTGGCAGGCCAAAAAACGTGACCAAAACCTGCAGACAGCGAGAGCGACTGTGCACAGAGATTGTTGGTGAGTTCATGGTCTGTAAGGCATGATTCGGCCCTCGTGCAAGAAGGAGATAAAATTTCCCATACCGAGGCGCTCCCGTTGGTACAACCCTAGAGGCATATGATGGAGGTCGACGATGCTCATTTTTTCATGCAAGGGGTGGCTCCCATGGTGGTAGTTGTTGGGCTCTCTGGGTTTTCTCCCTCGTTTTGCAAATTCAAGGCGTTGCAGCTTCGATGGGGAATTGTCGATGCTACCCAATCTTTTTTCCTTAGTCGTCGTCTCAGCATCACTTCGAACTCCGAAATTTTTCTTTTTATAATCTCCAATAAATTGATATACAATTTGTAAACTCCCTCAAATCTCCTTCTTCGTATCTCTATGCCGACTTCTTAATCACTGCTTCTCTCTCTTTGAAAAACTCGGGTTTCTTCGATTCGTAGTCTCTCGTCTTCACAATCCACAAGAATTAGTAGTCAATTGAAATTTAAATTGGCCATACCAAGTCTCAATCGTTGTTAAGTAGATTTAATTTGTCGACTGGTCGATTGATCAACGATTAGCTTCAATTTGTAGATTTGATATTGCCAGTTGGAAAATTCCTCTTCAGATTTGAAACATGATTGCCGATTTTCTCAAGCCTGATGCTCTGATACCACTGTTGGGAGACGAGGGGGAGACTGGTTGCTTAAAAAACTATTCAACACATGCTCACAAACATCAGCATCAACCTGTCCACCTCTTTTCACAATTTCCAAGCACACACACACACACACACACACACACAGAACATAGAATTGACATAGACAAGATTGTAAGAGTGTGTAAGAGAGTTGTAAGGGATAGAGACTTGATTAGAGAGTACACAACAAATAGAACATAGCATAAGAGAGTAGAGAAGAGAATCTACAAGAGAAAGGCCTAAATCTAGCTCCAAACTCTCCGGGCACCTCTCTTGTGGAGTTGGTATTTAATATATTATTTGTGAGTTTAAGGTGCCAAAATTTGAGGCCCTCTTTTACAAGCACTTCACTTTTGTAAATGAGTGAAGCTCATTAGTTCTTGCATGACCCATAAGGGGAGTTTCCACTACAATTATTTACAGAGCCATAGTGGCTTATTGGAATGAAAATCTAAAATACTGTGCAAGTATAAAATGGCCGAGAGTTATTGTTTGCGCCTCTTCATCAACTCCCCGCATTCCACTCTACAAAATCTTCATCATCAACTAGGTTAGAAAAATAAATAGATAGCACATAATTAACCATTACTCTAGCTATATCAATTGCAGCTAACCACTACAACAGGAGGGTGCCCAGTCATGTAGCACAAATTATCTCAATAAGAATTCATTTTAGTACAATTAGAAGTGATGACCTTAACAATGTTTGAGTATTCAGCTTAGAACAAAATACAGAGAAAGGAAATATGAAAAGAGGAATGACGTATTTGATGTACATACAAGGAGGGTATATTGTATTTGAAATTATATATATTATTGTTGGCATATGGGGAGAGGTACAAGTGTTGCAACTAACAAACTTACACCAAAGTATGGCTAACATATCCAAGATGTGTTAGTGTGGGGTTAATAATTAGTCATGACCTTGCAATGACAACTACAAAGGGAAGTATTATACAACAGAGACAAATGTGAACAACTGAGCGGAAAGAAAATTTTTGCAGTTCTAACTTAATAGCATAGATAAGTAGAGTCACAAACAAAACAAAAAAATGTAGGAACTAGATTCAATTTGAGTGTACAGCTCAGTGTAAAGAGTCAAAATTACACAAATTACTTACAAATATCTACTAAATGAAGCAATCCTCTTGATATGGCAAATTGTTGTCTCTAAAATGCTTAATATATTTAAAAAATTATTATTATTATTATTATTTGTTTAACACTAGTTTTGGAATTGGACACTCAAATGTCTTGAGACACTAAAGTGTCTTGTTTTTTTAGCAACTTATCATAATTATTTGGTGAAACTAGAAAACAAATCCATAGGTCACATTCATATATTAGGTCAGCTATGAGGTGAACAACATAGCCAAATTTTACTTTTGCCAAAATTAATACCGAATAAAGATTATAATGATAAGTTTTAAGATGCAAAAGTCATAGAAATTTAGTGCAGTTTTAACAAAATTTTCATAAATTGAATATAACTTCTCATCAAAATAAGATTTTGCATAGATTTCAAGGTGTATGAATGGGAAAAAACTTATTATAGCAAGAAATTGAGCTTCATAACCTAGTTATGGGACTAGATTTTTGTTATAATCAAAAGAAAAAAATCTTGAAAATGCTGACAAAGAGGAAAATTTTGGTCTTTCAAGGCCTCTTTCTTTAACATGATGAGGTTTTGGGACAAAACCTAAGGTTTATAATGTATTTATAGGTCAATACCCATCAACTAAGCATTTTTCAAGGGTTCAGACTCATAGGCATCTTGTAATTTAAGCTCATTACAAAAAATTTATAGTGCATAATTTCTTGCAAAAAAAACATTGCTATGAAAAACTAATGAAAGTGTGTAGATAAATCTCCCAACTGTGTCCATATGAGGTATTTGTATACAAATAAGTGAGATGAACGAAAAAATCCAAAAGTGGACTTTATTTTAAGGCTTATCTTTGATAAATAAAAAATCATAATTACAACATGCGCAGTTTTTTGGATATGCCTTAAATCACCAAATGTGGCTTGCATAACCATTAAAAATTATCACCTTATGTAATGGACACATAGATCTAGTATATATGCATCATAAGACATTGTAAATTTAGATGAACTAAATGTTTTTTGTGATCGTTAATTGAATTTGTGAACGTTGCATATTTAACCCACAAGACTTTCTATATTTAATTTAATTAGTCACAAAGGATTTTTTTCTCACATGACAATTGCAAAAATATCAAGCACATATATAAGTAGCTACCACGGATTATTGCACGCATCCTGCTCATTTTTTTCTTAGGTTAGAGTATGAGTTTTAATGAAACATTGAATGTTGTTTTGCGTAGGTTCTTTTCATGAGTGTAGTTACTATTGATGTTATGATCAAAAGTAAGGGATTAAAATTTATATGAGTACTTTGAATAACATTTTATAAGTTTGCAAAAGCACTTCTTGAGATATGTTCTAGATTTCATGTACCATTTTATTTATATTCGCAAAAAAGGACACTAAAGTGTCCTTTTTGGTACCAAACTAGTGTTAAAGGGCATTGACTAGTGTTTAGTCATCATGTAAAGGCCATACTATAAACAATAGATGAAAAACAATGCAAAATTAATTCAATCGTAGTTGCTCTTTCCTAGAATTAAGTCTCCATTTACGACAGGTATTTCTAGTTAGACATAAAATTATGTGAGATAATCTAGGTTTTTTGTGCATCAAGAGAATGCCTGGCAAAACACATCATTAAGCTTCTCGTATAAACTTGTAGTAGGTAGTATGAGAGTGCAGCTTGTACAAATTACCTAAACTAAGGTAAACAATGCCTTAAAAGTCAGATAATGCAGACCACACGAGGTATAGCCTTGTCATTCAAAATTAGGGCGAAGTAAATGTCAAATTAGCTTGAGTAAAAGAAGAAGGATCCATCAAGTAGAGATTCCGGTTTGCGCATTAACGAGACACTCTTGATATGTGTGTGTGTGTCACTACAAGAGGCTATTCATATTAGCGACGCTCAAAAAAAAATTTCCTGGCGTCGCTATGAGCGTCGCTATGAACGTCGCAAATTTCTTTGTAAATTTGCGACGCTCATAGCGACGCTCATAGCGACACCGGCTGGGCTAAAAAAATAACCGAGCGCGCCCAAAAACTCAGATCTCAGATCAGAGTTTTTCGACGCCCTCAAGCAAGGAGCAGGTAACGCTCTCCCTCTCTCTCTCTCTCTCTCTCTCTCTCTTTCTCTTCTCCACACACACACACACACACACACACACACACACACACACACGAGAGGAGAGGAAGGAGAGCTAGGTATGCTCCTTCCCTCTCCTCATTCTCATGTTCCCTTCCCCTCTTTCTCTCTCCCTCTCTCTCTCTCTCACTCACATACACACACACACACACACACATAGTGTTTTTGAGAGAGAGAGAGAGAGAGAGAGAGAGAGAGAGAGAGAGAGAGAGAGAGTACAAACAAAAACAAAAACGCACACACACATACATAAACAAAGAATGCACACACACATTGAGAGAGGAAAAGAGAGAGAGACCATGCATAAACAAAAAACGCACGCATTGAGAGAGGAAAAGAGAGAGAGAACATGCATAAACAAAAAACGCACACATTGAGAGAGGAAAAGAGAGAGAAAACATGCATACGATTCAAAAAAACGCACACACATTGAGAGAGAAAGAGAGAGAAACTAATTTAACGTCGTAGGAAACTAATTAAAATTAAAAGACCTAAAGATCTAGCCGACGAGGAGTTGAACTCAAGACCTATTATTCAAGAGGGAAATGGCATAATCAATCTATCATACTTGGCATGGGTGATAGAAAGGTTATACCATTTATCTCTTTTTATTGGCACACACATCCACACACGCGCACACACACAAGAAGAAGAGAGTTATAACGTCGTAGAAAACTATCTTAAAAGACGTTAAAGATTAGGTTATATGTAGACTTACATTAAATTAGATTTAGGTTTATTTTTAACTAGATTTACGTTTATTTACGCTAGATTTAGATTTACGTTATATTAGATTAGATTTAGGTCTCCATAGACTGCGATGCCTGCATGAAGCGGGTGAAGAAAGCCCTCAATGGAATATATATAGGGTATTGCTGCCTTCCCTCATGGTGGGCTTCGTCGATCCAAAAGTACTGGTGAAATGTCTTCAGAAGATAGGGAAGAAGGTGGATCTTCAGGGCGGCAAGAGTCACTACATCCCCGACACAATGACCATCTAGACAACCTCTAGTCATTCAACAGCAACTTCAAAGTTAGTAACAAGAGCAAGAACGGTCTAAAGGGCCAATTGCTGTCGTCAGATGTGGATGGAGATGAGGCAGCGTCACCGCTGGAAGTTAACTCTCACATCTTTAGTGATGAGAATGCCAACTCTTGCCGAGTTATGTGAAAAATTATGTGTTAAATCAGTTTTAAGGTTCTTATAATCCCTGTTAGTTTAGTTCTTTGTTTTCAATATAACATAATTTACATTAGATTTAGATTTATGTTATATTAGATTACACTTAGGTTTATTTAGGTTTACCCACACACACACACACACACACACAAGAAGAAGAGAGTTTTAACGTCGTAGGAAACTATCCCAAAAGACGTTAAAGATTAGGTTAGATGTAGACTTACGTTAAATTAGATTTAGGTTTATTTTTAGTTAGATTTATGTTTATTTAGATTTACGCTTATTTACGTTAGATCGAGTCCACGCAAGAATTACTTACGGTTTAGGGTTTAGAGTTAGACGAACAGTGAAAAGATCTACTGTGAAAAGATGTTAAGATGCTGTGAAGTGCTACAGCTAGAGAAGAGGCAAAGGGGTTTTGTCCACTACATGCAGTATCATGTAGACGTGGGTGTGTAGATTTCTTGTACCCACAAATATAGGTATTGACCAATAAAGACGAGATTATAACCCGGTGGTTCTGATCTCCGTGCACCTCTAGACCGAGGTGTGCGGGGATTGGACATGACTAGAGAATGTGAGGTAGAGAGAGAGAGAGAGAGAGAGAGAGAGAGAGAGAGAGAGAGAAGAGAGAGAGAGAGAGAGAGAGAGAGAGAGAGAGAGAGAGAATAAGACAAGAATGCCAATAGAATATTAAATTTGTTGTCCAGGTTATAAGTTTTTTATCCTCATTATGAGTAGTGACGAGGATGTGGGACCGTCCAACCGAAACACCTATCTCTCAACGAGGGTCTTATGTCCTTGTAATCAATGCAAGCATGTTGTGCGACGGACAAGACGTGTTTCTTTGCAGCACGTTCGCGAATTTGGCGAGTTCGATCCATCTATTATAGATCGAGTTGTTGCCAATTATAACTCGTCGGACTCTGACGCTGGCCAACAAGCAGCAATCTTGCAACCCAAAGACGTGTTCGCAGGCGCTTTGGTCAAGCAGCATATGTGAGGCCACAAGATGTAGCCTCTGACAGCTCGGGGGATGATCATGCAGAGCACATTCCCAACGAGGCAATGTTTGAGCCCGAGATTGATGAAATGATCGAGACGATCATGGATTCAGAAAGGCTTATCTATGATGATATGAAAAGTGAAGCCGATACGCCATTGTATAATGGAGCACGTATGTCTAGATTGAAAGCACTCCTGGTTCTTCTCAACATGCAGGCAAAGTTTGGATGGAGTGACACTAGCGTCACAGCGCTTTTCAGGTGATCTATTACAATTAGTTTACTTTAATAAAACTCTAAATGTATAATGATCTGATAGATTTTTACACGACTGTATCATATTTTTATGTTGTGTAGATTGCTGAAAGAGCACATACTACCAGCTGACAATGTGATGCCAGATTCCCGAGATGAAGCAAGAAAGATTTTGCGAAACTTGGGGATGGATTACAATTCTATCCACGCTTGTCCTAATGACTGCATTCTTTTCAGAGGGGAATACATAGACATGGAGAAGTCTCCGAAATGTGATTCCGAAAGATATCGAGTAGATCTCCACGGGACAAAAATTCCACAAAAGGTTTTGCGACATTTCCCTCTGCTTCCTCGCATCAAGCATTTCTTCGAATGTAAGTCCATGGCCGCCCTAGCATCATGGCATGAGGAGAATAAATCTTTGGATGGTGTGCTACGAATTCGTGCAGATTGCGTAGCCTGGAAACATATAGATGGAACATGGTCGGATTTTGCCAGGGAAGCTCGAAATTTGCGCTTAGACCTGGCTATGGATGGCGTAAATCCATTTGGTCAAAGATCAACATCTTACAGTGTATGGCCCGTTGTCATCGTCAACTACAACATTCCCCCGTGGTTGACTACGAAGAAGGGGCACCTATGGCTAAGCTTGATTGTGCCAGGGCGATATAAAGTGGGGAATATGGATGTGTATCTTCGTCCACTATTGGAAGAGCTACAACAATTGTGGATTGGCATAGAGGTGGTGGATATGAACCGACACACAGGACGATGGAATGCTTTGATTAGAGGCATTCTAATGTGGACCATGCATGACTATCCCGGGCTAACAGAATGCTCAGGTGATCTATTGACACTCCTCACTCAGACACTGTAAATCTTGTTTTTTCCCATAGTTGATCTATTATCATGTGTATACATGCAGGGCTTGAAACAAGCGGATACAGAGCATGTGTCACATGTGGACCTAGACTGAATGCACGTAGGGCACCCTCACTGAAGAAGCAAATCTACGAAGGTCATCAAGCGTATCTTCCAGAGAATCATGTGTTACGCGATGGCTTTTTGGGAAGAGAGCCACCAAGGATGTCTGCACAAGCATGGTTAGAGCAGAAGGAGATGTGCGATGACGGATTGCCTCCAGGGATGAAGAGACTATCTCTATGGTACGAGTTACCATACTGGCCCCGACTCATGATCAATCACTCTCGATCCAATGCACATATTCAAGAATGTGGGTAATCTACTATGGGACCATCTGACCGGCAAGAAAGATACTTTGGGAGCCAGAGTTGACCTTAGAAATGTGGATCGTATGGAGCAATATTGGCCGCAAACAGCGTCTGATGGATCGATAAAACTCCCTAAAGCACCATGGATTTTCACAGGAGCCCAAGAACGCAAAGTAAAAGAGACCATTCGATCTTTGCGGACCCCCACTGACGTAATGCACTCGTTCCGAACGTGTTTTACTAAAGAAGGAAAGCTTACCGGTTTGAAGTCACACGATTGGCATAAAATGTGTCAGGTACGTTCATAGTGGACTTTAATATCATTGCATAAAATGTGGACTTTAATATCATTGCTGCACATACTTTACAGTTTATTTTACCGGTTGCCATTGAGGGATGTTTGTCTCTAGCTCTCGACATCCGTAACACAATCTACAAACTTGCAAAGCTGGTGCAATGGATCTCACAAAAGGAGATCAACGTAGACTCCATACCATTCGCCAAACTAAATGCTGCGGAGCTTGTGTGCATGTTTGAGAAACATTTTCCTACTACAATGCTAACCATTCAGGTGCATCTTCTTGTTCACATAGTTGATGAGGTGGAAATAGCTGGCACAGTTCATTCCAGATGGATGTTCTTCTTAGAACGTTTCATGAAAACGCTTAAGGGATATGTGCGTCAAAAGGCACGTCCGGAGGGTAGCATGGCAGAAGGTTGGTTGGTATCAGAGTCCCTAGTGTACATTGGAGAGTGGCTAGACGGATTTGATAAATCCCGGGACACGCTATGGTGAACCATAGATGATGAGCGCATATCTGGGATTGTCATGTGCAATCTCGGTGTTGAGAAGAAGATGACGGAAGATCTAGAGGCTAAAATCAACCGATTTTGCATGCTTCACAATCCAGTGATGCAAAAGTGGATTTCACAATATGAGGATGCAAAGCAAGAGCGACAAAGGGCACGAATCGAGTGGAGACGGGAAAGACGACCACCGATGCACTATCCAGCGGTTCTGGAGAGCCTACCAACCTTCATGAGCTTAAGATGGTTGCACAACCAATTGAAAAGTGCACAACAATGCGGTGACGAAGTGACTGAGGAAGAGTGGGAGTACTCTCGGGGTTGCGCGACCAAGGTAAGTTTGCAATGTACGACTAGCTAGTGACTTTATTTCTAAACGTTTGAACGGCCACTCATAATCTTGTTCGTTGTAGTATAAGTCATACACAGCAGCATGGTGTAAAGGTCGACATTTTAGGGTGGAACGAATCGACAAAAAGCGTTTTACTCACGATTGTGGAATCATGGCCAAATTTGAACAGTCTAGTCGACGACGTTCCTCTGATGCAGATCCTGTGGTGGCGGAACTCACTTACTTCGGTACGCTGCAAGAGATTTTGAGGATCGATTACAGAGGATTTTTTGTCGACTTGTTCGACGTGCAATGGTTCAAGATAATCATGGAGGGTCGCAACGCTACTGTGCGTAGAGGAGAGTCTGGTTTTCTTGAGGTGGATTCTACTAAGAAATGGACTGACCTAAGAGACACTTTCGTACTACCGAGCATTGTGAACAAGTAAGTATGTAAATAGTTAACATCCCCCTTTTACAAGTTATGTGCTTGAAAGCTCTCATGTAAGTTATGTGGCTCTGGCAGGTAATATTTCATCCTACAAAGTCTACATCAAACTGGTGGTACGTCATAGAGGTAGCCCCTCGTAGTGCAAGGACGTATGAAGGCTACCATGTGCCAATCACAACGGCATCAATGGAGGAGATCAGAGAAGATGCTCAATCAGAAGCCGCTGCGGTGGTGCCAGACGAGCATCAAGATGCTACTACTCTATATGGGGTGCATGCAGAGGAGCTACAAAATGAAACAGAGGATATGTGTTTAAACGGAGAGCTCTATATAGATATAGGAAGTTATGCTGAGTTATGCGAGGATGAGAGAGAGATCTCTTAAAGCCACAAATATTGTATTTGAACAATTTTGCTCCGTGTTGTAAAAGCTCTGGCTCTCTAAGTACCTTCCATGGCGTATAACGCTCTTTTCTACTCGCGCTCACATCTTTTGATTGAAAATTCTGAGTTTTCGACTTGCCTCTTCTATCACTCAATTCATTGCGTGATTGTATTTATATGCGTCATTACGTCATTGTATTTAATGGTCTTTGCGTCATTGTCTACTCTATTCATTCAATATTAAGTTTAAATATTCGTGTATGATGAGGAGTTTCTTTCTTCTTTGTCACCGCAGCAGAGACTGTGGTACGTGGAGCATCATCGCTCTGGCGCATCATCGCGCGTTCCTACTCCATCTGCATCTCCCTCTCTTTCGGAGCATTCGGCGCGCTCCGAAGCTTCGGCGTCGACGAGAAGAGCTTCACACTCGTCTAAACACCGGCGCTCTAGTGGTGGCGGTGGCGGTTGTTGTGGGGATTCCGCCACCGATGCCTCCACACCACCTCGTGTTCGACGAGGCTCCTTACCCTCCCCTTCTTTGCCCGCCCCCACACCAGCCACAACATCGCCATCTACGCCAGGTTTTGCATGGCTGACTGTTCCTAGAATCTACACACCTCTACCTACTCCGCCAAGAGCCACCCCTCTCGACACTCCTCGCTTCGGGGCCCAGACGCCGGTGGAGACACCTGACGTCCGTACCCCCATCGACACGCCGCTAGAGACACCTGCCGGGACACCCAGGTTCACGCGTCACCGGCCAGAGGGCTTGTCTTACTCCATCGACTTCAGCGGCGGCATCATCATGGATGATGACGGCAAGAAGGTGATCTCGCGCATGCGTGGTCTTTGCTCTCAGCTGTTTAGACACTACATACTAAACAAATGGAGTGAAGTACCAAGTGATTTAAAAAACAGAGTCATCAGCATACTTCATGATGAGTTTCCCGTTCCAACACGGGATCAACGCTTCAATGAAGACCTGATGAAGATTCGAATGCGCGAATACTGCAAACACAAGCGTTCCGAAGTGCAAAAAGCAATCAAGAATGGGTGGAACAGGCCAGATTGGTTGGCCAAAGAAGATTGGAAGAATGCGAAGAAAGCAGCGCGCGAGAATCCCGACAAGTGGAAGCAACAAAAGGATGCAGCCAAAGCGCGAGTAGAGGCAGGGAGCTCGCACCACTTGGGGAGCGGTGGATGGGCATCATTTGAGGCCGATTTTGTAAGTGTTTTCACATTGCTCTTTATGTTCGATAGTTTAGGGTTTATGAGTTTTTTAATTCTAACATAATGAAATCTTTGTATGTTTTGACAGTGGTCGATGACAAGACGTGATCCCACACCGTACGAGCGCGAGTACGCAGGCAGGAAGGGCTGAAACGCCCTGATGGACATTCTCAGTTCTCGCGGCGGCATGGTTAGTATTAGGGTTTACTCTTTTTTATTTTTTGTATTGTTTTATAAATGTCCTTATATGTTTATACTTACTGAAAGCTGTCTTATTGTCTTTTTTTGCAGAATCCGACAGATACGCCGCTTGGACGCGATGAGACGTCTGACTAGACGACGTCAGTTTAGCCGTAGCTAGATAGCATTAGTTTAGGGTTTCTCATAGCTTATGTATCATGAGACGGATTTTATACGTCTTTTTGAACCATGTATATTATTACATTTGTCACCGGAGTTCCTTTTGCCAATCAATTCTTTATGCCTATGATGTTGTACAATTGTCATTATTACATTTGCCAATCAATTCATTTTGCCTATGATGTGTACAATTGTCAATTTTGCAAACAATGCGTCTTGTGGGTGACTATTTTGGGTCTATTATCTACCCTTGCACTTTTTTTAAAAAGTGAATCGAGTACAATATGGTTGATGGATGCCCTGCCACCAAAAAAAAATTCTCTCGAGCGTCGCTATAACCGTCGCTATTTATGGCTCTGTAGCGTCGCTATGAGCGTCGCTATAGTCTTCTGTGTAAACGTCGCTATGAGCGTCTCTATATAGTGACGCTTATAGCGACGCTCTCGTAGCGACGGTTTTAGCGACGCCGGGGGTTATAAAAACCCAATGTATTTCACTACAAGAGGCTATTCATATTAGCGACGCTCACACAGCGACGCTCAAAAAAAAATTTCCCGGCGTCGCTATGAGCGTCACAAATTTACAAAGAAATTTGCGACGCTCATAGCGACGCCGGCTGGGCTAAAAAAAATAACCAAGCGCGCCCAAAAACTCAGATCTCAGATCTGAGTTTTTCGGCGCCCTCAAGCAAGGAGCAGGTAACGCTCTCCCTCACTCTCTCTCTCTCTTTTTCTTCTCCACACACACACACACACACACACACACACACACACACACACACACACACACACGAGGAGAGGAAGGAGAGCCAGGTATGCTCCTTCCCTCTCCTCATTCTAATGTTCCCTTCCCCTCTTTCTCTCTCCCTCTCTCTCTCTCTCTCTCTTTTTCTTCTCCACACACACACACACACACACACACACACACACACACACACACACACACACACACACACACACACACACACACGAGGAGAGGAAGGAGAGCCAGGTATACTCCTTCCCTCTCCTCATTCTCATGTTCCCTTCCCCTCTTTCTCTCTCCCTCTCTCTCTCTCTCACACACACACATACACACACACATAGTGTTTTTGAGAGAGAGAGAGAGAGAGAGAGAGAGAGAGAGAGAGAGAGAGAGAGAGAGAGAGAGAATACAAAAAAAAACAAAAACGCACACACACATACATAAACAAAGAATGCACACACACATTGAGAGAGAAAAAGAGAGAGAGAGCATGCATAAACAAAAAACGCACGCATTGAGAGAGGAAAAGAGAGAGAGAACATGCATAAACAAAAAACGCACACATTGAGAGAGGAAAAGAGAGAGAAAACATGCATACGATCCAAAAAAACGCACACACATTGAGAGAGAAAGAGAGAGAAACTAATTTAACGTCGTAGGAAAACTAATTAAAATTAAAAGAACTAAAGATCTAGCCGACGAGGAGTTGAACTCAAGACCTATTATTCAAGAGGGAAATGGCATAATCAATCTATCATACTTGGCATGGGTGATAGAAAGGTTATACCATTTATCTCTTTTTATTGGCACACACATTCACACACGCGCACACACACAAGAAGAAGAGAGTTATAACGTCGTAGAAAACTATCTTAAAAGACGTTAAAGATTAGGTTATATGTAGACTTACATTAAATTAGATTTAGGTTATTTTTAACTAGATTTACGTTTATTTACGCTAGATTTAGATTTACGTTATATTAGATTAGATTTAGGTCTCCATAGACTGCGATGCCTGCATGAAGCAGGTGAAGAAAGCCCTCAATGGAATATAGGGTATTGCTGCCTTCACTCATGGTGGGCTCCGTCGATCCAAAAGTACTGGTGAAATGTCTTCAGAAGATAGGGAAGAAGGTGGATCTTCAGGGCGGCAAGAGTCACTACATCCCCGACACAATGACCATCTAGACAACCTCTAGTCATTCAACAGCAACTTCAAAGTTAGTAACAAGAGCAAGAACGGTCTAAAGGGCCAATTGATGTCGTCAGATGTGGATGGAGATGAGGCAGCGTCACCGTCGGAAGTTAACTCACACATCTTTAGTGATGAGAATGCCAACTCTTGCCGAGTTATGTGAAAAATTATGTGTTAAATCAGTTTTAAGGTTCTTATAATCCCTGTTAGTTTAGTTCTTTGTTTTTAATATAACATAATTTACGTTAGATTTAGATTTATGTTATATTAGATTAGACTTAGGTTTATTTAGGTTTACCCACACACACACACACACACACACACAAGAAGAAGAGAGTTTTAACGTCGTAGGAAACTATCCCAAAAGACGTTAAAGATTAGGTTAGATGTAGACTTACGTTAAATTAGATGTAGGTTTATTTTTAGTTAGATTTACGTTTATTTAGATTTACGCTTATTTACGTTAGATCGAGTCCACGCAAGAATTACTTACGGTTTAGGGTTTAGAGTTAGACGAACAGTGAAAAGATCTACTGTGAAAAGATGTTAAGATGCTGTGAAGTGCTACAACTACAGAAGAGGCAAAGGGGTTTTGTCCACTACATGCAGTATCATGTAGACGTGGGTGTGTAGATTTCTTGTACCCACAAATATAGGTGTTGACCAATAAAGACGAGATTATAACCCGGTGGTTCTGATCTCCGTGCACCTCTAGACCGAGGTGTGCGGGGATTGGACATGACTAGAGAATGTGAGGTAAAGAGAGAGAGAGAGAGAGAGAGAGAGAGAGAGAGAGAGAGAGAGAGAGAGAGAGATAAGACGAAGAATGCCATATTGGCCTTTAAATTTGTTGTCCAGGTTATAAGTTTTTTATCCTCATTATGAGTAGCGACGAGGATGTGGGACCGTCCAACCGAAACACCTATCTCTCAACGAGGGTCTTATGTCCTTGTAATCAATGCAAGCATGCTGTGCGACGGACAAGACGTGTTTCTTTGCAGCACGTTCGTGAATTTGGCGAGTTCGATCCATCTATTATAGATCGAGTTGTTGCCAATTATAACTCGTCGGACTCTGACGCTGGCCAACAAGCAGCAATCTTGCAACCCAATAGACGTGTTCGCAGGCGCTTTGGTCAAGCAGCATATGTGAGGGCACAAGATGTAGCCTCTGACAGCTCGGGGGATGATCATGCAGAGCACATTCCCAACGAGGCAATGTTTGAGCCCGAGATTGATGAAATGATCGAGACGATCATGGATTCAGAAAGGCTTATCTATGATGATATGAAAAGTGAAGCCGATACGCCATTGTATAATGGAGCACGTACGTCTAGATTGAAAGCACTCCTGGTTCTTCTCAACATGCAGGCAAAGTTTGGATGGAGTGACACTAGCATCACAGCGCTTTTCAGGTGATCTATTACAATTAGTTTACTTTAATAAAACTCTAAATGTATAATGATCTGATAGATTTTTACACGACTGTATCATATTTTTATGTTGTGTAGATTGCTGAAAGAGCACATACTACCAGCTGACAATGTGATGCCAGATTCCCGAGATGAAGCAAGAAAGATTTTGCGAAACTTGGGGATGGATTACAATTCTATCCACGCTTGTCCTAATGACTGCATTCTTTTCGAGGGGAATACATAGACATGGAGAAGTGTCCGAAATGTGATTCCGAAAGATATCGAGTAGATCTCCACGGGACAAAAATTCCACAAAAGGTTTGCGACATTTCCCTCTGCTTCCTCGCATCAAGCATTTCTTCGAATGTAAGTCCATGGCCGTCCTAGCATCATGGCATGAGGAGAATAAATCTTCGGATGGTGTGCTATGAATTCCTGCAGATTGCGTAGCGTGGAAACATATAGATGGAACATGGTTGGATTTTGCCAGGAAGCTCGAAATTTGCGCTTAGGCCTGGCTATGGATGGCGTAAATCCATTTGGTCAAAGATCAACATCTTACAGTGTATGGCCCGTTGTCATCGTCAACTACAACATCCCCCGTGGTTGACTACGAAGAAGGGGCACCTATGGCTAAGCTTGATTGTGCCAGGGCGATATAAAGTGGGGAATATGGATGTGTATCTTCGTCCACTATTGGAAGAGCTACAACAATTGTGGATTGGCATAGAGGTGGTGGATATGAGCCGACACACAGGACGACGGAATGCTTTGATTAGAGGCATTCTAATGTGGACCATGCATGACTATCCCGGGCTAACAGAATGCTCAGGTGATCTATTGACACTCCTCACTCAGACACTGTAAATCTTGTTTTTTCCCATAGTTGATCTATTATCATGTGTATACATGCAGGGCTTGAAACAAGCGGATACAGAGCATGTGTCACATGTGGACCTAGACTGAATGCACGTAGGGCACGCTCACTGAAGAAGCAAATCTACGAAGGTCATCAAGCGTATCTTCCAGAGAATCATGTGTTACGCGACGGCTTTTTGGGAAGAGAGCCACCAAGGATGTCTGCACAAGCATGGTTAGAGCAGAAGGAGATGTGCGATGACGGATTGCCTCCAGGGATGAAGAGACTATCTCTATGGTACGAGTTACCATACTGGCCCCGACTCATGATCAATCACTTGCTCGATCCAATGCACATATTCAAGAATGTGGGTAATCTACTATGGGACCATCTGACCGGCAAGAAAGATACTTTGGGAGCCAGAGTTGACCTTAGAAATGTGGATCGTATGGAGCAATATTGGCCGCAAACAGCGTCTGATGGATCGATAAAACTCCCTAAAGCACCATGGATTTTCACAGGAGCCCAAGAACGCAAAGTAAAAGAGACCATTCGATCTTTGCGGACCCCACACTGACGTAATGCAACTCGCTCCGAACGTGTTTTACTAAAGAAGGAAAGCTTACCGGTTTTGAAGTCACACGATTGGCATAAAATGTGTCAGGTACGTTCATAGTGGACTTTAATATCATTGCATAAAATGTGGACTTTAATATCATTGCTGCACATACTTTACAGTTTATTTTACCGGTTGCCATTGAGGGATGTTTGTCTCTAGCTCTCGACATCCGTAACACAATCTACAAACTTGCAAAGCTGGTGCAATGGATCTCACAAAAGGAGATCAACGTAGACTCCATACCATTCGCCAAACTAAATGCTGCGGAGCTTGTGTGCATGTTTGAGAAACATTTTCCTACTACAATGCTAACCATTCAGGTGCATCTTCTTGTTCACATAGTTGATGAGGTGGAAATAGCTGGCACAGTTCATTCCAGATGGATGTTCTTCTTAGAACGTTTCATGAAAACGCTTAAGGGATATGTGCGTCAAAAGGCACGTCCGGAGGGTAGCATGGCAGAAGGTTGGTTGGTATCAGAGTCCCTAGTGTACATTGGAGAGTGGCTAGACGGATTTGATAAATCCCGGGACACGCTATGGCGAACCATAGATGATGAGCGCATATCTGGGATTGTCATGTGCAATCTCGGTGTTGAGAAGAAGATGACGGAAGATCTAGAGGCTAAAATCAACCGATTTTGCATGCTTCACAATCCAGTGATGCAAAAGTGGATTTCACAATATGAGGATGCAAAGCAAGAGCGACAAAGGGCACGAATCGAGTGGAGACGGGGAAGACGGCCACCGATGCACTATCCAGCGGTTCTGGAGAGCCTACCAACCTTCATGAGCTTAAGATGGTTGCACAACCAATTGAAAAGCGCACAGCAATGCGGTGACGAAGTGACTGAAGAAGAGTGGGAGTACTCTCGGGGTTGCGCGACCAAGGTAAGTTTGCAATGTACGACTAGCAAGTGACTTTATTTATAAACGTTTGAACGGCCAATCATAATCTTTGTTCGTTGTAGTATAAGTCATACACAGCAGCATGGTGTAAAGGTCGACATTTTAGGGTGGAACGAATCGACAAAAAGCGTTTTACTCAAGATTGTGGAATCATGAAAAAATTTGAACAGTCTAGTCGACGACGTTCCTCTGATGCAGATCCTGTGGTGGCGGAACTCACTTACTTCGGCACGCTGCAAGAGATTTTGAGGATCGATTACAGAGGATTTTTTGTCGACTTGTTCGACATGGAATGGTTCAAGATAATCATGGAGGGTCGCAACGCTACTGTGCGTAGAGGAGAGTCTGGTTTTCTTGAGGTGGATTCTACTAAGAAATGGACTGACCTAAGAGACACTTTCGTACTACCCGAGCATTGTGAACAAGTAAGTATGTAAATAGTTAACATCCCCCTTTTACAACTTATGTGCTTAAAAGCTCTCATGTAAGTTATGTGGCTCTGGCAGGTAATATTTCATCCTACAAAGTCTACATCAAACTAGTGGTACGTCATAGAGGTAGTCCCTCGTAGTGCAAGGACGTATGAAGGCTACCATGTGCCAATCACAACGACATCAATGGAGGAGATCAGAGAAGATGCTCAATCAGAAGCCGCTGCGGTGGTGCCAGACGAGCATCAAGATGCTACTACTCTATATGGGGTGCATGCAGAGGAGCTACAAAATGAAACAGAGGATATGTGTTTAAACGGAGAGCTCTATATAGATATAGGAAGTTATGCTGAGTTATGCGAGGATGAGAGAGAGATCTTTTAAAGCCACAAATATTGTATTTGAACAATTTTGCTCCGTGTTGTAAAAGCTCTGGCTCTCTAAGTACCTTCCATGGCGTATAACGCTCTTTTCTACTCGCGCTCACATCTTTTGATTGAAAATTCTGAGTTTTCGACTTGCCTCTTCTATCACTCAATTCATTGCGTCATTGTATTTATATGCGTCATTACGTCATTGTATTTAATGGTCTTTGCGTCATTGTCTACTCTATTCATTCAATATTAAGTTTAAATATTCGTGTGTTTAATGCAAGTATGGATGATGAGGAGTTTCTTTCTTCTTTGTCACCGCAGCAGAGACAGTGGTACGTGGAGCGTCATCGCTCTGGCGCATCATCGCGCGTTCCTACTCCATCTGCATCTCCCTCTCTTTCGGAGCATTCGGCGCGCTCCGAAGCTTCGGCGTCGACGAGACGAGCTTCACACTCGTCTAGACACCGGCGCTCTAGTGGTGGCGGTGGCGGTTGTTGTGGGGATTCCGCCACCGATGCCTCCACACCGCTTCGTGTTCGACGAGGCTCTTTACCCTCCCCTTCTTTGCCCGCCCCCACACCAGCCACAACATCGCCATCTACGCCAGGTTTTGCACGGCTGACTGTTCCTAGAAGCTACACACCTCTACCTACTCCGCCAGGAGCCACCGCACTCGACACTCCTCGCTTCGGGGCCAAGACGCCGGTGGAGACACCTGACGTCTGTACCCCCATCGACACGCCGCTAGAGACCCCTGCCGGGACACCCAGGTTCACGCGTCACCGGCCAGAGGGCTTGCCTTACTCCGTCGACATCAGCGGCGGTATCATCATGGATGATGACGGCAAGAAGGTGATCTCGCGCATGCGTGGTCTTTGCTCTCAGCTGTTTAGACACTACATACTAAACAAATGGAGTGAAGTACCAAGTGATTTAAAAAACAGAGTCATCAGCATACTTCATGATGAGTTTCCCGTTCCAACACGGGATCAACGCTTCAATGAAGACCTGATGAAGATTCGAATGCGCGAATACTGCAAACACAAGCGTTCCGAAGTGCAAAAAGCAATCAAGAATGGGTGGAACAGGCCAGATTGGCTGGCCAAAGAAGATTGGAAGAATGCGAAGAAAGCAGCGCGCGAGAATCCCGACAAGTGGAAGCAACAAAAGGATGTAGCCAGAGCGCGAGTAGAGGCAGGGAGCTCGCACCACTTGGGGAGCGGTGGATGGGCATCATTTGAGGCCGATTTTGTAAGTGTTTTCGCATTGATCTTTATGTTCGATAGTTTAGGGTTTATGAGTTTTTTAATTCTAACATAATGAAATCTTTGTATGTTTTGACAGTGGTCGATGACAGGACGTGATCCCACACCGTACGAGCGCGAGTACGCAGGCAGGAAGGGCTTAAACGTCCTGATGGACATTCTCAGTTCTCGCGGCGGCATGGTTAGTATTAGGGTTTACTCTTTTTTATTTTTTGTATTGTTTTATAAATGTCCTTATATGTTTATACTTACTGAAAGCTGTCTTATTGTCTTTTTTTGCAGAATCCGACAGATACGCCGCTTGGACGCGATGAGACGTCTGACTATACGACGTCAGTTTAGCCGTAGCTAGATAGCATTAGTTTAGGGTTTCTCATAGCTTATGTATCATGAGACGGATTTTATACGTCTTTTTGAACCATGTATATTATTACATTTGTCACCGCAGTTCCTTTTGCCAATCAATTCTTTATGCCTATGATGTTGTACAATTGTCATTATTACATTTGCCAATCAATTCATTTTGCCTATGATGTGTACAATTGTCAATTTTGCAAACAATGCGTCTTGTGGGTGACTATTTTGGGTCTATTATCTACCCTTGCACTTTTTTTAAAAAGTGAATCAAGTACAATATGGTTGATGGATGCCCTGCCACCAAAAAAAAATTCTCTCGGGCGTCGCTATAACCGTCGCTATTTATGGCTCTGTAGCGTCGCTATGAGCGTCGCTATAGTCTTCTGTGAAAACGTCGCTATAATCGTCGCTATGAGCGTCGCTATATGCGTCGCTATATAGCGACGCTCATAGCGATGTCTATAGCGACGCATATAGCGACGCTCTCGTAGCGACGGTTTTAGCGACGCCGGGGGTTATAAAAACCCAGTGTATTTCCGTCGCTAACAGCGTCACAAGAGCACACAACCTCTTGTAGTGTTTCCGTCGCTAGGAGCGTCACAAGAGCACACAACCTCTTGTAGTGTGTGCGCGCGCAATATATAGCATTCAAATTGACAAGTGAGTGTGTGTGCGGGTGCCAAAAAGTCATCGACTTGCGAGGTTGTGGATAATCAAATACCCATCAAATACAAAGGTAGGACCTGCTGTTTGGTTGAGGGGGGAAAGAGAGAGAGAGAAAATGAAATGAAATGTTATATTAACCATCTTCAAATTGCCAAAATTACGTATGAAAGCAAACTGATACAATCCTTGTGTATCTATTCCAATGCCTAGGTATAAATAAGATAAAATCAAGTACAATAAAAGACTGAAAGATTAAAACTAAAAGACTAAAATCAAGTACAATAAAAGATTAAAATCAAGTACAATAAAAGATTAAAATCAAGTACAATAAAAGACTAAAAGATTAAAACTAAAAGACTAAAATCTCCACATTAAAATTATCATGATCATCGTCAGTGTACATGGATGCTTGGCATCGCTGGGCGTTGTCCGAGAAAGTATAGCATTGGTCACCGAAGAGTTTTGTTAAACTGATCATTTAATATGGGGAAGTACCAGGGGAGAAAAAGCTAGCTAGAATATTGGTTAGGCTGGCAGACCAGTCATAATAGGGATCCAAAGGAGGGAAGATAGGGATCCAAAGGGGGGGCCATCCTTAAAAGAGCAATGTGCATCAATGGGCTTCAAAGACCCCAAGGTTCAGCCCATTAAGACTTCCAAAATGCTAAGGTTCCAAAATTGAAAGGTTATGTCCAATGGTCAAGCCTAGGGTAAATTGGATGCTTAAGGGAAGACTCAAAAGTCTTCCTACATCCCTATCCTTGAGGGGGCGAGCCCTTTTAGTAGGGGATGAGAGAGAAACACACACACACACACACACACACAAACTCTTGCAAGCTCCCTTTACACAAAGGGCATAACGGACACATGTCAGCTCCCTAGCCCAGTTGCCCCCAAGGTGCATTCAAATCCTATTGGATCGCCATAGAGGTGGACCAATGAGAATTAAGCTAGAGTAAATTTAGTTTAATTCATTTAAAAAAACTTGATAAAAGAACCAATAGAAATTAAGCTCTCTAGAAGACTATTGGACAGTCACCCAAGGGGTCCAATGAGCATTCAACAGCCCAATGGCTTGCCTGATTCCTATTGGCCAAAAGACTAAGGGGTAAAATGAGAGATTAATTGAATTATTTAAATACCTAAAGGTCTCACAAAAGGGAAAGGGGGACACATGTCACAAGGCTGTCACTTATGCTTCTTAATTGCCATTGGCTAAGCTTTGCAGGGGCCAATAGGATGCCAACATGAGTAAAAAGCAAGAGGGGTCGACCAAAAGAGAGAGGCGACTGATTTTTGCAAGGCATTATCACACACACACTCACACAATCTCATGTGTAGAGTAAAGAAGACTATCTCCTTCTCAAGCTTTAATGGAAAGCTCATCATCTACTCCAACCTTGTGAGAAGTGAGGCCTACACCAACAACTCTTGGCTTTGTGATGCAAATCCAACCAAGAGCCAAGCTCCAATGCATGCTAAGTGATTATGTGAGGAGACATACTTCTTTCTCGTAAGAATACTCCTTGTTCCTCTCGATCTACTCTCATACCCGCTAGCTCTCACCATCTTCGAAGGTGTGTGAGGTCTTGGGTCTGAGACTGTGAGGGAATTGATGTTGTGTTTTATAAGTGTGAGCTTGGTGCTTGAAGCTTCCATCTTCATTGCACCAGCAAGTTATTGAAGGAACACAAAGTATTGTATTATTTGAAATGTCTCCCTTCATGGGGAAACCTATAATACAAAGCCTTTTGGAGGGGGGACCGGCTCCATGTAAATCTGATCCTCAACTGTTGTCAATAGATTAATTTCTCTCTCTTTTTGAAGTATTGGTCATGCCTATCTAAATAGGTGATATGATTTTGTTGCTCTCTCCATCCAAGCACTGTTGCTACTCATTAGGAATCTATTCTAATGAAATGCTCACTATGTCTATGTTATTTTCCGCTATACACAAGTTACTAGACCATCAAATGTCACGCTTGATTTAGAGCTGAGTAGCAAAGGAAAAGGCCGGCAGCCCCTCATTCTCAAGCCCATCGTCAGATAGGCAGTGGCGGCGTGAACTAAATGAGAGGTCGAAATTCTAGCCATTAATATGCGCATTAGATATATTGTTGGATTGTTAATATCGAAGGTGTTCGAGGAGCTGAGTGAGAAAAAAAGTGCCGCTATCTTGCATGCGCCGGCGCCCACAAAACTTGAGGTTGAAGCTGGTGGAGACTGAAAGAGGTCTACTAGACTCAATGACGATTGTGCTTTGATGCTACTACTGTGCGCCATGAGCTGGGTGACTGTATGCACTCACCGACAGTGCCGAGTCGAGTTCTCGTCGAGATGGGGAGTGGGAGTTCTGTGGTGGGCGGCCTCTAGTTGATGAGAGAGAGAAGAGAGGGACAGAGGTTGTGGGGGGGGGCGGGGGGGGGGGTAGTAGGTAGTAGTCTGAGGGGGAAAGAGAGAGAGAGTGAGACAAAGAAGAACTATCTAGTATCGCCACCCTTCACACGGGTGAGCGTGTGTGTGGCACCATGTAGAGGATCGCGCCGGCAGTAGGTGGAAAGGAAGGGAGGAGATAAGTTCCATGCAAATTACAGTGTAAAAGTAGGAGGTGGGGAGAGAATTACAGAGATAGAGGATTATAGACAAAGAAAACCCCAACAACCGCTTGTGTGTGCGTGTGTGTGTGTGCCGTAAGATTAAAAAGTCGACACCCACAGTACTGTGTGCCCGTATGTTACCACAGCTATGAAGTACCTCAGGAAAGCAGCATGGCGGCCTCAAAGCTTTGCAACCTGCATGAGAGTCTAGACGGTGCCGATGCTGAGGAATTTTAGTAATCTACCACTGGTCGTTGCGTGTACCACTATTCAGTATGCTCCATCCAAAATGGTGGGCGACACTTTTTGTGAAGGGTGACCAACCGTGAAGTTTGTCACCCTCACATGCAGTTGATGCTCGCTAGCTACGCTAAATCTGCCTGGTCGTCACAAGCTCAGCTTGGTAGCTAAACATCCTTCTGACTGTAGTCACGAGCAGTCACTGTCATGAATGCATGGATCAGGTCGTCATTTATGGCTGCATGCACGGTGAGGTAGGCCACTAGTTTAACGTTCTTGCACTGCATTGAAGCCGGCTGACGTCAGCCGTTCGCTGCTATGTCTCTCCTCTATCTTCCTGCTGTGCTCACCAGTCTCCACGCTTCTTTGTGCTTCTGTCGTCCACTTTGCTAGTATTCTTGCATAGCTAGAATTATCAGGTGGCTGCCTACATTGATACTTCACACGGTCGTTCACAACCTACTGTTTGACGCTATCCTGCCTGCATCAATCACTCGCGGCGGCTACTGCACGCGCCCGCACTCGTCGACTCAGCACTGTGCAGATAGGGCTCATTTTGTCTCCCTTTCTTTATTTTGAAAACAACAACCTTATTATTATTAGTATTAGAACCATTTTATTAAGGGATCGTTCTCATGATTTGTAATTCGTTCTTCCTCGTAGTTTGACCCACCATCAGTTGTGTGTCCTATGTTGTCAAAGCCTTCCAATTTCTCTCTAAAAACCTTTTCTTGAGACTCGTGATCAAACAATCATGCTAGTGAATGCACTGATACCTTGAATAAATAAACAAATAAATATATAAGACTAGCTTCTTATGGTCGATCAATATTATAGGACTAATTTCTATGTATTGCTATCAACATATGTACGAGCTAGCTAGTTCAAGAAAGAACATAAAATCGTTGGCTTATTTATGTGTTTAACATGAATCACGACACAACATTAATCAACAAAAGTTAGAAAGAAACAAAATACTGAAGGAAAAGAAACTTAGCTTTCATCAAATTGCTAGGCTTAAAATCATCGAAGTGTAGCCTGAGACTCTGATACCACTGCTATAAACGGAAGCATGGAGAGCCCTGCAAAATAGAAAAAACAACATACTGCAAGCGATAATCGACAAAACTGTATACCTGACAAATAACTAGTGCACCATAATCGTTGCCATACATGAACAAAGAGGGAAAGAGAGCGGGAGAGAGTAAGAGACCACGTGCAGATGCACCTCCTAAAGCGGAGTGCTACGCCCGGAGCACGGCGAGAGAGAAGAGAGGAGAGAAGAAGATAACACAGACGCTGGGTGCAATCTCCCCCATGCAAGAGTGACCATTTCCCTCTTTCACGTATTTGATTTTTAGATTTCTTGAATGGTCAAAGTGAGTACAAATTGGCCGACAGGTCATAAATGGCCAAAGCTCAAAAAAGAGCACTTGAATAATAAAATGCACATTTATATATATTTGTTCGCATAGGCCTAGATTGGTCAAGCCTTTTCCACCTGTTAGCTGCACTAGATAATAAAATATCAATTCCATTACAAATGGAGTAGGGTTGTGGATCATAGAAAGGTTGAACGAGTTTGTGTTTTCTTGCAGGTCTTGTTCATGTTGGTTCTATTGAAAGTGAAGAAGATGGTGAAGGTCCCTACCCTCCATCATGCGTAGGTCAACTTTTGAGAAAAGGTGAGGCGACGAAGGATCTCATGGATTTTGAGAAGAGAGTGCAAATTCTACCATCCCCGAGTGTGTGCTGATGTGCCTGCGAGAGAAAGAGAGAGTGTGTGTGGATCCGAGAGAGGAAGTAGATGTTGCTAGGTGATTGGGCACGATAGTGTTGTCGTACATTTATGGCTTCAATATTGGTTGCATGTCTTCCCAAAGGTTCCTCATGCCCTCCTTAGCCAACATGACTGCACGCACACTTTCAGGTTGCTATGTCATTCTCAATGTGGCTATGGCTACACCTGTCCATTTGAGTCGCTACCTTGCTGCAAACTTCCAACTTGCGTGTTGTAGGTCACCTTGCTTGGTACATATGGCAGCATATTGCAGCCAAGTACTGGTTTTGTAGCCCAATGGCAATACGCAATTGCTCCATATTGGCGCGGTAGACTCAGCTTGGAGCCTCCTAAGTACATGTAGCAACACGGTAGTACCACCTTGCTCTCTATTTTGGGTCATCTTCATTAAAACGGCACTAGGTTAGATTATAGGTTAGGCATAACTTTTATAGGTTAGGTTAGAGCTAGCGTCAAATTAATAGTAGTAAAAATGCAATCGGACTTCGAAGATGACTCGTGTACTTCTAAAAACGCAAACGGACTTCGGTTAGGTTAGGTTATAGGTTAGGTAGATGTTATAAGTTAGGTTACATTAAGTTAAGTTAGGTATAGGTTTTACATTAGGTTAGATTATAGGTTAGGCATAACGATGATAGGTTAGGTTAGAGCTATCGTTAAATTAATAGTAGAAAAAACGCAATCGGACTTCGAAGATGACTCGTGTACTTCTAAAAACGCAAACGGACTTCGGTTAGGTTAGGTTATAGGTTAGGTTTAGTTTATAAGCTAGGTTACATTAAGTTATAGGTTAGGTTAGAGCTAGCGTCAAATTAATAGTAGAAAAAATGCATGATCTCAGTTTTGATGATAAAATTGTTGTCTCTAGCATTTTGTGCCGTGGGTTGTATAAGCTCACTTTCTATGACAAGTGTGGGCACAATTTTGCAAATGCAGTTGTGGATTCAAAGGCTATTTTAGATGCAAAACTTTGGCATGCACGTTTAGGGCATCTGAATTTTGCTTGTTTGCTGCGTTTGTAGAAATATGATATGGTTGCTTCTTTGCTGCCTCTTGAAGCACCTGTGAAGCATGTTTGTGATGGTTGTATTCTGGGTAAGATATAGCATTCAAGTTTAATTCCAAAGGATGGTTCAATTAGGGCTACATATAGAGTGCAACTTGAGAATAGTGATGTTTGTGGGCCCATGCAAACTCCGTCCTTGGGAAATTACCTTTACTTTGTGAATTTCATTGATGACACCTCACACCTCTTGCAATCAACACTCATTCATGGGCCACCTGCGCTAAAATGACACCTCACACCTCTTGCAATTAGCACTCACAGCCACCTTGGCATGGAGCTCACCATTCTAAACTTTAAATTGAAGTCACATAGTTTTATTTAATATCCTCGGGTCCATATGTTGTAGCTATGAAGTCCTAGGTTTGATATTAGGGCCGTACTGATGGGGTCGTACTGAATCCCCATGGTCTTCCTGAGCTCCATCCCTTCCACACACTTATCCGCACCTAAGGTCTTTAAACTGTTCCGATCAACATCACAAATGAGTCTCTTTTCCTCCCACGTCAGAAGCTTGCAACAACTGGCATCTTGCTCCCACATCAATATCTTTGACTGAGCCGTGCAAAGGTAGAGTTCTCTCTCTCTCTCTCTCTCTCTCTCTCTCTTTATATATATATATATATATATATGTATGTATGTATGTATGTATGTATGTATGTATATACTTACTATAATAAAAGCGGGAGGGATTCCGTCCCCCGACACATGGCAACACAAGCTTCATCTGGCAACTTCCAGGGTTGTGTGCCTTGCGCGACGTGACACAGTAAACAGACGGTCCCACAAGTGGACAGCGAGACAGCCTGGATTTCCTTGCGCACGCACGCGTACGAGAGAGAGAGAGAGAGAGAGAGAGAGAGAGAGAGAGAGAGAGAGAGAGAGAGAGAGAGAGAGAGAGAGAGAGAGAGAGAGAGAGAGAGAGAGAGTTCTATTATCGTCCTCGAAGGTCAAATATGACCTAAACATGTCACGTGGTGTGAGTGCAGGTCATAAGTGACTCTCAATGCTAAAAAATGGTTGAAATGAGTGTCGCAATAGAGTCCACATTGTGGTTGGGAGAGGAAGGTATGTAGGGAGAGCTCAAGGCTGAATATATGGGTAAAAGAGGACCTTATGTGGTCAAAATATGAGCACTCAAGTAGTGTGTGGTACTCACTCTCTCGCACTTGACAAGGGTTATGCATAAGGTGCAAAATTGATGAGACTCCTTGACGGTGCCCCAACATCCTGTCTCGCAGCGTAGGGAATGGGAGCTAAGACGAATGGAGGCAATGGTGCGGATCGCACTCAACGGGATGGCCTCAAGGATGTAGGGATGGGTTCAGTTACCTCGTTCAGAGAAGAAGAGAAATTTGTAGTTTGGGGCAATCTGTGTGGTGTAATGGCTGAAGCGAGAACCTCCGGATTTCTCCCAAGCCGTGATACATTGGCTTTTGTAAGAAGGCCTCATTAACTTGGGAGTCGATCACTCATCCTTGACCAGACATGGATCCCATCTTCCAAACCATTTCTTTATGTCAAGCATCCACCCCGAACTTAGTATTTTGCTCTTACATGTCTTTTGGACCTTTTGACTTGCTTCATATGCAATTCTAGGAAGTCGATACAAAGGGCTACATTGTGTTTTAAGCATGTACTCCACAACCCTCCCCATGTCCAAGACTCAAGAAGTAAGAGCATGTAGGGTGCTTGTGTCTTGACTTGGAGAAAGTTGGTGAGAAAATGCTTTTGGACATTTGCAAACTCATTAGGGCCAAAAACGACTCAAAAAGGGCTGTGTAAGGAATTGGTTAAATTACTAATTCCATCCCAACAAAAATCCAAAAAAACTAGTTTTATTTATGTGTATATTTTTTCACTTTTGCGATTTTTCCTTCCTACATCTATTTTCTTTTACTCTCATAAATTAGAACACAAAAAATATTCATGTTTTTATGGTAGACTTATAATGAGAGAGATTTATTTTGACCCCTTTATATTTTTTCCACCTATATTATTTATATTTGACATGTACATATTTTTTTAGACCCCTCAATATTTGATTTTCTTAGTTGTACTATTCACTTATATCATGATCTCAACAATATCTTCAACTATAGACCTACCAAACAAGGTCAAGGGTATGTGGAATGCATGCATGCACCATGGGGAGCTCACTCTTGGAGGTATTCAAAAGAACCATCCAAAGAAGGACCTCACAAGGACCTTGTGCAGTGGAAAAAACAGTCGGTTTTGCTGAATTTTTAAAGATCACATGCTCCCTGAATTTGAAAAGGTGATACAAACAAAAGTTGTAGCTCGTGAGCTGAAATTTTACCTCAAATTTTTTCATATTTTTTTGAGTTACGAGCTGTGAGCTATGATTTTATTGGTGGACCCCAGTTTGCCCATGCTATGCAGCCACACTCCCTCTTCCACTTTATCATTTTCCTCTTTCACACACACTCCTCCCTCTCCTTCCCACTCCCAAACCTACAACTCCCATGTCCTACTTCACCCTCTTCACCATTGCCACATCTCTCACACCTCCATAGCCTTCATCCTCCATTTCTACACCCTTTGTGTCCCCCTTTCTCTCTACATATATATCCATATTACCATACTCTCTTCAACTTTGTAAAGAACTTCAAAAAATCAGCAAAAATCCAAGGATAACCTCTGCAAATGAAGGCTTTTATCATGAATTTTCCAAGGTGTGAAGATAACATAGCTTCATCGACACGCGTTACTTCGCCATGCTGACCGCTTCTTCTACCGGTGCTGTAAAGAGGTGAATGTCAACTTCTCCAAGCTTCAACCTTGCTTTACAAGCTTATCCCTTGTCTAACTTTTCTCATCATATATCTCACCATTTGGTGAATGATTTTGTAAATATTTTTTAGTGATAATTACTAACTACTAACCACTAACCTTATTGTAAAATGCAACCTACCCTAAAGGGAATTTTGCATGAAGAGGTTACTATATCATTTCATTCCTCTCTTGCGGCAATCAACTTCAAAAATTTGAGGCATTAACAGGTCTCTCTCTCTCTCTCTCTCTCTCTCTCTCTCTCTCTCTCTCTCTCTCTCTCTCTCTCTCAATGTTCGAGAAAAGTGTGCCTTGAATCTATTGAAAAATCAAAAAATCCAATTGGAGGGAAAGAAACAGAAAATTTGTTTGGAAAATTTAATGAAATAGAGTAAAAATACATAAAATGCCTCTTTCAACCTACCCTAAAGGGAATTCTGCATGAAGACCTTACTATATCATTTCATTTCTTTCCTTTGGCAATCGACTTCTAAATGCGGATTATTTTGAAACATTTACTCTTGCAGAAATTGCCGATTGTTTTATTTTGAAGCATCCCCTCTTTCAACCTACCACAAAGGGAATTTTGCATGAAGATGTTAATATATCATTTCATTTCTCTAGTTTGGCAGAATTTCATCAACAACAAACAGAATCACTCGCTCTAAGTCTCTCTCTCTCTCTCTCTCTCTCTCTCTCTCTCTCTCTCTCTCTCTCTCTCTCTCTCTCTCTCTCTCTCTCTCTCCCCCCTCCAGGTAGTGTTTGAAAAATATCATTTTCCCAAACATACAAATTCCCTTCCTTGAATTTACCAAGACGCCCATTTTTCTGATTTTTTATACTATTTCTCTCTATTTTGGGGCAAAATTGAAAGCGGCATGATATTAAGTTGAGACACATTTTTCCCAAACATGACACCATTGTTAATCCCGCATGTGCCTCCCTCCCTCCCTCCCTCCCTCTCTCTCTCTCTCTCTCTCTCTAACAACATTTCATAATTGCAAAAAAAGCCAAAGATTTGCGTTTTTTGTTGCCGACTTGAAGGCAATGTAGAACAAAACTCGTAAGGGTGGAAAATTCACACTCGCCATGGAGAATGATGCAAAATCTCCAAGGAATTTGGATGCTAATCCAACCACATCGTCTACAACAACGGAAGCGATGATGATGGCTTACTTGGTCTCACTACAAGAAACCATCAACAAGCAAGGTGAAGACCTGCGTGCACTTGCAATGGAGAATGGCACTTTAAGAGTTCTTGTCGTGGAGAATGAGCACCTCAAGAAGGTTCTTGAAATGCAAACAACACACTTGATGCATCTTGAGAATGAGGTTCAAGAATGTAAGTGCTCTCTTGTCGACATGAATGTATTGAAAGAGCATTTGAGCAAAGTTAAGAGTGATCATGTATTGAAGGAGGAAACTATAGATATAATACGACATGATATATGTGAGATGAGAAATGCATCCAAATCATGGGCTGATATATGTAAGGATAATATGGTTTCTACATCTTCTATCATACAAGCCGTTGTCCAAGCAAAGAATGTAGAGAATGTAGACACTCAAGAATTGCAAGAACATCAAAAACGCTCAAAGAACATCGTCATTCGTGGAATCAAGGAGGAAAGCATGGAAACACCCCAATCTCTTGTGGTTGCTATTGAAGAGTTTTTTGCTACATACTTTGGCATGTTTGGAATCATGGCTTATGGTGCACATCGAGTTGAAAAACGAGTCCCTCGCTCGGGAGAAAGACCTATTGTATGTACCATGGCTGATGAGGTAAAGAGAAAGATCATCCTTGACAATAGTTGGATCCACCTCAAAGGAACGGGTTGTAATGTATATGAGGATCACACTCTTATGCAACAAAATGTACGTCACAAAGCATATGAGGAAAGAAGCAAGAAGTTTAAGATGTCATCTCAAGAAGAAAAGTCACTTGAGGAGGATACAAGTCCACCAAAAAAATAGGGACACATGATCTATGAGACCAACTCACGCTTGCAAATAAGCTTTTGGAGTTGTAAAGGGTATCCGTGGAATGCGGGAATTGCATTGATGATCTTACCAATGACTCCGATGTGATACTTCTTGTCGAAACATGGGAGCACAATGCGCAACAAATTCATGGATTTGACAAATACGATGTGCATTCTTCGATGTGGGCCAAAAATTCAAAGCAACGTAGAGGCCAAGGAGGGGTAGCATCCATGATCAAAAAGGGTTTGAAAGATGTTTCCGTTGTCAAAGAGATAAGTATAAATGCTACTTATGGCTGAAAATCAGCCCACCAAATGGTCAAATCATGTTTGGGGTTGGTTGCTACATTCCTCACTATGACTCCAACTTTTATGCTCACTTGGATATGGATAGAGATCAGCCTTTTGTTGAACTAGAGGAAGAAATTGCTCATTACAAGGACCGGGGTGAAGTCATTCTCTTTGGACACATGAATGCTCGCACAAATACGTTACAACACAACACACAACAAGTCGACATGCCGCATGTCTCAAGAAGATTGGATGACTCATACATGTATAATCAAAGTTCTAATGATGCAAACGAACTGGATCACTATGGAAAGTCATATGTGCAATAGTACCGGAATGCTCATTGCAAATGGTGTATCTTTATGGCAAGGCACCAATGACTTTACATGTAGAAAGCAATGGTGATAGCGTGATTGACTATATATTGTTTTTGGAAGCCACTCTAGAATGCATACAAAGCTTTGCACTTGGTGAATGCAATACGGAATTGGATCATAGGATGTTATGTATTGAACTCAAGTGTGGTAAAAGACCCGAGCATGTAGCCTCCAATCATGATGTGAATCATTTGTACCTACGTCTAGATTTCAAACGAGCACGTATATATGCTGATATGGTGGACAAAATGTAAAGCCAACAGAGCATCAAGAAAGCCCAACATTAGAATGCAAGTGGAAAGTTTTCAAAGAAGTAATTTTCTCTTGTGCAAAGAAATGCTTTTCGGTGAAACAAATGTCTTGCAAAAGGTCTAAGAAGGGTAGCACCAAGAGAGAATGGTTTGACAT
This sequence comes from Adiantum capillus-veneris, assembly GCF_014529385.1. Classification (NCBI taxonomy): domain Eukaryota; kingdom Viridiplantae; phylum Streptophyta; class Polypodiopsida; order Polypodiales; family Pteridaceae; genus Adiantum; species Adiantum capillus-veneris. Next base: position 122,701,162 of record NC_140956.1, read on the forward strand.
GGAATGTAGTCAAGCTCGAAAAAACTTACTAGGGTTGGATGCAAACAAAGACAAGGAAGTTTACTTGGAACATTCACACACATACAAAGCACTTCTTCAAAAAAAAAGGAGAAGGTGGAAAGTCAAAAAACAAGTTCTTTTAGTGCAAGAGAAAGCACATGCATGTGGCAAGTTTTGGCAAAATCTAAAAGGCAAGCATGTTGAGAGCTTTGGTGACTTGACTCTTTAGGATATATATACGCATTGCAAGAACCTCTATGAGTAACCCAATGTTGATAAGATGGAGTGTTGTAGCTCCCTTTTGTTTATGCCTCCCTTCTTTACCATTGAAGATGTATGTTGCGTACTTGAGGAACTTGCTACTCGCAAGGCAGGGGACCTTCAAGGTATCAAGGCTAAAATGATTAAATGGACAAGCAAGAAAACACAATATGGGATACGTGATATGTTTAACCTTGCACTTCAGCATGTCATGCCTCATGATTGGAGTGTAAATTGGATCAAACCTTTGCACAAAGGAGGAGATGTAAACAATGTGAGCAAGTATCACACTATAATGGTTGGTTCTTTGATGGCAAAGTTATTTGGATGTATCATGGAGATGAAGATAAGTGAATGGGCTGAAAAGAACGGCAAACATGTGCTTGGCCAAGCAGGTTTTTGAAAGCATCATAGCACTATTGATCACCTTGTCATTAAGTTCTTATGGAAGTGTCTTGATTGAAAGAAAAAAAGTTGTATTGTTGCTTTGTGGATTTCAAGAAATCTTTTGACATGGTACCACAAGGAAATCTTTGGAGACGTATGCAAAGCCTTCAAGTGTTGAGAGATTTTATGCATGCAATCTTTCGCATCTACCAAAAAACTATATGTCGACTACGTATGGGAGATGTAATTTCATAAGGTGTCAAACAAGGATGCCCACTTTCCCCAACCCTCTTTGGGGAAAGTGGGCATGGTTCTAGATGAATTGGAATGCATAGTTCTTGATTTTATGCAACAAGAAGGCATAGCAGAGGTTAAGATTGGAAATGGGGTGATCATGTTTTTGCTTTATGCCGATGATGTAGTGCTCTTGGCACATACCTTAGAAGATGCACAAAAGCTTATGAGTGCTTTGAAACGCTTTTGCCTACATAGCTGGCTGATCGTGAATGGATCCAAAACCAAGGTTATGCTTGTAAAGACCCTCAATGACGAAAATCCATGTGTTGTATACAACAATGAGCAATTTGAAGTGGTAGATAGCTTCAAGTACCTTGGCCTTGAGGTTCCATCCGATCATAAATGGAAGGATTGCGCAATGCGTTGATTGAAATCCAGAAAGAGGGCTTATTATGCATTTGCGAACATGTGCAATGCTGGAGAGATCAAGTATTGGGCTCTCAAAAGCTCCTCTTTGACACATTGGTGGCACAGGTGCTTCTTTATGGAGTGGAGGTGTGGGATGGTAGCATCGGGAAGTCTACTTGGAAAGACATTAGGGCCAAAAACGAATCAAAAAGGGTTGTTTGTTAATCTAAGGATTAAGGAATAGTCCAATAGTTCTTTGACACGTATACAAAAGTATGGCACTCTTGTCTCCTCTATTGTGGGTTTTGGTGGTCCTATTTTGACGGAGAACCGCTAAATGTCTTGATCATAAGGCTGAAACTGCTATATTTGGGTGCTTTTGGCGACAGAGCTCATTAAATTTCCGGCTCAAAGTAATGAAGTCTCATCTTTTATTCTATTTTATATTTCACAAAAGCATTGTCAAAAGATACGAAATCTATGTCAGAAGGCTCTCAAAACAAGGGCATTAATGACAAATCACCTACTTTTTTCAAACGTATACCTTTCTCGCTCTCTCTAGTTTGTGAGAGGTTTTAAGTCTTTCCGTCTATACTTTCTTTCTTCGTGTCTAATCTCTGAGTTTCCATGGCCTCTTTTGCACGTCGCCCTTCACATAACATAACTTCTTGTGACTTTCATAACGTTAGAGAGGATGGTCTTTGGAAGCCCATATCTTTTCGTGTGAATGACTGGGTAACAATGCTTCTTTCATGCAAAGGTGTACACAGAGTGAAGAGAACTAAACGCGATAAAGTAAAATACCATTGGAAAGGTCGTGTTCTTGCTTTCAAAGTGACTGACAATGGCTGGCTAGATAAGGTTCAACATGTGTACATGGCCAAGGATATGGTGTTAGACTGGGAAGAACATCCCACACTTCATTCTTACTATAAGTACAAAAAGAACTATTTGATACAGTGAATTTGTTTCATTATCCCATTGTTTTTCTCATTTTTTGATTCCATTCCAGATATATTTACTTCAATAGCTGTGGAATGGCAGCCTGTGGAGAGTCTAAGTGGGACGTTCAAAGCAATGCATAAAGGGATTGCAGATGCTATGTATGTTGACAAGCCACCTTCCTTTTACAAAACAATGGATTTGTCTGTCTATTTTGCAGAATACAAAGTTCCATCACGAGAAGGTGCATATGGAGAACTACATCAATTACCCGTTCCCACCATAAGTTCACTTGACTAAGAAGCTCCTGATGCATGTACTATATCAAGCTTCAAATCCAAGATCAAAGAAGACATCCTTAAAGCTATGTCTCCGGGCAGGATATCAAGAAGGATTAAAGTTCAATGGTTCTTGCCTATACATGTCTTTGTGGCATGTTTCAAAACAATGGACTTGCAAAGGACAAAGACGATGTGGCTTAATAGAAGACTTTCTATGATTGAACTGGATAATGTTCTTGGAGACGGATGGAGCACCAAAGAAAATTTCCATATTGGTGCCAATATTAGTTGTAGAGTAAGCCCAAATTCTATGTCTATCTCATATCAACTATGTCGTCAATCATTAGTTCTGGGCTACGACTATAGGAGATGGAGAAGCAAATTAGGTAGCTGGGTTCCTCTCGACTCTGAGGAAAATTGTCCAGAGTTTGAACTAAAGGTCACAGTCCATCCACACACTGAGTATAGAAGCCTGATAGTAACAACAAATTGGAGAACAAAGATGGAGAATTCAACCTCTTGCATCACATGCCTTCCCCCAAAAAGAGTTGTATTTGAGCCACTTGCAAGGACTTGAAAAAACAAGTTCTATATTGTCATCATTTTGCAAATATATTTATCTTTTGTCTACCTTATTGTGATATTACTTATGTTGTTTTAAACTTACATGACATCATGATACACATTTAAGAATCGACAGTTGGTATTAAGTATTTGAAGTACAAAATTATGAATCACCAAAGGGTATATATATATGTTCATATGGACAAAATGAACAAAAGTGTACATAGCTTTTGTGGAGTAATCAATCATGAAATTCCAATTTTCTTTTTGCCTGAGAGGTTTCTGCATCCTCAGAGACCCTTTTCTTTTTGTGTTCAGAAGGGGGTGAAAGTTCAGGAGTGGGTGGTGGTGGTGACTTGGCAGGTGTTGGTGCTTTGGGCCCCTCGATGGCCCTTTGTATCTACTCTTTTTTTTGCAGGGCTCTTAGTGGGACTCTTCCCCTTGGCAGGGATATTGTTTTTGGTAGGACTCTTCCCCTTGGTAGGGATCTTCTTCTTCGTGGGACTCTTCCCCTTGGCAGGACTCTTCTTGTGATCCTTTTTCTTTGTATGGATCTTCTTTGCAGGACTTTTCTTCTTCTGATCCATTTTCTTTGCATCCAAACCTTTGGTGGCTTTACCTTTCTTTGGTGGCAAAGGAGATTCTGGATCATTTGGATTTATTGATCCTTCCAAAACCATAGAAACATCCTTCTCTCTCACCCACGTGACCCAAGACTCTGGATAGTCATGCAACTGAAAAAAATAGAAAAAGGAACTAAAGGACATGAGTACATACATACATAAAACATCAAAATAAATACATGAGCCACACACTTACAGTGAGTGTAGTCATTGAGCACCTTGACTCAAGATATCTCCATGCATTGGCAAGCACCCTCCATCCACAAGATGTTGAGTCTGTCTATAAAGGCACTTTTTGATTGTAGTACTTGAAAGCTTCTATATTGTAATCCTTATTTGTGGTACTCAGGTGACCAACAATTAGTTTGGCAGCACTGCAAGAAGACATTGAATCAAAAAGCTACTAATAGAAAACAATGGACCATCATCAAGCATAGATTATGCTTTATACTTACAGTTTACTTTTCCCATGGATACTTGACAATGAATTCATAAATATAATATCTTTCTCCAAAATATTGAAGATAATAAGACTCCAATGTCCTCTACAAAATAAAAAACAATTAGCTAAGAATACCACAAAATGTTAAAAATAACATGTAAGGAGTTAAGATTTACCCTTCAACATAGGGGTATAATATGTAATTGCAGGTCAGCATGTTAAAATCATCAAAAAAACTTGAAAGGGTTCCTTGCTTGTTAAAAAGGCACTGTGTCACTAGAGGGTCAAGTATGGAAATTTTCATAGCTAGAGCCTCTGGAAGATCCCTCATAAGACATGTGGAAAAGAAAACACAAGCCCCAATGAGCCCCTTGTGCCTAGACGCCTTGCACATGCACTAATAGTTAGCAAAGGAGCAACACATGCCTGAGACAGATATAGAGCACAATGTCACCAAGCTCAATGTTGGGATTTACAAGCATACTTGTGTCTTGAGGGAATATGTTCAAATACGCCTCAGTATCTCCAAACAAGGAGACATCCACCACCATTTGGCCTGTGAATTTTTCATAAAGAAGAGAGTTCGATGCTCTTAAAATTTCAGCTTGCTCTTTAAGGATAGCATCCTCTGATATCATGTCTTGCTCCCTCTCAACCTCCTTTCCTGCTTTGATATCCTGGGCCTTTCTTGTCTCGTACTCATGTGTAACATCCTCAATGACAACCCCAGAATCTTTCTGCTGCCTTGAAGGAGAGATGTTTAAAATTTGGAAGGCTCTAAGATCCTCACTAGGAATAAGCTCAAGAGCCTTATCAAACTTGTACCTTAGCCTTGACACAAGCACAAAATCTTTGCTCATAAGTGTGACCCTGTGAGAAAATCCTCAGCAACTTCCTGAAGGCACATCACAGCTTGAGATTGCCACCTTACTGAGACAAAAGTTTTGATATTCATCATGCTTACAAGTCTATCTGATATCTCTTTGACAACTCTCATGAAAGAGAGATTTGGAATCAGTAGTAGACAAGTAGACTTTTGTGCTTTTCTTATTTCTCTTAGGGATTTCACTTGATAAATCAATTTTTTTCTAGAATTGGGCCTCTGACGAGGTAGTGGAGGGGGTGCTTTCTCTGCATCTTTCTCAACATCATCTATTTCTGGATCAGTTGGGGCTTGGTAGACCTTCCTTGCAGTGAAGCGGTTCGGGACGGGCAACAAGAAGAGCAGCTTCTAAATACCCTTCGAGGCTCCCGTGCTGCTCAATTGGGGCTGGGGCAAGCACAATCAGAGACAACAACAACCCACAGCCAGAAACCAAACAAGAAAAGGGGCACCACCTAGTTGTAAATGCGAACTAGGACACACGTGATATCTCCTTGTACTCAAACGCACAAAGAGAGGGGAATGCAAGATAGCCACACACACCAAACACAAACATTCACCACGCCAGAGAGAGGTAAAGCGCACAAATCAACTTGAGTAACTCATTCTTAGCCTTAAAGACTAGATGCACACAAAGCTTGATGAGAAATAGAGAGACAACACAAAACTTGACCTTGTTGCCAATACACAAATTGTCTTAGGGTCACAGGAGCCCTCTCACCGAGCACCCTCTTACAATTGACCTTTTAGGCAAACAAATCAACAAGCCCTCAAACCACCAAGCATGAAATGGCACAACAAACTTCAAGGACAATATACCTTCAACCACCTGATGAGCCAACTTATCAAGTCAATTTGGAGAGAAGAGTCGTAGTTGCAGCATACAATTGCACCCAAAACTATGAATCTTATTTATGGACAAGAGTAGGCTACAAGTGTGATTGCAGAGTATAGTATCACTCCACTCCTCTAGATGGCATAACTAACTTCAAGCTTCTCCAGGCACCTATGTGTAGTGATGGAATAGAGCACTCACAATGCACACACTCTACACAACTAGGCTTGAAGAGTGGTGTGTTATGTGTTGAGAATGGTGTGGTATAGTGTGATCATGTGATCATTTACAAGGGATAGAAGGGCTTTATTTATAGGTTTTAGAAGCCCTGATTTGGATTAGGCCTAATCAAGTTTATTTGAAGGAATAAAAGATTATGCATATTTTTAGTTTTTTTAATGAGGGTGGGTCTCTCTTGTCCTTTGAGTCACATGGATGTGGGCTCAAGGGAAGAGAATTATTGAGGATGAAATGAGAGAGGATTGAGTGAATAATTTGGGAGTGCCTACTCTAGTAGAGTGACACAAGAACTTGTTGCATCATGTAAGCCCACATAGGATAATTGTCCCTATCCAATCTATCCTCAACAGGAAACATATTGAACACATCTGTGTTGTTGTCAACCATGGTAAAGTCATGCACCTGATGTGAAAACTGCTCGAAATAAGGAGGAACTAAGTAAGATCAGCATGTGCTATATATAGCACAGCCCGCAATAGATTGTATAGGACCTGTTATGCGAAAAACGGCACTGACAAAAATTATGCACTTAATGACAAAACTGCCTGTGCAGACATGTTTTGCAGTGGAAACGGAGGCCGAATTGAGCCTGAAGCAAAATCTGAGCAAAATGAGCTCTAACTGTTGGAATTGGGTTTGCAGAGAAACACACATAGCTTAGAGAAGATGAAGGAAGCTCAAGGCACACAACTGAGAGTGTGTTACTTAGCGTACAATGTAAAGATAGATAGCCCTAGAGTGATGGGCGTATATACAATGCACGGGGAAAAAAACCTCCTAAAGAGGGAAAAAATGCCCCGACAGTCCTAGTGTGTTCACACACCACTACCATATGTATATGGTAACACATACTCTTAGTTGTGTGCCTTGAGCTTCCTTCGTCTTCTCCAAGATGTGTGTGTTTCTCTGCAACCCTAATTCCAACAATTGATATCAGAGCAGGTTGCATCCTCATGGGCTTAGTTGCCAGCAGCTCCAGCACACGCCTGCTCACTTTCTTCGATTTCAGTGAGCTTTGGTGAGTGTTCGTAGGTCGATAAAAATTTCGGGGGACCTCGTAGAGCTTAGCCTACTCAGCTTTCTGATTTGGGCTCATTTCGGCCTTTGTTTCCACTACAGGCAGTGTTGCATATGCTATTTCGTCATTTTGTGCAAAAATTCTGTCAGTGCCGTTTTCTGCATAACAGGTCTTTTACAGTCTTCTATGGTTTATGCTATATAGCATGTGTTGTTCTCGCTTCATTTATCCACTTTTCGGGCAATTTTCACATTAAGTGCAACATTTACCATGGTTGACAACATAAAGATGTGTTCAAGATGTTTGCTGCTGAGGATAGATTGGATGGGGACAATTACCCTATGTGGTCTTACATGATGCAACATGTTCTTGTGTCAAAGTGCGTTTGGAATATTGTGCAGGGCATTGATGTACATCCTGGTTCTAAGGATGTAGGCGATATTGAGGATGTTGCAGGTCTTGTTGCAAGAATTTGTGAGTGCGCAAATGTGATGCGTGTACAGAGAGTGAGAAGGGGGGAGAGAGAGAGAGTACACAGGATGTGGGTGGAGCTCCCAAATCTCACTGTATGAGCACAGTGTAAGAATGAGTGAGAGCTCCTTATTCTTTGTATGTATAAAGAATAAGGTGATAAATGTGGGCGGCCGAACACTTCCCGGTGGACACGGGAAAAGCACGGTGAGGCACACCGCCTTTACCTAAGATTCTCCCACTAAAGGTTGTGTGCCGATAAGTGGCTACAAGAGTAACCTACAACTAGTATATACAAGAGGTGAGAGAAGATGACTCTCAACTATGCCCACTGGCTCACTCCAAACATGCTCTAGTGTAGATGCAACATGCATATCACTAGGTCTAGAGCTACTATGACACTCCTGATGTAGGTATCAAGTGACAACCTGCATGGCTCCACAATGCACAATGCCAGTGTCAGTCATAGCACGACTGACAACTCCCACTGCAAATGCACTAACCATATAAGCAAGATCAGGTCTCAAGACCAAAAGGTCAGACATGAGAGACCAGAAAGCCGACGAAACATGCACTATGTGTGACAACCTATCCCTGTCAGCAACCTCACTGCCATATGCATCCTCATCAGAACCACCTGACTTTGCATCACCATGTCAGCATCCTCTGGCAAAGGCATATCTGCTGAGAATGACTGCAAAATAAAAAAATCAGCACCATTGCAATCACACACAGCTGTTTGAAGGAAACTGTTGTCCTCAAACATATCAGATGCATCATAGAACAATGGTCTCTCACTCAACTGATGTCACCTCAATTGATGAATGACAAAGTTGTGCATCCCCAGAGACACCAGTGTCTATGTGAATGTCAGTCACCACAAGACAAATGCACAATCTGCTCTCCATGCAGCACATACACAAAAGAGACACGTCTCATCTCTTGCTCCAAACATAGCTGCAAACACACAGAGACTACACTGCCTCGTGTGTCAGAAATATGGAAAGGTATACCAGACCACTCCTAGCACCTTCGGCTATCATTAGTGATCCCCTATGCATCTGAAATGATCGCTCTCCAAGCAGTACACAATGTCCACTACTCTGCAATTGACGCACTAAAATGAGACTCTGGTTGAGTCCTGGTACATAATATACATCTCGTAGCATAAGAAATGCACCGCTAGGTAAAGACATGCATACATCTCCAGCACCCTCTATGTCATATGCTAAACCATCATCAAACTGCTCACAACCAATTCTCCCACTAGAGAAAGAGCAAAAAAAATCATGACATGGCGTCACGTGAAAAATTGCATGCTTGTGTGCGTATGTCGCACATGCCAATGCAAGGAACTTGCCGATACACTGTGTGCGAGCTACAAATGGCTCCAAGCACACAACAAGCCTAAACTAGTAAGCTCAAAGATGGTGTTGGTGTGTCACTCACCGCTCTACGCTTCCTGTCATGGAGGATTCCTCGCCACGAAGAAGAGGGAGACACCGCTACGCCTCGCTCAACCACCTTGCCACCGTCGTGCCACCGCAATGCTCGATCGCACACTCTCTCTCTCTCTCTCACGCATACACACACACACAAGGAGATGAAGAAGAAGAAGATGGAGAGGGAGCAAGAGCACTCTTCAATTGCACAAATGAGAGAATGAGTGAATTTTAGGTTTAGTTGACTTTTATATGAGCTCACCCCATTCACACTTGGGCTCCCATGCTTAGCCAACTAATCCCTTGAATGTTCCAGTTAGAGTGCGCCTCTCATCGGCGATCACTCTTACCCTTTCCCTATTGGACCGACAAGCCCGGTACTTGACTCTACAAGTAAATAATACAACATCCGTCGTAGGTGATAGGGTGTCCGTGAGCCGTGAGGGTTAACATGCACCCCTTCCTGATGTAGATTCCGTCCTCGGAAGCTATTGAGTTGAAGCTTGTTCGTCGAGGTGGAAGAGCATTTGAGATGAATGTCCTTAGCCTTCTTCATTCACTGCAAAATCAAACAACATTGGCACAGTAATTGCATTCTCATATAGAATTAAAAAGCATATGCAGTTGTAGGCAGACAAATTGATTGGTAGCAGAATTTTAAACCATTTGTCAGTAATAAACATTAAATTTCAATATAATCAAATGCATAAACAAATTTAAAGGTAAAAATTAAACACGTATGGGGTCACTAATTTAACGGTCAAAAGGTACTAGAGATTGACTATTAATACCATGGGTAAGCTTCTTAATTTTCTCTGGTCAATTAAGTTGTTTAATCACGAGAGCCAAGTATTTCATGTTCGAGGGCTGACTAGAGGCTATACCTAGAAGACCTTGTAGTTAAGCTACGATAAAAGGAATTGCTCATGAAATCATCGCCTGACTTATTTCCTTTTCTTTGACCCCCCAAAGTCTTTTCACAGTGATTCAATTTTGATGTGTGTGCTTATTTTGTATGCCTTGGGTTTTTTGCTTTTCAAGGAAAAGCGCCCACACTGGGAACCTCTAGGGCTCTAGTACCATAGGCGATACATGTGAGTGAAGTACCAAATCAAGCTGGGATTTCTCTTCCAGCTTAAGATTTTACATTGTGGCACTTTGAATTTTTTTTTGTTCCTTTTCAGCATTTTAATTTTGTAACTTTGGGGGGGCATATAGCACTGTTACCCTCCCCAGGCTCATCACACTAGTAAACTCCCTTTATAATACTTAAGCTAAAGGTCAATAGGGACTAAGCCCACTAGAAAGCCCTAGTACATTTCACACAATGCTGCCTAAATCGGATTAAGAACCTAAGTAACCGTTAATTATTAGAAAGGCATTCCCCATGGTATTAAGAGAAGATTTCTAACACCTAGCTTGGTCAAACTAGCTTAGTTGGACTGCTTGATTTTTAAATCTAGACAAGTGATTATCATAAAAAATTACATTGAATTTAATGTTTGGTACTAAGCAAATGCGCTGAATATTATGCTACCAATCACAATCAAAGTAGACAAACATGGATGCAAAAAGATAAGGGCCAATGCTAATGGGCAAGAAACGTCTGTTTGTGTTGATGGTCACGCTTGATTTAAAGTGTGAACGAGAAAAAGATCCCATGAAGGTCCAAATCCTAACAATAGCAATACGTTCTTGTACACACTAAGAAACACAAAGAATACCTCTAGGAGGCACATCAGTGGGAAAAGGTACCAACACTTATTGAACACAAGAAAAAAAACAAAGGAACCCTAACCTAATTATTTGCACTCCCCCTAGAGAGTCAAGGGAATAGGATATTGTAGAGATTGGGGGGAACCCTAAGGCTAAACCCCTATCCACTTCATCGAGATAAACAAAGTCATCATCCATGAGATCATATGTGCCATCTGTGTAGTCATGTAAATCTTCTTCTTCATCATAGGTACCCATGTTTACTAAGAAGGTCACTAGACGCCTATAGTCATCTTGGTCAAAAGGGGAGGCTTGTGCAATGGGAGACACACTCTCTACTAAGTATGGATCAGTCGTGGTCAAGAGACGTATCGGCCATTCTAACTCCTCAAAATTCCTCTCACATGCTACCGTACCTACCAAATCCCATTCACATGCAAGCACCGGAAAGACCATGTGAAACATTTGTGAAAAGTAATGAGGGTACCTCTCACCCAAGGCAGGAGTGGATGACTCTAGCGTACTAGCCATATCTGTACACACAAATAGATGATGGTTAGAGTTCAAATATTACAAGGGTCGTGTTCTTGTGCCTAATGTGTTTTTATGATTTTGTGTTATGGCTCTTGCTCTTTTACTTTTTTATTTTGTTTTTGTGAGTATAAGGCTTTATATATACATTCCCTAAGATTGAAGATTGAGAGGTTAGGGAGGAAGGTTGAGGGGGAAGTAAGTGAATGATGGATGTCAGCAAACACTCCCCCCTTCCTTGGGTAGATCATACCTTTTGGAATGTTGTCGTCACATTTTGAAACCAATTGTTCCAAGTTGTTATGGGTGAAGGCTTTAACCAATAGTTTTCGACTGCCTTATGCATTTCATCTAGTTTCAAGGGTGGTAAGGTACTCTCCCATGATTTTATTTGCAACATTGTTGTAGGTGGTGAACTTACAACGGGAGGTGCAAACTCTTTCTTGCTTGTATGGATATGTACAATGGTAGGTGGAGGTTGTGTTGAAGCTTCTATTTCCGTATAGGAACTACATGAAGAGCAAGAAGCTTCATTTGATTTCGATGTCCCTGAGCTAGGTGGAACAAATCGTTCTTTCTTTGGTACCCAAACTAGCTTTGGAGCAAGTGTGTAGCATTCCATGATTTTTCTCCTTTCCACGATCTTCAATTTGTTTTGGAGCCACAAGATTGAGCTCACATGGGCCCGATGACAAGTAAGAGCACAATTTACGTTTTGGCACCCAGATTTGATCATTTTCTTCATAGTAGCCTTGGACTTCCAATAGTTTTTTAGGAATCCAACGCAACGTTTCTTTACATTTCTTGGGGCGAATGGGACGTCTCTTACCAGGCTCTTGTCTTTTAGCACTGGCTATGGTCGCTAAAGAAGCTTTAGGGACCCACTTGTATGTTTTCTTTGTTATATTGTGATGGGTCTTGTGTGTCTCAAGCTTTATTTCAGCTACATCAATTGAAGCTCTAGAGACTTGGGATATGGGAACATATGGTTCAACCTCTTGGACATGCAATGTTTTGGGTTTTATTTCCTTAAGAGGCAATATCTCAGGGAGTATGGCTTGAGTGGCAGGGCTAAGAGTTGGTTTCTGTGTTGTGACACCCCCTGTCCCCCAATCAATAGTGCATTTGGTGGCTATCATCCACGTTCGTCCTAGATTTATATTACCCTCCATAGTTCCGACAGGCATGAACAAAAAGTCTTGAGCTACAACCCCATTGTCATAATAACTGACAGAAGTGTGCCAGATTCCAAAAACCGAAGCTTCTTTCTTGTTGACACCCTTGACTTGGATAATACTCTCAGATAGAGGTGGCTTCCCTAACTAACACCACACCCCATATGATAGCAAATTATATTTAGCACCCAAGTCCAATAAGGCGTTATATAACACTTTTCATAAGTGCTGTTTAGCTCAACAGGGTATCGTAGAGGTGTGTCAGAGTCCAACCAATCCTTGTCGATTTCAACGTGGAATGCATATGTGACTCCAAGGTTAGCCTCTCGTTTTCATCTTATGCATTGTTGTCGCTCCTTAGCCTCAGCTTGAGCTTGTATCTTCTTCAATTTTGTTTGTGCCTTGGCTGCCTTTTTTGTATGGATGGCATGTAGCTCCTCTTGCCTTAAAGGATCATAGTATATTTTAAATTTGCTCCCATTGAGGAATCCAATGGTTTCAACTCCATCAAGAGTCTCCACACGAATGGTTCCTTGTGGGGTGATCTCACATACTCTATATGGTCCTTTTTCCTCATATTTCAACTTTTTCTTTTCGTTACGCACTCCATACATAAGGACTTTATCACCAACATTGATATATTTGTTCTTTAGATGACGGTCAAACCATTTATTCCTCCTATCTTTCTCCACAAGTGCATTTTGCACAGCTAATTGCCTCTCTTCATCTAGCCTTTCAAGGATATATAATCGCTCAACTAAGGGGTTACCATCCCAACCTTCTTGAGAAGCTACTCGAAGACTAGGAACGACAAACTCCCATGGCATACCGCTTCTTGGCCACACACCATCTTGAATGGTGTACAGTTAATGGCAACTTTGTACGCAATACGATAAGCCCATAGAGCTGATGTAAGCTTTAAATCCCTATCTGTGCGATGAGCTTCCACCATTTTGGTCAAGATAGAGATTAAGGTCTCGATGGTGCTCTTAGCTTGGCCATTTGCTTGTGGATAATAAGGTGTGGACTTATGGTGAGCTATCATAAAGTTGGTAGTGAGTTCTTTTATTACTCCATTTATAAAATGAGTACCATTGTCACTCACAATCTCAAAGCGACAACCAAATCTTGTAATAATGTTCTCAAAGATAAACTTGGCAGTTGACCTTGCATCAGCCTTACGTGTCACCCTGGCTTCCGCCCACTTTGTCACATAGTCAGTGACAACGATAATATATCCAGATTGAGGGCTACGAGCTGCTAGACTAATTGGGCCTACAAAGTCCAAACCCCATTTTCCAAATGGTTGAGTCACTTTAACAGGATGTAAGGGCTTCCTATCCTTTCGTTGTGTGATCTTGTAACGTTGGCATTCATCACATCCTTTTGCAACCATTTCTTTTGAAAGGGTTTAAGGAGATGCGATACAATCTACATTTCTCAAACACTTTTCGTAAGCATGATAGATGTTCTTTCCAAGAGGAATAAACACAAAGATCATATAAGAAAGCTTCACAAAACTCCCTCAAATATTCTCTAAAAGCAGTGCTTATTAATCTTTGAAAGGTAGCAGGGGCATTGGTTAAGCCAAAAGACATAATACGAAATGTGAACACTCCAAATTCGGTTATAAAGGTTGTTTTAGCTTGGTCCTCCAACGCAATTGTGATTTGATTGTATCCAGAGTACCCATCTAAAAAGCTATAAGCTTCCTTCCCTACAACTCAATCAAGAACATGTTCTGATTATGGCAAGGGGTAATGGTCCCTCCTAGTGGCGGCATTGACCTTCTTGAGATCCACGCACACTCTGAGTTTCCCATTCTTTTTTGGCACAATCACTATTGGAGACACCCATTGGGTAGGGTTGTTTTGCTGAACTGGTTTAGCCATGCTATTCATGGGGATTGTGTGTTGCACCACGGAAAGTGGAACACCTTTCATATCATGATAAGTCCAGGCAAATATATCCCTGAATTCCTTGAGAAGTTCTTTAAGTACACACTCCTCAGTCTCTGTCAGATCTTGGGCAATGAAAACAGGTTTGGACTCTTCTCCTGGGTCTGCTAACTCTATTTCCTTAACTATCGCTAGACCGTCATAGACTCCATTGCTCCCATCGACAGGTTTTCTTTGAGCCTTTGTATACACAATTTTACGTTCCTCTGTGGTATAGGATTTGAAATGTTCAAGTGCAGGGTGTAAGTCTGTGGGGTCCTGTTGTTTTGTGGACTTTGATTTCACTTCCGATTCCTTTTTTTGTTGAGCTAACTCTTGATTTTGTCGTCTCCTTATAGTACAGATCAACTTTGGCTTCTCTGTAGCCTCTATTTGTGCGATGTCAATGTGTTGTGGACTACACCACATAACTCTTTGAAGGTATCCACCTCAATTATCTACCAACTTTCGATGAGCATCACATGCCCCTATATAATTAAGCCGTTCTGCGGTAGATTTCTTTTCATTTATTCTAGCACATACATTTGCTCGATATCGTCACCTCTTATATCTCTTACTCTTCTTGTTTAATTCTCAATTACGGCCGATTTCTAGTGAAGAGTCACTAGATGAATCACTACTTGTGTCTTCTGCTCCCTTGGATAGATTGTCATCTAGGTTACCAACTGGGCTCTGAATGGTTTGTCCCCACATTTGCACTAAGATTTAACGCAGATCCTTCGTCCTTAGAGTGAATTTCAACTGATGATTCTGACCTAAAATCGTGTGGGCTATAGTCTTGTGAGGTGCTACTGGTTCCAATGCTAGTCAAACTTTCATCTTGTAGGTTATCAAAAGCTATATGCATTGCTTCTAGCATGTTTAAGGGTAGAAGTGGTGGCATTTCATCACCCTCAGGTGTTACCCAGGTCGTCCCCCTATTTCCCCAAGTGTCTATGGTTGCTGCTAGGTGGACCCAATCCACATTGTCCGACTCAGTCATCCCAGGTAGTACATCCATATAAGGAGAATCTTCCCCAACATCAGTGTTTGCTTTACACGTGTAACAATACTGCAATGGGGCCGAGTGAAATGTGGTGTCAGATCTATGATCAATTATAAACCTGTTTCCTAGAGGATGTGCTTGACCAGTAACAAGATCCACTCAAATGACAGAATCTTGGAATTGCAAGTAGACATGGTTTTTAGACCAGTCATGCACCATTTTTTCTTCCCTCATGAAAGGACATCCTAAAATCATTTCCGATGCCATAGTGTGTTTGGAGAAATCCATAACAATGAAGGTAATCCTTATTTTATGTCCAAAGACCTTGATCTTGAGATCTTCTAGCATCCCAATAGGTTTAACAATAGACCCATTGGCCACATTCACTACAATGGTTGTGGTCGCAAGGTGAGGTCTTCCCAAAGTTTCCCATCAATTTTTAGTCACAATGCTCACCCTAGTGCCACCATCAAGGATTCCCTTCACAGTTAATCCCTAAGTAGTGATTGGTATGGTTGCATTGGATTCATCACCCTCAAAGTATTGTCCCAACTTGTTAACATGTATTTCTATAACAAGGTTCTCATCTTGGTTGGGTTGTGGATCTAGGTGTTCCTTCTCTATTGGCATCTCCCCAACTCCATCCATCTATGAAAATTGTGGTAGCCCAAACTTTAGTTCTCCATTGAGGAAGGCTCGAAGAGCTGAGACTAGCTCAGGATCTTTATATAGTTTGGACATGATGGTGGTTCTAACTTATGAAGACATGAAATCCATCAATTTGGCAATGTTTAACGGCACCTTTTGGACTTCAGTCCCTTGACATGGGGAAGATGGGATCTCCATTTCTTCGATAGGATCAAGTAGTCCCTCTGTAAACATCCTTTCCATCAAGAAGTGAGTACGCCCACTTTCCCATGACTTTAAGTCACTTTCTTCTTGGATGACACTAGGTATGGCTAAGGGTCTATGGACTTGGAGAGGTTGATGTTGCATAGGAAACACGGTGACTGTAATTTTGATCTGCCTAGGTACTGGTTCTAGATCCCTTTGGGTATCTTCTACCAAAATCCTTAATTGCTTGACTCTCTCAATCTCCTTTGTAGGGTTTGGATAAGTTCCTATCTTCTTCTTGGATCCTGGCCATTGTGGCTCATGAAGATCTTCCTTGTTGGTTTCTATCTTAGTGGTCATTTTGGTCTCCATGGTTTCACCTGAATCAGAATCCTCTTCAGCGTCGTTCATATATACGGGGTCGTCACCAGTCCCTATGTTGGTCTTTGAACTGGGGTCTGACTTCGCTGCTTTTGCGATCTCTTCCTTCGTGTTTTCTTCTTTTTTTGAGATTGGGCAATTGATGTTGTGTCTCTTTCCTCAAGAATATAATTTTGTTTTTGGAGCATCGATCGTGTGAGTACGTTTACTGGTACCACATGTGTACTTTGTGATGGCTCCTCGGTAACTTCAATCAAGTTTAATGGAGTGATCTTCGGTGCATTTGGATTATTTAGACATTGGGCAATCAAATGATCTATGCCACATCGATTACACATGAGTATTGGCATTGTAGATGTGCTCGCTTGATTGGTTTGCATTAGTGTGGCGTTCTTTTGTAGCCTAATAGGACACTCGGCTACACGATGCGGACCTCCACACTCATAGCATTGAAGAGGTGGTCTCTTAGCAGTGTAATTGATATTTTGGACTCTTGCAGCAAGAGCAGCTACTTGATATACAGGTTTGACTTGTCCCCAATAGTCCTCCATGTAGTATTGTGGACTTTCTTCAAGCATCCATCCCATAGGCAATATTAGAATCTATATCTTCCTCACAGCCTTCCAAACAAGCAATAGATGACTCACAACCCACTTGATTCACAAAAGTGATTCTTGGATGTGGTGGTTGCGGTCCTAGCACTGGAGGTGGTAAGGGTGTTGTTTGAACAACATTTTGGGCCCTAGGGACCATGTGTTGTGTTGTTTGTTCAAGAGGTGGGGCTGACATCAATGCAGGCACTCGAGGTGTGTCTGTCCATGCTAAGGTTGGTCTATTGGCCATCACGCGCTTAAATACTATGCAATCCTTAGCTTGATGACCATACCTCCCACATGCATTGCAGTTCCCATTGAATTTTACTCTAAAAGTAGCGCATTCATTGGTACTATGCGGTCCATAGCATACTGAGCACCATTGTTGCTACCTTCTTGGATACATATGATTGTTCTGTGGAGCACGATTGTCTCTAAGACTCTCTTGAATAGCCTTGGTGAGATCTGCTAAAGTCATCTCAGATATCTTTGGCTCCTTAGCAATAGGCTTTAGGGTCATTCACTGATGCTTGATGCTTGCGAGCTAATAGATTTAGGCTCAACAGACACTCTTTCTCCTTGAATCATTAAATTATCCTCGAATTGGATCGCATTGGTGGTGTCTGCTTCCCAAGTGGTGATACCTCTAATGACTAGGCCATTGTAGATATCCTCATGTCGTAATCCCCTAATGAATCTATCAAGAAATTAATTATTATTGAAGCGGTCATTTGGATTACAACGAGAATTCAAATGCTTCAAGTGACTTATAAAGTCTCTCACCGACTCTCCTTCCTCTCGTTGGGCTTTCTGGAGCTGAGAGGCTACACCCCAAAGCACTCCCTCTTGTATGTATTCTTTTAAGAACAGTCTCCTAAGAGTAGGGTAAATCGTTTTTTCTTCCACCCTTAGGGTTCTATACCAATCCCCTGCCTTCCCACTTAAGGTTAGGCTTAAAGTATTACTCTTATGCAGGTCATTGTGTTCTCCTAGAGAATCACATATTTGTTAAAACACTTCAATATGCTTTCTCACATCCCCATCTCCACTAAATTTTTGTGTGAGCTTGGCTATTTGTATTGCCTTACTTCTAGGCTCTCTATCAGGTGTGTTACGCATATTCTCGGCAATAGATCGACCAATAGCTTGAGCAAATATTGCCAAGTCACCTAAGTGAGCAGGCACCGTGGGTGAAGGCGCTCCAGAGACTACATGTGGAGTAGGTATTGGCATTGGGCTTGGCATGTAGGAAGCCCTTGGTTTCCACGTTGGGTACGATGTTGTGCCATGTGGTGGTCCATAGTTGATATGTGTGGCCCTAGGCATAGCAGACGTCGAATGTGACATGCTAATGCTAGCCGGTATAGTCTCATGGAAATAAGAACTTGGGTGTTGTGGTTGTGGAGCATAGGTAGTTGAGACAATGGGAGGAGTAGGGACTACATGAGTACGAGGACCCATGGGTGTATACGATTGGTACACACTCGTAGGTACTGTTGTAGGCATTGAGCTACCATGTAGTGGTGCTTTACTAACAAATGAGGTCCATGGTGTGTTTCTTGGCATGCCCATCATTGGGGTAGGCATGGTAGCCATGGTGTCATCAAGGGAATGATGAGCTAGAATTTGAAAGGTAAAGCTATCACTTGTGGGCTCAGATTGCACTGAGACCCCTGGAGAAACAACATATGGAGGATCCATCGGACTTACCGAGAGAGTCTCCAGTTGCGATAAGGTCGGTTGTTTAGCCTTTCCTATATCCAAGAATCTCATGAGACCCGTTGAAGGCATGTTGATCCCCTTGTTCTGTCTCTCTAACTCAATGACCCTATGGATGACCTCACAAACTCTTTGTTGTTGCTCCTCCACACTAGTAGCACCCATTGTGGATTGTAGAACATCTAACCAACCCACGTGATAGGTGTGACCTGTGTATAGGTCGGTCAGTGTTTCCGTTTGTAGTTCGTACTCCCAGTTCTCATTTAAGAACGCTCCATCTAGGATTGAGGTGCTAGGGGTGTCCTTTGAGCTAGATGCAATGTTTCTTTCTAGGGGTCAGCCCTTAGCAGTTGCTAAGTCAGGAGCACTCGATTGCTCTCTTAGCAAGGATATTGACATAGGGGCTTTCTCTTTTAACTCTCTTCATTGCTCCGCCTTGCGTAAGCTCTCAATTTCCTTTTCCCTTGCAGCAAGGATATATCGCTCAACCTCTTGCACTTCGGGAAGGCTTCTACCATCGGGTAATATGACCTCGGAGGGAAATAGCTCTGAAGATTCAGGAGATGCAGTGAATTAAGTATTCATGTGCACATTCTCTAAGGGCATAGGGTCTACGTTGGTCATGAATGGAGAATTTACTTCCCCACCCCCCTCATTTACATCATTAGCTCCATGTTCGGAGCGAGTGGCTCTACTAAAAGTTTCCTTCAGGCGGCTAAGCACGCTCGTCTCGGACCGCGGGCCCATGTCATGCATGTCTTGGCTTGAGCTATCGGGATTAGGAATTGGGAAACCCTCCATGACGTCGTAGTCAGAGGAAGAGTCACTAGCCGCTATGTTTGGGTCTTGGTTTGTACTGCCTTGGGTCCCCGCCGAGGGCCCGGAACCTAAAGTAGGTGGATATTGAGAACTCGCGTAAGTCGAAATTCTCTCTAGTTGTTCCGTATCTAGCACATGACCAGAGCGCAGATGCATGTGCCTTTGGCACCCTACAAGCATTGGCGAATAACCTCGAAGGTTAACCGCTTGCTTTTTTAAGCGTCCGTTTTCACTCGTGTTTTTTATGTTTTTAAATTTTTTTTTAATGTTTTTTAATGATCGATTTTTTTGATTAAAGTGTGTGATAGCTCAAAACGAGCGTATCACTTAGAGGGTTGCGGTGTGCTTTACAGCACAACGTTCGGTCACTTGAAGCTCCGTTGGTCCTCAAAAAAATCGATTTTTAGCTACGTGTGAAGCTAAAATTTGTAATTTTGAAGGGCGATAGATGTCTCAGCTTGAGCGTGAGCTTGGGCTTGGGTCTGGGAGATATTCCCAATCCCGGTCCTACCTTTAAAAATTTTAATTTTTTTAATTTTTTTAAAAAAAATAAAAAAATTTAAGGATAAGGTCGCCGCAGCCTGCGTGAGAGCACACACACACTCTACCTACCTACTCCCAACTAATACACCTATTGTTACACACTAACACACTCTATTAGCTCTCACAAATCTACTTCCTACTTACTGTACATTACATTACACATAACTAATCACCTTAATACTAACACCTTACACAGAGAAAAAAACACAGTACCTTTAAAAACTCCATTAACAAAAACAATACACACTAGTAACACAATTCCTTCTTCTCAACACACACACCCTCCTTCCTTACCTTTCCTACAATTGAAATTGCACCACAAAAGAAGCACAGAGTGCCATTCAAGCTTAGTGTATGGAATTCCCCGGCAACGGCGCCAAAAATGTGCGCATATGTCGCACGTGTCAATGCAAGGAACTTCCCGATACATTGTGTGCGAGCCACAAATGGCTCTAAGCACACAACAAGCCTAAACTAGTAAGCTCAAAGATGTTGTTGGTGTGTCACTCACCGCTCTATGCTTCCTGTCATGGAGGATTCCTCGCCGCGAAGAAGAGGGAGACACCGCTACGCCGCGCTCAACCGCCTCGCCACCATCGTGCCACTGCAATGCTCGATCACACACTCTGTCTCTCTCTCTCACACACACATACACACACACACACACAAGGAGATGAAGAAGAAGAAGATGGAGATGGAGCAAGAGCACTCTTCAATTGCACAAATGAGAGAATGAGTGAATTTTAGGTTTAGTTGACTTTTATATGAGATCACCCCATTCACACTTGGGCGCCCATGCTTAGCCAACTAATCCCTTGAATGTTCCAGTTAGAGTGTGCCTCTCATCGGCGATCACTCTTACCCTTTCCCTATTGGACCGACAAACCCGGTACCTGACTCTACAAGTAAATAATACAACGTCTGTCGTAGGTGATAGGGTGTCCGTGAGCCGTGAGGGTTAATAATGCTTGTCTAGTAGAAAACGCGTAGACAATGTGCTAAGACACAAAGTAGTCTGAAGGTAAGCTAGACTCAAAAGTGACATGCTTGTCATATGCATACTCTCTAGCATCTGTCCTCATAGTAGCACCATGCATCTGTCTCTTTCGCTGCCTCATACACCTAAAGCAACGACGCCTAATATGCCCATAATGGCCGCAGTGCCAACAAGTCTGTCACGATCGTGAACGAGAACTGCCTCTAGCCTGAAGTGTCTCCATATCCTTACCAAAACTATGGCAAACAATGCTCGAGATCACAAGACTACCCCACTTGAGAGAAAAACACTGTCTCAAGCAAAGAAGGTGACCTAAAGGTCAAGCACACTAGCCTGTACAATAGGCATACATATCTGGCAAAATTTTGGCAGAGTCTCCCTTGTAGTTGGAGAAAAAACTCAAGAGTAAATCGCAATGGAGACAACAACAAATGCCCAAATGGCCAATCTGAGAATGTACTCATCCCAAATCACCTCACAAAGTCATACACTGAGCCAAACCGCTCTAGCCATAGTATCACTCAACGACGCCACAAATGACATACATATGTGAGTGAAAAACTGCTGCCAAAATGTGTC
The DNA here is from genome assembly GCF_014529385.1 of Adiantum capillus-veneris. Classification (NCBI taxonomy): domain Eukaryota; kingdom Viridiplantae; phylum Streptophyta; class Polypodiopsida; order Polypodiales; family Pteridaceae; genus Adiantum; species Adiantum capillus-veneris. The sequence goes on from NC_140956.1 coordinate 122,723,026, forward strand.
AATGAATGAACAATGTGCCAGAAAATTGTAGCATACACAACTCTTCACTCCTGCGAGAGTGGGTACAAGAACACCAAACTATGTCCAAATGGACAAAACCTGTCAATGTGAGAGCTAAGCTCCATCACAAACTATGGCGAGTAAACTCCACCCACTACCCCACAAAAGCATACACAAAGCAAAATCTCAAGACACCTGCTGTGTCGAAACCGGTATGCAAGCCAAAACACTGCAGAAGATGTCCTCAACTGCAAATGGCAACACCTGTGGGAGTACTAGACTCAACTTGTCGTTGGGAGTCAAAACTGGAAGCTCCAAATGGCCGAGCACTCACAACGCTCAAGACCAAAAATGCAGAGCAAAACACGCTTGCAATGCACCACCCAAAAGGGAAAACACTGCACGCAAATTTGAGTGCTACAAGCAAGTGCAATCATTACAAGAGGTACTTAATATTAGCGACGCTCAAATGTGAAAACCCACGGCGTCGCTATGGGCATCGCTAAGTTATAAGTAACTTAGAGACACTTATAGAGACGCCCATAGCGACGCCGACAGGGATAAAAAAATAACCGAGAGCGTCCAAAAACTCAGATCTCAGATCTGAGTTTTTGGCCCGCGCTCAAGCAAGCAAAGATAAGGCGTGCTCTCTCCCTCTCTCTCTTTCTTCTCCACACACACACGCACACACACACACACACATGAAGAGAGGAAGGAGAGCCAGGTATGCTCCTTCCCTCTCCTCACTCTCATGTTCCCTTTCCCTCTTTCTCTCTCCCTCTCTCTCACACACACACACACATTGTGTTTTTTAGAGAGAGAGAGAGAGAGAGAGAGAGAGAGAGAGAGAGAGAGAGAGAGAGAGAGAGAGAGAGCACATGCATAAACAAAAAATGCACACACATATACATAAACAAAGAATGCACACACACACACACATTGAGAGAGGAAAAGAGAGAGAGAGAGAGAGAGAGAGAGAGAGAAGAAGAAGAAGAAGAAGAAGAAGAAGAAGAAGAGAGTCTTAACATCGCAGGAAACTATCCCAAGAGACTTGGAAGATCTAGTCGATGAGGAGTTGAACTCAAGACGTGTTATTCATGAGGGAAATGGCATAACCAATCTATCACACTTGGGTGATAGAAAAGTTATACCATTTTCCTCCTTTTATTGGCGTGCACACACACCCACACAAACACACACCCGAGAAGAATAGAGTTTAATTTAACGTCGTAGGAAACTAATTCAAGAGACCTTAAAGATCTAGCTGACGAGGAGTTGAACTCAAGACCTGTTATTCAAGAAGGAAATGGCATAACCAATCTACCACACTTTAGTGATAGAAAGGTTATACCATTTTTCTCTTTTTATTGGCACACACACATCCCCACACACACGAGAAGAAGAGAGTTTTAACGTCGTAGGAAACTATCCCAAAAGATGTTAAAGATTAGGTTAGATGTAGACTTACGTTAGATTAGATTTAGGTTTATTTAAGTTAGATTAGATTAGATTTAGGTTTATTTTTAGTTAGATTTAGGTTTATTTACGTTAGATTTAGATTTACGTTATATTAGATTAGATTTAGGTTTATTTTGAGTTTAAGATTAAATTAGATCTAGATTTTTTGTGGTGTTTGATATACTACCTGATATGCCTAGATTGTTGAATGTAGTTTTAGTTCCCAATTTGTCCTAGAGTCACTGACAAATTTTGTGAGCACAGTGCACAAAACTTTGTTGTTATGCTCATCTTGTCCATTAGCATGAGGGTGATATGGGGTTGATTTATAATGAATAGTCATAAATTCATGTAGCAAGAACTCAATCATGCCATTTAGGAAATAAGTGCCTTGATTACTCACAATTTTGGTTGGAAGACCATAGTGCGTGAAAATGTTTTCGTACAGGAATTGTATTGTGGTGCGAGCATCATTCCTTTGGGTTGCCTTAGCCTCGATCAATTTGGTCAGATAATTCATTGCCACTATGATGTTTGAGCATGTGTTCTATATGTGGATGGAGAGATAGGTCCCACAAAGTCTAATCTCCACTTGGCAAATGCACATGCTCCCATCATTGGTCCAGCGGCATGTGATCTCGTTATGCCGATACTTTAGTACATTGACATGGGTCACAATGTTTTAGATAATGTTCCGCATTGATAAATAGACTAGGCCACCAAATTCCTGCTAGGAGTATCGCTTTCACTAATTTTTCAGGCAAAAAATGTCCTCCTATTGGACCAGCATGGGATTGCTCAAGTATGGGCATGTACTCGCTTTCTATAGCACAGATTCTTCAGTTGTCATCTATCCCTCTCCAATAAAGTTGGTTTCCAATTAAAGCATAGTTTTTAGCTTCGTGTTGAATCGATTCTATCCTAGCTTTGTTCAGGCTTTCTGGTAGAACTCCTTGTTTTAGGTACTCCACCAGGTACTTCACCCATTTGGGTGCTATTGCTACCCTGAACAATGTAACATGCTCGATTGGTTTTTTGATTGTGCAAACATTACATGAGTGAACATGGTCATATACCTTTTTCTACATGTTGGGCCAATATACCCCAAGTAACATCGGTCTTTGATATGTTTGCGTGTTGGCATTATGTATGCCTATAATTTGCACATGAGCTTGTTGCAGATACAATTGTTTTTCACATGATTTGATACATAACCTTAGTATGCCACCTTGTCCTCGTTTATACAGCTGTTCCGCAATTAGTACGAGGTTGCAAGATTCTCAATGATTGATGGTTGATTCTCAACCTGCAATGAACCTATGGTGAGCAAATCATCTTCAACCCCTATAGGAGCTTCCCCATGTAGCATTCATGACATGGTCTGCTCTTTGATGTGTAATTCCTTTCTTGACCACCACCGTGAAATCAAACTCAAGCAATATTAAGAACCATCAAACGATGCGACATGTATTGCAAGGTTTGTTATAAGGTATAACAATTTTTTATGGTCCACAAAGAACACAAATTTATTGGCTAACAGGTAATGTCTAAACCTTTTTACAGAGTAGATCATTTCCAAACCCTCCCTTTATGTGGTAGTGTAATTTTGTTTATCTAGGTTGAGCTAAGATACATCTAATAGCATAAGCCAATGCATCAACATAAACATGAAAGATGTTGTTCCACTCAGGAGCTTTCAAGATTGGACAAGAATTAAGTCTCTGCTTCAATTGTTGAAATGCTTTCTCACACTCCTGACTCCACTCAAACTTTGTGATGAATGCATAGAGAGGTTTTGCAATGATCACGTACATGTAAATGAATCCGGGATAATATCACAATGTCCTATGAAGGCTTGTAGCTCTCTAACTTTTCTCGGTCGTGGAAGAGCAACAATCACTTGTATTTTTTCAAGATTAGTAGAAATGCCGTTGGTGCAGTCAAAGTTGGTCCGGGTTGGAAAATGGTCAATGCCAAGCAAAGGCAGCAGGCATATGTAATGCAAAAGGCTAGGGCAGGTACCAAAGTCCTCGACAGCCAAAGGGTAGCGGAAATGTATGCTCAATGCATTTTTCTAGGCCAAAAGAGCTGCGGGATGGTTCAGATGGGATGGCAGATGAAGGTGCCCCAAGTGCTCTATTAGTGTCCTAGAGTGTAGTGTTCGATGTGCTCTAGAAGCTGGTTCGGACGGCTCGTCAAACGGAGCCTCGGTGTGCAAGTTATTGAAGTGCAAAGGTAGAGTGTGTAGCAGATTCCTGACGGGATGGACATGTGTGGCTAGGCCAGAGAAGTGGATGTGAAGTGATAGGGCTGAAGTGCTCAATTTATGGAGCCTGTCGGTCTTTTTAGATTGATGATCGGACTCATGGTGTGCAAGTTATGAGCTGTCGAAGTTTGGCCGAGGGCCGGGTCTGTGCCCACTTGCCTGCATTCGAGAATGCACCATCTGGCATTTTTTTGGCCTTGCCAGGGTTCTCGGTGATAGTCTACATTATGTGGAGCTAACACAAATCTACGGTTCATCCATCGGATTCTCGGTCGGCTAGATACAACAAGATAAATTTGGGAGCATTTGGCAATGAAAGGTTTGCAAATGATTTTCTCTGTTTTTAATGGCCTTGGTTCGAGGGTGCCGAGGGACCGAAGTACATAAATGGCAAGTGTAGACGGAACCTGGAATGCGGAGTTCAATAGGTCTTTATTGCTTGGAGATCCAATCCCGGAGCAGTAAAGGGGAGCCTGGGGAAGAGGGCCAAAAAAAGGGTTTTTAATATATTTTCTGGAGCGTTTTTATGGAGCTTGAGGGTGCATTGATGCCACGTGGCACACGGACCGTCCACATGCACGGCTCAAGCTGGGATGAAGGGGGTACATAGGCTAAGGTGTGACACCATGTAAAGCATACGAGAGAGAGAGTTGGACCCTGTGGGGACTGAGGTCGGTGCTGTGTGCGCGCAGTCAAGTGGCGCATTCGGCGATTTTGGCCAGGACGGGCGGCGTGGTGGCGTGCCTGAGTAAGGAGGAGTCGGTGGCAATGGCGCGTTGTGCGCGTGGGGTCGAGGTGATGACGTGGCCTGCCAGTAGTGGCGACGGTTCCCGTGCCTAGCCCTTGAGGCCCCAATTTTTAGGAGGTGAGTCACCCCCCCCCCCCGCCCCCCAATAGCGACATCGCTATTGATTGGCAAGGGGAGGGTCCCGCAGCAGTGGCAGTGAGTAGGAGAGAGAGAGAGCTCGAGGACGGACAGAAGGACCAAGTGCAAGGAGACCAAGAGGCCATTTCAAGGCCGGCCGAGAAGGAGTGAAAGCAAGAATGAGGTGGCCGGCGCCCATTCGACGGGATCAAAAGGGGAGACCAAACGAGCAGAGGTGAAGGCAGGGCCAAGCAAGGATAGGCCGGGCAAAGGCCGGGACCAAAAAATGGTGAAGGAGAAGAGAGGAATAGAGAGAGAGAAGGTTGGAGGGAGTCGGACAATAAAAGGGTCAAAGAGGAGCCAAAAGGGCAGTGCAAAATTTGGATAGCCCCAATCAAGGGGGTAAAAATGATGAGGGAAAAAATAAAATTAGAAAAGCCTAGGGGCAATAGCGAGGTCACTATTGCTCCCCCCCAAGTGCAAAAGAGAGAGGAATTGAGCAAATGAAGCAAGGCGGTGCCCCCTTCCCAAAGATACCAAATTAGGGTACCAAATGGACCAATGAGAGGGCAATTTCCGAAATTGAAAACCCCCCCTATAAAAGTCCAATTTTCATCAAATTAGGAGCTTTTTTTGGGCTTTTTTGTGCCGTTTGAAGCCTGCAAAGTGGAGCTCTCTGACAAAGGAGTGTGCTTGTCAAAGCCCTTTGTATTTTCTTGTGAAAACGGCCATGGCGATGGCAGTGTAAGCCTGTGTACGTGCTTTGTGAAGTGCAATCGAGCCCCAGTTGCCCTGTCTTGTTGTTGTTTCCCCTTCCCCCCTTCTCTTTCTCTTGCTCTGGTGTTTCAACTCGGTGCCGGCAGTGTGGATGTGTGTGCCCCCCCGGATCGACGGTGTTTTGTGTGAGAGAGTGAGATTGAGCGGCTGTGTGCGCGTGTAAGGGTTGAGATAGACCGTGGCAGCAGGTATGCGTCGTGTGGTGAATTTGTGGAGTGTGTGAGTAGTGTAAATTGAGCAGTCCGTGGTCTGCTAGTGTAAAGTGTGTTTTTTGAAGGTGTTTTACGAGAGGATAGGGGTGTTGTGGATACCCTGAGCTATAGAGAGGCCCTTGTGTTTGTGCCGGGCGTGTTCCCCCATTCCCCGTCTCCATCTTCTAGAGTCCCCATCGAGGACTATGCTGATGCCCCTAGTTGAACTCAGAGTGGTGATTTTGGTGATGCCAAAGGTACGGCCTTTGAAGAGCAGGTGCTACTAGTGATGGATTGGACGGGATTTTCCATTTTCATTGGGGTTGAAGATGCGGAAACCTGGCTTCAAGACTACGGATTTTTCATGTTGGAAAGCGGTTTATCGAGAGAAGATGGTGCGGTATAGGTGTTCCCGCTCCTGGTTTGTGGTAAAGCGAGACTTTGGTTAGATAGCCTTGGTGATGGAGAAAAGGCAGATTGTGAAGCCCTGGAGGCGGATTTTTTAGGTAGATTTGTTGCGTATGTTCGATGGACTAGCTTTTTTTAGATTTAGGTTAGATTTTAGTGCATGTCAATGAAGGTGTGCTCATGATGGTAAGCATTGTATAAAAAACACTTGCTCATATGAAAAACAATGAAAAAGACCCCGTTTTTCTACATGAGAAAATATCTTGCGCTCACAGCCTCGATAGTCCATGCGGACCAGCAATTCCACCTGCATGTTCGACTGCTGCTACCATACAATAAGTCGTCATGATCAGCCAATGGAAGAGCAAATTGAGCCTACACAGAAATTAGTGATGCAAGATGACGATTCCAAGGGTCTCTCTCTCTCTCTCACACACACACACACACACACACACACACACACACACACCCCCCGTCAAATCTAGAGTAAGAATTAAGTGCTTCGAGTAGGCATTAGCTACATTGCAAGAATGGCGTACCTGCATGCTATAGACAAAGATCTACTTTTAAAAGATGTTAAGATGCTGTGAAATGCTACAGCTAGTGAAGAGGCAAAGGGGTTTTGTCCACTATATGTACTATCATGTAGACGTGGGTGTGTAGATTTCTTGTACCCACAAATATAGGAATTGACCAATAAAGATGAGATTATAACCCGGTGGTTCTGATCTCCGTGCACCTCTAGACCGAGGTGTGCGGGGATTGGACATGACTAGAGAATGTGAGGTAGTTTACAGTGTGAACACACACACAGAGAGAGAGAGAGATAAAAGACGAAGAATTCCAATAGAAGATTAAATTTGTTGTCAAGGTTATAAGATTTTTACCATCATTCTGAGTAGTGACGAGGATGTGGGCCGTCCAACCGAAACACCTATCTCTCAACGAGGATCTTATGTCCTTGTAATCAATGCAAGCATGCTATGCGACGGACAAGACATGTTTCTTTGTAGCACGTTCGCGAATTGGGCGAGTTCGATCCATCTATTATAGATCGAGTTGTTGCCAATTATAACTCGGCGGACTCTGACATTGGCCAACATGCAGCAATCTTGCAACCCAATAGACGTGTTCGTAGGCGCTTTGGTCAAGCAACATATGTGAGGCCACAAGATGTAGCCTCTGACAGCTCGGGGGATGATCATGCAGACCACATTCCCAACAAGGCAATGTTTGAGCTTGAGATTGATGAAATGATCGAGACGATCATGGATTCAGAAAGGCTTATCTATGACGATATGAAAAGTGAAGCCGATACGCCTGTGTCTAGATTGAAAGCGCTCCTGGTTCTTCTCAACATGCAGGCAAAGTTTGGATGGAGTGACACTAGCGTCACAACGCTTTTTAAGTGATCTATTACAATTAGTTTACTTTAATAAAACTCTAGATGTATAATGATCTGATAGAATGTGGGTAATCTACTATGGGACCATCTGACTGGCAAGAAAGATACTTTGGGAGCCAGGGTTGACCTTAGAAATGTGGATCGTATGGAGAAATATTGGCTGCAAACAGTGTCCGATTTGAACAGTCTAGTCGACGAACGGTCCTTTGATGAAGATCCTGTGGTGGCGGAACTCACTTACTTCGGCATGCTACAAGAGATTTTGAGGATCGACTATAGAGGATTTTTTGTCAACTTGTTCGACGTGCAATGGTTCAAGATAATCATGGAGGGTCGCAACGCTATTGTGCGTAGAGGAGAGTCTGGTTTTCTTGAGGTGGATTCAACTAAGAAATAGACTGACCTAAGAGACACTTTCGTACTACCCGAGCATTGTGAACAAGTAAGTATGTAAATAGTTAACATCCCATTTTAGAATTTATGTGCTTGGAAGCTCTCAATTTTGCTCCATTTTGTAAAAACTCTGGCTCTCTACGTACCTTCCATGTTGTATAACACTCTTTTGATTTTGCGCTCACATCCTGGGCAATCCATGGCCACATGCAGCTCCACCACTTGGTTTTTCGATTGCAAGATTTGCTTGTGTGCTCTCTCTCTCTCTCTCTCTCTCTCTCTCTCTCTCTCTCTCTCTCTCTTTCTCTCTCTCTCTCTCTCTCTCTCTCTCTCTCTCTCTCTCTCTCTCTCTCTCTTTCGACTAAAAATTCTGAGTTATCGACTTGCCTCTTCCATCACTCAAGTTGAATAGAAGAAGAACACGTTCTGTTGCTAATAGCCTTTGAACATTCCAAAGGTACAAGCACCTTCAAGTTCTACGTCAAAAAAGAAAGTGATGGTTGGGATTCTTGTAGGATTCTCCGTTTTGAAGAATTTTGCTCCGTTTTATAATATATAATTTGTTTACGTGGCTTTTTGTCCATTTCTATTTATATGTGTCATTGTATTTAATGGTCTTTGCGTCCACTCCAGGTACGTATGCTCTAGGTATGTTCTCACAAGTAGGGACGACGAGCACTGCGCTCCGGGTGCGATGGAGACTAAAGCTCGCGAAGGGAGTGATCTGTCTCTGCTCATAGATGCAGCTCGTCTCACCGCTAGATCTAATTGATCGGGTGAAAGAGACGTTAAGAAGCACTACTACTGTTTACTTAGCATCTCTTTCACCTGATCAACTAGATTTAGTGGTGAAAGAGACACTAAGAAGCACTACTACTACTTCTTAGCATCTCTTTCACCCGATCAACGAGATTTAGTGGTGGGGCAAGCAACATCTATGAGCAGATACATACTTCTTTCACGATTGCAGCTTCAGTCTCCATCGCACCCGGAGCGCAATGCTTTTATAAATTCACCCTCATTAAAAGAAAACACTCTACACATGAATCCCTCCTCCTCTCTCTCTCTCTCTCTCTCTCTCTCTATCTATCTATCTACTTATCCATGTTTTCTACTCCATTCATTCAATATCAAGTTTAAATGTTCGTGTGTATAATGCAGGTATGGATGATGAGGAGTTTCTTTCTTCTTTGTCACCCCAAAAGAGACAGTGGTACGTGGAGCATCATCGCTTTGGTGCACCATTGCGCGTTCATACTCCAGCCGCATCTCCCTCTGTTTCAAAGCATTCAACGCGCTTCGAAGCTTTGGTGTCAATGAGATGATCTTCACACTCGTCTAGGCACCGGCGCTCTAGTGGTGGTGGTGGCGGTTGTTGTGGGGATGCTACCATCGATGCTTCGACATTGCCTCGTGTTTGACGAGGCTCTTTACCCTCCCCTTTTTTGCCCGCCCCGACACCAGCCACGACATCGCCATCGACACCAAGTTTTGCGCGGCTAACGACCGTTCCTAGCGGCTACACACCACTAGCTACTCCTCTAGGAGTCACTCCAGTGGACACTCCTCGCTTTAGGGCCTAGACTCCAGTGGAGACATTTGATGTCCGTACCCCTGTCAACACGCCGCTAGAGACCCCTACTGGGACACCCAGGTTCACGCGTCAGCGACAAGAGGGCTTGCCTTACTCCATCAACTTCAGCGGCGGCATCATCTTGGATGGTGAAGGCAAGAAGGTGATTTCGGGCATGCGCCGTCTTTGCTCTCAAGTGTTTAGACACTATATACTAAACACCTGGAGTGAAGTACCGAGTGATTTAAAAGACAGAGTCATCAACATGCTTCATGACGAGTTTCCCGTTCCAACACGGGATGAGCGCTTCAATGAAGACCTGATGAAGGTTCGAATGCGCGAATACTGTAAGCACAAGCGTTCCGAAGTGCAAAAAGCAATCAAGCATGGGTGGAACAGACCAGATTGGCTGGCCAAAGAAGATTGGAAGAATGCGAAGAAAGCAGCGCGCTAGAATCCCGACAAGTGGAAGCAACAAAAGGAGGCAGCCAGAGCGCGAGTAGAGGCAGGGAGCTCGCACCACTTGGGGAGTGGCGGGTGGGCATCATTGAGGCCAATTTTGTAAGTGTTGTTGCATTACTCTTTATGTTTGATAGTTTAGGGTTTATGGGTTTTTAAATTCTAACAGAATGGATTCTTTGTATGTTTTGACAGTGGTCGATGACAGGGACGTGATCCCACACCGTACGAGCACGAGTACGCAGGTAGGAAGGGCTTAAATGCCCTGATGAACATTCTGAGTTCTCGCGGCGGCATGGTTAGTATTAGGGTTTACTCTTTTCTATTTGTTGTATTGTTTTATAAACGTCGCTATATGTTTATACTTACAGAAAGCTGTCTTATTGTTTTTTTTGTAGAATCCGACAGATACGCTGCTTGGACGTGATGAGACGTCTGATTAGATGATGCCAATCTAGACGTAGCTAGATAGCATTAGTTTCTTTTTGTCATAGCTTATGTATCATGAGACGACTTTTATACGTCTTTTTGAAAACCATGTATATTTTTTCAATAATGACAGTGGTGTTGTAACTATTACATTTGCAAAGTTTAACAATCAAGTGATTTTGCCTATGATGTGTACGATTGTCATTGATTTACTTTCATCAATTCACGCTTGTCAGTTTTGTATCTTTATTTTGCAAACAATAGGTACTATGGATGATGGAGTTAATGGTTATATTGTCTTGTGGGTGACTATTTTGGGTCTATATCTACCTTTGCACTTTTTTTCAAAGTTGAATCAATTAATGAAGCATTCAATATGGTTGATGGGTAGTTGAATTCCCTGTCACCAAAATTTTTTCCTCTCGGGAATCGCTATCTGTCGCTATATAAGGCTCTGCAGCGTCGCTATAAATGTCGCTATAGATGGCCTGCACAGACGTCGCTATAATCGTCGCTATAGGCGTCGCTATATAGCGACCTTTATAGCAACGCATATAGCAATTGTTATAGCGACGTTCTCGTATCGACGCTGCTAGCGACGGTCTTAACGACGTCGGGGGTTATAAAACCCCAATGTATTTCCGTCGCTAATAACATCACAAGAGCACACAACCTCTTGTAGTGAATCTTGATTGCACCAACGATGCGCTTAAAATTGCTAGGAAAATTTTACCAGAGTTTCATCAGCAAAATGGCTACAAAACCAATAACCATCCACACTTTGCATCATTGCAAACAACTACAAATCTAGTACACAAATACCTGCTCTACCTGTGACTGCAAAAAAAAAAACATGCTCAAGGCATACATTGTCAAGCTCAAACTACAATCACATGAGTCTCCCTGAGCATCAAACCACATGAGGCATACATCGTATCCTCCCACCTGTGAGCAAACTTGCAGCCAATACCACTCTCACATCCGAGAGCAAACCATGTGTTGAATCCTTGACACACAATAAACAACTGATGCTGTAGAAAATTCAGCACTCAGAATTTTGGTATAATCAGCGCGTCCGGAACGTGCCAAAAACCCAAGGTAGACTCCTTGATCACATGTATCCGAGTCCGAATGTGAAAGATATACCAAGAACCTTGTAAGGGAATTTCAAAGCTCAATCCGAGCTCTCCAAATGTAGCAAATCACCACAATAGGCATACATAATCTTCAACTTTCCGAATACCCTGTAGCCGGTCAGCCCATATCTCCCAAACTGTTTAGAATTTGCAGAAACTTCCTTCTGCAAAGTTGTAGACCACGCGACAACGGTTGGGAGGTGTGGGAATGGGCTTGAAATGTGCTGTTTTTATAGGTCAAAATAGATTTATAAAAATCTGTAGCTGTGTACCCTAGACGTGCAGGCAGTCTGAGTGACGTATCTCAAAATTGGTAAAGATTTTGAGAAAACTTTCTTCTGCAAAGTTGAAGAGGACAAAAAACCGGTGAGGAATTGCATGAATTGACTTGAATGAAGCGTTTTGATGGGCAAAAACAGATCTGCAAAAACATGCTGCAGTTTTTGTTGCTTCTTTGCCTACTTTCTCGTTGAGCTCCCATGGTGCTCCCCATCCCTAAGCTCTGATACCAGTTGAAGTACACAAGTGGGAGCGTATGTGAGTGTGTTCAGTCCAAAAACGCAGCATAAACTGCCAAAACAGGGCTGAAAAATGCAGCTCCTAAACCGTAGCTCGAATGGCTTCGAAAGGGGGGTAAAACTTTAGGACACCTACTGGAAACGCTCTTGGAATGCTAAATTTGTCAATGCCAAAATCGAAACCCTGTTTGCACTCTTGAAAGTGCACGCGTACGAAAATGATTTTTGAGAATGAAACACCTTGCTCTGATACCAGTTGTGAGTGCGCGAATGCGGTGCGTGTACGGAGGGAGAGTGAGAAGAGGAGAGAGAGAGAGAGAGTACACAAGATGTGGGTGGAGCTCCCAAATCTCACTGTACGAGAACAATGTGAGAATGAGTGAGAGCTCATTATTCTTTGTATGTATAAAGAATAAGGGGGTAAATGTGGGCGGTCGAACACTTCCTGGCGGACACGGGCAAAGCACGGTGAGGCACAACGCCTTTATCTAATAGGATTGTTGCTATTAGAGTTGTTTTGCCTATGGCATTTAATAAGCTCGTTGGGATGTAAAGGATGCACAGGCTCATGCGTTGATTACATTGTCTGTGAAGCGCACCATTACTCCTCACATTTGTTCAATGAAATCTACAAAACAGGCTTGGGATATTCTAGCAGGTCTTTATGCAAGTCGCCATGAGGCTAAAATTGCTTTGCTACTTTGTCGTGCTGTGACACGTACATAGTGGGAACGTATGCTACAAGATCTATCTTGTAACTTTTTAGATACATAATTATCTTTCCTATAATGTACATATGCATATTTAAGTATAATAATAAGCCTTCTATCTCATCCTATTATTTTTCTCAAGGGTAACCTATCCTTACTTTACCATCAGAAAATACTATGGGAAAAGCATCAATAGCTCCGCCTCTTTAACTTGGGGCAAAAAGCATTGATTCTTTATTTCTACTATTTCATTATCATCTCACACCCTAGATAGATCCTATATCTAGGATAAACTCCAATATATATATATTCTATGTATTTTTCTTATATTTCTTTTAAAATAGCTACTAGGAGGGAATCAAATCCTAGTGGGACACTAGGTGGCATGATTTCAAAGATACACTTATTTTAATGCATTATTGTAAGCATGATTACAAAACCTTGTCAAGGAGCAATGTCATGCTTTCATATGGCATGAGGTGTCCTTTGGAATTAAATGAAAGTCTAGGCTAAGGGGATCACGGGAAGACTTTTGCTGCCAGAAATGGACCCTATTTTGATGAATTTTTTACACAAAGTTCCAATTCGAATTGGAAAATAATTTTAAAATGAAAATCGTAGCTAATGAGCTGAAGTTTCTGCCCATATTTTTACTTTTTTATTTGGAGCCACGGTTGAGGAGATATGATCAAAATACTGGACCCCTGTCTGCCCACATCATGCAGGGACAGCTCATTTCCAACTTTTCCAATTCCTATTCACACTGGCTCCTCTCTTCTTGTGTAAACCCTTGGGGGTTCCCTTCACCTATAAAAGGGGACCTCTTTTTCCTTGAAAAAAAAACTCAAGCATTCAAGCCATTGATGAGAGGAATTCTTGAGGGAGTGAGTAGTAATGCCTAATTGTACTTAGCCCCATTAACATAAGCCCAAGCCTACACTTTTTCTTAGAAGAAGACTAGCCATTCTTGTACGCTATCCTTGGAAGATCAACTCTAATCAAAGAAGGTGTTGTACTTGGTGTATCAATCAAAGTGGAGTGCTCCCCTCTTCTTCTCTCTCCATCAATAATGGTGCCGAAGCGTTTGTCAAGTAAAATGTGTTCTCCATGGATGTTTTCTTGATTTCTTGTTGTTTTCTTTTTCATCTCTAATCCGACATATATATATATATATATATATATATATATATATATATATATATATATATATATATATATATATATATATATATATATATGTATCTAATCTCATCTCCTTAACCAAACCTATCTCTCTCATTTTTAGTAATTCATTCTTTCTGCAAATTCTAGATTCTCTTTTCTACAAGTACATCTCTCTCCGCAGTATCCTTATTGCCTACGGGCAAGAATAGGACTTGGGAGGGAAACTTCTCATCTCTTCACTTCTCTCATATCTACATTTCTCACATACTATCCTAGATGAATAACCCACATGATGATGATTTCTATCGCTTTCACTCTGTACGATCAATTAGAATTAACGTATGGATTAGCCGAAAAATACACTTTCAACAACGTATAGTGTTTCTCTTTGGCCCGGAAAGGCTTAATGAAATACTTCTATCACCGAATCCCATCATACTACCTCTCATAGACTATAACTTTTCTTTTGACGTAAGCGTAGTTATCTTGCTATGAACCAAGAGGATTTGTACACACAATTAATCCCAATCACTAGACAAAATATATATATTATGGTAAGCACAAAATTACAATTCCAAAGAACAATTCGTAGCCTATTTGGTCAGTCAAGATTGAATGCCATTAACTCATCTATTAACCCTTTCATATTACCCATGATACGATATGACCATAGCCTTGATGTTTTCATTTTCGTATTGTTTTGACATTCTCTTTTGTGTTCTTTCTTTGTGTGTGTGAGTGCAAGAGAGAAAGAGTGAGTCTTCTTTGATTGCACTTCTTTCCAAACCCTAGTCTTCATGGCATCTATGGTTTAACTCCTTCATATAGTTTTTGTTGAGTTCTCTCACAAACTCTCACAGCCATAAGCCCGGTGCTTTCCTAGCAAGACCGCAAATTTCTCGACACATTTTTGGTGAACCCGACGTGAAACTGCCAGGGTGAGATTTTGTGGGTAACCATGGGTGATCATGTTGAGCAACAGGGTATGCATTTTGACCCAGCAACAATGCAAATGTTTCAAGCATTTGCAATGTTCATGCAACAACAACATGGCACTGAAAGAAGGGAGATTTCAGCAACGAAGGCCATACAAGGAGTCGTCAATAGAATGGATCAGTTCAATGGCAAAGATGTAACCATGTACTTACGCGAGTATGTGAAGGAGATGGAGCTGCATCGCGTGTCAGAAGGTGAGATGATTCAAAGCTTTGAGCTAGTTGTTGCTCCAGAAATTAGAGAGCATGTTAGGGTAATTAAAGATGGGCATGGGAGAAATTGGGAAGAACTCAAAGTAGCTATAAAGGAGGAATATTTCATGGAGGACTCTGAGAGAGTGACCAAAAGGACATTCTTAGAATGGGTAGTCAAGCCAAAGCAAGGACTATCAATAATAGAGCTACTTAGAGAATTTGAGCGGCGCTATGCACAACTCACCAGGACAGAAAGGGCCACACTAGATGCAGAGAAGACAAATCTTTTCTTACAAGCTGCAGGTAAAGAGGTTCAAGAAAATTTGGAGCTTCTTCTTGAAGATAAAGATGCTGAGCAAGGACTAAAGACCGACTAGAATGAGGTTCAAGGTGCTGTCTCACTGCTTGCCAAATGACAAAGAAGAAGGGACAAGATGGTAGTAAACACTACAAGTCCTTCCATCTCAACTTCTGACAAAATGGTAAAGCCTACTTTTATCGCTCCTAAGTTTGATGAGTCCATGCTAGATGAGCTTGTGAAGGGAATGCGTGACTTGAAGGTGAAGTTTGCAAAGCTTGAAGAAAAAGGCCAACCATTAGGGCCACTTCCTAGACAAAGACAACAGCCCAAAGAAGGGTTTGTTAATAGATGTATTTGGTGTGATAGTACAGACCATGTAAGAAGGGATTGTGATGATTTTAGTGATGCTTTGTCAAAAGATGTTGTCTTTTTTAAGGATGGTAAAATCCACTTAAGAGAGACAAGTCTACCCTTGAGAACTAACTTTGGGAAGGGGGGAATGCAAACCTTAGTTGAAGATATGGCAACTAAGCATGCCACCTCTTCAGTTGAGGCAGCTACTTTTGGAGTAAAAATTGAACATTTTTGTGATGAAGAGGTGAGTGACCATCATGGTCAAATTTGGCCAAATGTCATGCAATTAGCTAAAAAGGGAAAGCTTATAAAAGAGATTCTACATGAAGCAGGTGATTGCATACGTCTAGAAACAGGATGGAATGATCCAGTGGACTCATTGTCAGTGCATGCCTACATTACAAAATGCCAACAAAATGAGGCAACTGTAGAAGAGAAGCGCAGACGTGAGAATGCTGATGAAGGACCATCAAAAAGAGCTTCTAGAAGTGGGGGAAGAAGCGACTCAATGCCTTCTCAAACACCCTCAACACAAGGAGCATCTCCACCTGAAGTACTCATGGAGGAGTCTACAACAGGAAAGAAGAAAGAGCCAACGAAAGGTAAGACAAAAGGCCCAACTTATAAACTACAATCTGATATTGAGCTTGTTACAGATTTAAAAAAAGTCTTGGAGGAAAGGATCTTGAATAGTAAGATTGAGTTTACACTGGGAGAAGTTCTTGGCATTGCAAAGCGTGAATTCCATGAGGAGATCATTGACATCATCAAGAGGAAGAGGCAAACCCTTGTTGAAGTTTCTCGTCCACAGGTTGAAGGGGAAACCTCAAAGACACAAGGGATGCAACTGCAAAATAAGGAGAATGATGGAGCTGTGGTAGGATGCTACCAATCTAGTGGGAGAGTGAAGCAAGTGTATTTCTCAAATGATGATGAAGAAGTTGAAGATATTCCTAGGAGTTACTATTCACGAAGTCATTGGGCAAGGGCTACTACCGAAACTTTGGTCAAGGTAGGTGATCTTGAAGAGACATTTGTTGCCTTGATTGACCATGGTTCAGAAATAAACATAATGTCAAAGAGTCTCTACAACAAGTGCAAATGGCCGATGGACACAGATCATGGCTGGATGGTAAAAGTGGCAAACAATTCATCCGGTAAATTGTATGCAGCATGTCCAGGTGTGAAGGTAACAATAGGTGATGTAAAGATTGACCAAAACTTCTTTGTACAGGATACATCTTCATATCATCTCATCCTTGGACAACCCTACATTGTGGGAGTTCGAATGGAAACAAAGGTAATGGATGATGGTTCAACATATGCTAGGATACGTAGCAAAGATGGTAAACGAGCTGTCCAATTTCTCACAGTTTGTGTGAACCATGAAGAAATCGTGACAACCTCAGAGAACATCCTCTACCAAAGGTGAGCAAAGAGTTTCATGATCATAGAGAAATGATGGGTTTTGGCCAAGTACCATTGTAAAGCGGGATTGCAGTGGTACAGAAAGAAAAAGGGTCTCGCCTGATCCAAAAATAGGTGAAGCATTTTCAACGAGCTCCTTGGTAACAAAGAATGGATCAGTATGTTTTACAAAACTTGAAGATTTGAAGAGATGTGAGAGGCAATATGTGCATAATGTACAAATAGGCATGAAAAAGAGTGGGTTGCTAGAGCCTACTGAAAATGTTTTGGGTTTGTGTGAACAAGTTTCTTTTGTAGATACTATGGGTGAGCTTGATGCTATAATGGGGTCTAATTTGCATCTTGAAAATGAAGTTGTGGAAGTTTGCTCTATGGAAATGTATCAAGTAATAGAAGCCTTTAAAGAAAGCCAAACAGTTGGCCCAGAAGTCCATGTTGAAACTAAATACAAGAGTGTAGCAAAGAAGGTGAAACCAGTAGCTTCACCCTTACCACCCAACAACAGGGAAAAGATTGAGCATGCTTCTTTACAACCAAGTTTGAAGAATCCTAAAAAGATTGGGCATACCTTCACAAAGGAGTCTTTCCAAGACTTGCAGATTGGTTGCAAGGAGTTTCTAACACAGGAGGAGACAAAGTGCTTCAAAGAAATGCTTTCAAAGCATGGTAAGGCTTTTGCATTTGAGCCACATGAGATAGGATGTGTTGATCCTTCTATTGTAGCTCCTATGGTAATTTTCACAATACCTCATGTGCCTTGGAATCTGCGGCTTATTCCGGTTCCAAAGGCTCATTTGCCAAAGTTAGTAGAGCTACTGAATGAGAAAATCAAAATGGGAATCTTGGAGCCTTCTTGTGCTCTATACTCAAACAGGTGGTTCACAGTTCCGAAGAAGAATGGTTCTCTACGCTTCATCCAAGATATGCAACCAGTGAACAAGGTGACAATTAGAAATGTAGGTACAGGTCCAATTGTGGATGAGTTTGCAGAGGCATTTGCAGGGAGGGCAATCTACTCAATGGGGGATCTTTACTCAGGGTATGATCAATTTCAGCTTGCAATCGAAAGCAGAGACTTGACAACCATGAGGACACCTTTGGGTTTGGTAAGGATGTGTACCTTGCCACAGGGAGCAACCAACTCGGTTGCACATATGATGAATGGGAAGAATAAGGTCTTACGTGACTTTATTCCTCAAATCACAATGCCTTTCATTGATGATTTGCCTATCAAAGGATGTGAAGAAATTGACAAAGATGAAGCTTTGGATCTCAAGAGATGTCGCAGGTTTGTGGTAAATCACATAAATGATTGTGATAAAATTTTGTCTAGGTTGGAAGAAGTGAATCTTACATTGTCAGGGAAAAAGTCTATGTTTGGTGTCAATGAAGTGCTTATTGTGGGGCACATGTGCGGGCCATATGGTAGGAAACCTTGTCCAACAAAGGTAGATGCCATCCAAAGAATGAAAGAAACGTGCACTAGCATCACTGAGGTTAGAAGGTTTCTGGGAGCATGTGTCTTCTATGTTATTTGGATTCCACATTATGCACATGTAGCTGATCCTCTTTATCAGCTGCTTAGAAAGAATCAGAAGTTTAAATGGACAGAAGCACATGTAAAATCCATGAAAAAGCTAAAGGAGTTGCTCCAGTCAGCAACAAATTTGAGAAAGGTAGACTATGAGTGTCAAAGGCCAGTAATTGTGACAGTAGACACCAGTCCTACAGGGATTGGATGGGCAATAGGGCAAGATGACAAAGAAGGACACAGGTATGTGGTAAGATTTTGAGCAAAGGTGCTAAGTGATCGCCAAAGAAACTATCCACAGATAAAGAGAGAGTTATGGGGTATGGTTACAGCCTTGAAAAGTGGGAAAGAGTACCTAATTGGTGCATGTGTGGTTGTAGAAACAGATTGTCTACCACTTCTTGGGATGATTACAAGCTGCTCAACTCCAGACATTGCTATATTGCAGTGGATTGCCTACATTAAGTCCTTAAATCCTGAGTTTAAGCACATTGCAGGTAAAGACAATACAGTGGCAGATATGCTATTAAGGGCAAGGTATGAAGATGAGTCACAAATGATTGATGAGGGAGATGATGTAGGTACAAAATTCTATTCTATCTCTCATGTCAAAGGTAACAATGTCTGCATGAATAATTCACTTGAATTGTTCTTGAAAGATCTTTATGAAGGTGATTGGCTTTCTATTGGAAGCCACTTGAGTACTCTAACAAAACAGGATGATTGGTCTGAACAAGAATTCAAGAGGATACGCAAGAAAGCATATGGGTACTTTTTGAGAGATGGTTACTTGTGGAAGCATCCTAAACAAAAGGGTGCTACACCACAACGAGTTATATGTAAAAAAGAGACTCAAGTAAAGCTCATGTAAGAGTTTCATGAGAGTCTATGGGCTGGACACAGGGGTGCGTGGGCAACCTTCTCCAAGTTGAAAGAAAAATACTGCTGGAAGGGTATGTATAAAGATGTATCTCAATTTGTAGAGTCATGTGTAACTTGTCAAATGTATTCAAATGTCCGACATCATGATGGATTGCACCCTACATATCCACTAGCCATGCACTATAAATGGGTTGTGGATCTAGTCACAATGACTCTAGGACTCTGGCAGATGAGATACTTGGTTCTTGCACGAGAGGACCTAACTAACCAGGTTGAAGGAAGAGAATTAAGAGCTAAAACCACAGAAGCTGTGTGCAAATTCCTTTTTGATGAGGTGATTTTCCGTTATGGTTGTGTGGAAAAAATCACTGTAGATAGAGGTGAACTGGATGCCGAAGAAGCAAGGGAGTTCTTTTCTAGATTAGGAATCAAGCTTTCTCTTACTACAGCTTACAAACCTGAAGGCAATGGAAAGAGTGAAAGAGGGCATCCTCCTATCATCAAAGCTTTGGCCAAGGCTTGCGAAGGAAGAAATGGTGAGTGGCCAAAATTGTTACCATATGCTTTATGGGCTGATCGTACAACACATATCTCAGTAACTGGCTACATGCATGCGGCGCTAATGTATGGTCAAAAGCCAGTGATGCCGATTGAAGATACAATTCCCACATGGAATGTACTACCTTGGCAAGAGGGGCTTAGCAGGGAAGATCTCCTGCACTGCGTTTAAGGCAGCTAGAGAGAAGACCTGAAGACATTGAAGCTGCAAAAGAACGACTAAAAAATGCAAGGTTTAAAAACAAGGACTACTTTGATAAGCGACATCGACTCAGGAGCAAAGCAATTGACAAAGGTGACTGGGTTTTGGTGTATGATAGTAGCCTTGATAACCAGCCCACAGTCATGCGTAAGTTTTCAAAAAGATAGTTTGGACCGTACGTTGTAATGCATGTGCATGAAAATGCTACTTATAGCTTGTCTGAACTAGATGGTACAGAAGTAAAGATTCCCATTGCAGGAAAAAGGATCAAAATGTTTAAGAGAAGAGGAGACAATGATCCAGAAGATGTTGATGAGGAAGAAGAGCAAACCACAGGTAAAGATCAAAGTGAAGATGAAGCTTTGGAATCATCCAGTGAAGAAGAAAGCAAGGAAGATGTACAAGAGGGCTGATCTTACGAAGAAATAATGTGGCACATACCGGAGGATGTGCAGGTTTAGAGGGGGTGGATGTCGTGCTGTGACACGTACATAGTGGGAACGCATGCTACAAGATCTATCTTGTAACTTTTTAGATACATAATTATCTTTTCTATAATATACATATGCATATTTAAGTATAATAATAAGCCTTCTATCTCATCCTATTATTTTTCTCAAGGGTAACCTATCCTTACTTTACCATCAGAAAATACTATGGGAAAAGCATCAATAGCTCCGCCTCTTTAACTTGGGGCAAAAAGCATTGATTCTTTATTTCTACTATTTCATTATCATCTCACACCCTAGATAGATCCTATATCTAGGGTAAACCCTAAACCGGTGAGAAATTGCATGAATTGACTTGAATGAAGCGTTTTGATAGGCAAAAACAGATCTGCAAAAACATGCTGCAGTTTTTGTTGCTTCTTTGCCTACTTCCTCGTTGAGCTCCCATGGTGCTCCCAATCCCTAAGCTCTGATACCAGTTGAAGTACACAAGTGGGAGCATATGTGAGTGTGTTCGGTCCAAAAACGCAGCATAAACTGCCAAAACAGGGCTGAAAAATGCAGCTCCTAAACCGTAGCTCGAATGGCTTCGAAAGGGGGGTAAAACTTTAGGACACCTACTGGAAACGCTCTTGGAATGCTGAATTTGTCAATGCCAAAATCGAAACCCTGTTTGCACTCTTGAAAGTGCACGCGTACGAAAATGATTTTTGAGAATGAAACACCTTGCTCTGATACCAGTTGTGAGTGCGCGAATGCGGTGCGTGTACGGAGGGAGAGTGAGAAGAGGAGAGAGAGAGAGAGAGAGTACACAAGATGTGGGTGGAGCTCCCAAATCTCACTGTACGAGAACAATGTGAGAATGAGTGAGAGCTCATTATTCTTTGTATGTATAAAGAATAAGGGGGTAAATGTGGGCGGTCGAACACTTCCTGGCGGACACGGGCAAAGCACGGTGAGGCACACCGCCTTTATCTAATAGGATTGTTGCTATTAGAGTTGTTTTGCCTACGGCATTTAATAAGCTCATTGGGATGTAAAGGATGCACAGGCTCATGCATTGATTACATTGTCTGTGAAGCGCACCATTACTCCTCACATTTGTTCAATGAAATCTACAAAACAGGCTTGGGATATTCTAGCAGGTCTTTATACAAGTCGCCATGAGGCTAAAATTGCTTTGCTGCGTTGTCGTGCTGTGACACGTACATAGTGGGAACGTATGCTACAAGATCTATCTTGTAACTTTTTAGATACATAATTATCTTTCCTATAATGTACATATGCATATTTAAGTATAATAATAAGCCTTCTATCTCATCCTATTATTTTTCTCAAGGGTAACCTATCCTTACTTTACCATCAGAAAATACTATGGGAAAAGCATCAATAGCTCCGCCTCTTTAACTTGGGGCAAAAAGCATTGATTCTTTATTTCTACTATTTCATTATCATCTCACACCTTAGATAGATCCTATATCTAGGGTAAAATCCAATATATATATATTCTATGTATTTTTCTTATATTTCTTTTTAAATAGCTACTAGGAGGGAATCAAATCCTAGTGGGACACTAGGTGGCATGATTTCAAAGATACACTTATTTTAATGCATTATTGCAAGCATGATTACAAAACCTTGTCAAGGAGAAATGTCATGCTTTCATATGGCATGAGGTGTCCTTTGGAATTAAATGAAAGTTTAGGCTAAGGGGATCACGGGAAGACTTTTGCTGCCAGAAATGGACCCTATTTTGATGAATTTTTTACACAACGTTCCAATTCGAATTGGACAATAATTTTAGAATAAAAATCGTAGCTAATGAGCTGAAGTTTCTACCCATATTTTTACTTTTTTATTTGGAGCCACGGTTGAGGAGATATGATCAAAATACTGGACCCCAGTCTGCCCACATCATGCAGGGACAGCTCATTTCCAACTTTTCCAATTCCTATTCACACTGGCTCCTCTCTTCTTGTGTAAACCCTTGGGGGTTCCCTTCACCTATAAAAGGGGACCTCTTTTTCCTTGAAAAAAAAACTCAAGCATTCAAGCCATTGATGAGAGGAATTCTTGAGGGAGTGAGTAGTAATGCCTAATTGTACTTAGCCCCATTAACATAAGCCCAAGCCTACACTTTTTCTTAGAAGAAGACTAGCCATTCTTGTACGCTATCCTTGGAAGATCAACTCTAATCAAAGAAGGTGTTGTACTTAGCGTATCAATCAAAGTGGAGTGCTCCCCTCTTCTTCTCTCTCCATCAATAATGGTGCCGAAGGGTTTGTCAAGTAAGATGTGTTCTCCATGGATGTTTTCTTGATTTCTTGTTGTTTTCTTTTTCATCTCTAATCCGACACACACACACACATACATACACACACACACACACACACACACACACACACACACACACACACACACACACACACACACACACACACACACACACACACACACATATATATATATATATGTATGTATCTAATCTCATCTCCTTAACCAAACCTATCTCTCTCATTCTTAGTAATTCATCCTTTCTGCAAATTCTAGGTTCTCTTTTCTACAAGTACATCTCTCCCCGTAGTATCCTTATTGCCTACGGGCAAGAATAGGGCTTGGGAGGGAAACTCCTCATCTCTTCACTTCTCTCATATCTACATTTCTCACATACTATCGTAGATGAATAACCCACATGATGATCATTTCTATCGCTTTCACTCTGTACGATCTATTAGAATTAACGTATGGATTAGCCGAAAAATACACTTTCAACAACGTATAGTGTTTCTCTTTGGCCCGGAAAGGCTTAATGAAATACTTCTATCACCGGATCCCATCATACTACCTCTCATAGACTATAACTTTTCTTTTGACGTAAGCGTAGTTATCTTGCTATGAACCAAGAGGATTTGTACACACAATTAATCCCAATCACTAGACAAAATATATATATTATGGTAAGCACAAAACTACAATTCCAAAGAACAATTCGTAGCCTATTTGGTCAGTCAAGATTGAATGCCATTAACTCATCTATTAACCCTTTCATATTACCCATGATACGATATGACCATAGCCTTGATGTTTTCATTTTCGTATTGTTTTGACATTCTCTTTTGTGTTCTTTCTTTGTGTGTGTGAGTGCAAGAGAGAAAGAGTGAGTCTTCTTTGATTGCACTTCTTTCCAAACCCTAGTCTTCATGGCATCTATGGTTTAACTCCTTCATATAGTTTTTGTTGAGTTCTCTCACAAACTCTCACAGCCATAAGCCCGGTGCTTTCCTGGCAAGACCGCAAATTTCTCGACAGCGTAAAGAGTTGGAATCGAAGATTATGCATGAGAAAGATGATATGGACACTTTACTTGCTAGTCTCAAGGATATCAATGAGCAACTCATTTCTGTAGGTGAAGTCATTTCAGATAGTTCCCTTGTGCAGACTGTTCTTGATGCCTTACCAGATTCTTACCAAACATTTTTGCTAGTACTGGAAGACTTACGACGCAAGGAAATCCTGAAGCTGTTAAGTTTGATGCATTATGCACATTGCTGTTGCAAGAGTCACTTTCCAAAAAAAAACAGTACTAGGCAACGTGCAGTTAAATAGGCTTTTATTGCTTCTCAAAGAAAGGGTGGTCACAACAATGCAACCACTTCTTATGCTACTGCTGCAAGTGGCAAAACTTTTTTTCCTAATGCTTCTGTTGGCAGCAATTCGTATGGAAATTTTGATGATAAGGGAAAAAAGAAGGTGCGTTGCCATTATTGAAAAGCTAATGATCACTTGATCAAGCAGTGTGCTAGGTTGAAGGCCAAAAAGGCTAAGAAGAAAGAGGGTGGTTCCATTGCAAATGCTGATTCCACTACAAATGCAGCCATTGTTGAGTCTTCTATGAAAGGAGACGATGTTGATGCAGAATGGGCTTTTAGTAGAGAGTGCACTTACAATCCTGTTGTCCATGATGCATGCATGTCAGTTGCTGCAGATTCACACGTGTGGTATTTTGATAGTGATGCTACAAAGCACATTACCTCACATCGTCAATTGTTCACCTCTCTTGAGTCTGTCCCTCATGGGAATTCAGTCACGTGTGCCAACAATGCCTCTTATCTGGTTTAGGGGGTTGGAAAGATTGTGCTTACTACTACAAATGGTAGTTCTTTCACACTTGTTGATGCACTTCATGTACTTGGGATCCAGAAGAATCTTTTGTTTATATCTACACTCGCTAGACTTGGACTTGTAGTCAAATTTGTGGATGACAGATGTACAATTCATGATCTCAGTTTTGATGATGAAATTGTTGCATCTGGCCTTTTGTGCCTTGGGCTATATAAGCTCACTTTGTATGACAAGTGTGGATAAAATTTTGCAAATGCAGTTGCAGATTCAAGGACTATTTCAGATGCAAAATTGTGGCATGCAAGTTTTGGGCATCTGAATTTTGCTAGTTTGCTGCGTTTACAAAAATCTGATATGGTTGCTTCTTTGCCGCCTCTTGAAGCACCTGTCAAACATGTTTGTGAAGGCTGTATTTTGGGTAAGATGCAGTGTTTGAAGTTTCCAAAGGATGGTTCAGTTAGGGCCACATGCAGGTTGCAACTTGTACATAGTGATGTTTGTGGACCCATGCAAACTCCGTCCTTGGGCAATTACCTGTACTTCGTGACTTTCATTGATGATTACTCCAGGCATGCATGGGTATTTCCGCTAAAAGCGAAGTCCGAAGTTTTTATGTGCTTCAAACAATTTTTGGCTATGGCTGAAAATGTCTCAAAATGTACTATGGGCACCCTCCATTCTGATCGAGGGGGGGAGTATATGTCTCATGCATTTAATGCATTTTTGGCTAGTCGTGGGATAAAACACCAATGTAGAGTGCCTTATACACCTCAGCAAAATGGTGTTGATGTGAGGAAAAATAGGTCGCTTATGGAAATGGCATGATGTATGTTCAAAAGTCAAGCTTTGTCCCATTCTTTTTGGATTGAGGACATCATGTGTGCTACTTATGTACTTAATAGGTGTCCTACAAAAGCTTTGCAGTCTATTACTCCATATGAAGCATGGCATGATAGAAAGCCTTCTATTGAGCACATGCTTTTTGGTTGTTTGGCATATGCTTTGGTGCCACAAACACAGCGCAAAAAATTGGATGATAAGGTTGTCAAATGTATTTTTTTTGGTTATAGTTCTAAAAGCAAAGGTTACAAGTTGTATCATCCACAAAAAAAGCTCATTTTGGTTTCACAAGATGTAGTCTTTGTGGAAGATTCTGTTCAGCCCTTGCTGCCATGTACTAGAGACAGTAATAAAAGCTCACATGACATTTATGAAACTTTGTTGCCTCTTTCAGTGGTGGAAGCTCGAATGTAAATTCCAATGAGGGAAATGTACAGCCTATGGGGGTTTCCAAAAATGTTATAGATCAGCCTATTACTGATGTAGATGTACATGATGTACTTGATGAGGAAAGGGCTGAAAATGAGCAGGCTAGAGGTATGCCAAAATGGCTAGTGCATACATTGCATGACAGTAAATTGGATGCACCTTTTTATAGTCGTACTTGTTCAGGTTGTGGCCATGCATCTTATGCATCAGATTGTTATGATTTGGCTATGTCTAGCTTACATGATGTTGAGGAACCTCTATCTTTTGAAGAAGCACAGAATTCAAAAAATTGGATGGCTGCCATGCGATCGGAAAATGATGCACTTATAGAAAATGACATATGGGCTTATGTGATTTTCCTCTTGGGAAAAAGACCATTGTTAACATGTGGGTTTACAAGTTGAAATGCAAGCCACTGGATGGTCAGATCGATCGCCATCATATCGACTTGTTGCAAAGGGTTATGCACAACAAAAAGGCATAGATTATGAAAAGACTTTTGCTCCCACCCTTCGTATGACTACTGTGCATTTTCTATGTGCATTGGCAGCTCATTTTTTTGGGATGTACATCAATCATACATTGTTACTGCTTTCTTGAATGGTGAAATATTTGAGGAAGTTTATGTAACGCAGCCTCGTGGTTTTGTCAAGAAAGGGCAAGAGGACAAAATGTGTAGATGTAAGAAGCTTTTGTATGGGTTGAAGCAATCTCCTCGTGCTTGGTATGAGAAAGCTGACACTCATTTGGTCAAACAAGGCTTTCATAACAGTCCAACAGAAAGCAAATTGTATGTAAAGCGTGAGGGTGATGTACTTATCATTGTGGTTCTTTATGTACACTAGACCAAATTAGAGACATATTGCTGAATTTAAGGTAGCTTTGAATGCTACTTTCAAAATGAAAGATTTGGGGCTGTTGCATCATTACTTTGGGCATACAGTTTAAGCAGTGTGATGGTGGTATTGCCTTGTGTCAAAAAAGCTACATAGAGACATTGCTATGTAAGTTTGGACTTGAGGATTGCAAACCTATTGCCACTCCCATGGAAACAGGTTTAAGCATTGGCTACCTATTGCAAATTTATGCATAGCCTAGGGTCTAAGCATTGGCTGGCTATCAAGAGGATTTTCCGCTACCTTAGTGGCACTTTACATCTTGGCTTGTTTTATCCCAAGGGGAGATCATTGCCGCCAAACTTACATGCTTTTTCAGACTCAGATTGGGTTGGTTGTTTTGACACGTGAGTGTCCACAAGTGGTTTTAGTTTCATGCTTGGTAGTTCATGTATATCATGGTTGAGCAAGAAGCAACCTACTGTGGCCACTTCTAGTTGTGAGGCTAAGTACAAGGCAGTCTTCACAGCTACGGTTGAGTGTGTATGGCTCAGATGCCTTATGGCTGATTTGGGTGTTGGACCAGACATAACCAACACTATCTACACTGATAGTCAAAGTGCATTGGCAGTTGCGAGGGACCCAGTTTGTCATGCTCGCACAAAGAAAATTGAGGTGCATTACCACTATGTCAGGGAGATGCTCTCAGTAGAAGAGATTAGCTTGGCTTATGTGCCAACATAGGAAAACCTTGTAGATCTTTTCACAAAGGCATTGTCTCGTGAGAAGCTCGAAGCTTTCCGCAAAGCTTTGGGTTTACTCCCCTTTGTGGTCTGATCGTGTCCTCAAGGCATGGCACTTCCCTTTACTCATGTGCCAGTCTCTCGTTTACCACATCACTCCAGGGGGATTTGTTACCATATACATGTGGTAGTGATGTGTGTGAACACACTAGGACCGTCGGGGCATTTTTTCCCCCCTTTAGGAGTTTTTTTTCCCCATGCATTGTCTATACGCCCATCACTCTAGGGCTATCTATCTTTCCATTGCACACTAAGTAACATACTCTCAGTTGTGTGCCTTGAGCTTCCTTCATCTTCTCCAAGCTGTGTGTGTTTCTCTGCAACCCCAATTCCAACACTTCATCTGACAAATTCCAAGCATGTGTGCCGTGCACGACGTGCCACATTAGACAGGTGGTCACACAAGTGGACAACGATTGATATAGACAAAGATAGATAAATAGACATAGAGAGAGATAGGGAGGGAGGGAGGGAGAGAGAGAGAGAGAGAGAGAGAGAGAGAGAGAGAGAGAGAGAGAGAGAGAGAGAGAGAGAGAGAGAGAGAGAGAGAGAGAGAGAGAGAGAGAGAAATGAAATGATATATTAGCGTCCTCAAGAGACCAATTACAAAGTGGTGAAATTGATACCATGTTGGGATACAAAAAAATATAAATGAAACCATAAGCGCTACTAGCTGAGAGAGAGAGAGAGAGAGAGAGAGAGAGAGAGAGAGAGAGAGAGAGAGAGAGAGAGAGAGAGAGAGAGAGAGAGAGAGAGAGAGAGAGAGAGAGAGAGAGAGAGAGAGAGAGAGAGAGAGAGAGAGAGAGAGAGAGAGAGAGAGATAGATTGAGGTCAGATATGACCTATGGGACCAAAGACAAAACATTACAAACATGGGGGGATTGTGGGATACAAGTTAAGGACCGAGGTTCCAAAAAAGATAAGACAAGATGAAGATGAACAAAATATATGTAGAAGGGGGTGAGGAGGGAGCCGGTTTGGGAGTTCAAAACTCTTGAATAATAGCTTTACCTCCTCGGTAGGCTGCCCATTTCCCTGTTGTACGCGCTTCTCGCATCTTTTGTAGTTATGTCTTCTTTTGCTTGAGTTGAGCGGGTGTAAGGTCTTCGGCAAACCACAATCTGGTGTCCTTGAGAAGCCTTGATTGCTCAAGAAATTTGATTCGGTCCAGAAAGTGTAGATTGCATGATTGGTGCGAGGCTCGTGTGCAAGAGAAGTGATTGTTGCTGGATCACACTGTACCATGGGGATTGCGGATTGGATGTGGGAAAATGACTCGTGAAACTTGAGGTTCCCCTCCCCTCTGCAATCACTTTGTAGCCCACCAATGCAAACATTGAGGGCGATATCCTCCTTTCATTTTCATTCATGCAGCGTGGATGTCACACGATCCTCGACCCTGCGAGAGATTACCTCTTGTACTTGAGTTTTGACGTCCTTTGTGATGGTCGTCTCTACTTATTCTTTGGCCTTCATGAATTTGATTTCCATCAGCTTCAACTCCTCCTCCTTGCGCTTCTTTATTGTGGCAAGCCGGGCTTCAAAAGCTGAAAGCTTTTGTTTTAGCTCAACATTCTTACCGAAATCGCTTCAAGTACTTGTTCGGTGAGGTGATCTTTCTCATTTGATGAGATATTGGTTATCTCATAGGGTGCCACATGCCACTCCCTCTGTGCTTTCCTTCGAAGCATCCTGTTGCCAGTTTGCAAGTGAAATCAGGTTTTAGCCATTGATCAAAATTGTTGGAAAGTGTAAACTTGACCATCAAATAAAAAAGTGAGCTTAACTCTGTCAAAACTACTCCAAATTTGACCAAATTTCACCAGTGCACCTAGGATTACTATAGGCACAAAACTGTAATGAAACAGATAGATTTTGGCAAAAAGGAACATGGATCAGTTCATAGCTTTGCTCGGTTCCCTGGCAAGTTTTCCCAGACTTTGAATTCTTTTGGGAAGGCAAACTGAATCTTGCAAGTTTCACCATTTCGCAAGTATACTATTGCTTGGTTTTGATCCCATCACCATTCTTAGGTTACAATTGCTTGCTGATAGACTTCGAGAAAAGTTTGAAGTTTCTCAAATTACTTTAGCAGTAATTTTGACCAAAAGACCATTTACAAACTGACTATAGCAATTCAGGTGGATCTGATGATCTTTGGAGCATTTTTTTGTGATCATTTTGCAACCCCATTACTATTGGTACATTGTCTAGCTAGTGCACCTCTTTGATCCTGATTTTGGCAAAAAGGTACATGGATCACGATCCAGCATTTTGCAAAAACAGTTATGGGGTTTTGTTCCTGGGCCTCTATAGTTGCTTCTATAGAAGTTTCCTTGATTTTAGGGTTTTGGGAACATGGATCGCGATCCATGTTCCAGCACCTTTTTCTAATGTTCTTAGCTTGGCTTCTGCCAGGTAGTTGGGGTCTACCGATGAAGTTTTTCTTGTTTTTGATGGGTTTTGGACTCCCACATTGGTCTTGTGAGTTTGCTGATTTTGTGACCTTGTACTGCTTCGATTTTTTATTTTGGTATTATTGATGCAGTATGGGTGGCATACACATGCTCTTGCAAGGTTAATGATCATACCTATCAAATATGGTGTAGTGAGATCCACCGAGGTGGTCGCAGCAGGCAGAAGAAATTCTGAAAACCCTATGCTCCTGTGGCTCTCTTTCTCTCTCTCTCTCTCTCTCTGAATGCAAATGAGCTTCTGTTGCCCTTTTTTGACTATATGATCCCAGTCTACCCGGAATGCCCCATTTATACTTACCTTCATTGCTCATATCTTGTTGGGCACATCACCTACGGTTCGAACCGTTCGTGATTATGACACTCGGTTTACAAATGGCGTCCGATCTACAGTTTTGATATTTCAAAAGTTGGTTCAAAATTCATTTTGTGTTGAATTTTTCCATATTTTCCATGTTTGTAGTCCTTGCTTTGAAGTTTCAATGTTTGCTTTCAAAAGTCGATTCTGACTTTCCTGGCTCGACTTATCAATTTTTTTGTTGATTACTTGTCATTTTTTGCGTTTTTGCATGCACGTTTTGGTCATCTGAATTTTGCCAGTTTGCTGCGTTTGCAGAAATCTGATATGGTTGCTTCTTTGCCGCCTCTTGAAGCACCTGTCAAACATGTTTGTGAAGGCTGTATTCTGGGTAAAATGCAGCGTTCTAAGTTTCCAAAGGATGGTTCAGTTAGGGCCACATGCAGGTTCCAGCTTGTGCATAGTGATGTTTCTGGGCCCATGCAAACTCTGTCTTTGGGCAATTACCTGTACTTCGTGACTTTCATTGATGATTACTCCAGGCATGCATGGGTATTTCCGCTAAAAGCGAAGTCCAAAGTTTTTATGTGCTTCAAACAATTTTTGGCTATGGCTGAAAATGTCTCAAAATGTACTATGGGCACCCTCCGTTCCGATCGAGGGGGGGAGTATATGTCTCATGAATTTAATGCATTTCTAGCTAGTCGTGGGATAAAACACCAATGTACAGTGCCTTATACACCTCAGCAAAATGGTGTTGCTGAGAGGAAAAACAGGTCACTAACGGAAATGGCACGATGTATGGTCAAAAGTCAAGCTTTGCCGCATTCTTTTTGGCTTGAGGCCATCATGTGTGCCACTTATGTACTTAACAGGTGTCCTACGAAAGCTTTGCAGTCTATTACTCCATATGAAGCATGGCATGATAGAAAACCTTCTATTGAGCACATGCGTGTTTTTGGCTGTTTGGCATATGCTTTGGTGCCACAAGTGCAGTGCAGAAAATTGGATGATAAGGCTGTCAAATGTATTTTTGTTGGTTATAGTGCTGAAAGCAAAGGTTACAGGTTGTGTCATCCACAAACAAAACGTATTCTGGTTTCACGGGATGTAGTGTTTGTGGAAGATTCTGTTCAGCCCTTGCTGTCATGTACTAGAGACAGTAATGTAAGCTCACAGGACATTTATGACACTTTGTTGCCTCTTTTCAGTGGTGGAAATACGAATGTAAGTTCCAATGAGGCAAATGTACAGCCTATGGGGGTTTCTGAAAATGTTTTAGAACAGCCTATTACTGATGCAGATGTACATGATGTACTTGATGAGGAAAGGGCTGAAAATGAGCAGGCTAGAGGTATGCCAAAATGGCTGGTGCACACATTGCGTGATAGTAAATTGGATGCACCTTTATCTAGTCGTACTCGTTCAGGCTCTCGCCATGCATCTTATGCTTCAGATTGTTATGCTTTGGCTGTGTCTAGTTTACATGATGTTGAGGAGCCTCTGTCTTTTGATGAAGCACAGAATTCAGAAAATTCGATTGCTGCCATGAAATCAGAATATGATGCACTTATAGAAAATGACACATGGACTTTATGTGATTTGCCTCCTGGAAAAAAGGTTATTGGTACGAAGTGGGTTTACAAGTTGAAATGCAAGCCGGATGGTGAGATCGATCGCCATAAGGCTCGACTTGTTGCAAAGGGTTATGCACAACAAAAAGGCATAGATTATGAAGAGACTTTTGCTCCCACTTGTCGTATGACTACTATACGTTTTCTATGTGCATTGGCAGCTCATTTTGGTTGGGATGCACATCAATCAGACATTGTTACTGCTTTCTTGAATGGTGACATATTTGAGGAAGTTTATGTAACGCAGCCTCGCGGTTTCGTCATAAAAGGACAAGAGGACAAAGTGTGCAAATGTAAGAAGGCTTTGTATGGGTTGAAGCAATCTCCTCGTGCTTGGTATGAGAAAGCTGACACTCATTTGGTTAAACGAGGCTTTCGTAACAGTCCAACAGAAAGCACATTGTATGTAAAGCGTGAGGATGATGTATTTCTCATTGTGGTTCTTTATGTTGATGATTTGCTGATCACATATTGCTGAATTTAAGGCTGATTTGAATGCTACTTTCAAGATGAAAGATTTGGGGCTGTTGCATCATTACTTGAGTATACAGTTTAAGCAGTGTGATGGTGGTATTGCCTTGTGTCAGAAAAGTTACATAGAGCCATTGCTATGTAAGTTTGGACTTGAGGATTGCAAACCTATTGCCACTCCCATGGAAACAGGTTTGAAGTTGAGTCTACATGATGCTGGCGATCCTGCTGATGTCACTCTTTACCAAACTGCTGTTGGCTGCCTCATTTATGTATGCAACACGAGGCCAGATATTCAGTTTGCAGTCTCGCAGGTCAACAGATTTATGCATAGCCCAAGGTCTAAGCATTGGCAGGTTGTCAAGAGGATTTTCCGTTACCTTAGTGGCACTTTACATCTTGGCTTGTTTTATCCCAAGGGGGGATCATTGCCGCCAGACTTACATGCTTTTTCGGACTCAGATTGGGCTGGTTGTTTTGACACGCGAGTGTCCACAAGTGGTTTTTGTTTCATGCTTGGCAGTTCATGTATATCATGGTTGAGCAAGAAGCAACCTACTGTGGCCACTTCGAGCTGTGAGGCTGAGTACAGGGCAGTCTTCATAGCTACGGTTGAGTGTGTATGGCTCAGACGCCTTATGGCTGACTTGGGTGTTGGACAGGACACTGCCAACACTATCTACACTGACAGTCAGAGCGCATTGGCAGTTGCGAGGAACCCAGTTTTTCATGCTCGCACAAAGCACATTGAGGTGCATTACCACTATGTCAGGGAGAGGCTCTCAGCAGGAGAGATCAGCTTGGCTTATGTGCCAACACAGGACAACCTTGCAGATCTTTTCACAAAGGCATTGTCTCGTGAGAAGCTTGAAGCTTTCCGCAAAGCTTTGGGCTTACTCCCCTTTGTGGACTGATCCTGTCCTCAGGGCATGGCACTTCCCTTTACTCATGTGCCAGCTCTCGTTCACCGCATCACTCCAGGGGGGATTTGTTACCATATACATGTGGTAGTGATGTGTGTGAACACACTAGGACCGCCGGGGCATTTTTTCCCTCTTTAGGAGGTTTTTTTCCCCCGTGCATTGTATATACGCCCATTACTCTAGGGCTAACTATCTTTCCATTGCACACTAAGTAACATACTCTCTATTGTGTGCCTTGAGCTTCCTTCGTCTTCTCCAAGCTGTGTGTGTTTCTCTGCAACCCTAATTCCAACAACTCCTCTAACCATGGTTGGGTTAGATTTTCAGCACTTATCTAATTTCTTTTGCTTGGAATTATCAAGAAGTTGGTGTGGATAGATGAATAAGAGAGAGAGGAGAGAAGTGGAGGTGATAGGACTTTTCATAGTAGGTTAGTGTTAGTAAATTAGTAGAGTTAGTATTTTTATTGATTTACAAATGGAATTGGATATTTACAATGGGAGTATCCATGTAGGATATAAATAAGGAATAAAAAACTCTTAAGGTAAGAAAATATGGATTTCTTACAATGTCGATGCTCCAAGTGTCTTGAGTAGGGTCAATTTTGACACTTGTTGACGGTCCACTAGCTTTGATGTTACGTTTTTTCTCCACTCTTGACCTTCCCTGGGAGCCAAGGTAAGTGAACATGAGTAATCAACCACCATGATGCTGTCTTTCAAGAGAAGAGGCTGAATTTTGTGGTTTTTTGATAGATATGGGTAATATGGATGAGGAAAACTGAGACTAGGTGGTCAATTTTGGAATGGAAGTGTGTGTAGGAGACATGAGTTCACCATGGTTTCTCTTATTCTTCAAGGTTGAGAAGAAGAGTTCAGAGAGGAGTGGTGAGAGAGGTGGGGATGATGAGTGGAGAGGTGTGTCTGAAAGAGGAAAATGATAAAGTGGAAGAGGGAGTGTGGCTGCATAACATGGGCAAACTGGGGTCCACCAATAAAATCATAGCTCACAGCTCGTAGCTCAAAAAAATATGAGAAAAATTGAGGTAAAATTTTAGCCCACGAGCTACAACTTTTGTTTGTATCACCTTTTCAAATTCGGGGAGCATGTGATCTTTAAAAATTCAGCAAAACCGATTGTTTTTTCCACTGCACAAAGTCCTTGTGAGGTCCTTCTTTGGATGATTCTTTTGAATACCTTCAAGAGTGAGCCCCCCATAGTGCATGCATGCATGCCACATACCCTTGACCTTATTTGGTAGGTCTATAATTGAAGATATTGTTGAGATCATGATATAAGTGAATAGTACAACTAAGAAAATCAAATATTGAGGGGTCTAAAAAAAATATGTACAAGTCAAATATAAATAATATAGGTGGAAAAAATATAAAGGGGTCAAAATAAATTTCTCTCATTATAAGTCTACCATAAAAAGATGAATATTTTTGGTGGTCTAATTTATAAGAGTAATAGAGAATAGATGTAGGAAGGAAAAAATCACAATAGTGAAAAAATATACACATAAATAGAACTAGTTTTTTTGGATTTTTATTGGGATGGAGTTACACCAAAAATAAGAGAAGCTTGCATGAAATTATTTTTCTATGGAATAAAGAGTATGCAAAATGGTAAGAAAAAATATGGTAATGGTGAGTCAATGTACATAGCATAAATAACACACCATAGATAGAAATATTTAAATAAATACCAAAATAATTATGAAAAATCCTTTTATTTAGGCCCTAAATACAATGAAATATTTACACACAAATGGGCCATAATATATTTTATTTTTTGATTTTATTTATTTTTTTGTAGTTGAGGGTTTTTAAGAAAATATGGAGAAAGTCCCTAACTCACACACGCCTATGTAAAGTGAAATGGTAGGGATAACCAAAATGTTAGAGTGATTTGATAGGGTGAGGTAGCTTACTATGGCAATTATGGAAAGCCAAAAAACGGCTATCACTGCGTGGCCCAAACAACAGTAATTGTAGAAGGCGTGCTCTATGTTTGACTGTGAACTACAAAAGTTTTGATGTTGCCGATGGCGTCGGTTGTTGGCATTTTTTTGGGTTGCCATCGAAGTTCCCTAGGGGTGGATCCACTAGAAGAGGCATCGTGACGGCGATGTTGTTTTGGTTGCCATACCTTTTTGAGTGTGATTGGATGTCGACGAGAGTTGTCCATCGGTTTAGGCCGTTTGACAACAGCGGTGGGCAATTCGTGATGGTTTAATTTTTTGGTAGGCAATGTAGGTTTACGTGTATTGATTTGGATTTTAGGTATCCACAATTGCCTTGGCTTGGTTTGCATGATTGATTTCTTAACCCATATTTTTGTAACCATGGGGGTGGATGATTGCTGAGCTATCGCCGATGGCGAAGGTAGAGGTTCCCATTCATAGTCCGTTTGTACGAATGGCGTGGCTAAAGATTGGCCATCATGTTCGATACGTAAAGTGTTGTCCTGCCAGTTTGGTGTTTCCTGATAAGTGCGCATCCACGACACTCCCAGAGAAACTGCTTCGTTCAACTGATGATCTTCGACTACATGAAATTGATGTGGATAAACTGTTCCATCAATGTTGATTGGCAAATTTATGTGGCCTAGACTGTCCATAGTACCTCTATTGGCGACCTTGAACCCCATAGTGTTTGGCATTAGAGGTTTCTGTGTGATTTTTCTGAAAGTGGAGTAGTTAACCACATTAGCTCTGGCCCCTTTATCCACTAACGCTCTTTCGGTGGTGCCGTCGGCAAATTGTAACTGAATACGTAGATCCATTCCTCCTAACCATGTAGTCACCGTTTGTATGGATGCTATCGGAGCATGCTGATTAGCCACTGCCTGTTGTTCTTTCCTCTGGAAGTTTGATTGTTCTCTATGCTTCAATATTCTGAGTTTGGCCTCCTGATGTGCTTGTTCCCGAATGTCCTGTGCTTGACATCTGCGTTGAGCTACTGCATGGAGTGTTGCGAGTTCGTCTGGTGTCAGCGGAAGAAGATATTTCTTTAACTTGCAACCACTCGTCCAATTAGGCATCTCCTCTCCTGCCAATGTTGCAAGTTTAACAATGCCACTTTGCGATATATCATGGATCACAAAAGGTCCCATTCCTCGCTTTTTGAGTTTTTTGGAGTGCTGTTTTAGGGTATACATGAGAACATAATCCCCTTTTGGAACTCCTTACCAATCACGTATTGATCATAAAAAGCTTTCATTTGCTTTTTCTGAGCATATATACCAGCTATCGCTTTGAGTCTAATTTCATCTAACTATTCAAGGGTGTCTAGTCTCTATAATAGCTCATGGCCCATCCATCATAATTGTGCTGCCAATCTAAGGGATTTGACTAGGAATTCCAATGGTAGTATCACATTAATTCTGAATATGAGGTTAAAGGGAGTCGTGCCAATGGAAGTTTTAAAAGTTACGCGGTAAGCCCATAAAGCGGTGTGTAATTTCTGATCCCAATCATTTCTTGAGTCACTGACTATTTTGGTGAGCACTATGCATAGGATTTTGTTGGTGCTCTCTGCCTGTTCGTTGGCTTGCGGATGATAGGGTGCTGACTTTCGATGGACCACCATGAATTCGTCAAGGAGAGTCTGAATGACATCGTTCACAAAGTGTGTTCCTCTATCGCTTACTATTTCGATTGGTAGCCCATACCGCGTAAAGACGTTTTTGAAAAGGAACTGAGCTTTATTCCTTGCATCATTTTTTTGGGTTGCTTTGGCTTCCACCCACTTCGTCATGTAATCTGTTGCTACAATAATGTATGCACGCGTGTGTCCTGTATCCTAGAGGGTTGATGGGACCAATGAAGTCAATGCCCCATTTGGCAAAAGTGCGAACTCCCATCATCGGCCTCAGTGGCATGTCATCTCTCCGCAGGGGTGGTTTCATGCGTTGACATTCGTCACATTGTTTGACGTATGTGGTTGCATCCATGAATAGGGTCGGCCACCATATACTTGAGTTTAGCACTAGCTTTGCCATTTTATCGGCGGAGAAGTGTCCTCCAGGTTGTCCCGCGTGTGCTTGATCTAGGATGACAGAATATTCGCTTTTTGTGGCACACAGCTGTAATTGTTTGTCTTTCCCCCGCCTGTACAGTTGGTTGGCAATGAGCAGATATTGTTTGGCCTCTTCCTTGACAATTTTCCTTCTTTATTTGTCCCATTCCTCTAGAAATATTTTTTTAAAAAAAGTACTCAATGATGTGAGCACTCCATTTAGGTGCATGTACTACCCAAAACATTAGTGACATGTACCACTGGGGGCTGTATTATACATTTATCACAGGATTTTACATATTTATGGACATTGTATTCCATGTTTGGCTAGTAGACGCCTAGTCTTTGTAATCGTTGGCCTCTTTGTATTTCACCAGTGTGAAATCCCGTATTTTGTATATGAGCTTGTTTGAGGTAGTAGGTGGTATCTTCATGCTGGACACATAGTCTCAGTATTCCATCCTTATCGTGTTTGTACAGCCATCCTGCTAAAAGGATGAGATTCCATGTTTGTTGGATCATTGATGGTTGTCTTTCTATCTGCAAAGAGCCGATTGTGAGTAGTGGCATGACTTCTTCGCTCCATAACGGCACCATTTCTATGTTAAACAGATATGAATCAGGAAGTTCATCATCGACACCCGCAAGTGCTTCCCCATGAAATAGTCGTGAAAGATGATCTGCTCTCTGGTATGTGGTCCCCTTTCTTACAACCACCATAAATTCAAACTCAAGCAACAGTATAAACCAGCGAACAATTCTTCCAGTATTGCAAGGTTTGTTTACTAGATATAGCAGTGCTTGATGATCCACGAAGAAGACAAACTTGTTTGCTAGAAGGTAGAGTCTAAATTTCCTGACAGCATAGATCATTCCCAGACCCTCTCTTTTCGTAGTGGTATAATTTCGCTCTATGTTGTTTAGTTGTCGACTAGAGTAGAAAATGGAAAAATCCATTTTCTTCTCTCTGGGCTAATATGCACCCAATGGCATAGGGTGACACATCCACATGGACATGGAAGATTTTTCTCCAGTCAGGGGCTTGCAAAACTGGAGCTGAAATCAAATGTTGCTTCAATTTTTGGAAAGCCTACTCACATTCCTCCGTCCATTCAAACTTAGTTATGAGGGCGTACAATGGCTTATCTATTACAGAATACATATATATGAAACGCCAATAGTATCCGCAATGCCCAAAAATGCTTGCACTTCTTTTATCTTCGTTGGTCTCGGTAGTGCCGCAATTGTATGCACATTTTCTTGATCAATTGAAATGCCGTTTTTTGACACTATGTGGCCCAGAATTCTACCTTGTCTCACCATGAAGGCACATTTTTCCGGGGTTAAGCAAATACAATACATTTTGCGCTTTTCAAAGACTTTACTCAGATGAGTGATGTGGTCACTTCGTCGATGGGAATGAACACAAAGATCATCCATGTAGATCTCCAAAAATTGTCTGAAATATTCTTTGAATGCGTGGGTCATTAGTCTTTCGGGGCATTGGTCAAGCCGAAAGGCATTACCCTATATGCAAATATACCCCACTCTATCGCAAAAGCTTTCTTATGCTGATCTTCCGCCTTAATCGTTAATTGGTTGTAGCCTGAGAACCCATCCAAGAAACTATAGGCTTCTTTCCCTGCTACCCTCTCAATAACATGATCAGTTATTAGAAGTGGGTAGTTATCCCTAATGGTGGCTG
Organism: Adiantum capillus-veneris; assembly: GCF_014529385.1. NCBI lineage: Eukaryota > Viridiplantae > Streptophyta > Polypodiopsida > Polypodiales > Pteridaceae > Adiantum > Adiantum capillus-veneris. The sequence goes on from NC_140956.1 coordinate 122,762,230, forward strand.
CATTTACTTGCTTGAGATTTACACAAACACGCAGTTTTCCATTCTCTTTGGGTACCACCACAATCGGGGACACCCACTCTGTGTGCTCAATCTCGTAGATAAACTCGACGTCCTTTAATTTGTCTATTTCCTCCTTCATTTTCTGTGCAAAAGTTTCATTGTACGTGTAAGGACGTTGTCTGCGTGGTCTGGCCTCACTCTTAAGGGAAATCGTGTGATGACATATCCGGATCTATCCCCTTCAGATCTTTGTAAGACCATGCGAAGACATCTTTATATTGCATGAGCGTATCGACTAGAAGTTGCTCTTCCTCTTCAGTAAGGTCCGTGGCAGTATAGGCCGGTTGAGGCTCCTCTCCGGGTTTTGCTAAGTTGATGTTTTTCGTGTTTTTAGGCCCATCAAATGAAGTTCCTGGTTCTTTGGGATCTCGTTTGGGTTTTTGCACCACTATCTTCCTATCCTGAATGGTATACTTCTGATAGTGGGATGGTGCATCGAATTTATCATCATTTGATTCCTCGTTAGTTTCCATTTCGATTGTCCGAATTTTTTTCAATGCCCGTTTTAAATCATTGTATTTGTCTTTGTGTTCCATTTTGGACAACTTAGACGGTTTTTCGATATTTTTCTCTTTTTTTGCTTTATGTTTTGGTTGAGTCATGTTTCATATATTGCTTTGATATCATGTCCTTGAGGCAGTCAGAAGTCGCTTCCACTAACCTCAAGTACTGCGTTTTGTTAGTTAACAGAGGTACTAAGTCCTCGTGATGCTTGTTGAGGTTGTTTTTGCGTTTATCTCAATATCTGCGTTGTCTTTAAGGGTTTTGGTTTGGGAAATCATAGTAGATCACTCAACGATGCTTCTGTTTGATGTTCTGGCTCGAGCTACTGGACAGCTCATCGTCCGCGTTATCCTCTAGCGTCTTATCAGTCAAGTCTTGAAACTGCAAGCTACTTCATTACTCTAAAGGCAAAGTATTCACAACAACATACACAAACCCTCCTCCGTGGGGGCACCAAAATTGAGGCGGTCCGGGACAAGCAACAAGAGAGGTGACCTCTAAACACCCCTCAAGGCTCCCGTGCTACTCAATTGAGGTTGGAGCTCTGTGTGTTGGAGTTTTTATATGTGCGTGCAGAAATATGTTGATCTGGTTGTACAGAGACATGTGAGTGTGAGGGATCCCTTTTTTAAAACTGCAGTCCACACTTTAGCATATGATTGATCTTGTGCACACTTGCCACATAATGACTCCAAAAATCCACTCTTTATTTCCGTTAAAGCAAGTGAATTTATCTGAGGCATCCGACTTAGTGCATCCGCTACCACATTATATTGCCCCTTGTGATATCATAGCTTACAATCATAATCTTGAAGGATTTTTGTCCATCTAGCTTTACGGCCCTTCAAGTCTGTTTGAGTAGTAAACCATTTGATACTCTCACGATCAAAAACCGCTTCAACTCGGCACCATATAAATAGTGTCACCACTTTGCAAAGCGTGAATTATGGCATAGAGCTCTCTCTCATAGACATAATAATTTTGTTGAGCTCTATCTAACTATTACTTTCAAAGGCTATAGGTCTTCCCTCCTGGAGAAGTATTGCACCGATTGCTTTATCACTAGTATCAGTCTCTACCACAAACGGATTAAGTGGGTCAATGATTGCTAGGATAGGAGCAATGGCTATAGCTACCTTGAGCTATTCAAAACTGCATTTTTGGGCTTCTTCCTAAGAATAGGTCTTACCTTTTGCTTTAAGTTGATCCGCCATAGGATAGCGATTTAAGCATAATCACGGATAAACTAACGATAAAATCTAGCTATACCTAAGAATATTTGAAGCTCCTCAACCGTGTTGGGATGTGGACATCAAAGAATGGCAGCAACCTTGTCAGTGTCCATCTTGATGCCAGAATAAGAGATCAGATGACCAAGGTAATGTATCTCTATTTTAAAGAAGTCACACTTGCTTTGCTTAGCATACAGAGAGTGAGTTCGTAGCTATTCAAACACTAATCGTAAGTGTTCTATGTGTTCATCTTCAGTCCTACTGTAAATGAAAATGTCATAAAGGAAAACCACAACAAATTTTCCAAGATAGGGATGTAAGACACTATCCATGAGTGTCATAACTGTAGCTGGAGCATTGGTTAAACCAAAAGGTATAACCAAAAAATCAAAATGCCCGAACCGTGAGTCTAAATGCAGTTTTGGAGATATCTTGCAAAAGGATACGGACCTGGTGGTATCCTGAACGAAGATCTATCTTTGTATAGTATCTTGTCCCATGAAATTGATCAAACAACTCATCCACTTGAGGTAGAGGATACTTCTTCTTGATGGTTATGGCCTTTAATCCGCGATAATCTACACACATGCGCAAAGTACCATCTTTCTTTTTTACCAATAAATTGGTGATGCCAAGCCGAAGTGCTAGGTCTAATGAAACCACATGCAAGGTAGTCAGCCCGTTGTTGACTCTCAACCTCCTTGGCTTCTTTAGCACTCATATGATAAGGTGGTTTACTCACCGGTTTAGTGCCTGGCAAGACATCTATGCCATACTACACATCACGTGTAGGGGGTAAACCCGGTGGTAAATCACTTGAGAATACATCACTATACTCAGTGAGTAAGTGAGTCAGATTTTTCCGTACAAAAGGAGAAAGTAAACTAGAGTTATGTTGGGATGGAGAATCTTGTAATTCCTGTAATGTTTGTTTTACAACAGTTGCACATTGCTCAATAGAATTAAAATTGAGAGCACTTTGCTGGTTAGATTTGTTAACATGTTGCTTATCATTAGAATTCATTGCACTTTGCATACCATTACTAGAATTCACATCACTTTGCTCTTGAGAATCACAAGACTTGAAGACAAGCAGTAACACAAAAAGACTTCATCTATTAAATCTGCCTTTTGCAAAATAGAAAGCTCGACTGTACATATAAGAGGTGTAGATGGTATATGTTACTCATCAAGAAAAAGAACATGTTTACCATTGGCCATAAGGATAAGGATTTTTGTGCATAACTAGTGCGCAATGTGTTTTCTAAACCATGCGACCACTCCCGTCCTAAAACTACATCAGTACTGTCCCTGTTCATAACTTGAAAGTCAAGGGTCATCGTATGATCTTGAACAATAAGCTCAACCCCTTGAACTACCGTGTCCCATACTTCTTTATCATTGCCAGACATTTGTTCGACCACATACTTATGAGAGGAGGGAGTCTGTGTAAGCTTCAATTTCTTGACTAGCTTATATTTCAAGAAGTTATGAAATGCATCATCATCCACTAAAATACGAACACGTTGTTCATTAATAGTGTCATGCATTCGAATCAAACCATGGGGTCCAAAGGTGGGTTGCCACATTGAAGCAGACACACAACACTTGTGTTTTTCTTCCATATGAAGGACCTCTATAGCACAATATTTAAGAGATGAATCTAATGTGAGGTGTTGCATCGTGTGCATGGCCTTTTCTTTGCCTTGCAAAAGAGGACAATCCTTCTTGCTATGTTGATCCAAAAGACATCTGAAACACAAATTGTGTTTCTTTGCACGCTCAAAATTAGCAGTACTGAGAGATCTACGTGGAGTATCTCGTGATTGCTTAGGCTTCTTAGCCTCTTGTGGGCATGGAGAGGTACATTATCTCTTATTACTCTTGGAATGTGTGGTAGATCTACCTCGCTATTGGCTCTTAACCACATTGCTCTTAGAAAAATTATTCTTAGAGTAGGGAAAATTTCCCTTCCTCTCTTGGTCATCATCATATCTTTGGGCAGCATGATTGATGGCCTCTTCCAAAGTTTTTGGATGTTGGGTCTTGACATGAAGACGATAGTTTTTGTCAAGACCCTTATTAAAACCCTGTATCTTTTGGAATTCATCTAGACCTTCTAGTTTTAATATGATTTCCCAATACTTTGAAAGGTACTGTGTGAGAGAGAGGTCCGACATGCGGCATGCATCCCATGCTAACCAATTCTTATCTTCTTCATTGGACTCCAAAAACTCTTTGGAGAAAGAAGCTTGAAACGCAGCCCAATACGGAGGGCGAGCATCTATTGGAAATGTCATCCACCACTTATAGGCCTTGCCTTTAAGAGATAGACTTGTTTCCACAGCCAGGTTTATACCCGGGGTGTATCTCAACCTATGAATATCACTCCATTTGTGTAAAAATGCCTTGCTGCGATCACGCTCTTCCCCGTGAAACTCAAGAATGGTGATATTCTTAAGCAATGCATTGCTAACTTTTGCATCTTTTGAAGTACTTGTCTCTTGGACTTTTTGAGTCGTGCGAGCTTGTTTTCCTTGAACCGTGCCACTTGTGGCTCCTTGAGCCGTCTGTGAATTCATGAATGTCACAAGTAGCTCAGTACGATTTGTAACATTTGCATTGAGTGCAGAGAGGTTGCATTCAAGTATGCTTTGGCAATTTTCCAAAGTCTTGAAAGCAGCCATATCTACAAGTCCATGATCTCCTAGATCATCATCATCATGCATATTAGTGTCAAAAGCACCTGTGGTGCCCTGATTTTGATCTACGTGCTCAAAATCAAAAGTGTGTGTAGGTGGGATATCCTCACTGGCCATGGTAAGCACACACTAATATAAAGAGAGAAAAAAAAAACAACAACTTGTACCTTGTAAAGCTCGGTGATTGTAAGGTTGTGGCATTAGGTTGGAGACTTGTCTTTGTGTTTTTTATGCTCGGCGATTTGCATTGCATGTGAACCTCACCATGCAAAAATTGTAGCGCTTCACGTGTCGTTTGTCGTAAGAACATCTTCGTGGATTCTTCACAAAAACTCGTCGTTTTTGTGAAGGCTTTTGTTCACTTTGAAGCTACCTCCTTGAGGAAAAAAGAAGTTTTGGAGGAAAACTTACCTTCCTGCAAGAAGTGAAACGGAAGGGTGAAACTACTTCCTTGAAGTTTGAAGCTTTCCCTTTCCTTCTAGCTTTCTTGTCAACACAAGCATGCTATCTTTCCTTGTTATACACAACAAGGGTCAATAGCTTGATGGTAAAGTGATGGCCTCTTACCCTCATGGGGTGGGTTCAACCCTCCTTCATGCAAGGGTTAAGCGTGCCTTCCTATGTATGCAGCCAACAAAAGCCTTTGGAGCCTCGGTGTTGCCTTGGTCGCTCACCTTCTTTTTGCTGCACAGTGGAGACCTTGTTGTCTGCAGATCGTGGGAGAGAAGCAGTGCGTCACAAGCACATGTAACCCTCTTTTCTCCTTTCCCAAACATAGCTCGGATACCAGTGAAAGGGTGGTGGTAATGTGTGTGCTAATCTCCACACAACCGTGTTATCTTATAGCCTCCCCCTAGCTTACACACTTTTCGGCCGTGCCGGTGGCCTTGCCCGTAGGACCCATGTCCTTACATGTGTGAGACCAACTCACGCTTGCGAATAAGCTTTTGGAATTGTAATGGGTATCCATGGAATACGGGAATTGGCATTGACGAGCTTACCAATGACTCCGATGTGATACTTCTTGTCGAAACATGGGAGCATGATGCGCAACAAATTCTTGGATTTGACAAATACAATGTGCATTCTTTGACGTGGGCAAAAAATGCAAAGAAACGTAGAGGCCAAGGAGGCATAGCATGTATGATCAAAAAGGATTTGAAAGGTGTTTTTCATTGTCAAAGAAGATAAGTCTAAATGCTACTTATGGTTGAAAATCATCCCACCAAATGGTCAACTCATATTTGTGGCTGGTTGCTACATTCCTCACTATGACTCCAACTTTTATGCTCGATTGGATATGGACATAGATCAGCCCTTTGTTGAACTAGAGGAAGAAATTGCTCATTACAAGGAGTAGGGTGAAGTCATTGTCTTTGGAGACATGAATGCTTGCAAAAATACGATACAACACAAAGTCGACATGCCGTATGTCTCAAGAAGAATGGATGACTCATATATGTATAATTGAAGTTCTAATGATGCAAAAGAAGTGGATCACTATGGAAATTCACTTTCACATATTTGCAATACTATCAGAATGTTCATTGCAAATGGTATATCTTTATGGCAAGGCACCAATGACTTTACATGTAGAAAGCACAATGGTGATAGCGTGATTGACTATATGTTGTTTTCGGAATCCACTCTAGAATGCATGCAAAACTTTACACTTGGTGAATGGAATCCGGAATTCAATCATAGGATGTTATGTATTGACCTCAAGTGTGGTAAAAGACCCGAGTATGTAGCCTCCAATCATGATGTGAATCATTCGTACCTATGTTTAAACTTCAAACGAGCACTTATATATGATGATATGGTGGACCAAATGTTAAGCATGACAGAGCATCGAGAGAGCCCAACATTAGAATACAAGTGGAAAGTTTTCATGTGCAAAGGAATTCTTTTAAGAGAAACACATGTCTTGCAAAAGGTCTAAGAAGGGTAGCACCAAGAAGAAATGGTTTTGACATGGAATGTAGTCAAACCCAAAAACACTTGCTAAGTTTGGATGTAAGCAAAGACAAGGAAGATTATTTAGAACTTTCACACACATACAAAGCACTTGTTCAAAAAAAGAGAAGAAGGTGGGAAGTCAAAATATAACTTCTTTTAGCACAAGAGAAAGCACATTCATGTGGCAAGTTTTGTCAAAATTTAAAAGGCAAGTGTGTTGAGAGCTTTGGTGACTTGACACTTTAGGATATGTTTACTCATTGCAAGAACCTCTATGAGCAACCCAATGTTGATAAGATGGAGTGTTGTAGCTCCCTTCCATTTATGCCTCCCTTCTTTACCATTGAACATGTATGTCGCGCGCTTGAGAAACTTGCTACTCGCAAGGCAGGGGACCTTCAAAGTGTCAAGGCTAAAATGATTAAATGGACAAGGGAGAAAACACGGTATTGGATACGTGATATGTTTAACCTTGCACTTCAGCATGGCATGCCTCACGATTGGAGTACAAATTGGTTCAAACCTTTGCACAAAGGAGGAGATGTAAACAATGTGAACAACTATCACACTATAATGGTTGGTTCTTTGACGAAAAAAGTTATTTGGATGTATCATGGTGATGAAGATAAGTGAATGGACTGAAAAGAACGGCAAACGTGCGCTTAGCCAAGAAGGTTTTTGACAACATCATATTACTATTGATCACCTCGTCACTCTTTGAGTTCTTATGGAAGTGTCTCGATTGAAAGGAAAAAATTTGTATTGTTGCTTTGTGGATTTCAAGAAAGCTTTTGACATGGTACCGCGAGGAAATCTTTGGAGACGTATTCAAAGCCTCATGTGCCGAAAGAATTTCTGCATACAATCTTTCGCATCTACCAAAAAGTGTTATGCTGACTACGTATGGGACATGGAATTTCAAAATTTTTTGCAAGCAGCATTGGTGTCAAACAAGGATGCCCACTTTCCCAACCCTCTTTGGGCTACTCATTGATGAATTGGAATGCATGGTTCTTGATTTTATGGCACAAGAAGGCAAAGAAGAGGTTAAGATCGGAAATGCGGTGATCATGATTTTGCTTTACGTCGATGATGTAGTCCTCTTGGCACATACTTTAGAAGATGCACAAAATCTTATGAGTGTCTTGGAACGCTTTTGTCTACATAGCGGGCTGATTGTGAATGGATCCAAAACCAAGGTTATGCCTATAATGACCCTCAATGACAGAAATCCATGCATTGTATACAACAATGAGAAACTCGAAGTGTAGATAGCTTCAAGTACCTTGGCCTTAAAGTTTTATCCAATCATAAATGGAAGGATTGCACAATGCGTAGCTTGGAAGCCGGAAAGAGGGCTTATTATGCATTTGAGAACATGTGCAATGCTGGAGAGTGTTTGGTGGATATGAGCGAACAGGCATATGCACACCAAACCCGGTGGATACTCTAGTTTTTCGGCAAAAACCCTATAATTCACCCTAAAATGAGTTCTAATCCTAATGAGGTTAAAACATACTCTTTTTTATTTTCTCTAAGTCTACCCCTTGTAAGAGGCCGGATGGCCATGGGAAAGCCCCCTAACTTTTAAAGTCAAAACCCTTAGTTTTGAAAGGAGGGTTATCATTAGCAGGGAGAAGAAAACGTGCACCGCAAAAGCTTCTTGTGACTACAATTTGTAATCATCATTTCTCCTGAACGGGTAATCAAAATTCTATTCCGAATAGTACATTGTGTTCCTTGTCTCTTGCTCTTCAATCTAAGTGTAATCATTTCCAATTCTGATGTGGTTAGCGACGAGTCATTTGTGAGATAAATGCATTGATTTGGGAGTTAAAATGGTTGTTTTTTTATGTTTTGACCATGGATAAGTGTTTCTATGCTTAAGAGGAATCTTTCCAAGTACTTTTGTTTCAGTTTTTTGCACATTATTTGTTATGGATTGTGATTTATTTACCTTCCCAGATGGTGACATAACTTGGTAGGATTGAGCCCATAAGTGTTGTGATACCTCTTCTTAAGTTTCGTGCCATTCCAGATTCGTTTGGATACCGAAACGGCGTGATTACGTCGAGTGTTGAGAATGGACGCATACTGATTGTCTGACTAGGAAGTGGTTGATTTGCTTTTGTTGTAAGAACGAGTAGTCCTCGAGTTCACTTTAGTGAGATTAACACTCTCATTAAGTCTCCGTGCCCCACCCCGAGTCGCTTCCTTGCATATTGACATTATGTTAGTACACAAGAGCTATGCTGCAGACGTTCGTCGTGGCGACCTGCTAACATTGGCGCCGCTGCCGAGGAAACCGATCCGTAGGTGGTGAGTCACGAGAAAAACAAAAAAAACAAAAAAATCTCCCTTCAAGCTTTTGATACCCGTTCCGTTTACCCATAGACAGTGAAGCAGCTAGACGTAGGTTTAGTGCTTAATAGCGACTGGAGTCCGAGACTAGCCAGTGCTATTCCTTAAGAGCAAAGAAAGCTGTGAGTGAAGTACAAGATAGTATTTCGTTCTTTAAATTTTCACATGCTTGGAAAGGGCTGTTCCACCACACACATGGTTGTTATTTTTGTACCGTTAAGTTCAGTTATGTTTGCATATTCATTTCAATTGTAGGAGTAGGTTAGGTAACAAATTACACCATCATTTGTGGCCAAAAGGATCGAGGGAAAAACTATCAAAAACCTTATTTTGGTGTTGAAGACCATAACTCGGGAAAATTGAAGATGTGATGTGATGGTCAGAGCTTCAAACCTGGACCAAACCCAGTAAAACTTTCAAGAAGGGGATAAAAACACTTGTTGAAAAAGACTGTGCAAAAACCTGTCAAAAATCTTGCCCAACTTATTTTCTCTGCCACAGGCTCTCAGGCATCAGAACATTGAGTTTGGTGAGAAAAGGAGGGCTAGAAGACCATAAAAATCAAGATCAGGGTGAGCAGACCAAAAACCTTGGAAAAAAGGGAGAAACGAGGAAAAACTGAACTTTTAACTGCCCAAATCCAAAAAGAGATGAGAATTGGGACCAACTAGAAACAAGGAATCCACTGAACCAAATTTCATGCCCAGGTGCTTCCCAATTTGGATCGCGATCCATGTTCCAGGTAGACATATGACATCAAGATTTGATCAGTGTACTTCTGATTATTAGTTAAACAACTTTTCCAAAAGGAGCCATAAACAAAAAGTGAAAAAAGCTGGTGAAAAAACCAAAAAGGGAGGGGTTTACAAAAAACCGCAAAATAGACACAAAACTTTGCTTCTCACTTGGAAAAAACTGACCAAATCCAAAAAGACTTGGGAAATAGCATCATCATACCTTGTGTGATCAGCTCACAAAGTGTCAGTCCAAAATCATGCCAAACATGGATCGCGATCCATGTACCTTTTTGGAAGTTTGAGCTGATAAAAGACTAGCACGGAATTGATAACAATTGGAGCACTTTCTCCTAAAGGACCCTTATCAAGAAATTTCAAAAAGAGGGAAAAAAGTGGTAAAAATCAGGTCAAGGGGGGAAACCACTGACATAAACCTAAAACTGACTTTTTTCTGTCCTAAAAAGCTTTAAAGCATTCAAAAACCATATAGACAACATCACTAGGCCAAGAACTAGCTGTGGGACACAATTCAGTGTATTTTGACACAAAGGAACATGGATCGCGATCCATGTTCCTTTGACACAAATTGACACCAAGCTAGTACCATAGCTAGAGAGTATCAGAGAGAGTCTAGTGGTCCTTCCAGAGTTGAAATTGGGTGCAATAAACCCTTCCTACAGCTCAGAACTGACAAAAGCTCAGGCAAAGAGACAAAATCAACTTAGCCTAAAATTGGATCAAAATTGTTGAGGTTGTGTAGGGAATTGTGTGCCAAGTTTTGTCGAACAAAAGCAAGAACTGACAAGAACAGCTGTACGCTTACAACTATCAAGCACATTTTTGACAGGTTACAGGTACTAGAAGATATTATCCAGCAAGCAAGAACAAACGGGAGATTCAAACTATTTCATGAGGTAACCCGGTTTGGATTTTTCTTGTTACCAATTCTTCATGAATTTGCGATCGGGAAGATTGTACCAAAATAGGAACCCCAACATCTTTTATCAAGGGAGTAATCACTCAACAGAAGAAAGTGTGAATCAGAGACCACTACCGCCTTTGGAACCCATTTTAGAGGAGACTTTCTCTGACACTTCGTTTGAGAGATCATACGGCCTCATGACTGAAGATTCTAACAAGTCAAACCCTAAGGGAACAACTTCGATGGGTGCAGGTCCTTCACATCCCACATCTGATGTGAAGTTGTTGTATCTGAAGTTTCTATTTGAAAATGTGCTTAAAGCCAAAATCTATAAGGATGGTATGGACCGCTACTGTGTTAAGTTGGAAAATAGGCCGAGCGAGTTCAGAGAACTTGTAGATGTTGATTATGACGGGGATAGGTATTTCAATCGAGAGGGAATGATGTACTTAGTGGTTCATAACTCGTACATTGTGGATAAATGGGGAATGACCAGCTCCAAGGACAAAGTAGATAATGAACCGGCCAATGCACCACCCAAAATGGAGAAACAAAACGCGGTACTCAGACGCACGAATGAGACCGAGCGCCTTAACACAGACAACAAATATGTGGGGCTTTATAAGTTCAATAATGGAGACCAAACACTCTATTACAGATGTGACGAGCCCCGCATCAAAGAATTAACCAACCCGAAAAACTTATATGTTTACACTTACATGGAGGGTAGAAGTATTTAGGTGGTCATAATGGACAAGTATGGCCGAAAGTACTCCCCAATGGACCAGAAGCAGTTAGAGCGATATACATATTTTGGAGGACCACTCCACCAATACTATGTAAATCCGGAAGCTGAAAAAATCACGACTACTCACTTTAGACCTGAGACTGTGCTTGAGAGTCCCTTGAGAACAAGAGTGGAGGATTCTTATGGACATGAAGAAGCTCCAAGAACAGAACCCTTAGGGTCGACGACGACTAGGGCTTCCATGAACACACATAGGGGCAGCTCTGTTCCTGAATTCACTTACACCATTGGAATTCCTCCGACTATCACAAGAGATCGACTTGATGAACGTGGGGCGGATAGGATACCACTGTTAGTACCAAGAGGAGATTACCAACCAAGAGAAGCCATCCCAAGGGGACCAGGAGTTCTTAGAATGGTTGCAGAGGCCAAGCGTATGCGTCCATCCCAAGTGGAAAAATGATTACCCAAAAATTATAATGGATATGGTGATCCATATGCCCATGTTTCAACCTTCAAACAAGTATTGAGAGCAGAATAGGTGACTGATTTCCACACTCAGTATGAAGGATTTGGGTTGACTTGGAAGGTAATGCCCTGACTTGGTTTCAACCATTAAACAGCTTAGAATTCCCAAGTATTGAGCAACTTCTTCGAGAATTCGCTGAGGAATTCTCAAAAAGAGGGATCAAGCATAACATTGTTGAAGGAGTACGAGCGGAAGTGCGACGCGAGAGAGAGAGAGTGCGAGAAGAAGAGCACGACGATATGGTGAACTCGCTCTACTGTCATGTGTAGAGCATAGTGAGTTCTTATTAGGTTTTGACAAAAGAATATGTGTACATACTTGGCGGCCCGCCCACTTACCTCGGCGACCACATTGGGCTTTATACCCCAACAACCTCCCACTTAAAGTCCAATGTGGTACTTTAAGTGTGAGAGAAGCTACTATACAAGCTAATATACAAGAGATGTAGAGAAGTGATGTACTACCCTACACCTAACGGCTTGCGAAAATGCGCAAAGCTCTCTAAGGGAAGTCCTTTTGTAAGTAGATCAGCAGGATTTTCTGTGGTGTGAACTTTGACAAGCTGAAGTTGTTTATCCTCGAGCATTTCCCTGATGAAATGATACTTCACATCCACATGCCTTTGTATTTGAGTGATAAACTGGATTACTTTCCTGGGAAAAATTCAGCAGAGTTTCTCCTGTAAACTGACCTCTGAACCAATATCTGGGCGAGTAGTTTACTTTCCTGGGAAAAATTCAGCAGAGTTTCTCCTGTAAACTGACCTCTGAACCAATATCAACCTATCAAATGAACCAATAAAGCTTCAGATTTTGCAAAAATTTTGGCAGAGTCTCCTTTGTAAAATGGCTCTGGTGTACTCAAAAACAGACCAAAAAACAGCTCAAAAAACCACTGTCTCTCTAACACTGCAAGCTGTGGGTAAACCTGTCCTGCACCTGTACTGTCTCTCACTGTCCTATCACTGTCCTGTAAGCATAGACTACGACAATGCCTCAACAGCAGTAAAGCAAAGATCCAATCCCAACTGTCTAACTCACAGTCAATACATCCTAGCTGCCTATCTAAGGGTGTTGAGGGATCGCTCCAAGACATGTATCACCGAGAGGATCTCAACATTCGAGAATCCCCCAGCTCAATAAAACCTCACTCGACCCTCAACAAAGGCTGCAGTAAATTTGACAGTACATAGACTTCCCACAAAGTCATACATCCACAAATTTACCACTATATGTTGTAACCGCTGCGGCGGTTGTTTGCTGCGTGACTCACAGCCAGCAAACCCTCAACAGACATACATCATCTCTGACAATACATCCCATGTGGAAGTACCTGCAATGTGAGGATGAAATCTGGAATATCAAGCAACAAACACAAGCTACCTGATGAACTAGTGGATGTCGCCTACAGTCTGTGTGTAAATGCTCCCGTGTCGTATGTGACACGCCTCCAAGAACTGTGAGCCGTCCTTCAATGTGTAGACAGCCACAAATCAACACTCTGGGAGTGTTGATATCCTCAGCACCTGCAGTCGTAGGCCGAAACCCCAAAATTACAGAGTCGGATCTGCACCCGGATCTGCACCCGCCGAGACCACGTAGTCGAAAATGGCTTGCACAGATCTTTGTCGAAGCCGAACGGTGGCCGAGATGACCTCAGAATGAAATTCTGAGAACACCGAGCCCTTCGCTGGCGGCCCGCCCACTTACCTGGGTGACCACATTGGGCTTTATACCCCCACAACTGTCTCCCAGATCTCTGCATTTAGGCAAAAGGAAAAGGAAAAAGTGAAAGAAGCATCGCTTCGTTTTAGGCAGTACATAGAAAGATGCCCTGCTCGAGAACTACCTCAGGATGAAAGACTATCAATCCTCTTCATAGAGGGACTGCGAAATGACATGCTAAAAAAGGACTTGCACCTGAAAGCCTGTGTAACCTTTGAGCAAGTCACGAAAGAGGCATTGTATCTTGCAGATAACTGCAAAGCATATGGGGAGGTGACCGAAGATGCAGATCAGAGGACTAGTAGCACCTCTTCAACTACGAGTGAGTCCACGACAAAATCGGGAGGGAAAAACCCAACTATGCCGGACGTTGATCGAGTGATCGAGGAAGTGATCAGGAGGATGAACCGAGGAAACACGACGAACCCAAACACACGACAACCGCCCACCCGAAAATGCGATACTTGTGGAGGTGACCATCCAACCCAGTGGTGCAACCTTCAACAAAGGCAAGGAGCTAAGGATATTGAAATGGTGTGCTACAGAACAAAAATGGACAAACCATGAAACTCACGAATGTTTCTACAATCGGAACTATGTTAGAGAGAGACAATATGGACCACATGGAGGACAACAACTTCCACCCCCTCCAAGGTACCAAGTGGGGCCAAATAACTCAATCTTTGGTCAGGAAAAAGCTCAACTAGTGTTGGGACATCAACCTCCTTTACCCCAGGAAAATAGGGCTATGGTAAGGATTTCTCATCCCATAGAACCACCATCTGATCAGAGTATGATCCAGGTAGTCTCCCATCGAGAAGATTCAGACAATACTTATGAAAGGGAAATTGATAGGAATGCATATGATCCACAGGGATATAATCCATGGATAATTCTAGAAGAAATGCTCAAGCCCTCATACATATCACAACCAACCAAAAATCATTACTTGCTCGATGAGAATATGCTAATGTTTATGGCAAATCAGGGCTACAAACCTAGAGGCTACCCTCCTAGAACAGGACAACCAATGGGAGCTCCTCAAGCTTCTCCACCACGTGTAGGACCATGCTATGAATGCGGCGAGGATCATTGGGCTAGAGTGTGTCCAAACAAAGGAGAGCGGGTGAAATTTTTTGGATTTTGTAACGAATGCACCACGGACCATCTTATTCCACACTGCCCAAAAAACCCTGAAAATAAAGGAAAAGCAACCATGAACAAAATAGGGATTGTGCCAAGCTGAAGTGGATCAAAAACAGAACGGAACATTCCAATAAAAGCGGTCACTAGAGCTCAAGCACATGAGGTAGCAAAGAGTGTCTCGACCAGCCAAACAAAGATAGACAACTTGTCTGTCCGAACCCCTAGAAAATCTTGGAAGGCAAAACGAAACAAGATGAAAGCCAAAAGAGAAAAGGAAAAAACGTCATTGAAAACCAAATTGCGGAAAACAGAGAAACAACTTCAAAGGAAAAGAGGCCTTAAAGGCAATAACGAGACAAAGCAATTGTCGGAACTGCCATCAGGGGGGTCAATCCTAGTAGACAAGGTGGTTGAACCCTTGGACGCAATTCTGAAAGCTTACAAAGCAAGGCTAAAGCCTAACTAAACCCAAGAGGATTGGTGGTTAACGTACCCTCATCCAGGCTATGAGAAAGAGAGGCTAAAGATGTGCAAAGAGCTCATTCAAGCCGCTCAAGCGCTTATGGAACCATCAGTTCCTACGACTCCAAAAACCGAGGTACTCATACGAGAAAAGATTCGGGAGTTAGATGAAAGGGGAATTGAAGTGAATAACCTACCCAATCTGGTCGACGAAACACCTTTGGATACGAGGGTGGTAGCCAATACAACAAATGGGGCGCATTATCAGGTACCAGTACCAATTTCGGAGGTAGAAGAACAATGGCCTCAAGAGCTATGGGAACAGATCAGGAATAGGAAGGACGGAAGTGCCACACTTGTGTCAGCTCCTATCCCAGAAATCCACCTGGAGCATGAGCTCTACCCAAATGACATCCAATCATTGTATGGAGATGCAGGCACATCGATATCAAAAAACAGTAAACCACAATCGTTGAAGACTTTACCTTCATTTATTGGTAACCTTGAAACTTGATCCAAGGTAAGGAAAGTTCCATCTCAATGGAAAGACAATCCTAAGATGATGGACACTAAAACTCTTCATGAGCTGATGTCATCACCTATCTATTGTACACTGACTTTGTCAGAGTTTCTAAACATAAGATCGCATCTTTGGGACGAGGTCGCAAAAAATTTGGAAAAAATAGGGCTTGTAATTCCTTCAATCGAGGTTTCTCGAAACACGCTAAAAACACAACCCTCGAAGCAAACTAAACATGAGCCAGTGCCAGTAAACAAGGTATGGGACTATTGTGAAAGTGAAGAAGGAAATACTATCCTACCGGTAGAGTACATGTAAAATCGATAGCGATATTGGATAGTGGAGCCGGAATTGCCATAGCCACCAAAGCAATGTGGAAAAAATGGGGAAAACTTGCTCTAAGAAAAACGAGAATGAAACTTCAACTAGCGGATGGGTACTTGGAGAGACCTGTTGGCATCTTGGAGCAGATTGTAGTAACCTCTTGTGGAATTGCATATGAACACACCTTTGCTATTATGAATTTTGATGAGAGCAGCAATTTTGACATCATTCTGGGCAGACCATTCATACCTCAGCTCAAAATGGTCCAAGATTGGGGTTACCACTATATCTATCTTAGGAACAAGGATGTCACTACGAAAATTAGTGTCGCAGATCATAGCTATAAAGACGTAGACAAAACCCCAGGAGAAGACCTGCATTCCACAATTGACCAGGAAGGAGGAATACTGGCTTGGCTCCAGAACAAAGCTTACCAAGGGACAGGAGAAGCTTCGGATTCTGGAAGTCTAAAGAATGAAGATTGCATTCTTGATAGGACTACACAAGATGAAGCATATGTACCAGAGGCTTTTCCAGAGGAGATGTTCGAACCGTTTGGATGGCAACAAATACTAGATACTCTTGATGTTTGTGTCAATGAAGTGACCCTCACCAAATTTTGTGACGAGGAAGGGTACGATATCATTCCATTCCATATGATGAATGTTCGCCTAACTCCGAAGACGTACCTAACAAGGAAGGGGTGGTCGAGTGCCGATGCATAGTGGATGAAATCTCTGTAAGTCAAGATATCCCCTCTTCTTTGGAGAGGCTGGAAAGGATGCTAAGCTATTTCTAGAAAAGTTCCAAATGACTTTCTGCATAAAAAGAGTGATAGGAGATGAGGAATGCTTAGAAATGTTTGAGGTAGTTCTGAGGAAGGATGCTAGAACTTGGTTGACTCTCTATCTTAGGAGGTTAAGGGAAATTATAAGGAAGTCATTGATCATTTCAAGTGATACTTCTTGACCCCCAAAACACTCAAAAGCTATGGAAAGACATTGTTTCTCACATACAAAAAGACTTAGATGACTACTACATGTACAAACAAGAGTTTCTACGTCTTTGGGCTGTATGGGTGAGCAAGTTTCCAGCACTGGTGATGGTGTAGAGTTCCTAAAGAAGAAGAGGTTCATAGATGTTCTCTTTTCCACACTCAAGATAAAAGTTGAGGCGAGTGAATCTGCTACTTTTGATGCATCTAAAATTAGGGCTATTGAGAAGTAGAGAAAACTCAAGTGTCTAAGGGGAGAAGTTCCAATAGAGGGTCCTAGACCCAAGGAAAAATTTGCAAACATCAACATCTAGAGATATTCCTGAGGTAGCAGCTGAGGTAATTGAAAAGTTAAATGAATCCTTATGTAACTTGTCAATTCATCTTGCACAAGCTATAGGTCCCAAGGGACAAACAAAGAAAGCTCAAGAGCGGGAGCCACGACCTAAGCGACTTTTGCAATGTTGGAATTGCGGAGATTCTGGACATGGGAAGTATGAATGCGGAGAGTCTTGACATGGGATGTATAATTGTACTTGGCCCCGTGGGGAGCCAGGGAGACCTAACTTGAATTACCCTATGATGAATGCAAGTGAAGGAACTAGTCAACAACCAAGGATTCTACAAAGACCAAATGGAGCAAGACCACCTGCACGAGGAGTGGAAGGAGTTCCACCTTTGCTAGATCCAAATGTGCATGTGTAGAGGTGACAAATTTAAATGAGGTGGACATGAAAGCAAATGGCATTAAGCGTGGCCGTGGAAAAGGTAAGGAGAAAGGAGTCACGTCACAAAGTGACCATGGACAAGAAAAGAAGGCAAAGGAGACCAAGGAAGCCAAGAGGACTTGACATCGTATCAACCTCCAGGATTTTCCTCTTGGACATGGTATGGCTCCATACAATCTATTGGAATCCATGGCCTCGGTTTCTTGCATTGTGTCCACAAGTTAGGAGGGAGCTAATCAATGCGGTTAGCACTAGGAGAAAGGTAAAAGAGAGTCTGCATGTTGTGAAGATCGCATAAGCTAAAATGAATGAGGATATTACACATTCACTAGAGTGTTACATCAGGGGAAGATTGGTTAGGAAAGGTCTAGTGGATGGGAGTGCACATGAGACACCTAAAATTAAAGTAAAAATGGCAAACAATATCAAGGCTAGGTATGTAGGCATTTGTAAAATGTTTTTGTGGAGGCCTTTGGCATTAAGAAAGCAATGCACTTTTATGTTATGTCTACCAAGGGAAGTGGCTATCCATTTATCCTGGGAAGACCATGGCTAATGAGAATGTGAGCTTTGCAAGATTAGAAAAGTGGAAAGTTGATTTGTAGGAATGACAATCATAAAAAAAGGTTGTCTTTGACATGAAGGAGCAATGTTAAGAGGAGCTCCATGAGGAATCATCACAAAGTGAGACGGAGGAAGAGTGAACTGATAGCACTTCAGAAGAAGAAGGTAGTAGTAACATTACAAAATATGAATTTTCCATTGAAGTCATGGGGGTGTGGTTTAAGCCAAACAACCAAGAGACCTCTTGTCAAGGTTTGGAGGAGGTAGGTTCCCAAGAGAACCAAAAATGTGTAAGATGAGAGGACGAAAGAAGATTTAAAAAGGAAGAAAGAGAGGAGTTCAAATGTGTGCTAAGGAAGTTTCCTAGTCTTTTTGCTAAAGACTACACAGATGTGTGTGGAGTAGATGTTGTTCAATACACGATTGAGTTAAATCCTGGGGCCACACTTAAATCTCGGAAGCTACAAAGGCTAGGATTTATTAGGAGCAAGCTCTACTCAAGGCGATAAGAAATCTTCTAGCAGTAGGTTTCATTTATCAAAGGAGAATTCACAGCGGGTCTCCCTCGTTGTTGTCACTCCCAAGAAGAACATCAAGTGGAGGGTGTGTGTGGATTACTATCCACAAAATGAGGCAAAAAAAGGGATCACTTTCTCCTCCCATTTCAGGATGAGATGCTAAATAAGGTAGCCGGTCATGAGAAATACACTGCGTGTGATGGCTACTCAGGTCACTTTCAAATAGGGATTGCATTGGAGGATCAATTGAAAACAACCTTCATCACTTCTTGGGGTTGTTATGCTTTTGGAGTCATGCCATTTGGCTTGACCAATACTCCTGCAACTTTCCAAGGCTTCATGAACATGGTGTTTCAAGGATTCTTTGGAGAGTCAATAAGGGTATTCATTGATAATTTTTGCATTTATAGCTCAAAATTGTTGCATCTATAGAGGGTAGAAGAAGGATTGAAGAAGCTCTACGACATGGGAGGCCAACTCAATCCCAACAAATGTCACATAGGTGAGGATGAAGTGATTTTACTCGGTCACAAGGTTTCCTATAAGGGCATTGAGGTGGATCCTTCAAAGGAAAAGGCTCTCATTGAGTTACCATCACCCAAAAGTCTCAAGGAGGTCATGTCATTCATTCAAAAGGTGAAGTATATGTCACGCTTCATTCACTTAGCCTTGGAGTTACTTCACCCCTTGCAGAAATTGACACAGCAAGTATTTTTTTGGTCTGATGAGCTTGAAGAATATTTTTGTAACATTAAAGTCATTCTGTCAAAAACTACCAACACTTATGCCTCCTTGTTGGGAGTACACATTCTTTGTTAGCTCTAGCGTTGGGAAAGAAACAATTGGTGCAGTTTTGTTACAACAAGATTCCCATAGTACAAGGATGCGACCCATCTACTTTGTTAGTAGGGTCATGAATGCTTTGGAGAAAGGCTACACGGAAGCAGAAGTCATGATGCTTTCTCTCATGTTTGTGGTGAGAAAGTTTAGATCCTACTTGCTACCAAAACCTTTTGTAATTCTCACTGTAGAAAATTTGTTCCCTTGGGTGTCATCTCAAATCAATCTTAGTACTAGGATCTCAAAGTGGATTATGGAGTTGCAAGCGTTCCAATACTCTTTCAAGGTAGAAGATAGTGTGCGTGCACAATTGACAGGGATTCTCACTTATAGGGTACATGAGAAGGAGATTACACTGCCTGAAGTAAAGACCCCTACCATTGCCACCACCAAAAAGTATTCCTAATGCTTTTATCTTATTCTTTGATGGAGCTTTTCGATGAGCCACAGGAAAAGCACGGGGAGGACTAGTGTTGCTCAACCCAAGTGGAGAGGTAGTCATAAAGGACAAGGTCAATCTACCGGGTTCAGCAAGCAACAATGAAGCAGAGTATGATATTTTACTTCATGGTTTGAAGATGTGCATTAGTCATGATATACATGATAAACGGGGATGCACTTCTCATTGTGAAGTAGATTTTAGTCATTTGGGCATGCAAGAATGAAAGTCTAAGGACAAAAGTTCATGCCATTTGTAGGTTGTTTAATCATTTTGAAGAAGTGCAATTATATCATATTCCTAGGAAACAAAATGAAGATTCTGATTTACTTGTACAACAAGTAGTTACATATGTTGAGAAATAAGTGCAGGTCATCATGATCGCAACAGTTGTCAAGCAACCGAGATACAAGGGATTGGAGTAATTGTCTCCCATTATTGACTACATTTTGGAGGGCGAGTTTCCACAAGACTTCACAGAAACTCAGAAGAGGAGACTCATGAAGAAGGCCAATTCTTATCTCTTCCTAGAAGGCTCCCTCTATCAAAGAGGGAAGGATCAAGTTTTGCATGAAGAGGCATGTAGTGGTCATTTTGCCCGAAACTCGAGTTAACTATGAAGAAGATTTTTCTTGCGTGGTATGTTTGGCCAAGCTTACATGTGGATGTCCAAAATTGGTGTAAAAGTTTTCACAACTGTCAGGTAAATGGGAATAGAAGATTAATACATGGCCCAAGGCAAATTGTGCTTACAAATGGACCCTTTGAAAAGTGGGTCATTGATGCTACGGGTCCTCTACCTAGAACAAAAAATGGTAAACTCTACATTCTAGTGGCTGTAGATTACATGACTAGGTGGGTAGAGGCTCAAAGTGTGGCAAGGGTAAATAGAAAAACAGTGAGCAGATTTGTCTACACTAATATTTGTTGCAGATTTGGCACACCTTTGGAGATTGTTTTTGATAATGATCTAGGGTTCAGGAAGGGTCTACTCACAGATGTTTGTGAGGAGCTTCATATTCTACATTGTCATAACACACCCTACTACCCATAATCAAATGGTTTGGTGGAGAAGGCTAATTATGGTGTCATTGCAAGCATCATCACACAGATGGTACAAAACAAGACAAATTTATGGGATGACTTCTTAGATGGTGCCTTATGGGCATATAAAACCACATATAGGGAGGCCACATGGTTCACACCATTTCAATTGGTGTATGGTCAAGAGGATTTGCAACCAATTGAGCTCAACATGTAGCTTGGTTTGGGTCAATAGTTCAAGACAAGGTGAAGAAGAACTACAGAATGAAGGCTTGTTTGAGGCACAAAACATCGCAAACAGCTTGGAACCACTCTCATTGGAAAAGATGCCTTTGATGGTACATGAATGTACCATCATCCTGGGGGAGGTTTAATGATAGCCATTTTTTGGCTATCCAAAATTGCCATAGTGAGATGCCTCACCCTATCAAAATCACTCAAACACTGTGGCTATCCTCACACTTTCATTGTACATAGGCGTATGTGAGTTAGGGAACTTTGCCCATATCTCTTTAAAATCCTCAACTAGCGAGCCAAATAAATAAATAAAAACATATTATGGCCCATTTGTGTTTCATTGTATATAGGGCCTAAATATAGGGGGTTTTATTATAATTATTTTGATATTTATTTAAATATTTTTACCTATGTGTGTGTTATTTGCCTAAGTGTTCTATGTACATTGACTCACC
Source organism: Adiantum capillus-veneris (assembly GCF_014529385.1). Lineage (NCBI taxonomy): Eukaryota > Viridiplantae > Streptophyta > Polypodiopsida > Polypodiales > Pteridaceae > Adiantum > Adiantum capillus-veneris. The sequence continues at coordinate 122,783,979 of NC_140956.1, forward strand.
ATAATCATAAATTTTCTTACGAGTGTGCATACTCTTTATTATATAAAAAAATATTTTCATATAAGCCTCTTTAAATTTTTGTATGAACCCACTACAAGAAAAAATTACAAAAATATTTCACCTAGTCATTCGCTTTTATTAAATTACCATTTTCCTACATGCATTCTTCCTTACTTCTTGTAAATAGTCCTAAATCAATAAAAATAATAAGGCCCCCCTCATTTGATCTCGATATCTTCATATATTTCTTTTTTCTATTTTATATTTATATACAACTGACAATGTTCTAGATTCCATAAATTGTTTATATACTAACCTATATTTACTATATATCATATTTGTGAATAATCCTAATCCTCCATGCATATTATCAAACCCTCAATAATCTATTAGGTCACACTCTCATGCAAGGAATGTCTCACTCTTGGAGGATTATGCAAATTCAACAAAAGGAGGGCCACTGAAGACTTTTGTAGGAGGAAAAACAAGCATTTTGGTGAGATTTTTAGCATCCACCTCCACTCCAGATTTGGAAAAGTAACCAAAATGAAAAATTTAGCTCACAAGTTAAATAATCACCTCAAAATTTTTCTTAATTTTTGGAGCTTCCATTGGTGAGATATGACTTTTTGGTGGACCCCAGTCTGCCCACTTTTTCTCACAAGTCACCCTAGTCTTCTCTCACCTCCATTCACTTCCACACACACACACACACACTCATTCCCTCTTCATTCCTCACTCAAACCTACACCTTCCATGGTTTCTCTCACCCTCTTCACCATTAACCTCCCCTCTCACCTCCATTAGCTCTCATATGAACTCTACATGTACATACACCATCTCTATGCCTCTCTCTATTACCTCTAAATTACAATTCTTTTACCTCTTCTCTATATACATAAAATTCAACATGTAAAACCATGTTTAATCTCTGCTAATTGGGGATTCTCATCAACCAACATCGGCATTTCCATCATGGTGTTCAGCCTTTGCGGTGACGATGTAAGAAGAGAAGAAGAAGAAGAGGAACGACAATCATTTTTGAGAACCTACACAAGTAAGTTCAAAACTTCTTCAAGCTTCACCATCACAAGGATTCCCTGACTTCCTTCAACTATCTTACTTCAACCATCCACATCATTCTACCCATTGTAAATATATCATTAACTTTTTAGTGATTACTAACACTAACCACTAACATACTAACACAAAATAGCCTTTGACCTAACCATAAAAGGTATCTCACCTCAACACATGTGTATAGTAAAAACTCTCTCTCTCTCTCTCTGCCTCTCTCTCTCTCTCTCTTTAAAACTCTACTTTCACCTTATCTCCCATCAATATTGCTCTCTTTTGAGCCCACATTCATGACTCAAGCAGACAAAGATGTGAATTAGAAAATAGACTTATGCTTTTGAGAACTTCCTCAACAAGTTTCTCTTGATTCATCATTACATCGCTCTTTTGTGTTGACTTTGTAGACTTTGCTCTGCTTTGCTGTGATGATGAGTCATCATCTAAGTCTTTGTTGTCACCTTCCTTGTAGAAAACACAATCGTTTACTAGGTACAGAGACTCCTTGGTTAGCTTGTTTAGAGTTGAGCTCTTCTTCATGTGCAAATACTTCTAAAGATCTGTATTTCTGAGTCCTTGGATTAATATCAACATGAGTCGGGATTGAATTGGTAGCTCTTTCATAGGGTAGAATTTTACATAGCGTTTCAACCTTAAGGCTACCTTTCTAACGGATTCTCCCAGATTCTGCTTGAACTTATGAATTTGTGAGACTGTACTATGAACTATCCCTCTTTGAGAGAATTCCTCAATAAACTCATCAAATACCTCCTCCATTGATTCAAAATCTCTACGTTCAACATAGTCGAACCAGGTGGTGGCATCCTCCTCTAGGGTTAACCCAAATCCTACTAGCTATGTGGAAAAGTCCAATACTTCCTCAGCCTTGATGACACGCACAAAGGCGGCCACGTGGTCCTTAGATCCCTATTTCTAGAATGTTTCTTGTTAACCCATTTCTGAACTTGAGAAAGTCTGATCCTCTGATGATCTACCATTCTAAACATAGGATCCTCTATTCCTCCTCTGTAAGCCCTTTTTGGCATGGGATATGGTACATGATCCTCCCCTAGGGGTGCTTCTAATCCATAGTTCCTGATCGGTCTAGCAAGTGTTCGTTCTTTTTCTTGGCTTCTTTCTTCTCGTTCTCATTGTACTCCTTCCGTCCTGATCAGATTTAGCATTCTCATCCTTGTATTGTCGATGGAGTGGTGGTTTTGGCGATGCTTCTAGCTTTGACACAGCCTGATATCTACCCTCTTTTGTGTTCACATCTGGTGTTGCAACTGTTTGAGACACGCTTGAAATGACAGTGGCTATGCTTGTGAGTTCTGAGGGTTAGAAAGTGGTTGTTTATTCGATTGTTACGTGGTGTTGTAATCATCTGAGAAGGGATTTTAGAATTTCTTGGGGTTTATATGCTTTTGCCTCCCTACCGAAGCTTGTGCCATCAGTTTTTGCATTGTCACTCCCCCTACATTGTCTGGGTGAATTGGTTCGTATTATTGTCCGTACTAATCAATAAAAATAAAATGGTTTCCCATTATCAACTCATATGAAAACAAGTACAGGACTTGTCCATGCTTAACCCGTTCACATGGGGCTCCATGCACCGGCAGTAAGGTGACTCTTCCTCGCGTTTGTAAATCCCATGAGCTAAGAAGCTTTATTGGTATGTCTGCATACTACTGACGCTTCATAGAAAAATTCTCTCAAAAAGCAGGACCATTGCATGACTTAACAAAGAAGAACATTAAGTACTCATGGACTGCTAAAGAACAAAATGATTTTAACAAGCTCAAAGAGAATCTTACCTCTCAACCATTCCTCATGCTTCCAATTCTCTCAAAGCCATTTGAGGTCCAATGTGATGCTTGTGGTGATTACCTTGGAGCAGTCTTGCTTCAAGAAGGGCATGCCATAGCATATGAGAGACGAAGGCTCAATGTCGATGAACAGGTCTTGGGCATATACAAAAAGGGGCTTTTAGCTCTTCTACATGCCGGGCCCTAGACACATGGAAGCACTATCTCTTGGGGCTCCATTCATCCTACGAATGGATCACAAAGCCTCAAGATCTTCATGATGCAAGCCAAGCTCTCCGACAAACAAATGAGGTGGAAAATTTTTCTTTCGCAATTTAAATTTCATATTGCTCACACTGCTGACAAGCACAATCAAGTGGTCGATGCACTTTCACGACGGCCAAGGGTAAATGTGGTGTCTATAGCAACTCACGATGATCTATCTTTTATGATAGATGAGTATGCTATTGTTGTAGACTTTAAGTAGGTAATTACAGCCTTTGCATTAGGGAATAAAAAAGAACCATTCATCTTGAAGGATGGTTATCTTCCAAACGGAAATAGGCTATGTGTTACTCACCCATATAATAAGAAAGTCATGTATAAATCCCATGCTTCTCATTATGCGGGGCAAAGAAGGATTCCATAATCTACTCTTTGAGAAGTAGAAATGCATTTCTGTTGGTCTACCATGAAAAGTAAACATACAAGAGTATGTTTCAAAATGCGTGGTATACCAAAAATTGAAATTTGATCAAGGGAAGCAACTTGGATTGTTTCAGTTGACAAACTTAGCAAGAAAACACACTCTATGCCTGTTAAAAAGACTATTAAGGCACATCAAACGGTAACCCTCTTTAGATGTCAAATTTTCAAGTATCATGGCTTGCCAACATCCGTAGTGTCGGACAAAGATCGTAGAATGGCTAGTAATTTCTAGAAGTGTCTCTTTGAGAATCTAGGAAGTAGATTAAATTTCTCTTTTGGCCTATCATCCACAAACAGATGACCAAAGTGAAATAATGAATCTAATGATTCTTGAATCTACTAAAAGCCTATGTCATTGAAGTAGATCAACGTTCTCAATGAGAGAAGTACCTACCTCATATAGAGTATGCGTACAATGACATTGTACATACTTCTATGGGAAAAGGACCTTTCGAGGTTAAAGACGGAAGATAAAAAGGTCCCTTACTACTTAAAGTACATGGGAAGATTTTTGTTGTTGATGCATATAGCCGAGACTCACAAAAATATTTTTCAAAGATCAAAGAGGTTATATCCTTCTCAAAGCAAAGGCAAAAAGGGATGCTGCTAATAAGCACAGAAGAGCCTTAGCCTTTAAGGAAAATGATTAGGTCTTGCTAAAGTTTCTCAAGGCTCGTCTAAGGCATACTACAGGAAAGAATCCTACGAGCCACCAAGAGTATTATGCTAAACTAGCAAAAAGATACTATGGTCCTTCCTTTTAAAATTCTTAAGCCAATCAATGAGATGGCTTCTTAGTTAAAACTGCCCAACCATTGGTTCGTTCACAATGCTAACCATGTGAGCCTACTCAAGCCTTACAAAGGAGAGCCACAAAAAGAACGAATAATGGAGGACCTGCCAGAGATTGAAGATCAAGAAGAGGTGTTGCAGGCCGAATCGATTCTTAGACACGAAGACAAGGTACTAAGAAACGGTAACGTTATCTAATGATATCTTGTTAAGTTTAAAAATTATCCTTTTAAAGATGCTAGATGGATGAAAGGAACCTAGCTTAAGGATTATATAACCCTTGTCAATGCTTACAGTGCTACACTAGAGTAAGCAAATGAAAATGCACTTTAAATGAACATGTTTTTGCCTTATGAAAATCATTCTCTTACTTTTATTGTGCACAAAATTTAAGAAGTATGCATGCTTAGAATCATGTTTGTGGTGATGATGTCTCCCAAGTAGAACTTGTCACTCTAGTTTGGAAGTATGATATGGACTAAAGAGCAGACATGCTTGCGGCAGCTAAGTCTCCCGAGCACCAAATGGATTAGTCGTCCATTTTGGAATGATGACGTAGGGTAAAAAGGGATCCTCTATCCGCTAAGAAACATGGACTAATGAGTAGGCTTTATCTTCTCTACCTCATAGTTGAGGACGACTATGATTTCAAGAGAGAGGTAATATCGTAAAATATAATATCTAACTTTACCAAATGATTTTCTCATATTAAACTGATCATTTAATATGGGAAGATAACACGGGAACAAGAGTTAGGATATAAATATGTGCTTCTAGACCTATCTCAACAGGGGACCAGAAGAAGAAATGGTTGCATCTCAATA